>NW_022111312.1:10336669-10338917 GCF_000313985.2 Echinops telfairi
TCGCGCCCAACGTTGGGCCCCAGGTGGAGCTTCCGGGACAGCACATCGAGGGGGTTGTCGGCTGGCTGCGTGGCCACCTTCACCATGACGTTGCTGTTGAAGATGTAGGCGGAGAAGAACACCTGCCGACAGACGGGGGGACTTGAACATGACCCCTGCAGGCCCAGCCCCCGTGGCACTGTGCCTGGGCTGGCTGCTGGCTGGCGAGCTCCTGGGGAAATGCATACTTACCCAGAAGACGTCGTAGATGAGCAGCCCTGAGAGGAGCAGGCAGGACACCTTGAGGCTTGGCAGGCGGACGAAGGCGATCATGGCGACGCAGAGGCCCATCGCCAGAGCTGGGGAGATGGCACAGGCTCAGTTTCTGTCCACAAGCTCGTTAGCCCGAACGCTGCCCTCCCCTCCAATGGGAGGCCCGCGTGCCCCACTTGTGCGTCCTGAGGTCCCCAGGTAGCACTTGGCTATTAACTACAGGGGTGCAGCTCGAGCCCACAGCACAGCCTCTCACAAAATGCCTGGCAAGCTGCTCCCATCGGGAGGAGGAGGCGAGAAACCTGCTAGAAGCTGGGGGCGCCTCCTCTCAAGCTACACTGCCGAACAGGCGCCAACGGCAAGGCCAGAGGCTCAAGTCCACCAGCCACTCCCCTAAGCAGGACCCTGTCCTGTAGGGTGGCGTGGAGCTGGTAGTCAAATCCATGGGGAGAGTCTGGTTACAGTCGGTATGTGTCAGACCTGTGAGGTCCCCACTGTGAAACACACGGCTCCTGGGAGAACAGTCCAGTCCTCCCCACGTCTCCTCTCCTACACCTGTGTCTAGAAGCCCTAATGGAACCCGGTGGCAGAAGGGTGCTCAGTTGCTAAGCCACTGGCACCCTGTCTCTGTGAAAGCACAGGCAGGCTGGGACACTGTCGCACGGGATCCTTCAAGTTGGAGCCTGTGCCACCATTGTCCTAAGACCCATCTGTTCCGCGGGGCGCCTGGCTCTGGTGTCTCTCCTCCCTGCTTCCAGGCCACCCCCCGCCCTATGCAGCAACCACACTGCCTCTAGGACCAGGTCTCAGGAAACCCTATATTTTCCTCAGCAACATAAACCTAACTACATTTTCATCTTGAAACAAAAACCTCTCGTGTAAAATATTTCCCTCGTAGCTACTATGCCCCTTTCCTGGGAGCCTAAAGCAAAGAGCCTCTAAGCAAACCCTGAGCCATCTCCAATTCCGTCCTGTCTTTCCCTTCATGCTTCACACTAGTTCTACGAACGCTCCCTCTACCCATCTCTACAGACGCCTGCCAAATTCACACGGAAGCGAAATGGCACATTTTCATCTAAAAACATAATGACATACATATATGAAACTGTGACACTACATTTGTATAAAACTTAAATATTTAACATTACACAACATGTAAGATACTGGGTTCGATGTATCAGAAGGATCGGTCACGACAATTGCCGCTGCATTGTTTGTCTTTACATTTGATGTTTACTTTTTAAGAACTCTGTGACTACATTTATATTTATTCCTGAAGCAATGCTTTCATGAATGAACGAGATTTACTGGGATTAATAATCAATTTATGTTCCCACCACACCAACAGGTATCTGTAGATAAGGGTACACCATACAGAGAATCTTGAGATTAGAAAGAAGGCTTAGAAGGCAATTAATTTGGATATATATTTTGTCTCCTTAAATGGATAAAAGTCAGAATAGATGGTAGGAGGTAAATGTAAACGGGTTTTTGTTGAAGAAATCTAAAGGCATCAAAATGATGTGTTCTTAAAACTGAGTGTTAAGTTTTAGTACTTATTTCAAATGCAGCAACTGCTTTGTAGAAAATTAGAAGACACAGTCAAGCAAACTTTGGTTATATCCCTAGTACTCAGAGAGACTGCCACCACTAACAGAGGGTAAATTAAAATGTGTCGCTACAGCAGACTCACAGGAGCCCTTAGTGCACAGAAACACCCACACAGGCAGCTACTGCTCCTCAGCAGTCCCCCCTCCTGCCTGCGGTCTCTGCTCTTTCCATCACGTCAGAATGGCAGCGGGAGCACCCTCAAGGAACTCAGATTGGGTTCCTTTTCAATGCCCTTTGAATTTGGGGTTCAAGAAGACGCCAGAAGGAGTAAAATCTGGGTGACAGGGCAAGGCATCCCAAGGCAGTTCTTGCTGGCAGGCCCTGCTACCCCAGAAGCAGGGCAGGTGTACTGCCACGATGGGGAAAAGGATTTCTCGGTGCAAGC
>NW_022111312.1:10339868-10342340 GCF_000313985.2 Echinops telfairi
TGCAAGCAGGGCTGGCACTGTTGTACATGGCATCGCTCTGCGTTAAAACTGACTCCATGGTACCTAACGGCAACACGCCGCGAAGACAGTTCCTCAGGGTTAGCACCAACCAACCCACTGTCCTGGATGCCAACTCTGTACGGTTCCCAAGGCGGTAAATCTTCATGGGAGCAGACTGCTTCTTTCAGCAGTAGCGGGTGGGCTTTGACAGCTACTTACCTTGTTATTATGAAACCCAGTGACCACTCCTTGCCCTCCTTTTATCTTGCTCCCTATCCACCCCCCAAGCGTCTCTGCATTTAGTTCTTCCCTGATGCCCATTCCTCCTTGGGCTGCATGCATTATCGGTGCCCACAGCTTCAGTTCCTGTCTCTCTCCTCTCTGCCTCCTGACTTGGGCAGGGCTTCAGGAACAGGATTGCGTCTACGTGTGGCCATACGGCTAATAGAAGACTTAATACCCAGTCCTGGCCCTCTTCCTGACAGCTGGCTGTGGGAGTCCACAGCTGCGCTGTTGGGCTGGCCCATCTCCATGAGAGTTTCCCTCATGTTGTTGGCTCCCTATTTACCAAACGGGAGGTCTTTTCTCTAGCGACTGCTCTTTCCTGTTGCCCTATCCAAGGAGTGCGCCCACGTCTTGCTGCCCTTGCTCCTCAGACTGTTCCCCCATCCTTAGAGCAGTCGGTGGGGAGACCTCTGCTGGATGTCTGACACAGCGGTGATCACTGAGCTGACTCCGACCCACGGCTACCTGTGTGTTGGAGCAAAGCCAGGCTCCTCTGGAGCCACAGCCAATGCCCAGACCTTTCTGCTGGGAACCTCTGGGTGGGGCTGGCTAGTCACCAAGTGCCCATGCACTGTCTGCAGCAGGCTGGGACTGTGGGTGCCTCAAGTCACGCGCCTCCAGGCTGATCCCCACTTCTAGCCACCCTCTAGGGCAGGGGAGGACTGCTCCCATGTGCTCCCGAGACTGTCACTCTTTATAGGAGAAAGATGGGTGTAGAAAGCTCTCTTGCTTGGACTGGTGACATAGCCTCCTGGTCTCTGCTTCCATCCTGTCCCTTCCAGCCTCTTCACACAGAATCAACACCTGCAAACCAAACCAGGTTCTAGTGGTCCCTCACTCAAAACCCTCAGCTTCCCATTTCACACGGAGAAAAAAAGCCAGTCTCCACAGTGGCTGGCAGGGTCCTCCTACCTTGCCAACCACTTTCTGCATTATAGCCGGGGGCCAGTGCATGCCCCTGCCACATGCCCTCGTCTTCTTTAGGCCTTTACTCAAGTGCTGGTTTCTCAATGACCACTTCTCTGTTCCCCTTCAACATGTACATGTTTTATACAGACAGCAGGGATTTATAATGTCTCTCCTCCAGGGGGCAGGCTCCTTAGACAAACAGGGTCTGGTTATGATTTCCCGGGAACTCGGTGTGGCTGGTGTGCACTGCAGGGGCACCGCGGTGGAGAGCGGGCTCCACAGTGTGGCCTCAGTCCCCAACATGCACCCCCCACCCCCCCACCCTACAGAGCAGGCCTTGCTGTTTGGCCTGGGACTTCAGAATAGGGCGTCCTTCCTGATCTCACCACAATAAGCAGTTTCTCTTTTTGTAACACCACACACCCCAACTCCTCCCCGCTATGGCGATCATGTGGTGATTCCTGTACAACCCGGTCTGCCGCTGGATGGCCCGACACCAGGCTTTCATCTCTGCGCTTCCCCCGTACCTCACAGAGCCACCAAAGCCAACCAGAGTCCATGCCACCTCCCAGTAACCCTACGGGACAGGAAGGGCTGCCCTGTGGGTCTCTGAGGCGGACGGTCACTCTTCACAGGAGCAGAAAACCCCCTTTCTCCCACTGAGCTGGTGATCGTTTCAAACTGCTGACCTTGTGGTTAGTGCCCAGTGTGTAACCATAAGTACCACGGCTCCTGGACAGAGTAAGGTAGCATGTTAATACTTGCTAAAGTTTCAAGTATTCTATAGAATGAAAGAATATATATATATATATCACAGCAGTAGGTAAAGATAAAGTTTCCCTACTATGGCAGACTAGACACAGCAACTCAACAAAAATAATTTCCATCTATCGGAATTAAAAAAAAAAATCAGTTTTTTTTCCACTTAAAAAAAAAGTTTTATTGAGATGTAATTCACATCTCATACATTTCAATAGTTCAATCAGAATAAAGAGTTGTGTAATTATCACCACAATCAGTTTTAACAGGTGGCTTTTCCACAGTGATTAGGTAAAATTCATGCTAGTCTTCGGAGGGCCACAGGGAGCCCCGGGGTGTGGACTGCAGGGGAAGGCTGCAGCTGTGGAAACCCTATGCGTCAGAATCGAACACACACACAGATGCCATCTGTGTGCCCGAGACGGACTGAAACAAGCAACAATACCTATGAGGGCCTTTGGAAAGGTGCACTATTTCGCTTCCAAGCCCCCTTGTAAGTGCATGCCTTTCCCCCATCGC
>NW_022111312.1:10342440-10345772 GCF_000313985.2 Echinops telfairi
GCTGGTTTCTCAATGACCACTTCTCTGTTCCCCTTCAACATGTACATGTTTTATACAGACAGCAGGGATTTATAATGTCTCTCCTCCAGGGGGCAGGCTCCTTAGACAAACAGGGTCTGGTTATGATTTCCCGGGAACTCGGTGTGGCTGGTGTGCACTGCAGGGGCACCGCGGTGGAGAGCGGGCTCCACAGTGTGGCCTCAGTCCCCAACATGCACCCCCCACCCCCCCACCCTACAGAGCAGGCCTTGCTGTTTGGCCTGGGACTTCAGAATAGGGCGTCCTTCCTGATCTCACCACAATAAGCAGTTTCTCTTTTTGTAACACCACACACCCCAACTCCTCCCCGCTATGGCGATCATGTGGTGATTCCTGTACAACCCGGTCTGCCGCTGGATGGCCCGACACCAGGCTTTCATCTCTGCGCTTCCCCCGTACCTCACAGAGCCACCAAAGCCAACCAGAGTCCATGCCACCTCCCAGTAACCCTACAGGACAGGAAGGGCTGCCCTGTGGGTCTCTGAGGCGGACGGTCACTCTTCACAGGAGCAGAAAACCCCCTTTCTCCCACTGAGCTGGTGATCGTTTCAAACTGCTGACCTTGTGGTTAGTGCCCAGTGTGTAACCATAAGTACCACGGCTCCTGGACAGAGTAAGGTAGCATGTTAATACTTGCTAAAGTTTCAAGTATTCTATAGAATGAAAGAATATATATATATATATCACAGCAGTAGGTAAAGATAAAGTTTCCCTACTATGGCAGACTAGACACAGCAACTCAACAAAAATAATTTCCATCTATCGGAATTAAAAAAAAAAATCAGTTTTTTTTCCACTTAAAAAAAAAGTTTTATTGAGATGTAATTCACATCTCATACATTTCAATAGTTCAATCAGAATAAAGAGTTGTGTAATTATCACCACAATCAGTTTTAACAGGTGGCTTTTCCACAGTGATTAGGTAAAATTCATGCTAGTCTTCGGAGGGCCACAGGGAGCCCCGGGGTGTGGACTGCAGGGGAAGGCTGCAGCTGTGGAAACCCTATGCGTCAGAATCGAACACACACACAGATGCCATCTGTGTGCCCGAGACGGACTGAAACAAGCAACAATACCTATGAGGGCCTTTGGAAAGGTGCACTATTTCGCTTCCAAGCCCCCTTGTAAGTGCATGCCTTTCCCCCATCGCCGTTGTTGGCGTCTGAATTGTGGAAGATGTGGTCAAGCAGCCACTGCTGACTCTGCACTAACGAGGGTGTGCATCACTGTGGCCGCCTTTCGTTTTACTCAGTGGCTGAGGCTTTTACAGACCATACTCCACAGTTCCTCCCCAAGTGCACTGCAAGGACTCGGGTCCCAGTGTGGGGTGCAGCCATTCCACTGCCCCTCGGGTTCCTCCCCAAGATTCCGCTTGCTGTTGTCTGTTTGGTCCCATGGACAGTCTGTCAGGGCACAGTGCTCAAGGCCAGCCTGGGGTAGCAGCTAAGTTCAACCAGGTCTGATAGGGCTGTCAGGGGCTATCACTGGCCTCAAGTTTAAATCTGAGCCCGGCAATGGTTTCAGGGATTCCCCCGGCTTCCAGAAGCCCCCCCCTTCCCATTAGTGTAACACTGCATGGAGCTTTTGGTGAAAGTTTGGCTAAGCAGTGTTCCCAATCAAAGAAACGGAAACCTGTGCCCACTGGGTTGCCTGGCTCACAGCCAGCCCGGAGGACAGGGTGGCCTGCCCTGTGGGTTTCCGAGGCTGGGACTGCATAGCGGCAGAAGGTGCCCGCCTTCTCCCGAGGAGCTGCTACTGGGTCCCCTTGTTGACGTTGTGGTTGGGAGCATGAGACTTAAGTCCAATTCGTTTCAGGTTCATGCAAACTACTCTGACACTGAACCCCACGCCCAAAGCATCAGCATGCTGCGTCCCCATTCCTCCCTGGGCTCCCTGCTTCTGCTGCTCAGGAGTCGCTGCCCTCCTTTGGTTCTGGGCTGATGAGGCCCTGTTGGGCCGGAGAGCACATTCTATCTCTGGGATCTGCCTTCAGTCTCACGGTAGAAAGCTATCTCAGAGCAGTCATCTTGAGGGGGTTCCTTCAATCTCTTTCTGGTCACTGTCTTGACTTTAAAAAAAATGCTTTTGATGTTTCTTTAAACCCAACATACACACGTGCCCATGTGGGCACTAGCTAGTCTGGCTCACATTAGACCTCTGGGTCTCTTCCCATCTGCTGCCTCTGAGGGCAGAATTTTTCTGAAATGGCTGCTCACAAGCTGTTAAGACCCCAGATGCTACTCATCCAACAAAGATACAGTAACTACAAGTTTCAAAAATAATTTCATAAAATCAGAGTCACCCTGGTAACCTATGAACACATTTCTCTCTTTTTTTTTTTGTGAGGCAGTGAGAGTGAGTCCTATGAACACATTTCTCGTTTAAAATGAACATAATCCATGACAGTAACTAATTGGGGTCAACTAGACCTCGCAAAGAGATAGCTTAACTGGCTTAGAGACCTCCTTGCTGCCCTCTTTGGGTGGATGACCGGGGCCTGGCTTTGGGTATGTGGTCAGAAGTGGGCTGGGAACTAACAGCCAAAGAACCAGTACAGGGCACGCCTGTGTGTGCCGACTGGGTGAGGGTGATGGTGGAAGGAGACTGTCCGTGAGCTTACACGCAAATGTATGGGGCACAAAGCACCCAGGGGGGAGGGCTGAACGATGGCGTACATATCACGTGCTGCACCATCACTCGCCTGGCGCTAACCTCACCCCACATGCAACGCGCCAATGCCGTCACAGGCTCCTACTGCCCCAGGCAATAGCAGGGCATCGAAACCTTCCAGCTGAGGGGCTCTCAGCAGTCACTGTCGGCTTGTCACAGCCCTTCAGGGCTGGCATTTTACGGTGTTGCCTTTATTGTTTCTGCAGACCAGGGTCATGCCTCCCCTCTGAATTGTTGTACAAGTTGTATTTATTGAAAATGTCCTACCTGTTCTTCATTGCCAAAATAAGCCTGCACCCTCTCCTACCTTAGGGCCAACCAGTTCTGGCGCAACTCAAGTCTGCGCTGGTTAACGCTGTCTGCATCAGTCCTACTCTAAGTCTTTCCAAACCTCCAGCTGAATCACTCTGGTATACCCCAGGCTCTGTGTGTGAGGAAGAATGCATTTCTTCTATTGGACTATTTCAAGAGGAGCTGACTGCCTATAACTTCAATTCCAACGACAAAGAGCCCTGCAGCATGCTCACCTTTTTATAGAGTGCCCTTGCGTGCTGTTCATTCACATACCTTCGTATCAGGGCTCCTTCAGGGCAACATGTTCTGTGCTGCCTGAGATGCCCACC
>NW_022111312.1:10345967-10359103 GCF_000313985.2 Echinops telfairi
GTAACCAAGGTCTTGGGAAGACTAATTTCAGTCTCTCCACTTTAATTATTACTGGCATTATACCCTTGACTGTTTGGCCCCGCAGAGCCAGGGCAATGAAACCACACCCAGCACACCGTCCTCTACGAGGGCCTCAGCACTGCTCAGTCTCTCCAGGTGCTTCCACCTACACGGACTCCAGCCACAGCCTAGCATTTTAAAGCAAGAACAACATCCGAGGTGAGCGGGAACTCCTACAGCATGTGGGGGCTGGACGAGACGTCTGCCAGGGTACGGCTGGTACCTGGGCTGGGTGGGGAGGGGAGTTGTGGCCCTCACCACCACCTTGCCTCATCTTTTCCCCCCAAACTCACAGCTTAGAATACACACTCACCAGCTCCGACAGCTCTCAGTATAACCCCAAACTACACGTCATGCCTTCCCAAAATCACCACCACTCCCCACCCCCCATTTTCACTCATAAATGAACTTCGAAGGACAGGCTTTAGTTAGCCTTTTTTTAACACCAAACCTCAGTGCCTGTGAAATGATTTCTGATTCTGCAGAGAAGAGCAGATTCTAGCACCTTCCAGACCACAGCTAGAAAGCAACATTACGTAACAGCAGAAAACAAGTTGCACATGAAGACCAAGCTGACAGGCAAGTCATTCTGAATTAAAAGGCCCAGAGGAAGTTTTCCTCTCCGCAGAGGAAAAATTCTGTATTTGGTACGAGGACAACTTCACCAGTGTGCACCTGGAAAGAGACGAGATCTAGTTCGGGCCAGGTGGGAGGCTTCATTGAATATTCACTCAAATATTTAAATCAGGGAGATGTCAGAATGGAAATGCATGCCTGATAGTGGTCACTGGAAAAGTTCCATTATCTCGCTTTTGAGTCTGCCCGGTGTTCTATGAGCCTGCAGCAGAAGAGAGGGACCCTTTTGTAGGTCTCTCTCAGAGCTGCTCCGCTCACGCAGAGCCACCCTGCAGGCCAGAGCACAACCGCGCCTCTGCGGCGGCGGCGCTCCCCAGGGTCACATCTTTTGTCAATGGAGCGGTTGGTGGATCTGAACTGTCCATCTTGTGTGAGCAGTTCAGTGTGTGGTCCACTATGCCACCAGGACTCCTCCTCCTATTTGGAGTCTAATTCATCCATTCCCACACCCCTTGCCAAAGTACAACGAAGACAATCCTGCTGACTCGCTTTGTTTAGGAGGCTATGTTTAGCACACGGACTTTGGGCCTCTACTCAAAGTCTCCTTAAACACAAGAACACTCTGTTCTAATAACCTGGCACTCTTTGATACTCACCTTCCCGACACAATCACTGAAGACAAAATAGGTGCATAGGCCAATGTGAAGAAAGCGGATGGTGCCTGGCTATCAAAAGATATAGCGTCTAGGGTCTTAAAGGCTTGAAATTAAACAATCAACTATCCAGCAGGGAAACAAGTAGACGCACATCAACAATGGTACCAGATAAAAGCTCTCGACACATGGAATTCAGGACAGGTAAAAACCTCAGGACCAGTAGTGGGAGTAGTGATATCTTGAGGGGAGGGGGACATGAGAACCCATCACAAGGTTGGATATATAGCTCACCCCCAGGGTGAAGGGAGACAGCAAGACATGAAATAACAATAATACATAATTGATCAAGGATATGTAAGGGTGGGGGAGGGAGGGGGGAAAAAGAGGAGCAGATACCAAGGGCTCAAGTGCAAAGAAAATGTCTTGGAAATGTTGATGGCAACACATGTACAAGTGTGCTTAATTTGAATGATTTGTAAGAGCCCCCCCAATGAAATGACCAATAGAAAGGAAAAAGAGAACGCCATGTTTCAACGAGCCGGCCTCTTTCCAGGGGCACACGAGCCATGGTGACATAGTCAGCAGGTGGGGATTCTGGCCCGTGCAATGCTCTCCACACCTTAGTAAAGGACTTGAAACTCACCTGCCTCTCTGACCAGCTTCCCGTGGGTTGGGACACACAAGTAAAGCAATCCGAGCAAAAGCTAGTAGTGGGACTGCAGGGATGTGACAGGAGCTAAACATCCTGAGCTACATCCTGAAGCTGCTCATTTATTTGGGTGGCCTCCAACCTGTCATTTAAGGACACCTTCAGAAGACCATCTCTTCTAAGAGCTTGTCCTCAAGCGTCATCCAAAACATTTACAAGGGCTGAAATAACTGAGTTTAGATTTTAACCAAATAACCAGCATTTCTAAATATGAGGGGCTTCGAAAAGTTTGTGGAAAAATGGAATAATGAGAATGGGATTTTTTTCATTTTTTGCAACACCCCCTCCAGCTGTGCGGAGACTTGCCTGCTTCTTCCTCAGAAGGCGGCTGGACTCGATGGGCCTGAGGCTGTGAATCCTGACCACCGCAATGAGGATGGGAGGGATCTGGACTAGCATTTACTCTCTGCTCCATCATGGTCAAGATCCACACTCTGACAAGAAATGCCTTCTAGCACAATCTCTCCTGTTCCCCTCATCCCCCATTTGTACTCCAGACACCAAGTACTAACAAATCATTCTCCTGTAGAAATCAAGACCTTAATCTTGGGAACGGTCCAATGCACATACCTGCCACTTTATCATTCTTAACGTATCTCACTTTACTCACTTGCTGTCAAGTCGAGCCCAACTCCTGGCCACGGTATAGGACTGAGCTGAATTGCCCCCAATGGGTTTCCACGACTGTAAAGCCTTATGGGAGTAGAAAACCTTTCAGCTCCCCTGTGATGTGGTTGGTGGTTTCCAACTGCTGACCTTGTGGTTAGCAGCCCAACTCTAAGCCACTAATACCAAAAGGGCTCCTTACTGCTACTATCTGGTCTACATTCACCTTGTCCTCTAAGCTGGGCAAGCAATATGCTGTGTGTCCTTGAATGTGCATTAATTTCACTTTCATAATTTACACTTTGTATCAACCTCCAGAAGCATCGACATTGATATTAAATACAAATCTGTATGAATACTGAAAGCACTAATAATTGGTTTTGTGAAATTTTGCAGTTCTGATAACGTAAACATTCTATATGTGATGCTTCCGAATGCTCACATGTAGAGTGGCCACTCAAGGGCTGAAGGGAATCAAGCAAGTCCTTGCTATGAGGCCGAGTAGGGTGCCAGGGTAAGGACGGACCCCAGCAGAGGTGAATGATCACACAGATCACGCACTGGTGACTCTGCCTGCCACTTCTGAGTCATGGGAACAACTGGTGTTTGCTGCCGGGTAAATACAACGTGGTGTGTCGATCCTTGGAAGGAATCCAGACAGTAACGGTCATCTAACATGCAATTCCATTATATACGAGTAGGCAAACATGCAGGCAGAAAAATAAACCAGTGGACAGCCAAGGTGTAGGAGAAAGGGTAGTGATTGTCGGGTCAGGTTTCAGGGGTGCGTGTGATGAAAATACTCTAAATAGGGTGGCACAATTCAGTAAGTATTACCAAAATCCACTGATTTACACACTTAAGGAGAATTTTAGGTGAATGACATATATCTCTCAAAGCGGTTTTTAAAAATTATCTTTAGAATGTGGGAAAAACTGGAAAAGTCCAGGATAGGTAGCACCAGTCTTAGGACATCTACTACTCCCAGTGAACCCAGGAAGTGGAGGAAGCGAGGCCAGGCCAGATGGACTACGGCAGGAGGGGTTATGAGGACTCACCGTCCATGAGGAGCCAGTGGCCTGTGAGAACCCAGATGAGGACGAGCATGACGGACAGGGAAAAGGACAGCAGCTCCGCAGCAGTGAAGCGCCCACAGCAGCCGAAGGAAATCCTGGAAAACACGCATGCACTGAGCCCCTGCAGACGGCCCGCGCAGTAGCGCAACCCCAGGTCCCCAGCCTCTTTGGAGCACACTACAGAAAGGCAGAGGCGTCACACCTCCAGAGTCACATGAAAATGACTCCACACGAGGGTTTACAGCTTCCAAGTGACAATATAAACTTGAAAATATGTATTTTTTGTTTTTAAACACTTCTCAAGGTCAACAGTATGGACTGTCTCTGTGACATCACATGACAACCCTGAGGAGGAGAAATCAGGCTCGCTTTTCAGGGGGTCAAAATGGTGCTCAGAGAATTTATTAACAGGGGACTTTGGGAACCAGCATTCTCATTCAATGCTATCAATTCTAAACCCCTACTTTGAAACATCTATTAGACTAAATCCTGAAATACTCTTTTCTCATCCAGTTTAGTATATATTTAAAAAAAGCTTATTAGTAGACAAAGACCTGCTGTTTAACTCATCTGAACATTTAGTGAATTGTTTTTATATAAAGGATACTGGCAGCATTACTACGTATTTAGTTAAACTGCTAATTAACCTTCAACTACTTGTTTAGCACTTAAGAAATAACACTGCTCACCTATAAATGGAAGCAGGTCGATGAAATGTGCACCACAATATAAACTTTGGGGAAAAATTAAGAAAGCCAATAATTTAATTCATTTAGCAAAGATAAAGATCGATGAGCTGGTAAATCTATTCAGCTCTTGCTAATTCCTGAGAAAACTAGCTGTCTGTCCATGTGCACAGAGCCCCTTCCCGTTCACAACAATGGCGTGAGGAGTGAGGTGTGGCTCTGGGGATTAAAGCTCTGTGAGGAGGGTACGAGGCAGGTCAGCCAAGACGAAAGGCAAACAAGACAGCTCACGTGCAACCACGGTTCCCACGGTAGTCAGGAAGGGCACACCTCCACAGAGAAAAGCCCATCTTCCAGTCTCCCACGCAAGAAGCACAGCACCATGATTCTGACTTCTGGTTTGAAACCTCCCGCACCTCACTTCCCGGGGCTCTCGTTGGTCCTACACCTTCAGACTCCTGACATTGTGAGCCGGTATGAGGGAAAGGCATTCACAGGGCCTAACTTTGAAGACAATCCCAAGTACTTACTTGTTCTGCGGTGAGCAGGGTCTTGTTAAATACTGGCACATTGGGAGAAGAAGAAAAGCAAAAGCTATTGTTGCAAGAACTAGAGAGACGGAGAAAAAAAGGTCAACTTAATTTGAACATGACTTAAATTTAATCATTCCTGGAATATAGCCTCTTGACAAGTAAATACAATTTTTAACTGGTGAAGAAAAGCATTTTCCTTTATCATGAAAGAAACTGGTTCTTTAAAAACAAAAAGGTGCCTGGTTGGAAGAATCAGAAAACAATGCGAGGGTGTGGATGTTTTACACATTCCCATGCTCTCTTAGGTTGGAGTAGATCAGAGAGCTGACTGCCAAATTGCCTTCATCAGCTATTAACTCTTTATTTTCAGAAACATTGGTAGGGAGTGTCAACCACCCCATTCACAAAACGGGACCACCTGGTAACCTAGAAGTGTCACTGCAGCCACAGCAGTACTGCTCTGCTGTCATCCCACGCACAGGTTCTGTCAAATCCTTGGCCTGCCTTTTAGACTGTGTTGCAGGCCTGAGCACATCCACATCTCTCAGGTGTCCTTTTCCCAAATTGGTCAAAGTTGGGAATGGGGAGAAGTAAAGAAAAGGCTGGACTGAATCAAGAAAAAACTTGCATGGTCTGGCATAAAGCCTTCAGTGCTGAATGACAATAAACAGAGTGAACACATTTCCTTTTAGGTGACTGAAGATTAGATAAAGAAACTCATTTACCTGCTGTACATATTGTAAAAACTACTTGCACGGAGTCAAAGAAGAAGAACATTACTAGGAGAGAGACTGATGCTCCAATTGGAAGGAACAGGGCCTGGGTAGAGTCAATAGTTTGGATACCTGAAAGAGAGAAGACAGGACACATGAGTCTCTGACCATGCTAACGGGCCCTTGACATACCTAAATGTATATACATTTACATACATACATTCATTAAGCTGCGGGGAGATCTCTGCAAACTAGGGGTGCTGAGTGCCTTCATTATGGTAGGTGCTAGAGAAATTCGCTAATTGAATGGCTCCTTCCTGGCGCTTACCATGTGAAGGATGGTGCAAAAGAAGTACTGCGGCACATCAGTCCATTTGAGTGGACGGGTAATCTTTGTACACAGGTTTGGTAACAGAGGTGGTTTTGGCCTACTGACTATAATAACTCATCAACTATGGATCTAATGACTTCATACTCATTCTTTCCCATGGTTGCTAACAACTGAGGGTTGATTTTTAGGAGAGGAAGAAAAGAGGAGCAAGTTAAAAAACATTTATGGGAACATCTTAAGGTACCAGAATAGAGGATAAACTGGAGGAAAACAGAATCTTTTGGGATAAGAATAGGGCTTATCAAAGTGGTCTCAATTCTTGGCTGCTAATAAGGACCACCTAGGAGAGCTTTAAAACATTATTCTGTCCAGGTTCAACCCGAGACCAATTACGTTGAAATCTGTGGGGGTTAAACTCAGCGTCAGTACGGGGGACACCGTAACATAAACCCCAAGCCTGACAACTCAACCAGTAAGTAGCATCAAGGCACGCAGAGAAAAGAGTGAAGTTGTCAAGGATTTCATTTTATTTGGCTGCACACTGAACATTCCTGGAAGCAGCAACCAAGCAATCCAATATGACACTGCGCTGCGCAACCTGCTGCAACAGATCTCCGTCTAGTGTTAACAAGCACAGATGTCACCTTGAGGACTTAGGTGCCTGACCCAAGCAAGCCACGGTGCTTTCAGTCTCCTCAAATGCATGTGCAAGCTGGACAGTGAACAGAATAAGAACCAATGCTTCTGAATGATGGTGTTGGCAAAGACCAGCACTAACATGTATGCCAAAAGGCCCAGCCAGAGCACTCCTTTGAGGATGGCATTCAAGAACATGAAGGACAGGCTTAAAACTCCCCACAAGGGTTTATTGTGCATCCAGATTTGAGAACCGCTAACAGAATATCTGGCGAGAAAGAAAATATCACAACTAGAGAATCACTGCATGAGGAAAAGGAAAAGTAGCTACCACATATACTCGAGTCTAAGCCGACCCGGCTATCAGCCGAGGCCCCTAATTTAGCACAAAACTGCATTAAAATGTGCTGAAAAACCCTGCTTATACATGAGTACGTACGGTATTTTGCCAGCCCAAATTTCCAAAAGTGTTTGAAAGGAACCAAGAAGAAACGTACACAGGAGGCACTATAGATAAACCACTCGCTCACCATGACTCATGGCGACTGGACAATCGTGGAAGACGACTGACCCCGTGGGTGTCCGAGATCCTAACTCTAGGACGGGAGGAAGCCAGGTCCCCTGTGGAGACGTATTCGGATTGAGAGCTCCTGTTCATGTCACCAACCTCCAAGAACATAACGAGGCACAGGGGGTTGCAATCACTTATTTAACTTTACCTGCTCCCCCAAAGCCATATAGGGTGAGACGATTTTATATATATAAATATTTATTTCCATGAAAGTACTTAAGGGCTAAGTTTCAGAAAAGTGATGGAGGCCAGGGCAAATGATCTGGCAGACACCGTCTGGAATGGCAGCCAGGGCTCATTCAATGGGGCACGGGAGCACTGTGGGGCGGAAGGGGAGGAGCAGGGAAGATGCCTGTCTGAAAGGGTTTTATAGACACTTGCAGGACCGAGCTCTAGGAAATGCCTAACTACAGCTCACTGAGTTTCAGTGTTCAGCAATAATTCAAGAAAAAATACAGATAACCAGGTACCTTTCACAATAAAAAACCATGGCTTCCCAGATACATGATTAGAACAAGCCAATTTAAAAATCTTTAAAAAATCTAGAAATCTTATACACATATACACCGCTTGTGTAAGACCACAGTGTACAGATAAACTACACTGGTGCAGAAAAGGCCGGTCTAGAACTAATACTATATAGCCAGGGATTTGTTTATAATAAATCTAAGTTTTTAAAGCTCAATCTAAAATTAAAAATGTAAAACTGAATACCAGAAGACACTTCTAGAATATTAGGATGCAGGGTTGTTTTTTTTTTAAGCACAGATTTTAAACCAGGAGCTATCAGACATTGCTGTTTCTGGTGGTTGTATAGAAGGACCCACGAGAGTTTACCAAACAGCAGCGAGGCCACTGGACAAGGAAAGCCCTTTCAGGTGGCAAGGTGCTCACTCAGAGTGACACTACTTCCTGGAGGTGCGGAGAGAGAGCACTCCTGAAGGGAAGGGGCTAACTGATGAGAAATTGTAGTCAAAGTTATTCATATGCAGCGCATCATCCTATCACTTAGTCCTCCTACTTTCTAACACACACACACACACACACACACACACACACACACACACACACACACACACGAGAGAACATAGGGAACCGGTAATACCAGAGAGCTACGCACTTTTTTGGATTATCAACCATTTGAGATGAGAAAGGCAGCATTTGCCAAGTTGGGGCGGCAGGAAGTTAAGCGAGGAAGAAGTAGTGGGTTAAGTGGGATTCCAATCCCAACTTGGCACAGAATGTGTCGGAATAAACTGACTTGCTCTGTAATCCTTCACAGAATTCACGAGAAAGGATTAAAGGAAAACAAGACACACCTAGAACCTTGCCAGCCTCAGAACCCCCCCAATCATCTCTCTCTCCCTAAAACAATGAAACCACAATCCGTTGCTTTGACACTCAAGCATGAATCCTTAAATGTGAGTATTCAGTTCTGTTTTTTTAAACTCAGCATATGTTTAATTAGATTTTTTTTGGAGGGGGGTGTCTATTCTTTCATTCAACTTTTTGAAAATCACTCCTGTCACATGTAGCTGTACAGTATTTTTACTGAATGTGCTGTCATCTGGGTTGTTTTCAACTTTATAATCATAACGAGGACTGCTTTGAGCATGCTTGTATGTGTGCCTCTGTCTGTTGGGAATATAACTAACGAGGAGTGAGAGGGTCGACGGTACTTGTCGTCACCTCTGGTATGTAATGCCAGACTGGTGAGAGGGTTCTCTCCACTCTGCTTCCTCACCAACACGTGGTATTGTCAAGCTTTTTATGAGCTATTCTGGAAGGTCTAGGGGTAGGCTTTCCTTATGGTGTTTGTGTTAGTCTTGGTAGACTGTAGAGAAACAAATCCACAGAACTGTTAAGTATAGAAGAGAGAGTTTTGTATAAGGAGTAAGTGTGCATTAAGACAGCATCCCAACCCAGTGCTGTCCAAGCCCATAAGTCCAACATTAGCCCATATGTCCGACACCGATCTACAAAGTCCTCAATCTCACAAGACACACACACTATGATGCCGACTGCAGGAGGAAAGCCGAGTCAGTGAACGTGTAAGCATCTCAGCGCTGGCAGGGGTCTCCACACGCTGCTCCAGCACCCAGGGCTGCATGGGGGTAGGTCCATGTGGCTTCTCCTCAGGGATGAGACGTCTCGCGGGAAGTGAGCCTTTCCAGCTGAAGCAGGGAACTGGCTAAGCAGCTGCACTCTGGTCTGACCATGAGAGCAGGAGACCCAAGAACAAGAAAGGCGAGGCTCACAGAGTCATTTTATCTCTCTGCCCTTCAATTCATCCCACATGTTTATCGGCCAGGATGGCACAATAAACCTGAACTATCTCAGTGTTCACTGTCATTTTCTTGATTTCTAATGAGGCTGGTACCATATTTCCTGGTAGATCTGCTCAGCCTTCTGTTCAAATGCACCAGGCCAACTGCAAGGGGAAATAGCCCTTTAGAGAGGACAGTCCTCTGTTTGGTCAGGATAAAGTTTCTGGTCTGAGTCCATGGCGCAGCTGCTCCTCTTCAGGTCCTCACGCTCCACTTCCTCCTCTGGCTTCTCTTCCCACCAAGAGAACTGCAATCACAAGGAGTCCCTCTCCATCCCAGCTCTCCACAGAGATGCCCCATCCATGACCTCCGCTCCTCGCCCCAAGCCAAAGATCTTTGTCTCCACCTTTCTAAGGAGCCCAGATGGCAGGGTGGGTGAAGCATTGGGCTGGTAAGTCAAAGCTGGGTGGTTTGAACCTCCCACCTGCTTCTGCACACATTTCTGACCTCAGAGCCCTCACTGCATTCTGCTCTGCCTTAAAGGGTCACTGCGCATCATCACGACTCAGTGGCAGTGAATGGTGACACCCTTGCTTTCCCTGTCTTCTTCCCAGACTCCTTGGTTCTTACTATTTGGAAGTGGGCACCTGCAGTCAACCTTTCAAGAACCTCTCTCCAGTCACTCCAAAACACTATTATTGCCAAAGGCTTCACACTAAATCTATGCCTTATTCTTCTAGCAGGCCCCCCCCCCAATTTATCAACATTGAAGCTCTTTAGCACCCACACAGTGCTTTTCTATTCATCCTCCTGACTGTAACCACCTCTCTGAATCTGGACAAATGCATCCCATTCTCTATTCTGTTCCAAGAGGAAACGGCGTCTTTCTCCACAATTCAGGAGCGACGTCTCTGCAACGGCCGTGTCTTCCTTGGAGGTTTTCCCTGGAAGCGGGTGACTGTATGCTATCCTGACCTGTCAGAAGAGGCTGGGACTTTTTAACATTATGCCTTTTGGTATATTGGGTCCAGAGCAGGCACTGAAGAAATAAATGTATGTGGTTGAGGAGAATTTTGCACATCATAAGAGGTAAAGAAAAATGACTATTTAAAAAGGTATATACTTGAGTATAAACCAACCCGAATATCAGCCAAGGCACCTAATTTTACCACAAAAACTGCATTAAAAATATGCTAAAAACTTGGCTTATACATGAGTATATATGGTAAATACTTCACTTATTTTGAGTTTCTGATTAATGATGAGAAACAAACACCTGATTTTACAGGTAACTTCCTTCTATTCTGTGGACTAATGCTCATAGTAGAGTTCTCTGGGGTTCCTGGGCTAGAGATGGTACAATGCACAACAGTCATACCTGGTTCGACTACATCATTTGTAGGTAGTCTACATTACTGGACTTTAAAAAAGGATTTTAAAGAGTACCAAAAATGTTAAGAAGGCAAACTGCATCAAAGAACAAAAAAATCATATCACTGTGTGCACACCTCCATGATACGATCACTGAAGACAAATGGGTGCATAAGCAAATGTGGCGAAGAAAGCTGATGGTGCCTGGCTATGAAAAGGTATAGCGTCTGGGGTCTTAAAGGCTTGAAGGTAAACATGCGGGCATCTAGCTCAGAAGCAACAAAGTCCACATGGAAGAAGCACACCAGCCTGTGTGATCATGAGGTGTCAAAGGGATCAGGTATAAGGCATCATCAGAACAAAAAAAATCTTACCATAGTGAATGAGGTGCGGAGTGCGGAGTGGAGACTCAAAACCCATTTGTAGGCCACTGGAGATCCCCTTGCAGAGGGGTCTCGGGAAGGAGACAAGCCAGTCAGGGTGCAATGTAGCAACGATGAAAAATACAACTTTCCTCTAGTTCCTAAATGCTTCCTCCCTGCCCCCACTATCATGATCCGAATTCTACCTTGCAAGTCTGGCTAGACCAGAGGATGTACACTGGTACAGATAGGAATTGGAAACACAGGGAATCCAGGGCGGATGATCCCTTCAGGACCAGTGGTGTGAGTGGCGATACTGGGAGGGTGGAGGAAGAGTGGGTTGGAAAGGGGGAACCGATTACAAGGATCTACATGTGACCTCCTCCTTGGGGGACAGACAACAGAAAAGTGGGTAAAGGGAGATGTCAGACAGGGCAAGATATGACAAAATAATAATTTATAAATGATCAAGGGTTCATGAGGGAGGGGAAAAAATGAGCTGACACCAGGGGCTTAAGTGGAGAGCAAATGTTTTGAGAATGATGAGGGTAATGAATGTACAAATGTGCTTTACACAATTGATGTATGTATGGATTGTGATAAGAGTTGTATGAGTCCCTAATAAAACAATTAAAAAAATTTTTTTTAAACAAACTGTAATGTAATAATTTAATCTGAAAATCAGATTCATCCACTGGCTTTTTACCTTGTTTCTAATAAGTTGCTGGGATGGTATTTTACTTTATACAAAGATCTGTGTCATAAGTTCAAGAGAAGACTCATTCTATGTAAACAATTCTACTGTATTTCTCATTCCTACTTTGCACTACGGGGTATCATTTTGTTGACGGAATCACAGTAACCAGAGACACTGAAGCAGAAACCACGGACCCTTACCACTCAAGGTCCTCTGTGTCAACAACACACATATCAGTGAGCTTACTTCGTGCGTGCCAGAAAGAACTGAGCCCCCGAGGTTCCCATTTCTTGGCAGCAGACAGACCACCAAGCCTGCCTTCGGAGGTGCCTCCGGGGGCCCTGAACATACATCCTGGTAGTCACCAACTGAGCACACTAACCATGCACATCTCCTGGGAATACCAACCTAATCTTGGATCCCTGGCATTTCTTCCTCACTAGTCTGCCCTGTAAATCATGGTCACCTCCCCAGGAACGTCCCTCCTAGCTGGACCCATGGTTGCTCAGCCCTCACTGTGCCTTTCTCTCTCCTCTCACACAGGGATGTCTATAAAGTTACTCTGATCCACTCATAAAAACAAAACTCCTCCCGGACACCCAGTCAATTCTGACTCACACCGGCCCTGAAGGGCAGAGTAGAACTCCTGTGGGTTTCCAAGGTGGTAAATCTGTCTGAGAGCAGACAGCCTCATCTTCCAAATGGCTGATGAGTTACTAGCCACGTGCCCAGCAGTTTGACCCCAACTAGGAATCCACTACCCCAACAGGGCCACTGGATGGTGAGCAGTTGCTTACTCTGAACGATTCTGAAGCTCCAGGTGATGTGCCATCTCTGTTACCAAAAACTCAACCCAAACTCACTGCCATCGAATCGATGCCACTCATAGCGACCTATCGCACAAGGCAGAGCTGTCCCTGTGAGTTTCCCAGACTGTAATTCTTTCCAGATGTAAAAAGCCCCATCTTTCTCAGAGCAGCTGGAGGTTTCGAACTGCTGACCTTGTAGTTAGCAGCTTAACACAAAACCACTTTAATACCTTGGAGAGTATTGTGGCCATGCTGCCTACTACCAGCTCTTGCATTTTTCAAAACATCACAGAGAGTGTCAGTTACAGGGTAGGTACCTAGTACACATCTTTCAGCACTGGACTCCTAACAGTAAAGTTGGCAGTTCAAACCCCTCAGTTGCTCTGTGGGAGAAAGATAGGCTTTCTGTTCCCATAAGGATTTACAGTCTCAGAAAAGTGGCTATGAGTCAGAAAACTCGATGGCAGTATTTTTTTT
>NW_022111312.1:10359297-10360694 GCF_000313985.2 Echinops telfairi
GGACATTCCATTCTCCTTCCTGCTGGACAGTACTCCATTATGTAGATAGATTATATTTCCTTTTATCCATTTGCTACTTTATGGACATTTATGACATAAAACAAAGTATTCTCACAAGGTCTTAAATATCAGAAGAGATCATCAGTAATACTTAGTTTTAGAAGTAACTTTTAAGTCACTGAATGAATTGACGATTAGCACCTACAAAACCCCACCAAAACACTTACGCAGACTAGATTATCTGTCAGCATATGGCTTGCAATCTTTAAGAATGCAAGCACCAAGTTATTTTATTACCTGAGGGTACAGAAAGAATCAAATGAAGACAACTATACATGTGACAATTAACTGGCAATAAAATGTCTTACTATTGTTGGTGCTGTTGCCGTTAAAAGACCCAGAAGAATTGTTGTTGTCTTTCTCCTTATCTTGATTTTCAAAGTCCATATTAAGGGATCTGTGGAAAGAAATTTCTAGTTAAGTTGTAGTTTTGCTTAAGAAAGATGTAGGTCAGTTAAGTACATAATACAATAATAATTTAAAATCCTAAGGCATGGGAAGAGGGATATCTTTTCTGAACTTTGTGAAATAGTTCAAATAGACACATTCAAAAACCAAACAAAATCATCTATATTCCTTCTGGTAGGTCAAGTTCAAGAGTGTTCCTGACTGCAGGTAAGCATTCCATTCTGGCTGACTCTTGCTGCTGTATCTCTGGGCACATTCGTATGACTTCCTTATGATAAATGCCCTAGAAGGAGAAACACTGGGTCAAAGGACAGGTACAGTCTGGAGACTCACACCAAGGACATCTGCCAGACAGGTTCTTCCAATGCACTTGCTGGTGGCAGCCAGTGAGAGATCTCGTTTCTCTACATCTGCCAACTGTCATGCAGAGGCAGCAACCATCCCATGGGCCAGCTCCACCTGAGCCCTCCCAGGTCAGGGATGCTAAAGGGTGAGCAGGGGCGATTCCCAAGGAGTTTACACTAAAGGTAAGGCAGATTAAGAATAAACAAGAAGTATATGGAATATTTAGAAGAACTCATGCAAACCAGCGGGGAAACGCAAGGTTTAGGATTTGAAACTTAGGTAAGGTGAGAAGGGGCAGGCCTCAATGGCTGGCCGAGTCTGCACCTGGAGGAATTAGTCACTGTTAACCTCATTAGGAAAAGACTCCTCGTGGTATCTCAGCTTCTGTATCTTAGTCTGCCCATTTGATTTCTTCTGATTCATTTGTTCACTGATTTTCCTTCTTGTTCAAATCCTTAGTCCATTTTCTTTTGGAGTGTCCCTTTAAAGAAGGTTTGTGTGTCCAAAAGACCTTCCTGTGATGATGGAAATGTGGCTAGTGTGACCAAGGAACCAAATTTTTATTTTTATTAACTCTGGTTATA
>NW_022111312.1:10360794-10361779 GCF_000313985.2 Echinops telfairi
CTTTTACCTGAAAGCAGTTTGATGCAATGCTACCTGCATGAATGAAAAGGTATTGTAATTTATTCAACCCAAAGTTCAATGCCTATTACGAGGGCGCAAGGTTTAGGATTTGAAACTTAGGTAAGGTGAGAAGGGGCAGGCCTCAATGGCTGGCCGAGTCTGCACCTGGAGGAATTAGTCACTGTTAACCTCATTAGGAAAAGACTCCTCGTGGTATCTCAGCTTCTGTATCTTAGTCTGCCCATTTGATTTCTTCTGATTCATTTGTTCACTGATTTTCCTTCTTGTTCAAATCCTTAGTCCATTTTCTTTTGGAGTGTCCCTTTAAAGAAGGTTTGTGTGTCCAAAAGACCTTCCTGTGATGATGGAAATGTGGCTAGTGTGACCAAGGAACCAAATTTTTATTTTTATTAACTCTGGTTATACGTTCTTAAGAGAAAACACAGGTATAAATCTTCATGCGTTTGGATTTGACAGGCTTCCAAGGGCAGAGTCTTCAACAATTCGGGATGCAGAGTCTACAACAAACCGCTCGATGCCGTCAAGCAGATGCCGATTCACCTGACTCCACACAGGACAGGGCAGAGCTGCCCCTGTGAGTTACGGGAGTTAGAGAGCTTTATCTGTCTCCTGAGTAGCGACTGTTGGTTTCAAACGGCTAACCTTGGGGTTGACAGCCCAATCTATAACCACTATGCCAAAGTGGTTGACATCCAGCCATTGCAGGAAGAATTCCAAGATGCACTGAAGGCATCAGCTTTTCAAAACAAGGCTTCAGGAAATGACAATACCAATTGAGATATTTTAAAAAACAAATGCAACACTGGAAACTCCTCTGTGCCAAGGAATCTGGAAGACAGCTAGCTACCTGGCCAACCTGCTGGAAGAGAGCTGCATTTGTGTCCACTCCAAAAAAAAAATTCCTGAACAGTACCATTAATTGCAAACACAAGTAAAGTGTGTCTGAAGATCATTCAAAATTGGT
>NW_022111312.1:10361879-10364740 GCF_000313985.2 Echinops telfairi
AAGGTTTGTGTGTCCAAAAGACCTTCCTGTGATGATGGAAATGTGGCTAGTGTGACCAAGGAACCAAATTTTTATTTTTATTAACTCTGGTTATAAGTTCTTAAGAGAAAACACAGGTATAAATCTTCATGCATTTGGATTTGACATGGATTCCAAGGGCAAAATCTTCAACAATTCGGGAATGTGGCCAACCTGCTGGAAGAGAGCTGCATTTGTGTCCACTCCAAAAAAAAAAAATTCCTGAACAGTACCATTAATTGCAAACACAAGTAAAGTGTGTCTGAAGATCATTCAAAATTGGTTGCTGGGAACTGCCAGGAATTCAAGCACATTCAGAAGAGGATGTGAAACAGGGGACGATGATATCACTGATGTTAGATGGACCTTGGCTGAAAGCAGAGAGTACCAGAAAGCTGTTTACCTGTGTCTTATTGACTATGCAAAGGCATTTGTGTGCGTCACGGCAAATGGGCATTCCAGGACACGGAGCTGTGCTCACTTGGAGCCTGTACACAGAACAGGGGCTGTTGTTCAGACTAAAAGGACGATGACTCATTTAAAATTAGGAAAGGTGTGCTTCAAGTTGTAAAGAAGAACATGGCAATCAGGACTGGGGCAAAACTCATCAACAACATGCAATATGCAGATGACATAACCTTGACTGCAGAACACAAAGACTTCTGTATGGATTACACCTCAGCATAAAGAGAACAAACATCCTCACAACTGGACCAATAAGAGTATCATGACAAATGGAGAAAGTCTAAGATGTCAAGGATTTCATTTTACCTAGATCAATAGTCAAGAAATCAAAAGGTGTGATTGCATTGGGTAAATCTGCTGCAAAAGAACTAAAGTGTGAAAAAGCAAAGATGTCACTTTGAGCACTATTAGTGTACCTGACTTAAATTATGGTATTTCCAATAGTCTCATATGCATACAAAAGCTGGGTAAGGAAGATGGGAGTGGTGATGTCTTGGCGAAAAATGAACAAAATCTATCATGGATGAAGATGAAGCCGAGGCTCCTTAAAAGAAAGGGTTGGTGAGACTTCCTCTCACATACGTGGACAAACAAAGAATAAGGACCAGTCTCAGGAGGACCAAGCCTCTCAAGGAAACAGAATGCCACAATGGCTGGAAGTAAGTCTCAGACACAAGAGAGCTTCAAAATGTTCATGGAAAAACATTGTCTTTCCCTCCTTTTTTCTGCAAACGTTTTGAGCTCTTATTAGCAACAATTGAGAGGCTAGCAAGAAAAGACGGGCAGTGTGGCATTCGGTGGTACTCGGGGTCACCATGAGTCAGAAGTAACTCAGTGCCGGGTAACAGCAATAAACTCTAGGGCTGGTGATGTATTTCATGAGAATCTGCCTGCTATCACTGGGGCATGAGGACTGCCCCGCCTCCCTCCCTGGTGGGCACAGTTTGGATAAAGCATGTTAATTTTAATTGAGTTTTTATGTAGTTATGAATGTTAACTACTACATGTATTTATGCCTAATCTCAGAATCTGGTGAGAGCAGGGTAACGTGATAGGAACCCACCTCTCTACCCTGGGGCTAGCTACTACAGATTGTCAGCTTCTGTGCTTTCCTGTTAGATTGGGAAGTCACCTGGCACATGTCTTTGGTTTAACCCTAAAAACAGCTGTTAAAAGTCCCTTTTGAGATTGGGTGTGGAGAGGAGTGGAAGAAGGACCCTGCTCTCTCAGCCATCAAGTCAACCCTGTAGGACAGGTAGAACTGTCCCTGTAGGTTTCTGAGGCTGTAACTCTACAGAAGTAGAAAATTTCATTTTTCTCCCTTGGAGTGGTTTGGAACGGTTGACCTTGTAATTAGCAGCCTCTTAACAAGGCAGGGCTGTATTTATTTCTGTCTGTATTTCTGGTGGGACCCCTGACCTTAATGATGCCTAAGATAAACCCATGCTTCCCCTAGTCCTGAGGCAAGCTGGGAAAGTTCTTCAAGGTGCATCTGGGATTCTCCACAGACGGGAATTTCGATCTTGTCCAGCCCACATGAGTAACATGGTGCCCACTGCACCACTCAGCAGGAGTGTGGAGACCTAGCAGCCAGGACCTTCTCCAGAGACGCTCACCGAGCGCCGGGGCCACACCAGCTCAGTGGGGACGGAGGCATTCTCCTGCCCATAGGGAGCTTCCAATTTAGGCGAAGCAGCTTTTACCTGAAAGCAGTTTGATGCAATGCTACCTGCATGAATGAAAAGGTATTGTAATTTATTCAACCCAAAGTTCAATGCCTATTACGAGGGCATGCTACGAGACTTCATGTTGCTGGCATTCTTACAATTGCCAGACCAAGAATAGTCACCATTTCCCAGAACAACTGTTTGAACTCTACAGGCCTTGTAGAGTTTCTTTGAAAGTTGGGTGGTGGAAAGACTCCGCCAGGGTCAGGGTACTGGCCATTACGGTTTACATCCTTAGAGCGAGCTTTGGCTCTGCTTTCTTTCTGGTCATTGCTGGACTTTTCTTTGGGCCCATTTTAATGTACTTTTCCTCATCACAATTTCTGAAACTTTAAAAAAATGCTCTGAAATCCTTTCAAAAGAGCAAAGAAAAAAATATTACAATCTTAGAAAGCCAAATGAAACTGAGAACATTAGTTTACTGGAAATTATATTGTATCATCATCAATTTGAACTTTTATATGTGAGTACTCTATGGATGTTGGAAAAAAGAAGGGCAGATTGGAATTTTAACCTAATATTGGAAGCCACCAAGTCCATCTGACTCACAGAACTGCCTCTTTGGGTTTGAGGCTGTCAATCTTTCTCCCTCGGACGGGCTGGTGGGTTTGAATTTTTGACCTTGTGCCTAGCAACCCAATACATGATTCA
>NW_022111312.1:10366030-10381430 GCF_000313985.2 Echinops telfairi
ATCACTTTTATCTCTTTGGGATCCCTAGAATCATCGCCAGATTTTCTTGAAGGACACAGGGTCACGATGGGGGCTGATTATGAAAATTACCCCGGGGAGGAAAAGGCTGGGAAAGTTGCATCAAGGAGTTGTTTCCAGCAGGACAATGCACAGGCTCATTCCTGGAGGGCAGCAGCAAGGGCTGCTCCTTGAGATCTTTACTGAGGAACCTTATTACCCCAGTCACACCACAACCCTGCTCTGGCCCCTCAACCTTTTTGTTCCTCAAACTCCAAGATTAAAATTGCACACAACTAGACTAGCATTAGTCATGTGTGACCCACCAGGAGAGCTGTAGTGGTTACCACGGTCTAACTCTGCAAGTCAATAGAACACTTCAAAATCTAGATTTGCTTGACTTTCAGTATCTAGTTTTATTTGGTTTATATTGCTACACTTGGAAATGTGAAAGCCTGATGGGAAATAACCAGTCCCATTTATAAACCTTTTATTCTGTGTTTCATGATCTCCTCCTGATTTGCTGTTTTAAGTCATTTAAACAAGGGGGAAAGAACCAGAGGTCTTTTTTTAATCAGAGGTCTTAAGAACATATTTAAGTGATTGGGCAGGTGGGACGAGTAAGGCTAGTGGGATTCAGTCTGTACCCTCTGTCTGGAAGCCAGGGGAGGAGGAAGTTGCCATAGTAAATGGTGGCAACCCATCAAGGATGACTACTGAGGGGAGCTGTAAATAGAAGACAGTGGTGAACGAGCCTGTAAGATGCTAATGGTCATTGAAGATGGGGCAGAATCTGCCACAGTGGGTAAGCTACCCGAGTAGGGTTTTGGGCTTTAAATCTCAAAAACTCTCTGGGTCAGCCTCCGTCAGGCGCTATTTATACATTAGGGTGTTAGCCACAAGGCCAGCATTCCAAACAAGCTTACCCCTCAGGAGAGAGATAAAGTCATCTCTTCCATAAAAAGATTTATGGAAACCCTATATGGTCACTAAGAATCAGACTCAACTTGATAGGTGACTACGGGGCACAGTTTGGGGTCCCATCTGTTTCTATCTAACCAAACCTGACCTTTTAAAATGATATTTAGTTTTGTTCCACATTTTTGTCCCACTCTATCCAGGGCCTTCTAATGTGATCCTTTTCAGAGTCGTTGGTGGTGGTGGCTGGGCACCTTCTAGTAATTAGAATCTACCGTATATACTTGAGTATAAGCCACCCAAATATCAGCAGAGGCACCTAATTTTATCACAAAAACTGCATTAAAATGTGCTGAACCCACCTTCCTGATACGATCACTGAAGACAAACATGTGCATAAGCAAAGGTGGTGAAGAAAGCTGATGGTGCCAGGCTATCAAAAGATAAAGCGTCTGGAGTCTTAAAGGCTTGAAGATAAACAAGTGGCCAACTGGCTCAGAAGCAACAAAGCCCACATGGAAGAAGCACAACAGCATGTGTGACCACGAGCTGTCGAAGGGATCAGGTATCAAGCATCCAAGAACAAAAAAGCATATCATTGTGAAGGTGGGTGAGTGCAGAGTGGAGACTCAAAGCCCATCGGTGGGCAACTGAACACCCCCTTACTGAGGGGTTGTGGGGAGGAGATGAGCCATCCAGGGTGCAGGGTAGCAACGATGAAACATATAACTTTCCTCTAGTTCTTTAATGCTTCCTCCCCTCCACTATCATGATCCCAATTCCACCTTACAAATCTGGCTGGACTGGAGGATGTACATTGGCAGATAGAAACTGGAAACACAGGGAATCCAGTATAGATGACTCCTTCAGGATCAGTGGCGATGCCTGGAGAGTGAAGGCAATGTGGGGTAGAAAGGGGGAACCAAAGAATCTAAGTATTGCCTCCTCCCTGGGAGATGGACAGCAGAGAAGAGGGCAGAGGGAAACATCGGACAGGGTAACTTATGACAAAACTATAATAATTTATGAACTATGAAGGGTTCATGAGGGAGAGGGGAGTGGGGAAGGAGGGGGAAAATGAGCAACTGATATTAGGGGCTAGAGTGGGAGGCAAATGTTTTGAGAATGATGAGGGCAACAAATGTGCATTTGTGCTTGACACAATGGGTGTATGTATGGATTGTGATGAGAATTGTACGAGCCCCCAATAAAATAATTAAAAAATAAACATTTGCTGAAAAACTCCGCTTATACATGAGTACATACAGTAGTTAGTCTGGGAACAGAGCCTTGGAAACTAATGGTTATGTGGTCCATTGGACTAAGTGCTTCCGTGTGTGTGTGTGTGTGTGTGTGTGTGTGTGTGTGTGTGTGTGTTTCCGTCACTCTCCTTCCCTCTTGAATAGAGCACATTGGCTGTTCACAGGTTTTCATTCATGAGCCACTGCCATCCTCATTTCTAAGGAGCATTCTGTGTTCACTCTGACAGTCCATGATGCCTTCAACACTCACTGCTAACACTAACTTAAAGGCATCTGTTCTTAACTTGATAACCTCTTAAACTCTGACCACCAGCAGTTCGGCAGGAGAAAGATGAAGCAGTTAGTCCCGTGAAGGACAGAGCAGTTCTACTGCCCTATAGAGTCTCTGGAGATGAAACCGACACAAAAGCAGCGTTTTGCTTGAGAACCATTGCAGAAAGAAAAAGATTCACCCAAAAGTGGGAGTTTTTGGGGGGTGGGGTCCAATCGATTTATTTACTTTAGATTTGCAATGTTGTGACGATTAGATGGGATTTTATATGGCAAGTATGATGTGCATAAAAAACAGCAAACCCATGGCTCCTGAGTCTGTTTCTATGCATAGTGACCCTACAGCACAAATGGAACTGTTCCCAGGGGTCTCCAAGCTTGAATATCTTTACACAAGCAGACTGCCACATCCTTCGCCCATGGAGGTTTCAATTGCTGATCTTGTGGTTAGCAATCGAGTGCTTAACCACTGCGCAACCAGGGACCCTTACTGGCCCACAAATGCCCAATAGTAAAGTGTTAACTATTTTGTCTTTCTTGTCATCACCGGTTCTTTAATGACACATCTCCACCCACCCTCTTGTAGAAATGGAAGTCCAAGCAAGTTCGTTTGGGGCACATCATTTAGCTGTGCCTTACTGAAGAACTCTATGTAAGTACTTTACATAAGTGAGTCGCGCTTAGTCACTTGAACAGATGAAGAACGACTGCAGCTTCCCTTTTTCTTTTTGAAAAGTTCTACCACAAAGACAAGTCAGCAAGCGAATTCACTACATGAAAGTGCACAATGACTGAGGATGACTGAACAACTGATGCCTTTGAATTATGGGGTCAGCGATGACCACTGAATGCGTCACAGACTGTCAAAGCCAGAGTGCTCCTTAGCAGGGAGGGTGGCGGTGGGTTGTCAATGGTTATGAGCAGTCAATGGCATCTCTCTGTCCGGAAGGAAGGAGAGTGAGGAACATCGATAAACACATGGAAGCACTTAGTCCAATGGACAACACAACCATCAGTCTCCACGACCCTGTTTCCAGACAAACTAGAGGGTGTTCAGCCACCACTACCAACAGCTCTGAAAAGGAGGATATTGGAAGGTCCTGGATAGAGACAGGTGGGACACCCTCCCCCCAAAAAGATAGCCCTTCGTCAGACTACCCTTCAGGTCTGGGACTGAACTGACCTTTGTGGTAGAAAAACCAGCCATTTAAGATTAAAAAGGGCAGCATCTACCTTAAGGCAAAGTTCAGACATTAGGAATGGGAACAGAAAGGAAACTGAGGGGCTTGCAATCAATGAGGTGGAATGAAATGTGTGTGAAGTGTTCAATGTAAACCAACGATCCGCTTGTAAACCTTTCCCTTACCCACACACACACAGATATGAGGATGGCAAGACTTTTACCATGCATTTTGGACATGTTATCAGGAGGGACCAGTCCCTTGGTAAAGTAGATGGGTACTGAAACAGAAGGACTGACACAGGGCAGTGCTCAGTTTCATTGCACACAGCGGACCTCCACACCAAAGACCCACATCCAAGGATGTGTTCAGTTGTACATAAGCAGCTTTGGGAGCCCATATTTCTGCCAATTCACCTTTAACAAGCATATAACTAATTAACAGCAACTACAATAATCAGCTGTGCCTCCAGCCCCCCCAGGACATTTCTAGCACCAGTAACTTCTCCTCTTCCCTAGTTTCCCCTGGGTAACCATTAATAAACTTTGGTTTCTATATATTTGTTTTCTTGCTTTGTTTATACATAAAAAGTGAAGTCGTTTGATATTTGTCCTTTTATGATTGTTTTTAAAAGCTCAGCATAATGTCTTGAAACTCTATCCAGAGTACCATATATCAAGACTTCGTTTCTTCAACTGGCTGAATAATACTTTGTTGTATGTATGCATAATTCCCCAACCCTCGCAAACAACAACGAAGAAAAACCAGAGTGGCTCCTGACCCTTAGTGACCTAATACAGGGTTTCTAAAGCTATAAATCTTCCTCCCGAGGAGTGCCTCTGGTTTGAGGGCTCCCGGTGGACATGCAGACGGACCATATTTTTATCCACCTATTGATGGGAGCTGTTCCCACTTTTGGCTATTGTGAACAGTGCCACCATGAACAATGTGAGTATATACCTAGCAGTGGAATTGAGCCCGGGTGGCACAGAGGCTTACCTGTTGGGCTGCTAACTGCAAGGTCAGCAGTTCGCAAACACTGGAGAAAGATGAGGCTTTTTATTCTCAGAAACCCACAGGAGAAGTTCCACCTGTCCTGTAGGGTCACCAGGAGTCGGCATCAACTCAATGAGTTTGAGAGGAACTGCTTGGCCACAGGGTGGTTCTAGTTTCACTGTTTTGTTTTGTTTTTTGAGGAACCAACCACACTGTTTCCCAAAAAGACCTTTCCATTTTGTGTCCCCACCAGCAATGGATAAGGGTTCCAAGTGCCCCACATCCTGGCTTTTACATCTGCTATTTTCTCTGTGTGTGTTTTTTTAAATCTTAGCCATCGTAGTAGGAGTGAAACAGCATCTCCTATGGTTTAGTGGTTACATGCTGGGCTGCTAACCTCAAGGTCTTGGGAGAAGGGGGAGAAACAGGGAACTGATTGCGATGATCAACACATAACACCCCCTCGGGGGGAGGGGGTGAACAGGAGAAATGTGGATGAAGGGAGACAGTGAACAGAATATATGAAAATATTAAGTTATAATTTATCAAGGGGTCACAAAGGTGGGAAGGTGGGGGAGGGAGGGGAAAAAGAGGAGTTGATGCTAAGGGCTCATGTAGAAAATGTTTTGAAGATGATGGCGACATGTACAAATATGCTTGATACAGTGATATATGGATTGTTAGAAGAGCTTGAAGCGCCCCCAATAAAATGTTTTATTAAAAAAAGTCAATAAGAGGTATTTTTTAAGAGATTCTTACACTTAAAAAAAAAAAGAAAAGATAATTACAGTCTCAGAAACCCACAGGGCAGTTCTACCCTGTCCTAGAGGGTCGCTATGAGTCAGCATCGACTCTATGGCAGTGAGTTTGGTTTGGATGACTAATGACACTGAACATCTTTTCATGTGTCTGGTGACATTTGAATATTATTAACAAAAATGAAACATAGGTTCAAGGCAGTCCAGATAAAAGTTCTAACAGCTTTCAATACAGCAATAAGAAAAGCAATACTCATCTTTATATGTTATGTCAAGAGGCCTTGAATAGCCAGAGCAGTGATGAAGAACAAAGCAGGACTCCTACTTCCTGATTTTAAAACATACCACACAGCTACAGTAATTATAACCATCTGGAATGGGTATAACAACAGACACACACCAAATGGATAAAACTGAAAGCAGAGACATAAACACACACACCTGTGGTCAACTGACTTTTGAGAAGGGGGCTAAGTGCTTGATGGGAAAAAAGATCTCTAATAAGTATGTTGGGAAAATTGGATTTTCACATGCAGAAAAGTTAAACAGGGTCCATGCCTCACATTGTACACAAAACCAATGCAGAATGGATTAAACACCTGAATGCACACCCTCAATCAACACATTTCTTAGAACAACAAGTTGGGGCAATGGGTCAGGCCCGGCTTATCAATGTATTACTTAGTATCATAACAAAGTAGCAAGGGCAAAAGATAAAAGAGTAGAACCTCATAAAAATTAAAAAACTTGTTTACCAAAAAAATGAGAAGGCAAGCTATCGACTGGAGAATATCTTCACAAATCATGTATCTGATAAGAATCAGAACAGATATAAAACTTCAACAATAACAAAAAGACAAATAACCCAAAGAGAAAATGGGCAGAGGACTTGAAGAGATGGTCCACCAAAGACAGTACTCAAGCAAAACCGCTACTGGTATGACAAGTGGATTACAAGTACAAGCCTTTGAGCCTGGTTTCGGGGACCAGCCTGCCCAGGTGACCTAACACACAGCTGTTGATTCGGTCTCGTAGGAACTCCAGGACACAGCTGAGCTGCTCCCACTTTCGGTTTCTGGACTGTAATTTTTATGGAAGCTGACTGCTTCCTGCAGAGTGGCTGGTGGGTTCAAACCATGACATTGCAGTTAGCAGGCAAGGATTTACCCAAGGCACCAGCAGGACTCCTGGAGAGACTGTTGTCCCAAATTAAACAGTGGCCTGAATCAAATTAGAACCAATGATCAGTCTTTTGACAAATTTCCATGAAAATTAGGCTTCTCCTGTTCCAGAGCTCTCAAGCTTAAAAACACCACCACCTTAGACTTATACAATGTATCTGTTTCATTAGCAAATCTTATCAGAAAGTGATTCATCTCTCTACTAACCTCAAAGGGGTCTCCAAAATATTTGTGGAAAAATTCCATTATCTTTGAATTCCATTGTCCTCAAACTTTTGAAAGTGCCTCGTATTAGCCTAATTCAGGCCATCGTCATTATTGCCTGCACTACAGCACTCATCCTCTAGGTTTTCCTTCTCCTCCTCTTTCCCCTCCCTACCCAACAATCGTTTCCCACACATGACCACGAACACAACCCAGATTATATCGCCTGCTCCAACCCTCCCACTAAGGCTAGAAAAGCTGAACAAAAAACAAACAAGACATCTTAGTGAGTAGTGTGAGTGCCCAATTTCAGAAGTGTGTGGCCAGGGAAAAACGCCTGGCATTTGGGTCATTTTCCTTCTTGAGACCATTGTCAATTCCAAAATTAAGAGGGAGAGCTGCCAAACCGAGTAGGTAAACAGTGCTTCCAGAAGCCTCACTGCACAAAGGAAATGAAAATCACAGGTTCAAGATCCATTTAGGAGGATATGTCCTGATAAACACGGTGGGTTTTCAAAGGAGGAGCAACAGAAGGAAAGCACAGGTATAAGGGTGAAACGGAAACACAATGCTACTGTTTTAGGTGCCACTAAGTTGGTTCCAATTCCTAAAGACCCTTGTCCAACAGAGCAAACACTGCTCAGTTCTGCGCCATCCTCAGGATTGTCCTTTGCTGGAACTCACTGCTGCAGAGACTCATTGAGGGTTTTCCTCCTTTTTTTACTAATCATCTACTAAGAAAGATGTCCTTTGCCAAGGACTCATCTCTCCTGAGAACATGTCCAAAGTATGAGACAAAATCTTATCTTCACTTCTAAGGAGCATTCTGGCTATACTTCTTCCAAGACAGACTAGTCCTTCTGGCAGTCCACTGTACTTCAAATAGTCTTCCCCAACACCATAATTCAAATGCCCCGATTCTTCTGCAGTCCTCCTTACTTGCTGTCCAAATTTCACATGCATTTGAGTGTGGGAAGCAGAGTACGGGGAATAGAGTGTATACTGATGTATCTTTTATTCTCATATATTAAGAAGCCTGGCAGGTTAGGTTTCTGGGGTGGAGGGAGGCCTTCACCCTTGTGAGTTGGAGGTGAGTCCCAATCACATTCTCCTAATTAATATTGTTCCCTACTATATCCTCCCATAATAGTGCTACCTTAAAGTTTTCTCTTACAAGCACAAGGCTGACTGCTTTGTAGCCCGCAGCTTTATCTATAGGAGTAGACATGTGCTGTTGCTCTCTAGGTTCGGAGGACAGCCACTGCCCTTTACCTGCCTCGGGCACTGGTGTTAGGTTACTCCTCCTAGGTCCTCAGGGACCTTTAAGGTTAGGGTACAGCCCACTTTGTTAGTATGTGGTTGCCTATAATTAGGGAGGCTTGCACACCCCAGTGAATGTAAGCCTTGGTTGGGAACATTCTCTCCACTCAGATCTGGCTCCTGAAGTCACGACGGTCCTGGCGTTGAGCACTCACTTGCCTTATCTTGTCTGATGTCTCTTTAATTTTACCCCTGAATTACACAATTGCCCCTTGGACCCATTCGATTGTGGAGGCTGGTACCCCACACTTGAGGTGATGAAAATACCTATTGGGTCTGTCCTCAATGTGACATCTTTGCTCTTGAACACTGCAAAGATCTTGTACAACAGATTGCCCAATGCATCATTTGGTTTCTTGACTATTGCTTCCATGAACATTGATTGTGGACCCAAGAAAAATGAGGTTCTTGACAACAATATGTTCAAAACAGCTGAATACCTTTGCATAGTCAATAAACAAAGGCAAACATCGTTTTGGTATTCTCTTCTTTCAGCCAAGGTCAAGACCCACCTGATATCAGCAATCATATCCCTCATTCCACATTCTATCCTGAATATGGTCTGAAGTGTTGTTTTTTTCCCGATTCCTGTTTATGTACTGCTGCTTCCAATTTATCTTCAGCAAAATTTTATACATGTGTAAATTTTATTGCTTGATAATTTATGTATTCTGTTGGGTAATCTGTCTTTGGAATGGGCACAAACATTAATCTCTTCTACACTGTTGGCCAGGTAGCTGTCATCTAAATTTCTTGGCAAAGAGGAGTGCGCGCTTCCATATACTAAACCACTTCAATAGGCTTTCTGTCAATCCGTGGAGAGTTTTTTTCAACACCTTCACCTTCAATACCATGGATTCTTGACCAATTCTTTTTTGTACCATTATTCTGTATTTCTCCCATTTTTCAACGCTCCCTGCATTTTTCTTTATTTTGCCCAGGCTGTGTTGCTAAGTGCCATCGAGTCAGCTCCAACCCATGGCAACTTCATGCACAAGAGGACAGAACACTTCACAGTTCTGTGCCATCCTCACAACTGTCCCATGCCTGAGCCCAATAATGCAGGTAATTTGTCAATCCATCTCGTTGAGGGCTTCTCCCTTCCCCTCCTTCGCTGCCCATAGATAGAATCCTTCCATATTGCAACAGTCGTCTTGAAGTTATTTTTCCTTTAGTTCTTCCAGTTTAAAAAATACTGAGCATGTTGTTCCCTTTTGGTTTTCTAACACCAGGTCTTTGCACATTTCATTACAATACTTTGTCTCCTAGAGCCTCCCTTTGAAATTTTTCTTTTCATCTATTTTACTTACTTCATCATTTCTTCCATTTACCCATACTTTTTCTACATTCTAAAGCAAGTTTCAGTCTTACTGACATCTACTTTCATCTTTTCTTTCTTTCTTCTTATTTTGTTATCATTTTATTGGGGGCTCATACAGTTCTTATCACAATCCATCCATCCATCTGTCAAGCACATTTGTACATATGTTGCCATCATAATTCTCAAAACATTTCCTTTCTAATTGAGCCCTTGGTATCAGCTCATTTTTTCCCCTCCCTCCTTCATGAACCCTTGACAATTTATAAGTTATTTTTTCATGTCTTAAACTGACGGATGTTTCCTTTCACCCACTTTTCTGTTGTCCATCCCCCTGAGAGGGCGTTATATGTAGATCATTGTGATTGGGTCCCCTTTCTCCTCCCACCTTCCCCTTTCCTTCCTAGTATCGCTACTCTCATTATTGGTCCTAAGGGGTTTATCAGTCCTGAATTCCCTGTGTTTCCAGCTCTTATCTTTACCTGTGTACATGCTCTGGTTTAGTCAGATTTGTAAGATAGAACTGGGGTCATGATAGTGGAAGCATTAAAGAATTAGAGGAAAGTTGTATGTTTCAATGTATCCTGACTGACTCATCTCATCTCTTGTGACCCTTCTGTAAGGGGACGTCCAGTTGTCTACAGATGAGCTTTGGGTCTCCACTCCATACTTCCCCTCATTCACATTGATAGGATTTTTTTGTTCAGGTCTTTGATACCTGATCCTGATCCACTTGCTACCTCATGATCACACAGGCTGGTGTGCTTCTGCCATGTTGACTTTGTTGCTTCTTAGCTAGATGGCCGCTTGTTTATCTTCAAATCTATAAGACACTATATCTTTTGATAGCTGGGCACCATCAGCTTTCTTCACCACATTTGCTTATGCACCCACTTTATATTCAGCAATTGTGTCAGGAAGGTAAGCAACATGAAATGCCATGTTATTAGAACAAAGTGTTCTTGCGTTGAGGGAGTACTTGAGTAGAGGCCCAATGTCTGTATGCTACCTTAATACTTAACCCTATTGTTATATAACAATACTGCTATATAACGCTATTGTTATATAAAATATATTTACATATGTAAATGCCTGTATTTAGACTTCTATAAATGTCCTTTGCCTCCTACTTCTTTCCTCTATTTCCTTTACTTTCCTTTTGTTCCACTAGCATGTCCCGCCTTCATTCAGGTTTCAGTAATTCCTCTTGGTTCATGGCCTTGTGTTTAATGTCATCCCACAACCCATCTGGTTTTCAGTCATTAGTGTTCAAATGCTTGAGCAGTTCTCTAAATTCAGGTGGCATATATTCAAGGTTGTATTTTGGTTCTTGTGAACTTGCTTCAATTTTCTGTAGCTTCAACTTGACTTGAATCTATTCCACTCCTCATGGCTTTGTTATGACTGATAACGAGGGTTTATCATCATGTCTTTCTATAAATTCAATCAATTAGATTCCTGTGAATTCCATCAGGTGAAGTACATGTGTATAGCTGCCCTTTATGTTGATGAAACATGGGACATGCAATAAGTAAGTCATTAGTCTTACAAGGTGCTATTATGCGAGCTCTGTCATCAGTTCTATTTTCTGACTACCAGTCCCAGGTTACAGGCCTAGGTGAGACAAGCAATGAACCAGCAGACGTGAACCGATCTTTCATTTTTGTTTCCAACTCTCATATTCTAATCATCAGTAATTACCAGTGCATCCTGTGTGAAAAACTGATCAGACTGAAGAAGTTGGTAGAAAACTCTAATTTATTCATACTGGCATTAGTGGTTGGTACAAAAATTTAATTAATAGTTGTTTTGACTGGTTTTCCTTGTATGGATATCATCCCATCACTCACAGATCTTGAAATGTCCTTTTTGAAGTTAAATGAAATGCCATTGCTCCTCTTCAATATATAATTTCTGGCATAGTAAACCATATGACCGTCCAATTCAAAATGGCCACTACTTATCAATTTCAACTCCCTAATGCCTAGGATAGAAACCCTGGTAGTGTTGTGAGTCAGACATTGGACTACTAATCCCAAAGTGAAAGGCTGAAACCCAAGGATACTGTGGCTTCGGTAAAGATTATAGTCTTGGCTATGAGTTGGAACTGATAATGACAGTGGACTTTTTGTATGCCCAGGATATTGATCTTTATCTGTTCCATTTCATATTCTACTTCCATTTTTCCTAGATGAATACTTTATACATTCTACATCCTGATTACTGATGGACGTTTGAAATGATTTCTTCTCATGGAACACTGAAAGGTTTAACATATGAAAGGTATCTGTTCAGATTGAATACTTTCATCATACTTAATCAGTCTGTATGCTGACAAAGTGGACTACATGAAGACGAACGTGGCATCAGGATTGGAGGAAGATTCACTAACAACCTGTGATATGCAAATAACAAAACATTGCTTGCTTGAACACGAAAGGGACTTGAAACACTTATGAAAGAGGATGATGGATGATAGTAGTCTTCAGTTTGAGCTACACCTCAACATAAAGAGAACACAAGTCCTCCCAACTGGGCCAATAAGCAACATCACGATACATGAAGAAAGATTAAGGTGGAAGAATTTAATTTTACTCAATTCCACAATCAACGCCCATGGAAGCTGTAATCAAGAAATCGGATGAGGTACTGCACTGAGCAAATGTGAAAAAAGCAAAGGCATTACTTTGAGGACTAAGGAGTACCAAATATGTGACAAGACATAGTCTTTTCTGTCACCTACTTTGCATGCAAAAGTTGGGATATGAATGAGGAAGCCTAAAGATTGGTGACTTTTTCTGCCCAGACCAAACTAAGAGGGAAAGAGAGGGAGGAGAGAGAGAACGACATCTTGGCCCACCAAGCTTCGAGGATGACGTTCCTGCCCAGAGCAGCCAGTGCACAGAGAGGACCATAGGGTCAGCCTCACCACAAGACACAATGTCCCCTTTACCTGACCCACAGCACTACAGGGGGCAGCACCAGAGACAGTGCAGAAATTGTGCCCCATCTGACCTCCCCACCCTCCCGCCCCGCCCACCAACCAGAGAGTAACAAGGGGAGCAAAGCAATAAAGTCCCTGAAGAATTCTGATAATAGACATCGAACTCAGGGGGCAGGATTTGGCAATGCATCAGACCTGATCGGAAAACATTCATAAGGATCAGCAGACAGACCTGTAACTATTCAAAGGCTATTGTTTTCTTTTTCTTTTCAAGTCTGTCTATATAAGACAGGCAGTATAAACAATCCCAAGGAGAAAACAACAGGACTGACGTTTCTGGGGGGACAGGAAAGAGGAGAAAGTGGGGGGAAAAGAGGGAGAAGCCAACAAACCTAGGGCTAAGGGAACAACAAGCGATCTAAAATCGATGGTGAGGAGAGCATAGAATGCCTAATGGGGTTCGATCAAGTGCAGTGTAGCTGAGATCAAATACAGCGAGCCAAATGAAGATCGAACATGACAGTGGGACAGGAGGAAAGTTAAAAAGAAATAGAGGAATTAACTAGGAGGCAAAAGACACTTATAGAGGTATAAACATAGGCAGGTACATATGTAAATATATTAATATATAATGATAGGGATATAGGTCTATATATATATATTTTATAGGTTAAGTATTAAGATAGCAGACAGACATTGGGCCTCTACTCAAGTCCTCCCTCAATGCAAGAATATTTTGTTCTAATAACCTGTCATTCTGTGATGCTCACCTTTCCGACAGTATCGCTGAAGACAACATGGGTGCATAAGCTGGCGTGGTGAAGAAAGCTGATGATGCCCAGCTATTACAAGATACAGCATCTGGGGTCTTAAAGGCTTGAAGTTTAAACAAGCGGCCATCTAGCAGGTAAGCAACAAAGCCCACATGGAAGATGCATACCAACCTATGTGATCACGAGGTGGTGAGGTGATCAGATATCAGGCATCAGAAGACTCCAAAACAAGCAACCATTTCAATGCGACCAAGGGAGGTTGGAATGGAAACCCAAAGCCCATCTGTAGACAATTGGACAAACCCTCACAGAAGGGTCACAAGGAAGGGTCGACCCAGTCAGGGTGTGTATAGTACCAATGAAACACACAGCATTCCTCTAGTTCAGTAGTTTTCAACCTTCCTAATTCGCGACCCTTCAATACAGTTCCTCATGTTGTTATGGTGAACCCCCCCAACCATAAAATTATTCTTGGTGTTACTTTATAACTGTAATTTTGCTACTGCTATTAATTGGGCGACCCTTGTGAAAGGGTCATTCAACTTCCAAAAGAGTCGTGACCCACAGGTTGAGAAACACTGCTCTAGTTCTTTAGTGTTTCCTCTCCCCACTATCATGACCCCAGTTCTATCTTACAAATCTGGCTAGACCAGAGCACGTACACTGGTACAGATAAGAGCTGGAAACAGGGAATCCAGGACAGATGAACCTTCAGGACCAATAATGAGAGTAGTAATAATACCACAAGAGTAGGGGGAGGGGGGGGGAGAAAGAGAGAACTGATTGCAATGATCAACATACAACATCCCCCCTTCTCCCAGGGGGACTGACAACAAAAACATAATAATACGAAAATAAAAACAATTTATAAATTATCAAGTGTTCACAAGGGTGGGAGGGCCAGGGAGGGAGGGGAAAAAAAGAGGAGCTGATACCAAGGGCTCAAGTAGAAAGAAAACGTTTGGAAATGCTGATGGCAACATATGTACAATTGATGTATGGGTGTTATAAGAGTTGTAAGAGCCCTCGATAAAATGATTTGTTAAAATTAAAACAAAAATGGAGACTCTGAATTATGGTGCTGGCAGAGAATGGTGAGCACACATGGACGCCAGAAGAACAAACAACGCTGTCTTGGAAGAAGGACAGCCTGAAGGCTCCTTATGTGAAGATGGCAAGATTATGTCTCGTGTAAAGGTGGCCATGTTATCAGGAAGGACCAGTGACTGAAGAGAGACATCATTCTTGGACAGAAAAAAAGAGGAAGCCTCTCAACAAGATGGAACGACACAGCAGCTGTAACACCAGGCTCAAACACAGCAAGGACTGACTGCGAAGATGGCTTAGGACCAGCCAGTATTTCTGTTGTTCAAAGATCACTATGAGTCGGAACTGACTCACTAACAACAACAACATGTTCCAGTAATTTAATTATTTTTTAAAGTCAAAATACTAAAAGCAGATAAAAAATTTGTAAACAACTATTTTAGTGCTCTGGAAATTGAATCAAGATCCATGGTAAGTTGAGAACACGTTGCTCATGAAACTATGAGTTCTGGGTAAGAACTATGTGTGCTTATGGCACTCTTCCCCGGGCTGCTCTTACCCGTCAGCACACCTGACCTCAGTTGGTGAGTTCTGCCTATAGGGTAGGCAAGCTGTGAAAACCAGCAGCTTGGCTGCCAGGGGGAGCCCACTTGATTTGGCGCAGAGTACTGAAAAGCCCCATGCCCAGCCTAAGGACACTGTAAGTGACAGAAACTATCTTGGTGGGGAGTCAAGCAGCTCAGGTAGCCCTGGTGCAGTGCAGTCCAAGGCGGCACAAGCAACAAACCAGGGGACCTGCTAGAATAAAATTAGTCAGAGATTCAGGAAGTGATACAGTCAGAGTGGATCTGAGCAAGATGCCTTTGGTTACCTGTCCAGCAGAGAGTGGAGGGCTCAAGCAATCCACTAGGTCCTTGGCTGCCTACAAGCCTGGGTGAACCCGAGGAGAAGGCATAACAGAGAGGAAAGCACAAGCTTGGGCAAGCCTGAATACTGCCTCAACTTTGAACATACACAGGCGGTGGAAGCTGAAGCTGTTCGACTACAACCTTTCAGAAATTATTAGCAGATAGCTAAATTATGCAGACCCAGGAGTTATCCCCAGGAAACAAGCCTTAAAGGGTAATGATGGAGCAGATATATCAACAACCACACTGCATGGAGGAAACTGATCCCACAGACTTAGTCCCAGCAAGTTACTAAACAAACCATCAAACCCCCCTCCCCCCCC
>NW_022111312.1:10383141-10384613 GCF_000313985.2 Echinops telfairi
TTTAAAAATCTTCCCTCATGCAACCAAACTCATGTCTCAAAAAATAGGTCTTAGTGATAAAAACGGTTTGTAGAGATAAAGAGACCTGTTTTAACAGTTCAATCCAATCAGGAAAATAGGCTGGAAGAAATTCTCTGTAAAGCATTAATCTGATAAATACACAAAAGAATTATCAAAACAATAAAAAGACAACCCAATCTAATAAAGGGAATAGATTAGAAAAGGCACATCACTAAAGACACACAGATGGAAAATAAGCACATGAAAAGACACCCAACATCATTTGTTGTTAAGGAAATACAAATCAAAAGCAGATATTAACAAGCGTTGGTGAGGAAATTGGAACTCTCAAGCATTGCTAACTGTGCCCATTCTTCAAACTTCTAACCAGGCACCCAGTTATTCTATGATCTAGTACTTCGACTCCTAGAGATCTACCCAAGAAATGAAAACCTATGTCCACACAAAATACTTTATATATGTGGACAATAAAGCAATACTCACAATATCCCAAAAGTGGAAACAACCCAAATGCCCCTCCGTGGAACAATGGCTAAACAAACTTGGGTGCAGACACACAACGGAATACTACACAACGCTGAAGACTGATGTGTCTGTGAAACACCTCATAACAAGGCTGATGAAATTAGTCAAGTACAAAAAGGCAATTAATGTATGAAATCACGATCACACAAAGTCAAGAAAAGGTGTTCTCACCAGAGAAACATTCTTTGATGTTTATTGAGGGGGGAGAGACATGAACGAGGGAAGGCAATATACAATAAGAGGGAAGTTAAAAAAATAAAATGATGGAGGCAGGGGATGACACTGGGAAATTTGTAATCATTAAAGGCATATATTCTCTACGTGTTTTCAACAACAAAGTCCAGATTTAGATAAATTATTCCTTGGTGAATTCTACCTAATACTTGAAACAGAAATAATACAATTCTCCACAATCTCAGAAAACAGAGAGAGGAGGTAACATTTTCCAAATCATTCAGTGAGGTCAATATGAGTGTGACACCAAAGCCATAAGAAGTCAGTGCAGAAAAACCAGACTAAAAACCCTCTTGACTGTAGCAAAGCTCCTTCACAAAATATTAGCACCTGAGTCCAAGAGCATGAAAGAAGAATTAGACTCCAAGACTAAGGGGAATTTATCCCAGGGATGCAAGGTTGTTTCATATTTAAAATTTTAAATATAAATAATTAAATAACCATAGCCACTGTACAAGTGTGGCAGGCTTTAGGATACAAGATTAAATGTAAAAGCTACTGCATCCTAAAGAAAACAGTTACAAATATAAAACTCGAGAAAAAAAATCACATAAAAATAGTAAAAAGACATTAACAAAAGTTTTAAATGAAAGTTCATACTTTAAAAAAATAATAAAAAGACAAAAAAATACTTAGGAATAAAGTTAACAAAAGATAATGTAAGTCTCCTGATCTAAAAATAAAAGAGGACA
>NW_022111312.1:10385216-10387062 GCF_000313985.2 Echinops telfairi
ATGCTCACCCCGCCACTGGACCCACAAGACTTTCCACCCACACGCCTGTGATCTTACTGCACTTGGCATCATTGCATGTGTTTCGTGAGTCTGAAGAGGAATTTATAGATTGGTATTGGGCATATGGGCTAATATTGGACTTATGATCTTGATCTAGATTGGGCTGGGGTGTTTTCTATACATATAATTGCTCTTTTATCTGAAACTCTTTCTTATACACATATGAGTGTCTGTGGGTTCTTTTGGTGCTCTACTCTACCCATACTAACACATCAGGAGAGACCAGTCACTAGAAATGGACATCATGCTTGGTAAAGTAGCGGGGAAGACCCTCGACAAGACGGACGGACACACTGGCTGCAGCAATGGGCTCAAACATAAGAACACTGGTGAGGATGGGGCAGGACTGGGCCAGAACTGACTGGACAGCACCTAACAACAACCTAAGAAGATACAGCCACAGAGTGTGGCACTGCTCACAGAGACATACGCAGACCAGAAACCAGAGTCTGGTAATAATCCTTACGTTTACAGTCAAGTGACTGTTGGCAAAGATGCCAAGGTGATGCGGTGGTGAAAAGGATACTCTTTTAAATAAATGGTACTGGGATAATTGAGCAGCCACACACAAAAAGATGAATTTATACCTAAAATCCATGACATATAATTATCTCAAAATAAACCATAGCATGTAAACTCTAAAAACCCAAATGATTGTACATTGGAGGAAATATTTGTGCTCATGGATCTTTGGTATGAGAGCAAAAGCATGATCCTTAAACTGGTAACTGAACTTTGTAAAAATTAAGAATGTTTAAACTTCAAGAGACACTTGATAAAATGAAAGGCAAGCCACAGATGAGGGAAAAATTATTTACAAATCATTACTCAGATAGAGCTTACATCTAGGATGTTTAAGTAATTGTTACAACTCAATGTAAGATAAATGATCAATTAAAAGGGGGGTGGTGTTTGAATATACTTTTCACCAGAGACACTAAACAAATGGCCAATAAGCACATGAAAAGAAGCCATCACCACTAGTTATCAGGGAAATCCAAATTAAAACAAGAGATCTAGTACTAGGAAGACTATAATAAAAAAAACATAAAAGAATTTAAGCAATAAAAAAAATAAAAGAACTCAAAAACAATGAAAGAAAATGGGGGGAAAGAAAAAAAGAGCCATAAACCAAGCAGGAAAAAACAAAAACAAAATCTTTCTACCAAGAAAAACTTTGTTTCAGATAGCATCAGTGTTACATTACTCATATATCAAATGCTCAAACGAAAACACCAATCCTATATAATCTCTTTTAGAAACGAAGAGGAGGTATCACTTCCGAATTCATTTAATGAGACCATTTAAATTATATACAGTTAAAGACAAGATGTACTCTTTGCAGAAGACATACTACTAAAGTATACAGATGTAAGGCACTGCGCCAGAAGTTTTGAGAACTAGGTTCTAATCCTAGCTTGGTCATCAGCTATTTTAAAAAGCTGGGACTCGGTAAGGATGATGGTTGAACAACATGATGTCACTGAATGAGAAGACTGTTAACTGGGTTATATGCAAGGGTTCCCAAAAGTTGGAAAAATTCCATTAACTTTCAACTGCATTCTTTCCAACCTTTTTGAAGCCTCCTCACTTAAGTACTAAGCATCCTTTCCAGAGTGCGGGTGGGCAGCTGTTAAGCTCTTGCCTGCTAGGCAAAAGGTCAGCAGCTCATACCCAGCATCTGCATCCATGGTGGAGGAGAAAGCTACATCTGTCTAGCTTTTTCATTTTCCTGCTTATTCCTCTAGCTGCCTGTTAGGATGGGCATCTCACCACCATGGTCAAG
>NW_022111312.1:10387864-10400812 GCF_000313985.2 Echinops telfairi
CCAATAAAATGATTTTTAAAAAAGACGAGCAGCCTTTTCTTCAGTAGCCTTTACTATTGGTTTCCCTGACCCAACAAGTCTATGAAAGCCCCACTTTTGCTGAGAGCGGGGGCGGGGGGGTGGGGCGGGGATCCCAAACTTTCCAACTTCTTAAAAGTTGCTTTTCTCTAGCTGTAGTGTTCCCTCCGTTGCTTTCAGAGCTCCTAGAGGCCCTGAGTCCCAGGGTCTGGTGGTTTCCTGGGTGGATGTGCGGGGCAAGGAGCAGAGTGGGGAACAGCTCATGCTACCATCTGCCAGGAGTCTCTGGTAATGTGGTTTGCATTTCAAATCCTTCCCCAGCTTGTTGTTCCTTTTGGGACTGCAACATCACTCCTTCATCTCCCCAATGCTAAGAGTCAGTATGGGAATCGTTATTTTCAGAGTGAGAATTTGAAGCAATGAACATTTATATTTACATGACAAAGTCGTAAGCAAAACCAAGATGTGTTTAACAGCAACTACCAAAAGAATAAATATCAAAACTGTCAATTCCTGTCAAGTCTCCAAAGGATGGTAAGTTTTTTTTGTATCAACACTTTCAGTACAATGCTTCTTCTACTACCAACATTAAGGGTCTCTTACCTGAAACTCCCATAGACTATAAGTAGGATGGAAATCAGAAATGTAGACACTTGACTGGAATCTACCAGGGAATAGGCCCTAGAAGAAACAAGAGGGGGAAAAAAACATCAAACCACAATGTCTTTTAAGAGAAAAGAAAGGTATAAATTAGCATTCACAAAAGAACAATTAAAATGAAATATGCCACTTTACAATGAAGAATAAAATTCATCACTACTACCAGTTAATGGTCACAGGATGTTAACTGGCATCAATAAAAAAATCCCATTTCTGTATGATATACAACATGTTTATAACATCCACTCTCAATTTTAAAAGCATCGAAACATCTACCAACTCTGTGCCAAAGACAAAAAGGCTCCGTGATTACACGTTCATCATCTGCACTTGAATTGCCAATAGGAGTTTACTCTTCTGCACCGAGATGAAACCTGCAGCTCTTTCCTGAACCATTTCTTAATAAGTACACATTATCTGTCTCAATGTCCTGTAGGGCTTCTTCTGAGTCAACAGGCCCCAAACAAACCTCATTTTTCATGCCCGATTCAATCACCCCAACTTGACCATCACCCCTGTCGCCAAAGTTAGACTGTGCATTCTTGATACTCGCCTCTTTTCCCAGTCCCCAAGCACCTGTCTTCTTGTGTTTCTACCGCTAACTTCTTAGCTCCTTTCTCTGGCTTGGCTATCGGGATTATTTTTTCTTTCTTTTTTTTAATGTTGTCATCATAATTTTTTTACATTATTATTGACAATAGTTCATATTTTATTCATATATTCTTTAAAAAAACACTTTTATTGGGGGCTCTTACATCTCTTATCAAGGCTGTTTACCCTCCACACTACCCAGAGGGGTTTTCCTAAAACAAATTTCTCTTCATTCTTTCACCCAGAAAGTATTTGATGAGGCCCAGGTGCCAGATGGACTCAATGATGAATGTGACAGCTGCTCACTGTGACGAAGAAGGCTTGTCTACTCAGAGGGGCCTCAGAAAACATGATTGAGGACCCATTTCAGGAAACCCAGCCCTGAAAGCTCCTCCAAACAGCACAGTTCTAGTCTAACGCACACGAGGCCCCCAGGATTGGGAATCAAGCCTCCTGGAACTGGTTGGTTATATGCCAGCTACTCTCCTAGCAAATGAGGCCTAAGTGCAAACAGCTGGCTCGGTCCCTGCCTGAAAGTCTTTCTTACAGGAATGTGAACCAAAATCCAACATACGTAACTGAAGAGAACTGTGGAAAGCATTATGAAGAGGGGTGGGGGCAAGTGCAGGACACAATGAAAACATGTACTGGTGGACTCCAAGAATGATAGGAGTAGGCTTTCTTGAAGGAGGCAGGCGTATGGGAGAGAGAGAGAAGACACAGTAGACTACGAGTTGGGCTGCTCTGCAGGAGAAAGATAAGGCGATCTGCTTCTGGAGAGATTACAGCCTTGGAAACCCAGAGGGGCAGGGAGCTCCCCTCTGTCCTACAGGGTCACTATGAGACGCAATCGGCTTAAAAGCAGTAGTAGGTTGCTTTATTTGGGCTTTAGTGACTCTTTATGGGTACTTGAAGGAGATGTTAAGGATAATCCTTAGGTTTCCAAAGGTGACCCTGTGGGTTAAGGTGGGTAGATGGCTGTACCATTTACAAAAAATGGACATCTGAATTAAATCCACAAACTGAAGTCACTTCCAACTCACAACAACCTTATAGGACAGGGCAGAGTTCCTAAGAGCTGTCATCTTTGAACGGCCTTACCTTTCTTGCATGGAGCAGGAGCTGGTAAATTCAAACCACCAACCTTGTGCTTAGCAGCCCAACATTTAACTCACTGAGCCACCCAAAAAACCGATGGCTATCAAGTCAGTTCCAGCTCATGATGACGCTATGGGAGAGGGCAGAGCTGCCCCTTAGGGTTTTCAAGATCGTCATCCGGGCAAAAGCAGATAGCCTCATCTTCTGTGATCACAGAGGAGCCTGGGTTGACAGTTTACAGAGCAAATTCATGTTTCATGCAAAATTTATACACATTTTTCTTTCGTGGCCTGAATGCCACGAAATCCCCACAATGAAACAGCACTCTCCCCACCTGGAGAAGCTGATGTTCGGTGCTGGATATATGGAGAAGGCTGCAGGGTTGAGAGCTATGAAATAGCTTGGAGCTGAAGAAATACAGTACACTCTCTGAAAGTGGGTACCTGGGTAAGGTGGAAACCTTATCCAGGAAGAAAAATCTACACATTTTCCTCTAAAAGTGGGAGACAGAAAAGTGGTCAGATTGCACCCTGCCTGGAAAAACAAGGCCATCCCAATGCATTCCGCTGGTAGGTTTGAATTGCGTCTTGCTATTAGCAGCCTAACGCTTAACCCACAGGGTCACCAGGCAAGTTCACTACATTTGATCTACTTTAGTGTATGTTTTAAAGCATCCACAATAAAAAAAAGGTTCTTTGTTTTGTTTGAAAGCAGTACCCCTGCCCTCCTCCTAACGAAGTCTTAGACATGGTCTATTTGAATATCATTGACATCATGTGATAAATACACCTGGTCTTGAGTTCTGTTCCACCGCCCTTCAGGGCAGCGTCCCTCTTGTGACCTGTCAGTGGAGCAGAATGGAGCAGTGCAAGGCAGGCTTTCGGGCGCCTACTCCAGCTTCCCTAGAGGCCGTCCCACGGACAGGGCTTACCCTCCAAGGGATACCTGAGACTACAAATGCCACACATCAGGAAAAACAATTGAGCCAAATCTCTTCATGCTCTAAATTATGTTTCTTGCTCTGAAAGACTCTTTACACATCTCTGACAATTCTGAAATAAAATGAAATCAATACACAGAAGAAGTGCATTAAAAAGACAATTTACCTTTTTTGGAACCGCCCTATATTCATATGGCACAGAAATCAAGACCATTTAAAAAGATATATCCTAAGAAGTCTTGATTCCATCCCAAGCCCTACACTGATTAAAAAATGTTTAAAAAACCCTCACTGCCAACCAGTGGGGTCTGACTTATAGCTATCCTATAGGGCAGAGTCGCACGGCCCCTTTAGGTTTTCAAGGCCATACTTAACCATTATGCCACCAAGGCTCCTAGGTGCCTTGGTAGTAACTACTTTGAAACTGGGGAACAACAACAACACTGTCTGAAGGAGTAAGATCAGGGTTGTGGGGGAGATAGGGTAAGTCTTTGCAATGAAGTTCTTCTCATGGGATGGTCCTTGCTACTTTCAGGGAAAGAGCCGGTGCATTGTGATGGGCAACATATTTCCTCCGAGCAACTTTTCGGGTCTTTTCTCACCAACAGAGTTTTCAATTTTCTTAAAACTTCTTCCTAACACACCTTCAGTGCTCATTCATCCCATGTCCTTCGAGTAATTCTACCCAGATTAGTCCTTCAAAGTTTTTAAAAGCAGATACCCTATCCCTTCTGAGTTGAGCTCTCTGCCTTGAACTGCACTGGCCCAGCAGACCCCCTGGGAAGTCACTATTGTATGAGACCTTTACTGCGGAGGAGCCCGATGACAGGTGTGTCACTTGTCTGCAGCCACGCACTCAGTGCACAGACAAACTACAACAAGTTCTGTTTGGGATTGTGGACGAGACAGAGCCCTGTGATCACCTTTTTAAGCTCCCTCCTACACTCTCAGCCAGCTGAACAAAAGGTGCGGGACAGGAGTGACTGTGTTTACCTCCTCCCTCCTCTGACAGAGTAGGGAGATCTGCCAACACACCACTGTGTGGAACACATCCTCTACTGCAAAAATGTCCTCGTGTTTGGGGGAAAACCAGAAATGCTACATGCAGAATGTACAAGCCATTGGAAAAACTTTAAAGGTTTACTGACCTAATATAAAAATTGACAATAGCTCTTCCCTAGAAGATCTGACAACACTGGCTCTATAATACTGTTTAGAAGCCACCACTGGAACAGCGACGAAACTGCTCCTCGGCTTAGAAATGTCCCCTAACGCGCCAGTCACCACCCTCCGAGAACTCCCCCACTTTAGTTACCTGCCTGGCATCAGTAGCCACTAGAATCTGACCACTTGCTTTATCATGTGCTTGTATATGAACTGTCATTTTCTGATGCTAGTAAATATTTGACTTTATTCAGTGCAGCCTAGACCCCTTCCCCCAAACACGCCACCATTCGCTTTTGGATCCCACCGCCCCTCGGCACCTTCTGCTTCATTTGAGCCCATGGATAAGACCCCAAACCCCTGGAGCTGTGGCACTTCAATTGCTGCCTGACACATACTGCTCGCTCTTCATTTTTAGACTGCTCATAAAGTAAGACGTTAAATGTTGGTCTAATTTAATACAACCAGTTACAACTGAATTCACCTTTTAAGTGCTCTTAATTTTTTGTTACAAAGCAATAAATTGCTAACTTTGAGGGACATAGACACAAGTTTTATGAAAATTAGCAAACTCTTAAGAACTGAAAAATATTTCATGGTCACAGATTATGTATTATCTGGATAACCTCACACTTTCAGAAAGCACTCTTTTTTCAAAGAGAAAATTTCTAGGTTCAATGAATGCAGCTTTTCACTCCCAAAACACTACCCAGCCATTTTCATTTTCTGTGTCATAAATGATCACTGATCCCTCCTGATGTTTCACACTGTCCTCATCAGATCTTCCTTTCTGAGTTTCCATAGAAACAAGTAGCTACCCTGTTCGTGCCTCTCTTTTCAATCATTTACATGTGATGATGAAAGAACACTCCTGACAACCTCTCAACAAAGTCAAGCCAAGGACTGCACAGGGGAAGGTAAAGCCCGTCTGACACAGAATGTTCAAATTCTGCTGTAAAGAAAGGTATTTGGGCAGATATACTCCAACAACTCCTATCTAGCCTAGAGGAATCGCAAAAACATGGGTATTGTAGATAACATGTTTACAATGCATATAGAAATTATTTTGGGAAAAGAACATCTGCTTAGCAAATGGGAACATGTTAGCGCCAACATTTTGTTATCCTAGTCTTTTCCCACAAGGAGTGGCTGGTGGCTTTGAACTGATGACCTTGGGGTTAGCAACCCAACATATAACCACTACACCACGAGGGCTCTTACATCATTTTGTTATCTTAAAACAACTTCACAATGATTTCTTTCTGCCCGTTTTCCAGGAAACTGCAATTTATATTCTCGTAAGTTAGGAATTTCTTAGAGTAGACACATTCTTTTTAAGGACTCTCTTCAGTTGATTTTATTAGGGGTGGGCTGTGTCAAATTCCAGTAGAAATATGTACTTTACTATTAAGTCTTAGAAGTGTTAACTTGGGCAGAAGGGAAGGCAATCTATGGTGGGTGTTAAGAGGGAGGGAAGCAAAAGACAGAGACAGAGAAAACACTGGGAGGAGTGTGAAGTTAAAGGTAACCCAAGTTAATACTATTATAGACATACTTCTTCACTAACAGTGACCCACAAGTAGATGCAGGGATAGCAGTGAGGCTGAACAGTGTGGGAGGGAGAGTGAAAGAAACTCTGCAAATATCTGTAGATTTGACAGAGGATAGTTCCACACGTGTATTTATTTACCTGATACAAATATATCCATAAATGTAGTGGGGCAAACAGGGGGTAAAGTTGTGCCATCTTCTTAGACATAACCAAATACCCTGAGGAAATGAGTTGCTGAATCTAGGGGATCATGGTCTTGGGGACACCAAGTCCACAAAGGCAATATTCTGCACCCTGCTGTGAATAGAGAATGGGGTCTTAAAAGCTTGTGGGTAGCCATTTAAAGTGTGATTACTGTTTTCTCCCCCTTCTGGAGGAAATCAGAATGCAGACAATAGAAGATGCATGACAACATGTAGTCCAATGGCTGACTGATGGACAGCACTGAGCTTAATCTACAAGAACCCTGACACCAGAATGTGCCGGGCTACCACTAACTGCTCTGAAAAGGATCACATATGGAAGGTGTTGGCATAGTGGGGGGCGGGGGCGTTTAGGGGGGTATGTAACAAAACTCAAAGTCATAAAATTAAAAAACAAACAAAACCCACTGGGCTCACTGGTCAGATAGGGAATGGCGGGACTCCTGAGCCTGTGGCTCTTCATCACTCTCCAGGTCTGCCTCAATTTTCAGTCCAACAGTAGACAGGTCTATTAAAGGGGGGCAGGGGGGATCTCACTGCTATCGAGTCAGTGCCAACTCACAGCAACCCTACTGGAGAAAGCAGAATTGTCCCTTGTAAGGCTGTAGCTCCGTTAAGGGAGCAAAAAGCCCCATCTTTCTCCAGAGGAGTACCTGGTGGCTTCCAAACTGCAGACCTTGCAGTTAGTGGCCTAACTCACAAGGCCTACGCACCCCACTCGGGCTCCAGATGGGTCCAGAAAGGGAACAACAATAGAGGGGTACACACATCTTAGAACAGCGGTTCTCAACCTGGGGGGTTGAACGACCCTTTCACAGGGGTCGTCCGATTCGTAATAGTAGCAAAATTACAGTTATGAAGTAGCAACGGAAATAATTTCATGGTTGGGGGTCACTACAACATGAGGAACTATATTAAAGGGTCTCCACATTAGGAAGGTTGAGAGCCACTGCCTTAGAATAATCAACCAATGAGATTAAAAAAAAAAAAGGCACATGTACCCAAGGGCAAAGTTCACAAGGGTTAGAAAAGGAGAAGGAATGTAAATAAGCAGATAAACAGGAAGAATCGGAACAGTGATGTCAATGGCATGAAACAAAATGTTATGAATTATTGAATGAAAAATTGATCTGCTCTGTAAGCCTTCATCCAATTCATGATAAAAAGTTAAAGAAAAAAATAAGAGCCCTGGAGAAAGAAGAAACTATTAGTGGATGCTAAGCCCAGAATATACTTATAAACCTAAGTACACCCGCTCATACTGTTTCAACCAACATATAATCTGCTGGGTTATGTTGTACCTCCATCAATAGGAGCTAATTACAGAAACAGCAGAAGTAAAACTCTGAATGGACTATGAAGTCACATGATTTACACAGAGCCCTACAATATAGAAGGCACCAGCCATAATTTCAATAATTTAAAAATTCAGTCCCTCTGTTGTACTAGTTGCATTTGAAATGCTTAAAAGCTAGTAGTTTGTACACTGAACAGAATATTGTAGAAAATTCTAGTAGGCCATATGACATAGAACCGTATAGAAAGATGCTGTTAAAACAAAACACTGCATAGTCCTGGTCCTGTAGCATCCTCAAAATTGTTGTTATGCTTAAGCCCACTGTTGCAGTCATTCTGTCAGTCCATCACATTGCGGGTCCTGCACCTTTTTCACTTTTACCCTCTATTTTATCAAACATGATGACTTTCTCCAGGCACTGGTCCCTCATGATTGGGGGACCTGGGGTTTTATTGAGGGAAACAGCAACAATGTCTAATGCTTTATTGAGCATTTAATGCTCGCAACGTTCTATGAGTTAAGTAGTACATGTCCACAGCCCCTTAGCCAAAAAACAAATAGATAGGCTTTTTCAGAATTTCAGAAATGTTTCAGATTTTACGAAGAAAAACAGCCCCCCACAGGGATCTGGAACCTTACTCTGTAATTGGATATTATTATTTCTACAGAGAAATAAGATATTCACATTAGCTAGGATAAACAAAAGATTATAAATAGCCTCATAAATTACAGTCAAATTTTGCTACCAAATGACTCACAGAAACACTGAGTTTTCAGAGCTTTGAATTTGGGGAATTGCTGACCATTTGTGAGACGAGGCGCCTGGCACAGTTCTGAAGGCAGGCGGTCGAGGCATCAGTGCAATGAGCAGCCCCTCGGGCCCTCCTGCCGACAAGTCTGCTCCCAGGGAGGCTCTGGATGAACACTCATGACAGAACCACTCTATTCTTGGAAATGAAGGCACTCTTACCGGAATGCAGAGAGAAATGGAAATCCATGCATCTGAGGCTTGCCAACATCAGGTTGTCCAAAGGCATTGATTGAGATGTTTTATATGGTCATTATGAAAACCACTAATTCTTTAACTGCAAGCCCCACCCCACCCCTCCCCACCCCCAGGTTTTAACCTTCATAGACAAAAAGCTCCCAGTAAGTTCTCTTTTATATAAGAGGCCCTCAAAATGTTTGTGGGAAAATTCCATTTTCTCTTAATTCTATGTTTCCACAAGCTTTTTGAAGCCCCCTTTTATAAGGCTATACTCTTGACCCTTAAGATTCTCAGGACCATGCAGGCTTTGGTGACAGCTCAGCAGTCAAGCATCTATTTCTAACTGCTTTACCAGCAAGCGCTCCTAACATATATCCTGCTGAAAACCATGCCAAGCCGAGACAATGAGAGTATTGTTCTAGAACGTGTTCTGTGTCAGCCTTCCAAATATACAATGAAAGCATTATTGTCCACCCAATAAACCAAGCAACTTGTATTCCAACCCTGCACAGACACTGCCTTACAGGAGCAGTTCTCAAACTTTTTGTTATCAGGGTTATTTTATTTATTTTTAATCATTTTATTAGGGGTTCATACAACTCATCACAATCCATACATACATCAATTGTGTAAAGCACATTTGTACATTCATTGCCCTCATCATTCTCAAAACATTTCCTCTCCACTTAAGCCCCTGGTGTCAGTGCCTCACTTTTCCCCTCCCTCTGGCTCCCCCCTCCCTCATGAACCCTTGATAATTTATAAATTATTATTTTGCCATATCTTGCCCTGTCCGGCGTCTCCCTTCACCCACTTTTCTGTTGTCTGTCGCCCAGGGAGGAGGTTATATGTAGATCCTTGTAATCGGTTCTCCCTTTCCATCCCATCTTCACTCCACCCTCCTGGTATAGCCACTCTCACCACTGGTCCTGAAGGGATCATCTGTCCTGGATTCCCTGTGTTTCCAGTTCCTATCTGTGCCAGTATACATCCTCTGATCTAGCCAGATTTGCAAGGGAGAATTGGGATCATGATAGTGGGTGGGGAGGAAGCATTTAGGAACTAGAGGAAAGTTGTATGTTTCATCGTTGCTACACTGCTCATCTGACTGGCTCATCTCCTCCCCACGACCCTTCTGTAAGAGGGTGTCCAGTTGCGTGCAGATGGGCTTTGGGTCTCCACCCCGCACTTCCCCTCATTCACAAGGATATGATTTTTTGTTCTGATGATGCCTGGTATCAGGATTATTTTAGACACAACACCAAAAATCAAAAATCTTTAGACACTTAACACCAAAAATCTTAAAGCTCTTGAAAATGTTAGAAAAATTTTTTACCAATTCATTTAAACATAATAGAACCATTACATTAAAGGAGTTGTTCTTTCAAAAGAATAGTTAAACAAGGGGGGGGGGACACCCACACCCCAAAAAAAAAAAAAAACAATTGCATTGGGCAGAGCAGAGCTTTTATAGCATTGAGCAACTCATATATGTATAAGAAAGAGCTTTATAGAAAAGAACAATTGTATATTGAGAAAACAACCCAGCCTAGTCTAGATCAAGTCTGTAAGTTTGATATTAGCCCATATGTCCGATACCAATTTATAAATTCCTCTTCAAACTCACACAACACATGCAAGGATGCCAAATGCAGGAAGATGACAGGCCAGTGGGTGGAAAGTCTTGTGGATCCAGTGGCAGTAGAAGCATCTCAGTACTAGCAGGGGTTTCCATGTGGTTCCTCTAGCTCCAGGACTCTAGCATAGCTCCGTGTATTTTCTCAGCCTGAATATCTTGCAGGGAGTAAACGTATGTCCCAGCTTCAGGGAGCTATTTATCTCCTCAGCGCCTCCAAATGAGGTCATCAAGCTGCAACATGATTGACAAGCTAAACTCCACCCTTTCACTCCTAAGTCTCAAATTGACAAAATATTATTTAACAACCACAAACTTGCTCTGAGTTAGTGCACCCAGTGGTGTTGCCTGGTAAGGTTCTTTCTGGTCACAGTGAATTTTTTCATAAAAGCAGTTTCACTCAAACCTCATTTTTTTGTGATGGCTGATTTAGGAGAACAGTGTGTGGCTGGGAAATTTTATATCCTGCTTATGAAAAATGCTGCAGACACTGTTGTGATGTTGAACATGGCTTACAAGGACAGTGCTATGGGAAAAACCTCAAGTGTTAAGAGTAGTTTTCTCCTTTCAAAAAAGGTGAAATGTCAAATGATGACAAACCTTATTCTGGACATCTGTCAACTTCCCGAATGGACAAGAATGTCCACCTGTAGTGTATTTGGAGTTTGTTTGACCAGGTCAGACTGTTAATCAAGCTTTCTATTTAGAGGTCCTGAAAAGATTGTATAATAGTGTGTTGTGGGATATAAAAACAATTTTCCCCACCTTTGTCTCCCCCAAAGATATGCCAAACCTTAGAGGCTGTTTGCCAGCTCATAGTGGGAGGTCAGATGCTTACTGATATTCTCCCTGAAGGCACTCAGCTATCCAGAGCAATCAGACTACTGATTGGTCCTCTGTAGGTGAGGCTCACACCCTATTGATACGATAGTGATTGTTTCCCTGGAAAACTTAGAACAGGTCAAACCTGCTCAGTGATATCCAAAGTTAGGTGCTATCCTGAGTCTAGGATTTGCCCATCTTGTCACATGTGTACCCCCAATCCCTCCCCTTCCTATTTCATGTATACCCTTAGATAGGCCCCCTCTCATTACTGTATTACCTACAGTACAACCCCTTCCTGTGATGTATGTCTTTACCTATAATCAGGGGGCTTGCACACCCCCAGAAAGATATATAAGCCTTGGTTAGAAATAAATCACTCTCTCCTCCCTGCCATTCCCACCTTCCACATTCTCACGTGGACCACCAAGCGGGGCTGAGGTGAGCATGCTACCATGAAATGTGTCTGACTCGTTCATTTTACTTTCTATTCTGTCTCTCATCCTCTCTATGACTTCACTTTAATCTTTACATATTATCACTGTACAATTGCGCCTGCTGGGCCCCTGATGATTTGTTAGGGGCTGGGTCCCCTGACAGTGTGTGACAAAAAAGGCCTGATTTGTGGAAGATAGGGGGCTGGTTTTGCCATTACGACAATGCACCTGCTCACACAGTTATCTCAGTGTGCCAGTTTTGGGCAAAAAACAGCACGCCTCTCTTGCCCACACACCTTACTCACCTGACCTCATTGCATGCAACTTGTTGTTTCCAGAAATGAAGAGGGACATTAAAGGACAGTAATTTGACGATGTAGAAGAGGTGAAGAAAAAAAACGAGGGTGGTGCCATCCTAACAAAAGAGTTTGAAAACTGTTTCCAAGAATGGAATCATAGATTTGGCAAATGCATTAAGTGTAATGGAGTCCTTTGAAGCTAATAAGGTTGGTTTGTAAAACAATTAAAATACATAGCTTTTTTTTGGGGGGTGGTGGTGTCATTTGTTTAGTTTTGTTTGGGGAGTACCACCTCATATTTTCCCAAACAGTATAATAAGGTAAGGGGCACTTTTGGTAAATCCTCTTTGTTTTACATAGATGGGGGCTGGATCCTCATATCTGCCTGTGCTCAATCTGTTGCCACAATTTGCTTTGTTGAAGTCTAGGGGGAAAAATCCAGTCTTACACAGTTGGAAAGGAAAAGAACACTTCAAAAGCCTTTTCAAATATGAAAATGGTACTCTTTGATAGTGGTAGTCATTTCTTAAAGGATAGTGGAATCTGAAACTCTATTCATGAATTTTCTCATTTACTATATTCCAATTTAATTCATTATCTATCTATCCTTATTTCTAATGGATCTTACCCATGAATAACTTTTGACACACATTAGTCATTTGGGAAATACTGGCTCACTGAATTATGCCGTTCTTCCCAGTGCTGTCACATTTCATAAGCACATTTGTATTTTTTTTCATAAGCACATTTTATGCTTTATCTGAAAAACCACACTTATGAATGTAATCTCAGTTTTCCAAAATTCAAATTTTCCTTCAAAAGAGAAAACGTTATTGCTGGCAACAAATATTTTCTATTTGTCTTCTTTAAGACAGGTCCATTTTGTTCACTTCCCTGAATAACTTTAGTGTGTCCACTTTCTTTGAAGTTCAAAGTCTCTAAGAAAAGCAACTGCTCCTCCCCATCGAGTGCACACATCTTTCCCTCAAGGTAACCAGGTGCGCCACATGCAGCCGAGGACCTTGCGGGGCTTTCCATTTTGTCACCAAAAAGTGCGCCATGATGTGAAAGTTAATAAGAAAGGTTCCATAGACATTATTTTTACTGTGTTGTCAAGAAAGTTCTAGGTGAAACTGTCCTTTACAAGAACAACAGAAACTGCCTGGGCCCCGTGGTGAAAACCACAGTGACGGCCATACGCTTTGCTGATTGATTTGGTTACAGTGGCTTTACCCACCAGAGC
>NW_022111312.1:10402261-10403830 GCF_000313985.2 Echinops telfairi
TTCTTTAATGCTTCCTCCCCCCGACTATCATGATCCCAATTTTACCTTATAAATCCAGCTAGACCAGAGGATATACACTGGTACAGATAAGAGCTGGAAACATAGGGAATCCAGGACAGATAAACCCCTCAGGACCAATAATGAGCATAGCGGCGATACCAGGAGGGGAAGGTAGGGAGAGAAAGGGGGAACTGATCACAATGATCTACATATAACCCCTTCCCTGGGGGACAGACAACAAAAAAGTGGGTGAAGGGAGACATAGGTCAGGGTAAGACATGAAAAAATAATAATTTATAAATTATCAAAGGTTCATGAGGGAGGGAAGGGGGAAATGAGGAGCTGATACCAAGAGCACAAGTAGAAAGGAAATGTGTTGAGAATGATGATGACATCAAATGTACAGAAATGTGCTTGACACAATAGATGTTTGTATGGATTGTGATAAAGAGTTGTACGGGCCCCCAATAAAATGATTCTTTTTTAAAAAAGCAATAAAAAACAAATAAATGGTAAGATAGTTTGTGTTTGTGCGCTGGAGGGCTTTAATTATTACCGTATATACTCATGTATAAGCTGAAAACACATTTTTAATGCAGTTTTTTGTGGTAAAATTAGGTGCCTCAGCTGATATTCGGGTCGGCTTATACTCAAGTATATCCGATAGTTAAGATATTAGTTCTACCCAAACAAAACAAAACCTGCTGCCATTAAGTCAATTCTGGTTCTCAGTGACCCCACAGGATAGAGCAGAATGAGTATGGGTCCTCGGGTTTCTAAGGCTATAAATCTTCATGTGGGCAGAAAGCCTCATCTTTCTGCCAGAAAAGTGGCTGGCGGATCTGAATAGGTGACCTTAAGATTAGAAGCCCACTATTTTACTTATTACACCACAATGGCTCCCCACCCTTCACCCCCAAAGCAACAAATTTAAGATAATTCCCATCAAAATTCCAATAGGCTTTTTTATAGAAATGGCAAAGCCACTCTTCAGTTTATATGGAAGGCAAGGACCCTGAAACAGCTAAGCAATCGTAAAGACAGCTAAATTAGGAAGATTCACACTTATGGATTTCCAAACACACTACACATCAAGCTAAAGTACTCAAAACAACCTGGTATGAATATAATGATAAGACATATAAACCAACAGAATTAAGAACCAAGAAATAAATCCATACTCCACGGTCAACTGATTTTCAACAAGGGTGCTAAACCCATTCACAGGGGCCAGAACAGTCTCACCAATAAATGGTGCTGGAAAAACTGGATTTCCACATGCAGAAGAATAAACCTGGATCTAAGTTGCATGTTGTTGTTAAGTATCCTTGAGTCAGTTCCAACTGATAGTGACCCTGTGTACAAACAAACAAAAACTGCCTCCAGCTCTGCCTTCCTCACACTCATTGTGAATTTGGGCCCATCACTGCAGCCACTAAGTCAGTCCATCTCAAGGAGGGTCTCCCTCTTTTTTGATGTCACTCTACCAACCATGTCCTTCTCCAGGGACTGGTCACTACTGAGAACATTTCTAAAGTGTGTAAAACGAAGTCTTTCCATCTTTACTTC
>NW_022111312.1:10406343-10409765 GCF_000313985.2 Echinops telfairi
TAAGAGTTGTATGAGCCCCTAATAAAATGATTTAAAAAAATAAGAACAGACAAATCTGTCTTGGAAAACGTACAGCCAGATTGCTTCTTGGAAGCATGGATGGCAAGACTTTGCCTCACATACTCTGAACATGTCATCATGAGACCAGTCCATGGAAAAGGACAGCATGCTTGGTAGAGGGGCAGCGAAGAAGAGGAAGGGCCTCGACAAGATGGGTGGACACTGTGGCTACAACAATGGGCTCACACCTAACAACAATCGTGGGGAAGGCGCAGCATCAGGTGGCGTTTTGTTCTGTTGTGCATAGCGCCTCCTATGAGTTGGAATTGATGACACTTACCATATATCTGAATAAGGGTCAATTACTCAAAAATATATTTTTTAACTGTAAAATTTAAAAACAAAGACAAAATAAAGCAAAAGGCTAATAATTCAGTCTTTTCACTAAGGTGCTATCCATGTGCCTGAACCCACCTGGCTTGTGGTGGGGGCACCTCCACACACACTAGTGATAGCCACTGAGCAATTCTGAGTCACACCATGAAGTTGAAAGTTACTTCAAATATCAAAATACAAAGGGACTTCAAAATGTTCGCAGATAATGAAAGTAAAAGTTAAAGGAATGTTTCCATGAATATTTTGAAGCCCTTTCATATTTTTGGACTGAGGCAGAAACTTCGTCTTTCTTATGTCTTCATTAGTGCCAAATACTATATATATATATATATCCTTCCACCCTATGTGAAAAGTTTACATTTTACTAAGACTAAGAGTTCCATCACAGATACCAAATCTGATGCCGAGTATGAATTCATGAGACAGATGGGCAGGAGTCTCCAGGGAAGCAGCAATCATCTGTTTCCAGGCGCATCCAGTGCCCAGGACAGATGAGGAAGGATGTGCAAGTGTGCTTGTGCGTATGTGCTTGGGCGGGGGGGCGGGGACTGGGGGCTGAGAGGAGACAGACAGTAGAGTCCAAGTGAAAGGTGTTCACAGTAACCCTCTGAGGTGGGTTCCCATGCTACAATTTTATACCCATGTGAATTTTATCATGTTGTGAGCATACCTAATTGTGGCTTTTCTGCTTAAATGTTGGCAACCATGATGCAAGACTGCTTTAGAACTTGAACAAAAGACATTTCCTTTAAAAGACACATAACTTTCTGTTTGGCTGGTCAGGATGAGTATTCCTAAATGAATTGGTCCTGAATGCTCTTTATGCAGTTTTAGGTTATGTACCCACAAAACTTAGTGAGGGGATTTTTTTTTCTCTCAAACATTGCACTTAAAAACTGTAACTACTTCTTAATGGTATTCAATGCTGATAAATGAATCTGGGATCAAAATCCTGAGAGCACTTCTCCAATTCCAGGAACCAGACTTTAAGAAGAAAACTTCCAATGGTGCTACAGGTTGACATTTAGTTATTTCCCGGTGGCTAACCTCTCCTAGTGAAAAATCTATTAATGTGAACAAAGGGGAGCCTACTCTTCAACCACGGTGCGTCACATCTATTACTTGTGTCCAGACAACACAATAATGTTCCCCCAGTCTCTGAACATGGGGAATTTCCAAGACATACTTCGTTGATCTGTTTGACGATTCTAACAAAGCGAATCATGACATTTCATGCTTAAAATTCAATGTGTGAATCCAGCTGGCTACTCAAGACTCTTACTCTGCTTTTAAAAATACACTTACAGTCAGAAGAACAACATGTGTAATTCCACTGTAGTTCACTTTGTCTGCGAACCTTCAGGGAGAGGAGAAAGTGCCTCCAAGTGGAGCATTTCCCCAAAGCTCAGATTAGAAGTATTCGTGGCCTACTGACATCGTGTGGGAAACCAACCACTGCCCAAGTATCACCATCGGCTGCTGCAGGCTGACAACTAATAAACTCTATTCTCCAACTCGGTCCCTTCTCGAAAATTTAAGTGACAGATTTCTAATGCCCTCGGGGCACTCTCACTTGCATTTACATACTGTGGTCACCTCAAATTTAAGTATCTAAAACCAAACAGAACTCTCCATCATCTTGCAAGAGAACTCTTGTTATAAGCTCCACTCAGCGCAACTGTCTCTGGGTACTGTTCCATTGTGTCTTGTGTATCCCTGTATACATCACTTCACTTAAATTACTAGGTACAGGTATGGGTTGCTTAACATCCATGGCATTTCCTGTGAAAGAGGATGTTTATTGATTTGGACGGTACGTAACTACTGTATTAAAACCTTACAGGAGCCTACTTCTGAATGTTCTTGTTGCCGTTGCTGCCGCCACTCCCTGTTCTACCTGCAACAACGGGAACAGTGCAGGTCCTCTGCCCATGTGGCAGGCTGTCCACCAGATAAAACTACTTTAAAACTTTCCTTAAAATATTTTTTTTTTAAAAAGAAAGAAAGCCTAAGTGTAGATGGAACTAAACAGGCATTACAGGGTATACAAACCTGTACCACAGTTCCTTTCCTGCCCTTCAAGGCACAGATTGGTGCCTTCCCCAAATGGCACGACAGTCAATCTATTAGGTGATTGCTGTTATTTAGTAACATCAACTGATGCCTCAATTACTGAATCTGAAATTCATTTTCCTATAAGAACCAAGCTTAAGGTCAGTTTGATTTCTCACAAACTCTTAATTAGTTAAATCCAAAATAATGCAGTTTTATTAGGTTAATAATAAAAATTTACATAGTCCATATGTACAAACGTGCTGGATACAATTGATGTATGGATTGTTATAAGAGCTATAAGAGCCCCGAATGATTTAAAATATATGTATAATGAAAGGTAGTTTATTTTATTTCATAAATTAGTACTTCAATAAGAACAGTAAGAGATACACAAAATGATATTAGAAAATTTGAAATTAATGAAAATATTGATAAAAAACCAGCAAAATGGTTTTTTTTATTACAGTATAACCAGTCGCTATTTGATGTGAAAAACTACTGTGACCCACTGAAACTAAAGCTGTGACAAAAGCAGTCTCTAATGCAGAGAGCTGAATTACAATAAAGCAAATCTGACATATGTAGGGGTATTATTTTCCGTGGAACACAAAATGCCGTGAGCATCTATTTATTGAGCACCTCAAAGGAGTTTGGTTTGGGAGAAAGACAAAGACAGAAAGAACAACAGTCAAGATCTTGAGTCTTTTAAGAAGAGGCCACAGGTACAAAGGAAGAAGATTATGCTGGACAGCCCCAGGGCAAGAACACCTCTATCTCCAGGAAGATGAGGCAGTCATCTGAGAGGCTGGCCAAATGAGAAACTTCTGTTTAGTGAGAAGTTAAAACATGTGTGCGAGTCAAAAAGGATTGCGACCAAGGTTGCAGATCATACATGTTCCATACTTACTTTAAACAAAAGGTGTTTAAGCTTATCTCTGAGATTGGTTGATGGCAGCAAACAAGTTCTCTCA
>NW_022111312.1:10410475-10415068 GCF_000313985.2 Echinops telfairi
AAAATGCATTAAGTGAGAAAAGGGCAAGGGAAGTTCCACCAAGGACTGTTTTTGCCCCCCATGACAATGTGCCTGCTCGCTCTTTGAAGTTAGCAGGGGCTGTCTTGACGAGAAAGTCACTGAAAACCTGACCCCAGCCACCCACAGCCCTGATCTTGCCCCTTCGGGCTTTTTTGTTCCCGAAACTCAGAGAACACTGAAAAGGAACACGATTAAGTCCCTCCAGGAAGTCAGAACTGTCATCTCGATGTGGTACAAATCAAAGGGCACAGAATTCTTCTGGGAAGGGCTAGAAGGCTGGAAACACTGCCTTCACAAGGGTGTAGGCCCAGATAGGAGAAATGTTGAAAAATAATAGCTTCCCGTTTGGGTATTTATGTTTAATAAAGGTTTCTATGATTTTGTGGGAATAGTTTTTTACTTACCATATAGATACTCCAGTATAAGTTGACCCGAATATCAACCGAGGAACCTAATTTTACCACAAAAACTGCATCAAAGCGTGCTGAAAAACTTGGCTTATACACGAGTATATATGGTACCTTTGAACAGTGCACTAAGAATTACATGTTTATCAGCAGGATTTTGTAGCTCATGTTTCACCAGTGGAGTAAAATCCTAAGAGTGGTATCATCTTATTTGGGGGGACACTAATGCGTTAGAGATGTTCAATGTGGATGGAAGGGGCAAAGAGGCTGGAATCAAAGAGCCTGACTAGGAAGCCTACAATAATCAAAGCATGTGGTGGTAAATCCTCGATTTGTAAGAAATGCAAGCCAAGGGGGTGATAGAGTTGCAAACTGTATTTTGAAAGAAGAGCCCATGGGGACCTGCTGACAAACTGCACAAAGAGAATGAAGGAGGGGCAAGAGTCAACATGTCTATGAGTTATGGCAAACCCTGACCTGGCCCATTGAGCCTGCTGACAGCGGTGGAGGCCTGGAGGGGCTCCAGAATCCAACTTGGGAACCTCACATAAGTAGCAGAGGCAACGAGGGTCGGGGGCACTGTTCAGGACATACTCCTCTGTACACAGACCACCTCCCTCAGGACCAAGGATTACCCAAACAACAAGCCCAGATGGCCCCACCAGCACACAACCACATTTACACATTCACCTTCCTTATATTGGATTGCCAGGCGCTGCTGTCCTTCTCCAAACCTCATCTCCCAAACCCTAGACTCTAAGCTGGACTGAGCGTTCTCACTTTGGCAGTAAAATCTACCAGTCAGCAGTCATTCTTTGGATTATTTTTCCTTAAATAATGGCACAATGGAAATGAGAAGTTACTTTTTAAAAAGATTACTGCTACTGTTGTTGATTGTAGCCCAACTGATTCTGACTCATAAGGAATAGAACAAAGCTGCCTCATAGGTTTCCTCGGCTGTCATCTTTATGAAAGCACACCGCTGGTCACAAGTGTCAACCTTTCGTTGGACAGCCCAGCTTTCAGTGGTTTCACCACCTGGGGTCCTTAAAGGGGGAGATTAAGGTGCTGAGAAGACCATTTGGGGATGTAACAGAATGAGGGCGGCGAGATGATAAGGAAGTCACGGTCATTTCTAGAGGAAGACTAGCAGCAAAAGACAAGACTGGAACTCAACAGCAACGTGAAAGGTCAACTGAGTGACTTTGCTTATATGCCTTACTGACAAGGGAGGACTACGCAACCCTAAAAGCAGGAAACAGTTCTTTTCTTTTAAATTGAAAGAGCATTTTATTGAGGACTCTTATAACTCTTGTTACAATCCATACATCGTTTGCATCTGGCGAATTTGTACATATGTTGCCTTCATTCTTTTCTAGACATTTACTTTCTATTGAGAGGACCAAATTAAAAACAAAAAAAAAAAGGGAGGAGGGGGGCAGATGAGGGATAACTAGAGAAGGAGGGGAACAATTACATGGACAAGATTATACAGAAGCAATAATGAAGGAGTTGGTTAGCTTCAGAGTGGAAAAGTAACACTTTCTCTTCTGAGACCAAAAAGACCAGGTACTGTTCTCTAGTGCTGCTCTAGAAACACCACAAATGGATGGTTTTAACAAACACAAGTCTATTCTTACAGTTTAAAAGGACAGATATGAGAACTCAGGGCACCCGCTCCAGGGGAAACTGTGTTTCCTTTCAACACCTATGGGTTGGCATTCCTTGGAGATCTCCATGTATCTTGGCCTCAATCTTCTGGACCTAGGAGTTCTCAGCACAGGCACCCAGTCCAGGTCCAAAGGATGCCCTCTACTCCCGCTTCTCCTTTTTGGTGGTAAAAAGTCCTTCTTCGCTGCTCCTTTTCCTTTCCAGTTATCTCTTATAAATTAAGGTGAAATTGTGGCGTAGTGGGTTATGCATTGGGGTCCTAACCACAAGGTCAGCAGTTTGAACCTACTGGCTGGACTCTACAGAAGAAAAGAGGCTTTCTACTCCTGTAAATTGTACAGCTTTGGAAACTAAACTCACAGGGGCAGTCCTATAAGTGAGAAATGACTGCTCGGCAATGAGTTTGTTAGTAAGATAAGGTTTTGTAGGCCATGCTTGAGGAAACTCCCATTACACTGGATCAGGGATGTGACCTGAGAGTACAGGTGTTTGCTACACCCCATCCTAATCCCCTTACAACTGATTGCCTGATCACATCAAGGGGAATGATCACATCATTACTGCAAACCCTCTGAAAACCGTGGCCCACACAATATCTATTTGGGGGGTACGTAACCCAATCCATGACCCCGGATAAGCAGGGATGGCCTGAAATAGAGAAGTTCTATGATAGTACTCAGGCCCAAACTCAGGCCTCCATCTTCTCTGTAAAGCAAGATGCAGATCTAGCTTTTTAATAAAGTGAAGACAAGAACATCGATTCAAAGAAAAGAGAAAATCTGCAAGTACCTATCTTTAACTTAAATTCAAGATTTAGGTTTCATAAAATAATCACCTACTTTTAAACATTCTTAAAAATTGTTTATTTTTGCGATAATACACAAAAGAGGGTATTTGAGTCCCCAGTATCTAAGTGTAATGGAAATCAGCCAACTATAGATGCCAAAAAATTGGGAGAAGGAAACTGTGGAAGGTTTCCCAGAAGAATGGCTGAAAGAAAGGGAGTTATTTTAAGCAAAGGAAATGGCAAGCATAATGATATGAAGATGCAAATGCACCAAATTAGCTTGGCTTGAGAAGCAACACCTCTGAAAATAATGAGTCCTGGCTTGATAAAGTGTGTTAGGGCAGAAAATTGCCTTGAGAGGTGGCAATAGTACAGCCAGAAATGCAAACTCTGTAGTCAAATCCTGACTCAGTTCTTTGCCAGCTATATGACCTTGGACAAGTGCTCTCTAGTCCTCAAAGTTCCCATCAGTAAAATGAGGGTCATGATAATACAACTGACCACATAGAATGAAGAGCTCAGGAAATGTTATCTAGTACATGAGTGGATTGCAACTCAATGTAAAAAAGCCAAAACCCTCATAATTGGACCAAATGACTACATCATGATAAATGGAGAAAAGATTGAAGTTGTCAAGGTGTTTGTCTTGCTTGGATCCACAACCAATGCTGACGGATCAAGATTATCAAAGAGAGATTGTCCATTAGGCAGATCTGTTGCGCAAGACTTCTTAAAAGTGTTAAAGAGCAAGGATGTCACTTTGAAGACTCAGATGCATTTAACCCAAGTCATAGTATTTTCATTGTCCTGAGATGCGTGTGAAAGTTGGAAAATGACTAAGGAAGACTGCAGAAGAACTGATGTAACTGAACCATGGTGTTGATGGAAAATGCCACGGGTTGCAGGAAGAACAAACAAATCTGTTCTAAGGAAGTACAGCCAGAAGTGAGAATAGCCAGATCTCATCTCAGGTACTTTGTACATTTGATTCTGAAAGGTTGGTCTCTGGGAAAGGGCACCATATTTGGCAGAGGGGCAGTGCAGTGAAAAAGAGGAAGGCCCTCAACAAGATGGATTGACAGTGGCTGCAACAATGGGTTCAACATAACAACAACGAGGATGACACAGGACCAGGCAATGTTTTGTTCTATTGTACACAGGGTCCAACTGACTTGATGGCACCTAACACTACCACCACTAACACAATAATGACTGAGAGCAAATCTTTTTAAGTGTTTATATTATGTGCCATGTACCAGGATGTGCTTACATTTCACTAGTAGTTAACTTTTACTTATCCCCAATTTACATAGGAGAAAGCCCATCAACAGAGAGGTACGATCCCTTGTTCAGTATTACCAAGCTGATAGTAAGTCTGAATCTAAATCCACATAGTTTGAGGCCAAGGGGTCTTTAGAGCATTAGGATTTGCTACTTTGCTACGAGAATTCTGGAGGGGGCACTTCTGCCCAAAGCAGTAATGGGAACATTTGATATCCTGGCTTTTTCAGAGGCGCACATAAAGGGTCCCTGTCAGAAGTCATGGTCCCACCTCTCAAAAGATACAGATCAAGTAACAGACCTGCAAGCACCCTCTAGGACTCCAGGAGGGAAAAGTCAACCAACCACCCAAGACTACAAAGGTACTCTCACAAAGTAAACCACATAAGACAACCCCTGGGTGATTTTGCTTATGTTTTCTAATAA
>NW_022111312.1:10415603-10416773 GCF_000313985.2 Echinops telfairi
TTTGTGTTAAGATTTTTGCTAAACTTCTCGTTTTCCTCTACTATGAATGCCGAAATGCTACCTTACTTCCCATAAATAAAAACATGAGAAAAGTAAATTTTAAAGGACTATTCTTTCTTTACTGCTTATACCCAGGCATTCGACCAAACTCTATCCAAAAGCATATGAGACCAAGAAATACTCGAAAAGTGCTGCTAAAATGTAGCTGTTGTCCACTTTTCTCGGCAGAGGTGAGTGAGCACTTCCATTTGTTGCTGCATCCATGTGTTGAAACATCTCAATTGTAATTTCATGGAGCCTCATTTTTCATGTAGGCCTTCAGTGACCATATGGTACTTCTTAAAACGCTTAAACGTTGAACAATTCTATTGGGTACAGTGACCTTGTATTCCTTCTATCTTCGTTGGCTGCTTACTGAAATTCATTATTTTTCCCATAGATTCCCTTAATATTGCAACTCAAAAGTTGGAATTTTTTTCTTCAGTTCTTTGCGTTTGAGATAAGCCAGTCCTTTCTGGTTTCCTAACTACAAATCTATACACATTTTGTTACAATACTTGGTCTTCTTCATCCATCTTTTGAAGTCTTCTGTTCAGCTCTTTCAGGTCCTTTCTTTCATTCTCTTTAGTTACTCTCCATTTCAGAGTCTCTTCTGACATCTATTTTTGGCCTCTCCTTTCTTTCCTGTCTTTTTATTGACCTTGTTCCTTTTTCTTCATGTATGATATCCTTGATGACATCCCATAACGCATCTACTCTTTGGTCATTAATCTTCAGTGCATTAGATCTATTCTTGAGGTGGTCTCCAAATTCAGGCAGGATATACTCAGGCATATTTTTGCTCTTACAGACTTGTTTTCATTTTCTTCAACTTGAACTTTATCAGCAGTTGATGTTCTTTTCCACAGTCCACCCTTGGCCTTATTCTGACTGATGATATTGAGCTTCTCCATAATCTTTTTCCATAGATGTTGTTGATTTGATTCCTATATATTCCATTAGACAAGGCCCACATGTATAGTTGGCATTCATTGTTGTGGCAAAATTATTTCCAACAAATATACTGTTGGTCTGGCAAAAGTTCTATGATTTTTTGGTGGCACTTCTATCACACCAACACCTTATTTCCAACTACCGGTGCATACCCTTTGTTTTCAACCTCACATACCA
>NW_022111312.1:10416873-10418257 GCF_000313985.2 Echinops telfairi
CTTCCAAAGAGGTGACATCTGAATTGTTCTTGAAAGATAAGCAGGAACTGGATCGGTGGAGCCCAAAAGAGAGAATATTCAGAAACAAGGAACAAGAATGGCAATATACTGACATGACCAGGAAGCATAAGGCATGTGGCAAGTACTAATACAAGAAAGGGAATGAAGACAAAAGGTTGGCTAGCAATGTTGTGCAGAACAGTAAGCAAAATCAAATCAAATCAGTTGCCATCACAGGTGGAGTTAGCCTCGTGGTGACCCTATCCGTGTGCTGCAAAGTTTCATGGCTGTGACCTTTCAGAAGCAGAACACCAGTCCTTTTGTCTCAAGCATCTCTGGGCGCATTCATATCACTGATATTTCAACTGGTAGCTTAAAGGAGAGACTAAGAGACATCAGAAACATTTTTAAAAGTAGAATGGACCAAAATACCAATTTATAAACTATCAAGGGCTCACTATTTCTTCTTCAGAAATTATGGATATTCACAAAGGTTAAAAAACTTGTCCACAGTCACACATAGAAAGGATTCAAACCTAGCTTCTACTTCAGGGCCAACATTCTTTAATAACCACAGTTTAGTGTAATTATAAATTACACAAAACCCCACACATATCTTTTTATAGAGTTGGAGCAATAACTATTGAGAGACAGGAAGGAAGGAGCACTGCTTCCTTTCACAGCAGAAATTCCACACAGAGTCAACATTTCTCAGAGTCCTAGGATTTGTGAATCATCCGCCTTCCTATCATTCAGTAAAGATACATTCTTAGACAGGTTCACTATCATTCAGTAAAGATACATTCTTAGACAGGTTCATTATCATTCAGAAAACCAAAGAGAAACCAACAAAAGACCCTTGGAGTCTAGCAAAGATATGGGGTTTTTCTTTTTCCAACCCAAATAAATATCCTCTCAGAACACTCTTGATTTCTTTACTGTTACCCTCGATTATAAACATCTCAAAATTGACATGTATTTCTTTCTATATATGATGAAATAAAAATTATTTTAAAATCAGGCTATTATAGCAACTTGGGAAATATGCAAGCACCAAATACCTGAAGTTTTAATGACAAACATTCAGGCAGTACTAGAGAGTAGAGGAGCCCTGTTGGTACAGTGCCTATGTGTTCGGCTGCTAAGCAAACAGTCTGCAGTTCAAAACCACAGGCTGCTCCTTGGAAGAAAGATCAGACTTCCTACTTCTGTGAAGAGTTAGTCTTACAAACCCACAGGAGCAGTTCTAGCCTGCCTACAGGGTTGCTGTAAGTTAAAATTGACTGGATGGCTGTGAGTGAGTGAGTGAGTGAGTGAGTGAGTGAGTGAGTGAGTGAGTGAGTGAGTGATGAGTGAGTGAGTGAGTGAGTGAGTGAGTGAGTTT
>NW_022111312.1:10420220-10424837 GCF_000313985.2 Echinops telfairi
AGAAAATGTTTTGAGAATGATGTACAAATGCGCTTTACACAATTGATGTGTGTATGGATTGCGATAACAGTTGTATGAACCCCTAATAAAATGTTTTGAAAAAAAAAGTAGAATGGACAACCCTTGGCCTTGCTATACAGACAAGAAATGAATCAATGAAAAGATGGTAATCCATTAATAAAAACAGGGAAGAGTGGAGAAGGAAACACAGCACGTGTCAAACCAAAAGCCCAAACTCACTGCCACTGAGTCAATTCCACCTCGTAGCAACCCTATCGGACAGAGCAGGGCTGCCCTCAGAGGTTGCTGCTGTAAATCTTTACGAGAGCAGAAAGCTCCATCTTCTGTGGAGGAGCTTGTGAGTTCAAACTGCTGACCTTACTCCTCAGTGTTTATGTGCTGCTGTGCCAGAGTCCGTTCCATCACAAAGCGACAGAAAAGAACAAAATACTGCCAGATCCTGCAGCAGCCTCACAATTGTTATGCTCGAGGCCACTGTTGCAGCCACTGTGTCAATCCATTATCATGGAAGGTCTTCTGTTTTGTTGCCCCTCTACTTTACCAAGCATGATGTCCTTGTCCAAGGACTGGTCTCTTGTGATAGATAGCATGTCTAAAGCACACGAGACAAAGTCTCTCCATCCTTGCTACTAAAGAAGCATTCTGGCAATGCTTCTTTCAAGACAGATTTGTTTGTTCTTTTGGCAGTCCATGATATTTTTAATATTCTTTGGCAGCGCCGTAATTCTAAGGTATTGATTCTTCTTCAGTCTTCCTTAGTCAATGTCCAACTTTCACATAAATATGAAGTGACTGAAAATACAATGGCTTGGGTTAGGCGCACCTTAGTCCTCAAAGTGACATCCTTGCCTTACAGTACTTTTAAAGGGGTCTGGTCTTGTGCAGCAGATTTACCCAATGTGTCATTTGATCTCTTCACTGTGCATCCAAGACAGAGAAACTCCTTAGCAAATTCAATCTTTTTGCAAGTTGTTAATAAGCCTTCCTCCAATCCCAACACTGCGATCTTCTTCATATAATCCAGATTCTCTGATGATCTGCTCAGCATACAGACTAAGTATGGTGAGAGGATACAACCCTGACACACACCTTTCCTGATTTCAAACCATGCACTAGTCCTTTGTTCTGGTTGCTCAGCTGCCACTTGATCCATGTTCAGGTTCTAATGAGCACAATGATATGCTCTGGAATTCCCACTCTTCTCAAGGTTATCCATAGTTTATTATAATCCACATAGTTTAATGTCTTGACATAATCAATAAAGCACAAGTAAACATCTTTGTGGTATTCTCTGCTTTCAGCCAAGATCCATCTGACATCTCCACTTCTGAATCTGGCCTGAAATTTCTGGCAACTCCCCGTCAATGTACTGTTGCAACCACTATTGGATGATCTTCAGCAAAAATCTACTTGCATGTATGTGTAGAAAGAGGGAGACAACAGTTGATTTTTTATGTGCAAAGCTTTATCAGTGGGAGGGAAGAGAGAAGCTGGCAAATGTGGAGGCTAGAGCTCAGGATTGAGATCTCCTATCACACAGACTGACTATAAGTCTGCACAGCACTATCTCTGAAGTTTCATAAGAAACAAAATGTGTCAAAGACTAGATACTTCCAATATATATACAATCTCCTCTAAACCTGATGAGAAAAATATTATCGTTACAGTTATATTTGGCGTGCAGGTTCTTCCATTCCTGTGAGTTCACTGGCAAATCTGCTGGACTCAGTAAGAGACGAGGCAAACCTCCTCAGATAGAGGTGCAAACATTCTTAGTTCAGAAAGGGCATATGATGGGACAGAATCACCGCTCTGCTCATTCGGACTCCTGGTAGCTTCCTGGCCTCATCGGCACAATCAAATATACTAACTGGTTCCAAGTCAACTGTGTCCGTGGGTACCGTGGGTGGTGGAATGGCAAAGTGTGCTGTGGTCTGTGAACTATGAGTGGTTACTTCCAACAAGGATTGTGAGGGAGGGCGGCTGGCAAGGGACTGTGAACTACAAAGCACCTCAGGAGAGGCTGCTCAGCGGAGACAGTTGGCCGGGAACAGCTTCCGCCTGCACACCTAACATGTAGGAAACGGGAAGCTGCTAACTCCAAGGTTGACCCTTCAAACTCACTAGCCACTCCTCAGGAGAAAGATGAGGCCGTCAGCTGCTGTAAGCATTGATAGTCTCAGTAAATGTTATCGGGTCAGCTGGAGTCGGACTCAGCTTGTTGGTAGCGGGTCCTTGGGGTATTTTCACTCTTAGGATGAAAAGCACTATGTGGAGGTCCTGAGCTGCTTTGGTTTAACCAAAAGCAAGAACTACCTTTTGGGATTCTCTTTCGGTAATTCTGGGTTTTATTCATGAATGGCAAAGCAAGCAGGATAATTGTGCCTAAAATAAGAAGTAATAAATCTTCCAAATTACATCACGTGAAACCTGCTAACAGTTGCCACACACACTTCAGAATCAGAGTACTGTACTTTATTTAGAGACATCAGAGAACCAATTCAGATTTCTTTTGTAAGGCTGTAATGTGAGGTTTGGGCAGCCTGTTAGCTTGATGTCTGGAATGTTCTCTCTCCTAAATGTACACCTCTTCTGTGTCATCACTATGGTCATATGTCCCAGCTGTTTGCCCTTGTTTGCCCTCTTAGACCACAAGCACCTGGAGAATACGGACCCAGTTCTAACTTTCTTTAAAGCACACCTAACACAGATGAAGACCGACCTGGAAGTAAATGTTTGTGAAATCAGTTACCATACAGAGAGGAAGGCAGCTCTTAGCCACACAATATATTCTTCTACAGCATGGGGGGGGTGTGATACACAAAGGTAACTCTGTATTTTAAACCATACCTACACGAATCACCCTACTTCCAAGCATGTAGTCCTCGTGAGCAATCACTCCAGTCTTCTCTCATTCCAGAAATTCTAAGAGAGTTTATCCCTTACAAGGTAACAGATGGCCAAAAATCCTGCCAATGAAGTCCAAGGTTTAACCTTTGGCCTGCTCAACTGCGGTTCTTCCCACAAAACGAAGGAAGCCCACTGGGCTCAACAGAAACCTCTTCAGAGAAAAGAGGCCCTCCTTGCTTTCAGCTAACATGCCTCCTTCCTCAGGCAACCTACCTCCCCCTTAACAGGCCTTTTTTTCTGAAGTTGAAAACGCTTTAAAAAACAATATCCCAATGCTTTACTCAAAAAGCTGAATGCAAAGAGGAAATCGGCAGGGTCTCCAAAAGTCAAAAATATAGAATATCTGAAACTATGTATACAAGAAGTCGCTGCTATTTTAAGATCACAAGAAACAGCTAGCCTGGGAAAAGGAGAGAGGCCACCCTTTCCTAACATCTTCACAGCCACTTCAAGCAGCCACTTGTTCTGCAAATACCACAGGCCGCTTGGGAATCCTTAGATTTGGTTGATAACTTGAGCTCTGGCAACCTGCCTTGCAAGAAACTGTTCCACTTGAAACAGGCATTAGCAGCAGCAAAGAGAACTGTAACCTTATCACATTCTACTTTATACTGTTATGGGATTTAAACTAATTCAGATTTCGAAATGAAGTGAGTGTAACACTTAACTATGGTCGCCATCATTCCTAGAATCCACTACCTGGCCCAGAGTGTGCAGTGCAGTGCCCACAAAGCTGACCACACCACCCCCTCCCACCCATTACACCCGTGTGGAATCTGCACTGCAAGAGATGGCTACAAAATGGCGACGGGCCAGTTCTGGGCCCACATCCAAAGGAGCCCAGGGAGCTTATGTATTTGCTTTTCCGGAGTCCCCAGTGGCCATGTTAAGGAGTCAGAGGCCCCATGGAGAGGCCTTCTGGAGAAGACACCACACGAGAGGGGGGCCATAAAGAGCAGCACTAGGACACCCCAACCAAGAGCCAGAGCAAGGCCCATACGTATGAAAGGGAACCATCTGGGATCCCCCAGCCACTACCGAGTCCACAGACATCATGTGAAGCAAGGACAGTCCTAACTGAGCCCCAACTATGGACCCTCGGGATCGGGAGCAAATCCGCCATCTTTGAAAGGGTGATGTTTTCGAAATGGCAGACAAACCAGTGGTTGTCAGACCTAGGGATGAATGTGAGGATGGATGTAGGTGCCAGGAGGTTACAACGGGGCAACCAGAGGGGTGGCTTTGGTGTTGGCCCTGTTCTCTATCTGTACTACAGAGGAAGAGATTAAGAACGCACCCAGTTGTGTAGAATGTAACACACAAATCAAGTGAATATTAGCAGGCCTGGAGAAATGTGAAAAAGATCAGTAAATTCTGTCCTTGTAATCGTCCACTGTAATTCTGCAAATTGGAACCACTGGGCAGCTGGGGAAAGCATAGAAGAGAGCTCTCTATACTCACCTGTTAAAACTGCAGGTTAAGATGATTATCACAATTAAAATTTCAATCAAGAGATAGTTACTTTAAGCTACTAACTTTTGAAATAGTCTATTATACAGCAATAGATAACTGATACAGAATAGTTAAATATTTTAATGCAACTTGTTAGCTCAGATTTACATGAAAAAGTAACCAGGTACATATTAACCAGTGCTATTTTACTAAAATGGTGCATTATTTTTCTTA
>NW_022111312.1:10426808-10427785 GCF_000313985.2 Echinops telfairi
TCGAGAGATAGCATTCCCCTTCTTCACTCCTTTCCTTATTTACGTAAGTCATGCTCTTGGCTGCTGAGCTCAGCAGCCCCGCCCATTAGGGGAGGAGAGGATTTCCTAACCTCTTGGCATTGGGGCGAGCCAAGCGACTTTAGCCAGTGAAACTGGGAGTAGCTATCAGTGTGCCAATTCTGGGCTGAAGCCTTAGAGCTACTGCATGTTTCCACCCATCTTTCTTGTGATCCTGCAAGAGAAAAACATGCCCAAGCAGCCACGGCCTGTCAGCTGGTGGACTCAGAATCAAAACCTAGCACACACTGGAGCCTAAGTAAGAGGAACTGCACCCACCTGTGGCTCCATGAGGGGACATAAATGCAGGGAAAGGAGAAGGAATGGAAACAAAAGACACAGGGGATTGGGGTAAATGATGGCACGTTCAGGGGAGCGCAAGAAATGAATCAGAACGTGTATGAATTGTTGAATGTAAAAACTATGGTCTACTCAATTAACCTTCACCTCATTCACAATACATTTAAATAAATAAAACTCAGTCACAGAGATTACAAAATAAGCACAGCCCACTCTTAACACTTTTAAAGGAACCCCTCTCCCCCTTCCTTCATGATTAAAAGGGCTTATGAGAGACGTGAACTGGCTACCACAACCAGGATCAGTAAATAGTAAGGACACAGTCACTGGTCCACATGAGCACCGCTCCAAGTCTCTCTTATCCTCAGCCTCTCAGCCATGTGGTTCCTTGGCTTCTGCCTCTGTGCAAAGGACTTATTTTTATTTAACAAAGTCACACAATTCTTAGCCAATCCAATACCTAACAATCGTATATATAAAAGAACCTCAGGAAAGGCTTGACTACCATCAGTCGCATCTGGGAAAAGAGGGGCTTTGTGAATGCAGCAGGTCATCAGACTCCCCTCCTCTCCATGCAGTGAGAATACAGCACTTGCTTTTCCTTAGCAGCTCTCTAGGAG
>NW_022111312.1:10430427-10431795 GCF_000313985.2 Echinops telfairi
AAAAAAAGTCACTCGACTATCTACTCAATTAAGAAAAGTTATAAAGACATCTAACAGACAAGTATCAGAACCTAAGACAATGGCAGAACATTATAAGACTACACATCAAGGGGGAACCAATCACAAGGATCTACATATAACCCCTTCCCTGGGGACAGACAACAGAAAAGTGGGTGAAGGGAGATGTTGGGCAATGTAAGACATGACAAAATAATAATAATTTACAAATTATCAAGGGTTCGTCGGGGAGGGGGGCAGGAGGGGAGGGAAGGGAAATAATGAGGAGCTGATGATACCAAGGGCTCAAGTAGAAAGAAAATTATGTTTTGAGAATGATGGCAAATATGTACAAATGTGCTTGACACAATGGATGTATGTATGGATTGTGATAAGAGTTATATGAGTTCCCAATAAAATGATTTTTTTAATGATTTTTAAAAATGATGGTGGCAGCCAATGTACAATTATGCTTGATCTAATTAAATTATGGACTCTGTAATATCTGTAAAAAATGTAAATAACTTATCATTAGATCTCTCTTTTGACCTCTATTAAATTTGTTCTACTTAAAAAAAAGACTACACATCAAGAAGCTACAGGTTAAAAAACCAAACCAACCCTACGGATAGCATACATAGCACTCTTTGCAAAGTTATTTTTCAAACATAGTGGAAAAGGTAAATCAATACTAAAGAAAGCCTTAGCAAGCCTTCAGTTAATGAAAGAAATGTCAAGAAGACGACTTTTTAACACCTGCAGCATAAATGGGCCTGTGGATCATGATTTGGAAGCCAGGAAGCAAGTGAAAGTGAGTTACTGAGCTCCTCCCCAGGATGCAGCTCAATGAAGGGCAGAGTTCTCCTATTGCACGTGTCTGGGCTCCAAGTGAGGAACAGACACATGTAAATTACACAGCAGCATTTCTGTAGGTTCACACTGGACACAAAGTACAGGTCTACTATCATTATCCTCTCAGAAAATAGCATTATTACATGTTCTTTCTATTCTTGATATAACCCTCTGAGATTTAAGAGCTCTCTATATTCACTAACTTTATACTCACTTTATTCAAGTCTACTCTGCTGAGAATGCTCCTGTTAAGGTCACGAGTAACTGTACCTCTCAAAGCCAATGTCACTGTTGTTCTTAACGAATCTGACCTCTATCTCGAAGAAAGCGCACTCAGAATGCTCCTTAAAAGTGATGCTGGCATAAGAGAAATGCAAATTAAAACACCTATGAGATACCACCTAACACCTCAAAGATAGCCCAATTCAAAAAATCAGAGAGTAACAAATGTTGGAGGGGCCATGGTGAGATAGGAACTCTCATCCACTGCTGAACTTGTAGGTATGCACAGCCACTATG
>NW_022111312.1:10432615-10433937 GCF_000313985.2 Echinops telfairi
AGACATGGGTAGCAGGGGGAACAAGGCACTAACCCACCCCAGGGAAGGATGTTGTTTATATCTTCACAGGAGAGGGAGAGAGGGACCAGACTTTAACCTGGTACACCAAGACGTGAATGCAACATACAAGCATGAAACCAATAGAGAGGTCTGCAGGGCCAGCCCCAATCCCAACTATGTGGACGTGCCCCCTTCCCCCAGAAGAATGCACTTCAGAGGACAGCACTGAAGCTACACGCCCCTCAGGGAGAGAGGCATGTCTGACCAGAGCACCGGGGAGCAAATGAAGAGGGAAGGAGGCAGAGTGGAACACATCCTGGCCCACCAAGCCCCTAGGACTATATTCCTGCTCAGAGCAGCCAATGCACACAGAGGCCCAGAGGGTCGGTCCCACCACGAGACACAGCATCCCTCACTGACCCATAGAGCCTCCAGGGACAGCACTGGAGGCACAGTGTAGGAAGTGTACCCCCGATCTGACCTCACCACACGGGTGGGAGAAAAGCTAAGGGCAAGGAACAGAGCAAGAGGAGCAAAGCAATGAAGTCCCCGGGGAATACCAAAAATAGACTTTGGGGCCAGGGCATGGCACCCCATCAGACTCGATAGGAAAACACTCCTAAAGGCCAACAAACAGGCCTTGAACTATTTATAGGCTTTTCTTTTCATTTTTGTCATTTTTGTTTTTTCTTTTGCTGTTTTGTTTTGCTCTGTCTTGGTTTTGTGCTTATTGTTGTCTCTACTTGTCTATCTAGATAAGATAGGCGGAACAAACAATCAGGGGGAGAAAGCAATGGAACTGATGGTTCCAGGGGGATACAGGAGAGGGGGAGGTGGGGGAGAGGAGATGGGTATTAAACCCAGGGACAAGGGAACAACAAGTGATCTAAAATCAATGGTGAGGAGGGTGTAGGATGACCGGTAGGGCTTGATCAAGGGCAATGTAACTGAGGAATTACTGAAACCCAAATGAAAGCTGAACATGATGGTATGACAAGAGCAAAATAAAAGGAAATAAAAGAACTAGGAGACAAAGGGCATTTATAGAGGTCTAAATACAAGCATGTACATATGTAAATATATTGATATATAATGATAGGGAAATAGACCTATGTACATATATTTATATGTCAAGTATTAAGGTAGCAGATGGACATTGAGCCTCTACTCAAGTACTCCCTCAATGCAAGAACACTTTGTTCTAATAACCTGGCATTCTGTGATGTTCACCTTCCCTACACGATCGCTGAAGACAAAATGGGTGCATAAGCAAATGTGGTGAAGAAAGCTGATGGTGCCCAGCTACCAAGAGAGATAGCGTG
>NW_022111312.1:10434612-10445332 GCF_000313985.2 Echinops telfairi
ATGGATGGATGGATTGTGGAAAGAGTTGTAAGAGCCCCCCAAAAAATGATTAAAAAAAGAAAATGGTGGCAAAAATTTTTAAGACAGAAAAAAAAGGGAGGCTGGCAAGACTTCAGCTTACATTCTTAGGGCATTTTTTCAGGAGAGACCAGTCCCTGTAAAAGGGAATAATGTTTGGTAAAGTATAGGGTCAGCCAAAAAGAGGAAGACCCTTGAGGAGATGAACTGACAGAGTGGTTATAACAACTGGTTCAAGCGTAGCAACTATGGCAAGGAGGCTGGCTCAGGACTAGGCAGTGTTTTATTCTGTTGTACAGAGGGTCACTATGAGTCAGCACCAACTCATCGCCATCTAACCACCACCACCGGACTTCTCTGTAGCATTCCACTGTTCCCACCCCAATTTCTCTAAACTTCCAAATGTTGGTGTTTCTGATGCCACAAAAAGCACTGGAGATGCAGTGGATGATGCAACAACCTGCTAACCACAAGGCCAGTAGTTCAGACCCACACGTTGCACTGCAAGAGAAAGATGAGGCTTTCTAATCCCTTAAGATTTACAGCCTGGAAAACCCACAGTGGCAGTTCTACTTTGTCCTACAGTGTACTGATGAGTCAGAGTCAACCCGTTGGCAGTGAATTTGGTTTTCGGATCCCACAATCCATAGTTTTTCTCCCACCTCCCTGGCTGGTCCTTCTCAGCCATTTTCACTGGCTTTTTCTTGTCAAGTGGCCTGGAAGATGTTCTTCCTTTTCTCAATCTATATAATTTCCCCCATCGTTATGTCAGTTCTTATAATTTTAACTTAACTGCTCTCTACTGCTGAATTCCAAATCTACACCACTCACCCTGGCCATTCCCCGAAACTCCAGAATCTCATTTTCAATTGCAGCTGATTAACTAATAGTTGTTGCCAGTTGTCTTCAACTCAGTCCCAATTCAGTGACCGCACTTATAAGTGAATATAACAATGCCTGGTCCGGCACCGCCTTCACCATCACCACTGTTGCTATGTGTATACCCGCTGTTGCAGCCCCCGTGTAATAATGCATCTCATTCAAGTCCTGTCTCTTTTTCACTGATCCCCACTACCAACAAAGATATCTGCAGCTGTTTCTTCTCATTCTGAGTCAGGCTGCAACCTCAAACAAAGGTCTTGAAAACTTTGCTTCATTTGAGGAGGCAGCTCTTCCCCAGGCATATTTTGAGTGTGTTCCAACTTGAGTAGGTCATCGTCCAACAGAAAATGCTCCAGGTTTTCAGGGAGCAATTTTTTTCTCAAGTGGATCACCAGGTCCTCCTTCCTAGTATGTCATTAAGTCTGGAAGCCAGAACTGGACCTTGTCCACTTCAGTAACCATGCTGGTATTTGAAATACCAGTGGCAGTTTCCAGCATCACAGCAACATACAAGCCATCACGCTACAACATATTGACAGATGAGTGGTGGTATCTAATAATAGGTATCTAAAATTTTAAATGGACAAAACTTGATTTTCATCAAAAGCCTGCTCTTTGCCCAGTTTTCACCAGGTCAGTAAAGTCACCATCCATTTTCATATTAAGAGTCAAAATCTGCAGTATAAGTGACCATCCTTTCAAAGCATATTCCAAATCTGTCTACTTTATTCTCTCTCCATTATTAGCTCCGTAGTTTAAGCCACTGCCATCTCTGTGCTGAACTACTGCAAACCATCACCTAAAGCAGTGGCTCGCAACCTTCCTAATGCCGCAACCCTTTCATACAGTTCCTCATGTGGTGGTGACCCCCAACCATAAATTTTTTTTTCCATAAAATTATTTTCATTACTACTTCATAACTGCAATTTTGCTACTGTTATGAATTGTCATGTAAATATCTGATATGCAGGATGTATTTTCATAGTTACAAATTGACAAATTGAACATCATTAAAGCATATATAGTGATGAATCACAAAAACAATACTGAAAGGGTTTTGGGGCGCGAAACGGAATTAAAGATCCAATTGGTAAAGTTTTAGAAGCAGGCTTTATTGAGAAGCTTGCGGGCGGGTTCAGCAACTCAGGTATTGAGCTGGTGAAACCGTGCGAGGGGAATTTCTGGCTGCATTTTTATATCCCCTGGTGGCAGGCACAGCTGCACACAGGGGCTTCAAAGGGAAGCGCTCATTAATCTTATCTATAGGTCCTGGGACGGGTGGAATAAACACATCTTCAAGGAACGTTAATCTTATCTATAGGTACGGGGCAGGTGGAGTAAACATATCTTCAAAGAACATTCTTTCTCGGGGATGTCTGGTTCTCAGAACTGGTGATTTTCAGCGAGGGGAGGGGAGGCCGATGTGAGGGAGGCCCATGAAAGGTGAGTTCTGAGAACCAAGAAGGTGCCGGATTCAAAATGGAGTCCCTTGTGCCAAGACCAGGCATATATGTAATTCTATATTATGAAATATTTATTTCTAATTATAAATAAATGAAATTTTGTCTTGAAACATGGTGTAGCATGGCTAAGTCTTCACACCGGGTACTCATATGTGGGTGTACCTGCATGTGGGTGGACCCGCCTGGAGACAGACAGAGGAGCATTGTCTTGGTTCCTAAGCCCATTGAAAATATGTGTTTTCCGAAGGTCTTAGGTGGCCCCTGTGAAAGGGTCATTCGACTCCCAAAGGGGTCGCAACCCATAGGTTGAGAGCCACTGACCTAAAGGATGGTTAACATTATTTATCAACTTGACTATTCTATAATTCTCAGTGGTTTGGCAAACACCTCCCATTGTATACAATCAATTTAAAAAGGTGTTTTCTTTGCGGGGGTTGGGGGTGGGGGTGCGTCGCCTTCATCCACATCACAAATAAATGTTCTGGCAAAGCCAGCTCTTCTTTCCTGATCCTGAAATCTGGCATCTGACTCGCTTCTTGAGATGTATGCCGGCAGAGGCTGCCAGCCTGTTGCCTGACCTGCAGGTTTTGGGTTAATCATCCCCTGCAACCTTACGAACCCATGGTGAAGGGCATCAGTCTAAACTACAAATGTGGGCTTTGTCAAGCCCACAAATAGCACAAGTCATTCCTCACAATTATGTGAGACATTTCTTTAAAGTCAATCTCTCTATATATATCTAGACAGAGGTCATTGGTTTTGCTCTTCTGGGTGAGGCCCCCTTCTGGTAGACACAAGCATTCTTTATACCTCAATTTCTTTGTACCACAACTTCCTTTAAAATCCTCCCTCTGTATAGATGGCTTCCCTCTACACTGATAAGATCCAGACTCTGGGCTGCCTATCTGGCCTCAATCTTAACTTGATTCCTTGGCGTTCTACCACCCCAACACAAACACTACCTTGCAGTCTGAGAGGGCTCTTTTGTGTTTTAGAATCCCCAACTCCCTTCCACTTGAGGACCATTGTTCTGCTCAGACTGTGCTTCCTCTGATCTCTGTATGGTTGTCTCTTGTTATTCAGAACCAGCTTGTATGTCACCTTGTCAGGCATTTCCGGCCTACTCAATTTCAGAGTCTCCCAATCCTTATATCATCCAATTTGACTTCTCGGCTCAGAATTCACCACTGATGAATTCCTTATTCGTTGTGGCTCCCTGCTACTCCTCACCCTGCCAGAAGTCTGACTTCCTAAGAGCAGGGGCCTGCTTGGCTTTTGCCCCTCTGTATGCCTGACTCCTACAGCAGAAGCTCAGAACATATTCTGAATGAATGACTGAGAAGTTGGAATATTCTTGAGAGAAAGGATAAAATCAAATAATTTTCTCATTTCATAACTTCATTTGAAACACAGGGTTTTGCACCATTTGTTTAGTGTGTCACTTAGTTTTACCAAAGATACATGCTGAGCTCTTCAAACAGATTTTACATTGTTTAGGTAACTCCAACAGTCTCTGCTTTACTTACATAGCTGTTATTTCAGCTTAAAATATTTGTCCTAGAAGCATAAAGCCTGACCTCACTTTATCCTATAAAGTCTGAGGGTGGGAGCTCAAGCATGAGGCAGAGGGAGTTGGGCTTATTGAGTGTATCACACTGGAGACTGGAAAAAGGAAAAATCTTACATGCAAAATCTCCCTGCACAGAGTGAATGCTGACTCACAGGGGCCCCACAGCACAGGTTAGAACCGCCTCTGTGGGTTTGATACTAACTCTTTATGAGAGTAGAAAGCCCAGTCTTTCTCCCAGGGAGTGGCTGGGGATTTCAAACTGTTGACCTTTTGGCTCGTAGCCCAACTTGTAACCACTATGCCACCATTGGGTTTTTAAGAACCTGCAACAAACTGGTCCAGATTTCTTAAAAATACAATTGCAAGGTTCTCAAGAAAAACAATCTATTTTGTTTTTTTTAAGTGGCTTGGAGAAAGAAGAGAAGCAGTTCAAGTGTTACACTGTTTGTAGAACCAACTATGAAGTTTTTAAACCAGCTTCACAGAAGTGCTTGGAACAAAGAGGAGGCGCAGAGCACCGAGGGGGCTGAGGGGAGGGTTTGTGGGGGTTTCCTCGGGGCCCTCATGTGTGTGTGCATGTGGTGACAGCAGCCCTGTGGTTAGATGTGTGTGCCCATTAAGTTGTGTACCAACAACTTCCATTTCTGTGGATTTCTCCTTAGAAGCAGGAAGTAGACGAATAAGATTCTGACTTAGAAACACAAATAGAGGGCAGGCAGAGCCGCAGCAGCCAGTCAACCCACAGTCCGCAGGCATCTGGCAAGGGTCCTTCCCACAGCCAAGATGCCCCAAAGCAAGGTCAGCCCAGCTGCATGGTCAGTGAAGGAGCTCAAGAGGAGGTCAGTGAAGTTGTCAGCAAAACCTGCGCCTGCAAAAACGGAGACGAAGCCAAAAAAAGGCAGCAAGAAAGGATGCATTTTCAGGCAAAGGCAGTACAAGTGAAAAGGAAAAGGGGAGCGAAGGGAAAACAAGCTGAAGCAGCTCACCAAGAAACTAAAGATTTACCGGCCGGAAATGGAAAAGCCAAAAATGAAGAGAATCTAGTCTCTGATGAAGCAGGAGAAAGAGAAGGCAAGTCTGATTAACGCTTATCTACCATGTCTTTTCAGTGGGTCCTGTTATCTCCCTTCTTGTACAATCCAGAAGCATATTTTTTTATCAACTATTTTGTAAATGCAAGCTTTTTAGTAACTCTGGCAATATTTTTAAGGAGGAGGAATTCCCACTTCACACACACACACATCCTTTTTAAGTGTAAATGCTTTTAAGAGATGAAATCATTTACTGCTTATTTTTTTGGTACAACCAGAAAATAGGAGGATGTTAAGTTGTGGGAAGGTTGGACTGTCTTGGGTGTCGATATAGCATTCCATGGGACGGGTGAGCTTTTGTATCCCTAATACAAAACATACATAATTACAATTTGGAGTCACTGTCATGCATTAATATGACTTGAACATTTAGAATTTGTTTCCAGGGTTTTGTTTTTGCTTTGCTTTGTTTCTTTAAATAGAATTGTGTCATCATGGCTTTATGAGATCTGTGTGCATTCTTTGACACCTTGTGGTCGTGGTAGTCCAGTTTTCCTGTTCACTTTGTTATGTGCTGTGAAGGGTTGAACATTTGAGTGTAGTGTGTGTGACATTAAATTGTGAATTAGTATTAGTATTAGAATTAAGATGTAACAGCTTATCAACATTTGAAGATAATGGTACTTGATAACCTCTTTTAAAAAGTGCCTCCAGATTTACAGCTGGAAAGTCACTGGAATGTAGAAAAGGATGCCATTTTATAATTTTGGTACATTCATTAGAATTGTGTGCAAATTCTAATGTCTCTGTACTCATCTCAAAACAACAAATAAAATGCCAGTTACAAAAAAGAAACACAAACAGGGGAAATATTGTTACTGAATTCCTGTACCGAGTGCCTCAAACTTCACTCTACAGTAAACCAAACAAGGAAAAGGGATTCAAGTCAAGCTAATAAACCAAAGGAAAGGAAGATGTCACACTGTTTTCCACACTAAATAAGAAAGGAGGAAGGGAGTGAGGAAAAGAGAAAAATCAAGATTTAGGTAACCCTCCCTGGGGGAGTCTGGGGGCTCAGGTCAGGTTTATTTGAAAATAACCACTGGTGTGGGCTATTCCTCTCTGACAAAAGTGGCATTACTCATTCATCAGTGTCCAAAGACAGACCACAGGTAGCTGTCCTCCTTCATCTACACCCCCAGCAGAGGTGTGTCCCCTGGCCTTTAAAATGCCACTAAAAGATGAGCTAAGCAATGTTTACTTTACCTAGTGCACTAGAGAGGGTTCAGCTCTAATTTGAGTGGAGAACCATCTTCAGGAGTAGCTGAACGGTGTGACTCTGACCAGAGCACCCAGGATTCATGGAGAGAAAAAGGTTATACGAGCACCCTCTAGGCAACGGGTCTCAAGGCTGCTTTCGCTGACCCTGGACACAAGGCTGTACTGGCAACCTGTCACCTCAGTCTCTCCACTGGCCACTTACTAGGATGCCTGGCCAGACCATGAGACAATGTCAAGAAAAAAGCCTAGATGGAGAGGCCAAAGCATCCAGCAACAAAGTCCAACAGCTCTGGAGCGGTGAGGCCTGACTCTGGGTGGGGATGGCATGGTTCACACACTGAAGGAGGAAGAAGCTGGGAGGGAAGGAGAGGGACACTTGAGTACTCGTATTTCTTGTTCGGTCTTAATGACTGAGAATAGTGATAACCTTTAGCACAGTGGTAGGATCTTAGCTAATTTGTCTGTGACCCCCACCGCCCATGGCCCCAAGAAGCTAGTTGAACCAGTATTATTTTAGAATTGCTACACTGTTCTCCTTTAACCATCTACATACTTTAATTGGACTTGTGTAATCAATCAAGGTATTTAAGAATTAAGTTAGCCAAATTGGTAATTTTTAAACTACTTTTTGATTATTTAATTTCCAAATCCCAAATAGGGCTAGAACTCTAGAACTACCTACCCACAGTCTACAAGTCTTTCAGTGCTAATGAAAGCTCAGCTAGCGAGTCCCAACGGCCGACCTCTGGGTGAGCCACGAAGCAGACCTCCATTTCCAAAAGTCATACTCAAACAAAGAAAGTAGCTCAGGAAAGCAAGATCCTCACACACAGTTTAAGCTGCCACTCATTCAGCACACCTCATTATATTTACAGGAGCCCTGGTGGCACAGTGGGTTAAGTGATGAGCTGCTAACTGCCAGTTCACCAGTTTAAACGCACCAGCTGTTCTGAAAGAGAAAGATGAGGCTGCCTATTCCCACAAAGATTTAGTCTCCAAAACCCTATGAGACAATTCTAACTCTGTCCTATAGGGTTGCTGAGAATCAGCATCAATTCCATGTCACACTGGGCTTTAGGGTGACTGCATCTGAACCCTAAGGAAACAGTAAGGAAAGAAAGTAACCAGGAAAACACAATTCCAGTGACTTGTTCTTTATCCCTCTACACGCAACACCACTGACACCAATGATCAAGCTGGAGATCATGTGGTTGGTATGCAATTTCCTTTTTTTACCACCTTTCAGAGCCCAGGACCTAATGCAAACTTGACTACTTTATAAACTGTTTGTTTGTTGACATTATAAAAAGTAAAACCAAAGCTAGGCTGACTAACTCACAGTCACTCCTGCTGTGACCAGGTCTAACAAGGCTACATGCCTGGACTGTGCAAATGATTAGCCTTTTCTAGGCAAAAAAAATCATTTCATCTAATGATACCAACTTAAAAAATATATATATATATATATTACATAAAAAAATACCAACTAGTCCCTTTCCTAAGGAGCCATGGTAGCTTAGTGGTTACAGCACTGGGCTGTTATCTGTATGCTTGGCAGTTCGAAACCACTAGCAGCTCCTCGGGAGAAAGACTGGGCTTTCTACTCCCATAAATAGCTAGTCTTGCTTTCTACTCCCATAATAGCTACTGTCTCTTAAACCCACAGGGGTCACACGAGTCACCATTGACTCATGACAATGAGTTTGGAGTTGGAGGGGGAGGGGGTTGGTCCCTTTCATAAACTATTGTTAGGTAGCTATTAATGGATTAAGAAACCACACAGACCAAAGAAGAGGAATCATTGATGCAATTGAATTGTGGTGCTGGCAAAGGACACTGAAAGTACCATGGACTACCAAAAGAACAAACAATTCTGTCTTGGAAGTACAGCCAGAATGGTCCTTAGAAACCAGTGTGGTGAGGTTTGTCTCATACTTTGAACGAGTCCCTGGAAAAGAACATCATACTTGGTCAAGTAGAGGTGCAGCGAGAAAGAGGAAGCCCCTTGAGATGGACTGACATAGTGGCTGAAACAAGAGAGCTCAAGGATGAGCGCAGGACCAGGTGCTCTTCCGTTTGTTAACTATAGGGTCACTTCCGTTTGTTGAACACGGGGTCACTATGCGTCAGAACTGACTCACTGACACCTAACAACAAAACACAGACGAACGCCTCCTGACCCTTAGTGAGCAGGGAGTAGAGCTGCTCCATGGGGTTCCCTCTATACCAAGCAGAGCAGTTGGTGGGTTCCAATCTCCACCTTGAAGTAGGAGCCAGGCACCATTACAGAGGCAGGTAAAACAGGTAATTAGCCTGTTTACATTAGCAGAGTCCCTGCTCTGCTGTTTACTAAAAGGCTGGAAGTTCAACTCCATCCAGAGCAGTGGTTCTCAATCTTCCTAATGCTGTGACCCTTTAACACAGTTTCTCATGTTGTAGTGACCCTCAACCATAAAATTATTTTCATTGCTATTTCCTAACTGTAATTTCGCTACTGTTATGAATTGTAATGTAAATATCTGATGAGGGATGTATTTTCATTGTTACATATTGAACATACTTGAAGCATAGTGATTAATCACTAAAACTATATGTAAATCTATATTGTGAAATATTTATTTCTAATGACAAATAAATGAAATTTTGTCTTGAAGCATGGTGTAGCATGGGTAACAGTCTTAATAACAACAGTAAACTACATTGCTACATTTTGCAACAGTATGCGTAAAAAGCTAACGGTCAGTGCGAAGGTTGAGATAGCTTCTTTCTCACCAGATCAGAAATTCTCAGGGCAGTCTTTGCAAGAGCACACCAAAGATCATGTTCCACAATATGTCTATTTCTGTATTTAGACTTGATAACCAACCCTGTTTCACAAAGATATGTTATTGGAAATGGAGGAAGAAAGCGCAACACAGTCTCAGAACAGGATATCACTGCAGACACTTGACCCAGAATGTTGTAACTGGCATTGTAGAGAAATCAGTTCTCGCTGTATCCCTGTTAATAAGTTCAGTGAACTCCTCTTGTGCTGTCTCAGGAACATCTTCAACTTTGACTGTGAATGGGTTTCTGGCAAGTGCAAATGGGGTATCAGGTAGATTTGGAAAGTATGATGAAATTTCATCTGCAAGCATGTGCAAGTGTTCTTTCACAGAAATTATCATCGTAATCCTTTTGTCTGGTTTAATATCATGGTCCTCAAAGAAAGCAGATAAGGTGGGCAAAACATACATTTTATTTTCATCCAATTTTTTTTTTGCCAAAGCTGAAGTTTCATTTGGAATGATCGGCTCTTTTCAGAAAAATTGAAGCATGTTGCATTTGGTCCTTGCAGTGATAAACTTAACTCATTCAAGGTGGCAAAGATGTCAACCAAATAAGCTATTTTCTGCAGTTCACTTTCATTGCTGAAAAGTGTTTTGAATTGCAGTCTTGCTTTCTGATTAAAAAACGTTTTGAGTTCATCACAAAGCTCAAAAACACGTTTTAAAACTTTTCCTCTCGACAACCATCTCACTTCAGTGTGAAATAGCAGAGCATTATTCAGCGCATCCAACTCGTTGCACAGTTGTGAAAACAGTCGACTGTTTAAAAGTGCTCGCCTTTACAAAATTGACAGAACTTATGAAACTTTTAATTACTTCTTGTAACTCTTGTGGCAGTGTCTTTGTTCCTAATATTTGCTGACGAATCATAGTGAGTTCAAATGACTTTTGATGACTCATTCAGTACCAAACGTTGAAATCCAGATCGACATCCTAGCACAGCTGGAGTACCATCTATGTAAACACCACCTTTTCCCAAGAGATGTTATGCTCTTACAGAAATGTACCAATTGTGTTAAATACATCACATGCAATAGTAATCATTTCAAGAAGTTTGCAAAACAGAAACTCATCTTTAAAGATGCCGTCATTAATATATACCTCACATAACCCAGAAACTGTGAACAGTTTGCAACATCTGTAGATTCATCAAAAGCTGGATGCTAAATATTTGAAGTGGAGCAGATTTAATTTCCTGGGTTACCTGATCAAGAATATCAGCAGACATGTCATCTATTCTTCAGTGGACAATGCTGTTAGATAAGGAAATTGAGCTCAATTTAACAACAAATTTGTCTCAGATTATAACTCAATGTCTTTGGCCGCTGGCAACAGTAAATCCTCAGCAATGGTGTGAGGTTTCATAACTCTGGCGATTCTGAGTGCCACCAAATATGAAGCTTCAATGGCTGCTATGTTTTGTTTGTGGTACAGCTTTGCTTCTAAAATAGCTGGTATTCTAGCTGGCAAAGCTTGGATGCTTGCTATCAAAATGGCATTTTAGCTTGCTCAGCTTCATAGATTTGGCTCGTAGAACTTCACAACAAATAACACATTGTGGTTTCTCAATTCCTGCTGTAATTATTGAGGTAAAATCATACTGTAAAAAATCGTCACTGTTGTATGAGCCCCTAATAAAATGTTTAA
>NW_022111312.1:10445963-10449308 GCF_000313985.2 Echinops telfairi
GGACACAACCCACAGGTTGAGAACCGCTGATCCAGAGACATCCTAGAAGAAAGGCCTGGCAACCTACTTCAAAAAAAGTCATCTATGGAGCAGGCGCTGGAGGATGGAGCCTGATCCACCTGGGTGGCCCTCAGTCAGAATCGACTCAAAAGCCTCTGGTTTATACTAACAACTACTTAAAAGATTTAAGGCAGTTACTATTATATTATACAAATCCAGGTAAACCTACCTAGAAGAGCCAAATCCATCTAGAAAACATCAAAACCAGACTCACTGACATCAGGTTGATTGTGACCTTATAAGACAGGATAGACCTGCCCCTGTGGGTTTCCGAGACTGTAACTCTTTACAGAAGTAGAAAACCTCTTCTTTCTCTCTCGTCTGGAAAATAGATACCAGTATGTTCTGCATAAAGTGACTTTTGCATGTGGCAGCTGAGAATATATCCCAGGAAATGTCTGGCTTGTAGCAGGTCATCTCATCAGCTATGAACTAGCTTCACTGGTGAATCAAACATCTGGTCTTTACTTTTTTGGCTTCGCTGCAACGCTAGAACACCTTCAGGTGGCAGGTACTAGGCCTGCTTTTACATACTCTCAGCCCCCAAGCTTTCACACTCTCATCACTCTGTATGACAGCTGCTGCTTTATCAACCTGTGGTGAAATACTTTCATTTGAAAATGAGGATTAAAAGGCTTCTGACGGATTTGTAAGAGCTCCCCACCCACCCCAATAAAATGATTTTTTTTTTACAGGCGTCTGACAAGGACTAAACAAAACGCCCACTCCTAGCAGAGTATAATTGAGCTATATGAGCAGACGCTGGTCAGATGCGTCCCTCAGCTCAATAACCGGGACAGACGTGGAAAGTCCCATGTCTGCACCACAGGAGCTTCTGAAATACAACCCTCTGGTGTGCCAACCAGCTTTGAAGAACTGTTCTGAAGTAACCCGCTAGACTGTGCTAGGTCAGAAATCTGAGGAGTGGCTAGAGAAGGGCAGTTCCTGGGGGATATCAGGGGAACCCAGTTCCAGAAACCCCCTTCATCAAAGAAAGCTCCTTAGAGTTATTTTTATTTGAGACCTTCCCAGAGGTCAGTAAGTCCTCCCGACTGCCACTTTTCAATATACTGTACTTCCCTCTCCCAGCTTCTAGAGCAGCGTGAAGGCTAAGAGCATGCCCCGACTGTGGAAACCAGTGCCACACTCCACAGAAGTTTGAGGGCTTACTTACTTACAGCGTGGAAAGCATATGGGCCTCTAACAAGCCTGGCGTTTCTCATAGAACGGCCCCTTTCTGACTTGAACAACAACCTATTAGTCTTCTATTGTTGCTATAACAAATTAGTGCATATTTTGTGGCTAACAAGTTAATTCTCTTTATAATTCTGGTGGTCAGAAGTCCAAATTGAGTCCATGAGGCTGCCCTCCAGGGCACGGTCTGAGTTCCCTGGGGAGAACCCATGTCCTTGCTGGTCTCGCATCCTGGCTCAGAGCTACTTCTCACACTGCTAGCTTCCATTGTGACACCATCTCCTACAGTTCACTCTCACCTCTCTCAGGACCCTTGGGAGTACACTGGGATAATATCACCATCTCAAAACCCTTCCTCTACACCCATCTGCAAAATTCCTTTCCCATGGTCATCGGTCCCAGAGACTCAAACAGGGGCATCGTTGCGGGGACAATATTCAGCCTGCCAAAAAGCAGTAGTACCCTCTGAAAATCTGATAAGGTGAAAGCTGATAAGGTACAGTGTGAACCGACAGTACCTTGTACCATCTTCATGTGGTAGCATCGGGTCCTATTTGATGGACAAGGGAAAATCTGTTTCTTGACCAGAGCTGACAGGCCAGCCCAACCACCGACCATCTCTCCCCCAGCCAACACACCGCCCATCTCGAGCTGGTCTTTCTCCTCGCCCCTCCGTGCTCTGCAGACTACAGGGAAGAAGCCCATGGCAAAGGTCTTACATTTGCCCAGATGTGGCTTCCTGAGATGGTGAGTCATTTTTTCAGGACACCTCCTAGGACAAAAGAACCATGGGACAATGGTTCTGTTAGGTGTAGACGCCAGTATTTTTTGCCCAAGCAGCCTGACGGAGCACCTTTTGAGAACTCTTCATTTCTTGTTCCATACCAATGCTCATATAGAACTTGCTTTTTACTTTTCCACAATAGCCAAGATCCCAGCTTTACAAGAATATGACATCGACGTAATTTAGGTGCAGATGTCACTGTGTCTCTAGAGGAAGCTACAAATATCCTAGGATGCCCAGAAATGTTTCCTGGGGTTCCGCATGGTGCCTGAGCAAATGGTTCGCAACTATCGGCCTGCACCCTTTAGCTCTTGCCTGTCCACCCCAATCTTAACAAAACTGTGCTCTTCCATCTTGTAAAGAACAGAGCTGGGTAAGATATGACAAAATAATAATTTATAAATTTTCAAGGGTTCATGAGGGAGGGAGGGGGGAAATGAGGAGCTGATATCAAGGGCTCAAGTAGAAAGAAAACATTTTGAGAATGATGGCAACAAATGTACAAATGTGCTTGACAAAATGGATGTATGGATGGATGGTGCTAAGAATTGTACGAGCCCCCAGTAAAATGATTAAAAAAAAAGAACAGAGTTGGGAGTCCAGATAATGGCAGAAGACACACAATATCGATAGCATCCACTCTGCTGTCATACACATGTGCATGCCAATTGATGTTTTTGATTAAAGGGAGATTCTGCTGTACCATCCCAATTGCTCACACTACTGATTGCTCTGGCAGAAGGCACGCACATGAAGGAGAAAATGTCTGCACAGATAAGGGATTTTATTAAGTCTCCAGGACGCTTTTACATCTGAAAGCAGAGAATTCTTATGCTAGACAAGCAGAGATATACGCAGGGTGTGAATTATAGCAACAGAGGGTGGGGGGAGCATTTCAGAAAGAGTCAAAAATCGTGACCATAAAAATATACATGGGTCCCCCCACTATCATGACCCAGTTCTAACTTACAAATCTGGAGAACACACATTGGTACAGATAAGAGCTCTAGACACATGGAATTCAAGAAAGATAAACCCTCAGGAACACTAATGGGAGTAGTGATAACATGAGGGTAGGGGGACAGTCAGGGCGGGGGAAGGGTGAGAAAAGGGGAACCCATCACAGGATTGGATATATAGACCCCCACCCGGTGAAGGGGATGAACAACAGAAATGTGAGTGAAGGGAGACAAAGGACAGTGTCAGATATGAAATAACAATATATACCTGTATATATATATGAAACAGAAGGATTTCTCCCAAGTTGTCTCCCCCAAATATATGCCAAACTTAGCTGCTTGCGAATG
>NW_022111312.1:10449984-10451602 GCF_000313985.2 Echinops telfairi
GGGGAGAAAGGGAGAAAAAGAAGAGCTTATATCAAAGGTTCAAGCAGAATGTCTTGGAAATGATGATGGCAACATATGTACAAATATACTTGATACAACTGATGTACAGAATGTTATAAGAGCTGTAAGAGCCCCCAGTAAAATGATGGGGGTGGGAAACATGCTCCAATATAGAGAGTACACACTACAGTCTACATTTTTCATTACAGAAAGTTAAATTCCTTCAACTTTGTTGTAATAAAACATTCTTTCACTCACACACACACACTATATACATATATACACATATACATACATATAAATACACATACATACATACATACATGGGCACTTGAGTCACACCAACAAGCTCAAGATGGCATCACAGAAAGCCAAGAAATCCTAAGAGGTCAAGTTGGAAATTTAATTTGGACCTCACTCATCCAGTAGAAGATGCCATTTTTCAATTCTGGAAATTTTACACATTTCCTACAGGAGAAGGTTACAGGCAATGGAAAAGCTGGAAAACTCAGAAATGTTCATATTGAATACTTGAAAAATATAATGACAGTTGTTTCTGAGACACAGTTCTCTCAAAGATACATGAAATACCTTACCAAGAAATACTTTAAGAAGAACCATCTTGAGTGGCTTCTTGGAGATGCATGTGTCAATGAGATTTGGGGCTTTTTTACTTCCAGATGAGCTGAGACCAAGGTGAGTATGAGTCTGAGGACTAGGTGAAGCCTCCTTTGGAAGGCTTTCCTGAACAAGACAAATGCACCAAACAAGAAAAAGAAACATCCAGGAATGGACTTTTAAATTTATTGGTGAATAAAAAATATTGTGCTCTTAGTAAAATATATAAGCATACACATACAATAGCAATAAAGTGGAATAGCAAAATGATATTGTTTGGGCATTTATCACATTTTCTGATTTGATACTTTTAAAAATTGTTGATTGTGGTAGCAATTGTACAACACCGTTTGATATGATTGAACTGTGCAATAGTGTAATATCTGTATTAGCTCCCAACAAAATGGTTTTGAAAAAAAATTGTTGTTGAAACTATATATGGCAAATCTACACTAAGTTATCAATGTCTACAGTAGCGATTCACTCCCTCCTTTTCCAAACTGTTTCTCCTCCATGAACATACACGCGCTGCCTTCCTAGCTAAACTTGTGAGTTGCTGTTGGCAATTTGATCCCATAGAGATAGTTCTTTACAAGAGCATGAAATCATGCTCTAGATGAGTAGGCTTTAGCCAACTGTTTAGTTTTAAGAAGACTTCAGGGGTTATTTTTGGTTTGCAGTTACAAGTTTATCTTGAGGCAATAGTCCCTCTTGGGTTCATCCACCTTCCATGGTTCCAGAAAGTCTAGATTCCATGAGAATTCAACATTAAGACTAACGTTAAGACGAATATTATGTGAAATTGACCAAAATGACGCAAACAAAACTCAAGGACATTTTAGCTCAGTGCATCAAGATCAGCTGGAGGGTCTGTTAAAGCACAGACCGCTGAACCATAGCCTAGAGTTTCGGGTAGTTAAACAGATCCAGGCAGAGTCATGATTTACGTTTCTAAAAAGATCTCAGGCAAGACAGGCATGCTAATCCATAGCCCATACGT
>NW_022111312.1:10452232-10454298 GCF_000313985.2 Echinops telfairi
AAGGCAATGTTCCAGATACATCCTACTGGGGCCTTAACAACTAACAAGTGGCCACCTGAGCTGCAACTACTGGTTTCTCCCTGTGCAGAGAAGAGTAAAGGAATCAGACTCAAGGAAACCGCCCAAAAAAGTAATGGGCCTTAAAATGATCCTAATGGAACCCTGGTGACAGAGTGGGTTATGCACTGGACTGGTAAACACGAGGTCACCAGTTTGAAATCACTAACTGTTCCACAGGGGAAAGATGAAGCTTTCTACTATCATAATGGGTCACAGTCTCGGAAACCCATAGAAGCAGTTGTACTCTGTCCTATGGGGTCACTATGAGCTGGAATTGACTCAATGGAAGTGAGTTAGGTTTTTAGCCATGACCCTGAGACTAGAACTAATTGGTGTAAACCCATCTACCACAACTGCCTAGACCAGTGGTTCTCAACCTTCCTAAGGCTGCGACCCTTTAATACAGTTCCTCATGTTGTGGTGACCGCTTCCCAACCATAAAATTACTTTCGTTGCTACTTCCTAACTAATTTTGCTACTATAATGTAAATATCTGATATGCAAAATTTATTTTTATTGTTACAAATTGAACACCATTAAACCATAGTGATTAATCACAAAAACAATATGTAATTATTTACTGATTAATTACAAATAAAAAATCACAATTAAATAATTGTGATTAGTTACAAATAAATGGAATTTTGTTTTGAATCACGGTATAGCATGGGTAATATAGTCTTAATGTAACAACAGTAAACTACATTGCTACATGTCTCAATAGTATGCGTAAAAAGCCAACATCAGTGCAAAGGTTGAGATAGCTTCTTTCTCACCAGATCAGCATATATGCATGTGGGCAGACGCGCCTGGAGACAGAGGAGCAGTGCTCAGTTCCTAAGACCATCAGAAATATGTGTTTTCCGATGGTCTTGGGTAACCCCTGTGAAAGAGCTATTCGACCCCCAAAAGGGTCGAGACCCACAGGTTGAGAACCACTGGCCTAGACAGAATGGAAAAAAAACAAAAAATGTAGAACAAAATCCAAATCATTAAAGAGAGGAAAAAAAAAAGGCTTAATGATCTGATAAGAGACCCGTGGAAACTCGGAGACCATGGCACTCAGCCATCTTCAAACTTGGTCTTGGAGGCACCCCCACGGATGAACAGCAGAACCTCGTACTCCTTGGAATCATTAACCACCCAGGACCCAAAGGGCAGCATCTGCCCCAGAACAGAGGTCACCAGGCGGCAAGAGACAGTAAAGATAGACAAGGGAATCCGGACTGGGAGAGTATGGTTACACTGAGGAAATTACTTCCAATATTACAAAACAAATGCCTACAAATAGTTGAATGGAAAACTAATTTGCTCGTAAAAGTTTCACCCAAACCACAGTAAGAAAAAATTTGAGAGTAAAATTCAATTAAATAAATCAGGGGCAATATAATGTGCTGTGGTCAGTGGTCCTGGTGGTACGGTGGGCTACAAGCCGGGCTGGTAGGTGGCTAACTAGTGGTACAAACTCACCAGCCACTCTCTGGGAGAAAGTGAGGCTTCCTGCCTCCAAAAAGATTTACGCTTCAGAACCCCCCTGGGGCAATCATACTCTGTCCCTCCCACTATGAGTGGAGATCAACTCACTGGCAGTGAGAGAGGTGAGCAGTCAGTTCCCTTACAGCACATGCACCTATAAATCAATAAAACAGTAACTGGTGGGTCTATGAGAGATTTCCTAGTCAAATCATAAATTGCATTCAGCATGTTTTATGCTTCATGAAGAAAGTGTACTGCTGCTGCTACAGTCAGTTGCACTCTAGTACACACAAGAATGATGGTTCACAGACGCAAACATGCGCTGCTAGCAGAGAATTCTGCCAGCTAGAATGTGCACCGGCCCCACCCCCTTATCTGCTGTCCAGTGCAGTCAAGTTGGTTCCAACTGATGGCAACCCGGAGCCTAAGCACCATTTGGTCACAGAATCCTTGCAATGAAAAGTTAAGCTTTCTGTTTTTCCTAATCCTCAAAAAGGAAAATATAGCCACTGGCAGGTATTTCCAAAGCA
>NW_022111312.1:10455311-10458956 GCF_000313985.2 Echinops telfairi
GCTTTATATACAAGAGCAATTGAATATTAAGAAAATACCCCAGCCCAGTCCAGATCAAGTCCAATATTAGCCCCTATGTCCGATACCAATCTAAAAATTCCTCTTCAGACTCACACAACACATGCAATGACGCCGAATGCAGGAAGATCACAGGCCAGTGGGTGCAAAGTCTTGTAGATCCAGTGGCGGTAGAGGTTATCTCAGCGCAGCTCCGAAGCTCTGACTACCATCAGCGTGTCTCCATGTGGCTTGTCAACAGAGTCTCTCAGGGAGTCAGCGGATAAGAGTTGTCTCCTGCCTCCAAGGAGGAATACAGGAGTTCCAGAATCCTCAGGAGAAGGTCCTGCCCACACAGAGGCCTCATTGGCTATATCCTGATTGACAAGCTAGACTCCACCCCTACAATCTTAATTTTCAAACTGACACCAGATTATCTAACTACCACAAGAAGTAACAGTATTTACTGGTGTTTTTCAAGTGACATGTATAAACCATTTTTTGGCCATGTCAATCCACAGGTCATTGCTACAAGGGTGCTTCAAAAAGTTCGTGTGGAAAAATGGAATTGAAAGAATGGGATTTTCCCAGGAACTTTGTGAAGCTCCCTCATACCTAACATTATGACTCTAAAGATTAATTTTCAAATAAAACTAGTGCTCGCCAGTCACTAGTTTTCCCCTCAATAAACCGGCCAACACAACAGGGATGGAGTGTGTGTCAGAGCAGAAGGGTGCTCCTTGGCTGTGGACTTTCTGGAAGCAGCCCCCCAGGCCTTTTTGCTGAGCAGCCTCGGTGGTTCAAACAGCCAACCTTTCTGTGAATAGCCCAGCGCAGAAGCATCTATGCCACCCAGGGACTCCCTCAAGTCAGCGATGCTCAGGTCCAGTCCCCTCTCTAACAATAAAAGTGATCAAAGAAATGTCACTCATACAAAGTAACACTAACTTTGCTCCATTATCTATCTACTCTTTTCCCCAGGACCACATGCGTCTGAGAGAAGCAAGCCTAGAAGGTAAATCTGAGCGTATCTAAGTCACCCCTATCTAACAGAACTTCCTGTCATGGGGAAAACACCAGTACCTAGGCTGTCCAAGGTGTACGGCACATTGTTGTTGCTGGCTGCAACGCAACTCAAGGCAGCCCCACGCCCAATGGCACCAAGCATTTTCTGACCCTGCACCATCCCAGCGAGCACGTGCAGACTGAACTATTGTGCTACACCGGGCTCTAGGAAGTAGAGCACCAGGACTTTCTTGGTCTGGAACCTAAGCTAAAACCCATTCAGGATCATAATCACAAGCCACCAGCTAGAGCAGTGGTTCTCAACCTTCCTAATGCCGCTACCGTTTCATACAGTTCCTCATGTCGTGGTGGCCCTCCAACCATAACATTCTTTTCGTTGCGACTTTATAACTGTCATTTTGCTAATGTTATGAATTGGGTGACCCCTGTGATAGGGTCTTCAACCCCCAAAAGGGTCGCAACCCACAGCTTGAAAACTGCTAAGCTACTCGAGAGTAGTAACCTGTACGAGACCCACCCAGATCTCCTGGGTGGAAGACAAAAATTCTACCACTGAACCACCAACACCCCACCAACTCAACAACAAATGCTCTAAAAGGAATACTGTGTTTAAGGATTTACCCTAGGTCTAGGAGCCCTGGTAGCACTGTGGTTAAAGCAATGAGATCCGAACTGAAAGCCCTGTGGCTTGAATCCAACAGTCACTCTGTGGGAAAAGATGTGGCACTGTGTTTCTATAAAGATCTGCAGCTTTGGGGCAGTTCTACTCTGTCCTATTGGGGCACCAGAGTCCGAACTGACTAGAAGGCACAATAGATCATATCCATCACCACCCAATCCAATCTATGAATTTTATTTTATCCTGTGAGGAGTGTGAAATTCACTACAATTATTAAAGGTTGCTAATAAAAAGTCACTTTCTGAATACAATGAAATGCAATGGAGAAGGGCATAATCTGCCCTCAAAAGCCACGTTTGTAACATTTTAATTTAGCTTTCCACATTGCAAAGGAATAACATCCATTCCTCCAGACAATTACAAACTACATTCCTCTTCCCAATCACAAAACAGGAATCAAAATTTTTCTTCACATAGAGAGTCAAGGGATGCTACTCAGCTTTTAGCCACTAGCAGTTGTGCACACTACCAACATGGTAGGTCACTCACTCCTCAAACCCCTGGTTCTGAGACAGTCTTTGGAACGGACAGACAGCTTAACTCTGAGATACAGAAAACCACTGCGGATTCCTCTGAATTCTGTACTTTGTTAAAATCTCTTTGGGGTTTCCTTAATTAATTAGGTATCATTAGAAGATATGCCCACACCAAAAAAAGCACTGCCATAACGTCACTTCAAACTCATAGCGGCCCTACAGGACACAGTAGAACTCCATGAGGTATCCCAAGACCATAAACTTTACAGGAATATGAGAGAAATCTTATTTCTCTCACAGAGCAGCTAGAGGGGTTGAACAGTTAACCTTGTGATTAGCAGCCCAACATTTAACCCTCAATGCCACCAGGGGTTCTTTCAGAAGAAAGAACTACAGTTCCTATTAAGATTCAGCAGGAATTTTTTTTAATGCTAGTGGCTGAGTGATTCTAGGCGTAAGTGAAATCACACCAAACTCCCCCAGTATTCTCAAAATCTACCATATATTCCAGAGTCTGCAACTTATCTTTTCATTGTTTTATCTGTCTTAGGACATGCTATTTCCCATTCATACAACAACTTTTGCAGCATTCTCTATTTTGAAGAAATGTGAGACAAATTAGGCATCTAAATTTAACTTGGAAGAAGTGCAGCCAGAATGCTCCTTAGAAGCAAGGATAAGGGGGAAGGGGGCGGGAGGGGAGAAAATGAGGAGCTGATGCCAGGGTCTTACGTGGAAAGCAAATGTTTTAAGAAGGATGAGGGCAATGAATGTACAAATGTGCTTTACACAATTGATGTTATGTATGGATTGTGATAAGATTTGTATGAGCTCCTAATAAAATGATATAAAATTTTTTAAAAAGAGAAGAAGCAAGGATGATGAAATTTGGTCTCAAGTACTGAGATAGTTTATTGTGCTAGCCTGGCCGATAAACACAAGTGGGATTAACTGAAGGGCGGTGAGATAAATGGCTCAGTGAGCCTTGTCTTTCTTGTCTCTCGCTCTTTGATCATCAGACCAGTGTGTGGCTGCCTTGCTTGTTCTGTACCTCAATGTACAGGCTACGCTACCTGTGGGACGCCTAGCCTGTGAACTGTGTCTCTGTAAGTTGAGGTCCCTTTAAGACATCTCTGGAGCCGGGGACTGGCAGTTGGTGACCTGGCTGACAGTTGGTGACCTGCCTTGTGATTGGCTGCTATGCTGACATAGCCTAGCTCTCTCTATAAATAGAGGAAAACCTGGCAGCAGACTAGACTTGAAGGACTGTTAGTGTCTCACAACTCTGTCACAGGAGTTGCACTGAGCCATTTGTACTGCTTTAAAATATAACTGTTCATTTCTTGTATTATATATTTATCTGTATATGATTTAACAGTTCCTTTTTTGTTATATATCTAATTATCTTTATAAATAAATATATTAAATTATCAGCAATTTGGTTGTATCTCTCTAGAGAACCCTGTC
>NW_022111312.1:10460577-10487266 GCF_000313985.2 Echinops telfairi
CATTGGCTACTTAGCCACGGTGTCCCTAGGAATGAAATAGATGGGAAACCTACTAAATATTTACGTGATCTATACAAGCGAAAGAATAGTAGAACAGGTGAACAGAATAGACAGTCACGATCGCTCAATCAATTCCCAGACCTGAGCCAGTTTACAGACCCACAACCCCTTGAATAAGGGGCAGGCTGGGTCCCTTTGAAGGAGGATCCTGCTACATCAGCGAAGGTCTATACTGTTAAGTCTTTCTTCTAGCCTTCCCCAAAGGGACCTGCGGCCTTTCACAAGAGTAACTGTTCACTGGGGGAAAGGAAATAATCAAATTTTTCGTGGATTATTGGACACTGGCTCGGAACTGACACTAGTTCCAGGGGACCCAAAGTATTTCAAAGGCCTACCAGTCTAACACAAGTACTTTGAACCATATTATCAGGAGACCAGTCCCTGGAAAATTGACATCATGCTTGGTAAGAGGGGGAGCAAAAAAAAATAAGAAGGCCCTAGACAAGAAAGATTTGACACAGTGGCTCCAACAATGGCCTCAAACATAGAAACAAACATAGAAACAATTGTGGGCCAATCCCAACCCACAGAGACCCTGAGAGGTCAGCAAATCAGCCGATTCCAAACCACAACAACTATACCGACAGACTCAACTTTCTCCTGCAAAGAGAATTTTAAGCAAAGAATTGTTAGAATGATGATTCTACTGTAGCTGTTGGAATACAAAGCCAATACACAAAAATCAATAGTATTTTATAAGACAGGTTTAACCATCAGGAAAAAATAAAAAATAAAAAACTAAGAATGAGAACATTAACTCATTTAAAACAGCAGTAGAGTATAAAACACTTTAGTAATTTATGCATTGAAAACATAAGGAAGGGAAATACAATCATCTAAACTTTAACATGGGGGGAACCTGGCTAGCTGCAGAGGGGGAAATATACTGTAATATCACAAGAAGACACTTCTGCCAAAGTTAAATAATAGATATAATGTACTCAAAAAAACCTTTTTAAAGATGTAATTTACTTTCAATTAAAAGATTCTATAAAAATATTTTATAGAACATAAGTGCTTGGAAAATTAAGTGGGCAAAAATGTCAAAGAAAATTCGTTTAAAAAAAAGACTGCAATACTAAATCAAGAGATTGGGTGTCTCAGCGAAGCAGATAAATGACTTTCTTTTGCAAAAAAAAATGCAAACAGACTGCTGATTCATTTGCTTGCTGACTATCTCTGACACTGGTTTCTGTTCAATGTTTAAATAATACTCCCATAATAGGCGCATTCCTTCATTTGCTAAATCATAGCTTATGTGATCTATGGCTTAGTCAAAATGCGTTACGATTCATGGACAGGGCCAGGCCCTTTGCTCAAAGCTCACTTGTAAAAGTCTTCCTGGTCAGCAGCATTTTGCTTTAATATCTCTAAATTTAATGTCTTAAGCTCTTTTGTTGTATTACGATTTTATCTTATACTGAAACAAGGCTAGAGCTTGATCTTTTCTTTTGCATGTGGGCACAGGGAGTTGTTGTCACAAGCAACTTACCTCTACAGTTACTGAGCACTAGTTTCTAGCTAGTTAGCTAGCCCTCACCCTCCAAAAACCTACATACTTGGTCCATCTATAGGCTATTTCACCTATTCACCAGGTTTGGATTTAATATCCTGTTCTTCACCTTTCTTGAGATCTGACACATGAAAAGGAAAACAATTTTGAGATGCATGTCCCAAAATTAGCATTGAGAGAAGCCTGCCCAGGTATGACACCAGGATGGTATGGTGTGTTAAGCATCACTCTGCAGTTCAGACCCACTACCTACTCCAACGCAGGAACATGAGGCAGCCAGCTTCTGTAAAGACTTACAGCCTCAAAAACCCTTTGTGTGTGTGTGGGGGGGGGAGCCTGACACCAATGGCTCAATAGAAAATACCAGTAAATGTCTAGAAAATAATGATGGCGACATATGTGCAAATGTGCTTGATATCATTCATGTACAGATTGTTACAAGAGCTGTAAGAGCTCTCAATAAAATGTTTTTTGTTTTGTTTTTCAGCTTTCTTTATTTTTTTAAATCATTTTATTGGGGGCTTGTACAATTTTTATCACAATCCATACATACATCCATTGTGTCAAACACATTTGTACATTTGTTGCCCTCATCATTCTTAAAACATTTGCCTTCTACTTGAGCCCTTTAACCTTTGTGATGGGGGAGGGTTCTAAGGTTGTTTGGGTTGTGCTGAATGCAAACATGATGGTTTGATAGGTAAACTCACACCTAATTCACAATAAAAAGATTTAAAACAAAACCAAACCCTATGGGGCAGTTCTACTTTGTCCTATGTGGTCATTAGGAATTAAAACCAACCCAGCAGCAGTAGGCTTGAGTTTTTGTTTGTTTCAGATATTGGTAAACACGACTGGATGAACCCCTGAAATTACCAACCTAAAGATCACTTCACACCATAAACCAAAAATATCCCGAGTCTTCTGAAGTTTAGTTGAACTGGTGAAAACTGTCTGCCTTGAGCCCTATGCCCTTTTAAGAGAAACATGGATTGAAAGTGGCAGCAACAAACGGAAAGATTAGGCAGGGACCTTAGGGGCTATGGGAGAGTCCTGGTGTAGTAGTAGTTCTATGAGTTGGGTTGCAATGGTTTGCAGTTCGAAACCACCAGCAACTCCTCGGCAGAAAGGTGGGATTTGTATTCCAGTAAACAGTTACAGTCTCGGAAACCCACAGGGAAATTGCTGAGTCAGCATGGACTGGGTGGCAGTGCGTTAGCTGTGGTTTGGGTTTGTGCTGATGGGGGAGGGGCACCTCAGATAAGCATGGTGAGCACAGCTACACCCCTCCAAGAATGTGACCAGTCAATGAACTGCACACGGAGAAATGGCTGAAGATTCAGGGTTTGCTCTCTTGTGTATATTCTCAACAATAAAAAACAAAACAAATTTAAAAGGTTCCTTTCTTACTGCTCAGCTACGCATAGTTTATAATATGCTAATTACAACCATGAATTTCAACTTTTTAAGGCCCCTTTATTCGGAGAACCCTTTTAGGGCAAAGAACCCTAGCTTTGGAGTCGAGTACTCAAATTCCAGCTCGGCCACTCAGTAACTATCTGGTCTTCGTTGGCTAATTTGTTTTCTCAACTGTAAAGTAAGGACGCATACATATACTTCACAGGGCTGATTTACCAATAAATGATTTCCACATAAAGGTCTAACAACTAAAGGACTTCAAAAATTCATGCAAAATTCCATTATCTTTAATACCCTTTTTCCACAAACTTTTTGAAAGACTTGTGTGGACATAGTACGAACCTGTTCCCATTTGAGCGTGGGCTCATATAACTCTTATCACAATCCATACATATGTCAATTGTGTAAAGCACATTTGTACATTCATTGCCCTCATCATTCTCAAAACATTTGCTCTCCACTTAAGCCCCCGGCATCAGGTCCTCATTTTTTCCCCCTCCCTCCCCGCTCCCCCCTCCCTCATGAGCCCTTAATAATTTATAAATTATTATTTTGTCATATCTTGCCCTGTCCGACGTCTCCCTTCACCCACTTTTCTGTTGTCCGTCCCCCAGGGAGGAAGTCACATGTAGATCCTTGTCATAGGTTCCCTCTGTCCAACCGCTCTCCCTCTACCCTCCCAGTATCGCCACTCACACCACTGGTCCTGAAGGGATCATCCGCCCTGGATTCCCTGTGTTTCCAGTTCCTATCGGTACCAGTGCACATCCTCTGGTCTAGCCAGACTTGCAGAGTAAGCCACGAATCTTTATGGGAGTAGAAGGCCTCATATTTTCTCCTATGGAGTAGTTGATGGGTTTAAACTGTTGGCCTTGCAGTTAAGCAGCCCAGACTGTAACCTACTATGGCAGTTACATAATCTCCTATCAGCTTGAGAGAATGGGTGGAGTCGAGCCTGTCAATCAGGTCACAGCCAATGATGCCTCTATGTGGGCATAGCCTTCCCCTGAGGATTTGGGGAACTCCTATCTTCCTCCCTGAAGGCGGGACACACTCTCTGCTACACATTCCTGTTGACAAGCCACAAGAAGCTATGCTGATGGCAGCCAGAGCCCTGAAGGTAGGGGAGGCACATGGCGACCCACGTCAGTGCTAAGATGCTTCCACCACCACCTGATCCACAAGACTCTCCACCCACTGGCCTGCGATCTTCCTGCATTCAGCATCATTGCTATGTGTTGCATGAGTCTGAAGAGGAGTTTATAGACTGCTATCGGACATATGGGCTAATATCGGACTTATGGACTTGATCTGGACTGGACTGCAATGTTTTCTTAATACACAATTACTCTTTGATATAAAGCTCTCTCTTACACACATAAGTGTGTCTGGATTTGTTTCTCTTGACTAACCCAGACTAACACACTCACTAAGACATCAGGGCTCCTGGAACATGCACACAGTGGGTATTTTTAGTGGCTGAAGCTGAACACCACCCCAGTCCACCTATTTCTGATTTTACCCTCTGATTGTAAATAAATGTCCTCTATTCGATCTACTCAGTGCCCTTTTTTCACATTTTTGTGCTATTTCTTGGGAGTCTATCAGTTTAAAAGGGCTCCCAAGCACAATGCTGCAATGCTGTGTAGCGATCTTAAGTGTAAGAAGGTGGAGCCATGCTGACACAAACCATTCCTTCAGATGATAGTTAGCGTTAGCGCGCTGCTGGCCGAGAGACCAATGCTAATGAACCAACATACCTACTAAATAAGGCCCCTTTGTGTGGGAAAGAGGGAAGATGAAGGTCGGGAGGAGGCTCCAAAGTATTCACTGGAAAATGAAATTGAAAGATAATGGTACTAGTCCACAAACTGAAGTACCCTTTTTTGTATAGGGATCAACTGGTGGGAGCGTTACGACTAGAGCAGGAGCCCTGGTGGCACAATAGGGTCAGCATTTGGGGCCTGCTGTCCACGAGACTGATAGTGTAAGCCCACCAGCCATTCCATGGCAGAAAGACAACGCTGTCTGCTCCCATAAAGACTTGCAGCCCTGGAAACCCTACGGGGCAGTTCTGCTCTGCTCTATAATGCTGCTATGTTGGGATCAATTTGGTGGCAGTGGGTTTCTGGTTGTTTTTTATCTGTCATACATAGGGTTGGCTTGAGTTGGAATTGACAGCGGCTGGTATAGATGTATATGTAGTCCTACTGTGATAGTTACATAGTTTCACGTCAACTTGAAGATATATGAAAGTGTTGGGGTGGAGGTTAGCCTGTCAATCAGGTCGTAGCCTGGTGACTTCACTTGGAGGTGCGACTGAGCTATAACTCTCTGGAGGGCTCTCTCTTCTTGATATGAAGCTCTCTATTATACATACATGTCACTGCCTTTGCTTCTCGAGCCAACCCAGCCTAACACACCTAATAAAAGAACACATAAAGCACGGAGAACAATGCCTTGCATGCGTCAATTGTTATACTCAACCACTGGCAGACCAGTAATCAAAGGACTGTGGAAGTGTATTTTCAGAATGTTGGGCGTCCTGACAACTATTGTCATATATCACGTGACCCTGACAAATTTCTTTGGAGTGTGACTCAAACTTTCATCCTTTCTATTTTCCTGCCCTTATTTTTTTCCACCTAGGTCATTAGCACCTATTCACACTGCTGCCCCCTTCCTCCAATGCCAAAGGCTGAGAAAGGGTCACATACTCTCAGCCTCCCTCCTGTGGCAGCAGCACTGGGTCCAGCATTTGCTAGTTCTCTGTTGCAGCAACTTTATAGGTTCTAACTACTGCATATAATGAACAATCAACAATTACAGTTTCCAGAATTCCTTTTCTGAGACCATTCCAGCCAGAGATATTTCAACATTGCAATTTTTTTCCTACTAGACAGGAACACAGTTCATATTAAAGAAAACCTAACATCAAACAACATCTAGGAGATTAGAAGTAGACATGCAAACTGAACAGGTGAGAGAAGGCAAGAGGAAACACACTCACTAGTATGTCTAGGTTTACAGATATTTCTTCATGTGCATTCATATTTGATGTTAATAAATAGATACAAGGGGATTATATAGCATGCAGGAGGCAAAATTCTGAAAACTTCCCAGTCATAACCAAACATCTTGATGGAATGACACACTGGGCTTTCACACTTAATAATACCAGAGTCTTAGAAGGACATGTAGGTCAATGGGCGTAACAGAGTCCACAAAGGACAAGGCTCTACCTATTTCCTACTTGGGTGAGTAGTGACTGAGATTTGAAAATTTTGGTAGTAGCCATCGAAGATGCAATGAATGGTTTCTCCATGTCCAGAAGAAATAGGCAAGAAAATCACAGATTCAAAAGATTGATGGATCACGCAAACCACAGTCCCTTACCCAGAGATCAGAAGAGCCACATGACGCCCTACTACTACAACCAATCATTCTGATCGGAATCACAGCAGAAAACCCGGGGGAGGGGTGTGTGTGAAAAACATAAAAATGACCAATTGTAATAGTCTTAAAAGAGACTAGGAGAACCCCCCAGGCTGTGGGCCTTAACTGAATCCTGCCCCCCAGGATCAATTTCCAGTCAAAGACTCATAGAGTGAGGCCTAATGCCACTAGGGACAAATGTATGCCTCAGCACCCTCAACCTAAGCCAACTCTGAAGGGCTATTAAAAACAGGGAACCCAGAGAGGAAACAGGAGGAGTACAGTTACATAGAGAGGGTTAGAACCAAAGTCACAAGGAGAAAGTATCTCAGTTGTGGAATGGAAAATTAATTTGCTCTATAAACTTTCACCTACGCTACAGTGAAAAATAAATAAACATGACCTAACATCTCCACTAGGATCTCAGGTGGCACCCCATAACCAAACACATTAATATTTCTGCAGCCTGAGTGGAGTAAATGCTATAAATTAACCTGTCAGTTAAGGTTGGCTTTTACTACAAAAAAAAGGGCCCAAACTAGATTTGACCACCAATGAAGTGGAATTATTTAGCTCATAGGACTAAAGCATAGGCTCCCAAACTTAGTTGGCCTTCGGCCCCCTTTTCAAGAAAAAAATTACTTAGGACCTACCCCTCCCCATTACTGCCTGCCTCCCTCTCCATCCCCACCCCCACCCCACCCCACCGCTTGCAATTAAAATGTTTGGTATTATATAGCCCATAATCCAGGATAACGTGAAGCCTCGGTTTTTGCAGCCCCCTGGATTTCCTTTGGGAAACCCTGGACCAGAGCACAGTGAGACTTCCATTTTTGTCTCCACTGGTGACTTAACAGGTTCCACATTGGGCTGCTAACTTCAAGGTCAACTGTTCAAAACCTCCAGTCGTTCTGAGGGAGAATGATGAGGCTTTCTATTCACATAAAGAGTTCCAGTCTCGGACACCCACAGGGGCAGTCCTGCCCTGTCCTCTAGGGTCGCTATGAATCAGAACCAACTGGATGGCACAGCTTGATGTTACTTTCATTGATCCAACCAACTTGGAATGGGCTCGGAATAGATTATGCACACAGCTGAGAACAAGCACAGTAGCCCTTATATTTGTACTTTAGGACACCAACCAACAGTGTTTCTAGCTCAGTAAGTAGAAGATGGCCAAGGCTTTCAAGCACATTTCAAAAAGGAAAAAAGTTAATTAACGAAGCATCAAAATACAAAATATCAACTAATTATCAAGATCTTAATGCATTCCAAAAAAAGCAACAGGGCACCAAAGAGTTGACTGAAAAATACCCTTTAGCATATCCTTTAATACCACAATTGGACATTGATAGCCTGCAATGCATGAGGCATTTCATTCAAGTGGCCTTCATATTCAAATCCATGGCTCACAAACTGACCTATACCACCAACTCAAAGGTTGGCGGTTGGAGCCTAGAGAGGAAGCAAAGACCCAGGGATCTGCCCCCGAAAAGATGTACAGTCAGGTAGGAAGCCCTCTGAGGCCAGTCAAGTTTGTCAGATGAGGTTGCTTGTCGGAAGCAATACAAGGTCATAAAACCACCCTGAACATCTAGAGCAATTAGAATTAAGGTCCAAACAGTAGCTGCTTCAGCACACTTCCTTCATCTGCTAAGATGAGTAGCAAAGTAGTTAAGCACTCAGCTGCTAACTGAAAGGTTGGTGGTTCAAACCCACCAACTGCTCTGTGGGAAGAAGATGCAGACTTAGCTTCTTTAAGGATTACAGCCTTGGAATCCCTACCAGGCAGTTCACTCTACCTACAGAGTCACTGTGAGTAGGAACTGGCTGAACACTAGGAGATGTGTTGGTTGATTGCTTGGTTTTTCAGGACCTGTTGCATCTCTCATGATGAAGGTGAAGTTTTTTTCTTTTTTTCCTGCTAACTACCAACAACCAGAACTGGCTATAAGGTGCCTATTACCCAGGGGTCCTCAAACTTTTTAAACAGGGGGCCAGTGCATAGTCCCTCAGAGCCATTGGAGGGCCGGACTTAAAAAAAAAAAACTATGAACAAATTCTATGCACACTGCACATATCTTATTTTGAAGTAAAAAACAAAACAGGGCAAAAACACCCAGCGGCCTGGATAAATATCCTCGGCGGGCTGCATGTGACCCGCGGACCGTAGTTTGGGCACCCCTGCTATTACCTATCACCTCTATATTGGACTGTCATGTAGGCTCAACCACCTTAAAATTGCATTAAAATCTGTGAGACCTTAAGAAGAACCTCTCCCAGGTTAAACATATAAGTCAGTAACAATATAAAATTAAAGAACCCAAAGAAAATGTTTTTATTTTCCCTAAAGATAATGTAAGTAACTGATTTTAAGTATGTGAGCCAAAATCAAGATCCTAAGTTCTTAGATGCCCAGCAGCTGTGTTCAATGTGGCAGCCACAAGCAGCAGCTGCTACTGGCCACTTAAATGCAGCTAGTTGGAACTGACAAGACTTATACTAAAAAAATGTAAAATGGATGATTAACAATCTTTATAGTGATTACTTACATCAATGATATTTCTGATATGCTGAGCTTAATTAAGTAAAGGATCCCTGGCAGTGTAGTGGTTATGAGTTGGGCTGCTAACAGCAAGAACAGCAGTTCAAAACCGCCAGCCTCTCAAAGGGAGAAAGACGGGGCTTTCCACTCCCATAAAGAATTACAGTCTCAGAAACTCACAGGGGCAGTTTTACCCTGTTCTATAGGGTCCCTGTGAGTCAGCATTGACTCGATGGCAGTGAGTGAGTGAGTGGGTTAAGTAAACTGTATTAACAAAATTAATTTTACCTGTCTTCTTGGTACTTTTTAATGTGGCTACTGGGAAACTAACATTTCTATGTGGGCAGTGCTAGTCTAAGAAAGGTCACAATACAGTAATTTACAATAATTTCTCTAGCGATTCACTTTCCTATCAAGGAAGTAATATGGAGGAGAAAAAAGCTTTAGTAATTAAAACATCTATAGTCCCGGGCCAAGCAATGAGGCAGCAGGCTGCAAGCATGACTTTACCCTTTGCTCACTAAAGCTGGCTTCATCATTGTTTGAGGCCAGTAGCTTCCTAAGTCAGCGGTCCTCAACCTATGGGTCACGACCCCTTTGGGGGCCGAATGACCTTTCACAGGGGCCGCCCGATTCATAACAATAGCGAAATGACAGTGATGAGGTAACAACAAAAATAACTTTACGGTTGGGGTCACCACAACATGAGGAACTGTATGAAGGGTCGCAGCATTAGGAAGGTTGAGAACCACTGTCCTAAGTAATGAGTTCTGAAAACACAAGTGAAGTGCTCAGTTAATTGTTAAAAGGTTGGTAGTATGAACCTGCCCACACTGCTCCATAGGAGGAAGACCTGCCAGTATGTTTCCATGGAGATACCAGCCAGCAAAACCCAAAACACTAGAGCAACAGTTCTACTGTCACGTGGGGTTGCCCTGAGTTGTAAACAACTTGACCGCATCTTCTTCGATGATTCCAGGGCGAAGGAGATAGAGAGCAGCACTGTTAAAGGAAACTGCAAGCCAAGAGAGCCATTCTTTTTTTCTTCTTCTTGATGCTAGTTTTTTAGAGGCCTCAAACTGTGCCACACTGTTAACACCATTAACAACAACAACAACAAAACTGTTAACAGATCTGACATCCTAAGCCATTGCTTATCCCCACTCTATAACCCCTTTACTAATCACAAGCATGACACAAATATAAATCTATATGAGATTCCACTTCACACTCATTAGGATGGTGATCATTTAAAAGAGAAGGATAAGGGAAAGTTTTGGCAACGTTATTCAGATATTGAAACCCCTATGCTGTGTTGGTGGCAGAGTAAAACGGTGCAACCACTTTGGAAAATAGTTGGACAGATTCTCAAAATGTTAAACAGATACCAAATGACCCAGCAATTCCGCTCCTAGGTTTTTGAAAATGAAAACACATCCATGTATACACTTGTACATTAATTTTCTTAGCAGTACTATTTATAATAACAAAAAAGTAGAAACAATCTAAATGCTCATCAAGTGATGAATGAATAGATGAATAACATAATGTAGTCTATACAATATTATTCAGCACAAAAAAAAGCGCACTGACACAGGTTGTTTAAAATATATAAACGTTACAACCAGAAAAAACACTACCTATGTGCTATGTATGGCAGCTTCGTTTGAGAAAAGAATAAAAATGTTATCACTAGCTCGTAAGAGTACTCCAACTGTGGCAGAGTACTCTAATTCCTGAACTCCCAGGATCCACTCCTTCAGCCACTTGACAATATAGTTCCTCCCAAGAGAGGGAGAGGCAAGCCTTATTCCAGTGGGCCCTGTCTCCGGCTTTGACCATCTGACTCACTTTGGCCAAAAGAAAGGGGCACAAAGGGCAGTGCATGCCTGTTCTGAGCCTGAGACTTGAAGGCCCTGTCCAGTTTTCACTTGGCCTCTTGGCCCCTGTCCCCGTCCCTGCCATTGGAAGTGCTTTCCCATTGGAAGGTCCTCAGCCTAGGCACATGAGCACATAGGAGGAGAGCCACTCCAGAGACTTATGAGAGCTGAAGACAGACGTCAAGTTGTGCCTCAACCATCAGCCCCAGACCGTCTGCAGATCTGAGAGAGTAAATGACGGGTATAGTAAGCCATTGAGTTTGTGGGTTAATCCGTCTGCCTTATTACTGTGATTGCTAAGAAATATAGCAACCCATTATCCTATTGTATTTTAAAAGCAGTGATTAACAAGGTCTGTCCAGCCTAATCCCTTGAATATTTTTCATTTACTCATCTTATAAACTTCCAATAATAATTGATGCTTGTTCCTTTAAGTTCTTAAACTGAAAGCTGAGCGTAATTTAAGATCTTATACCCTCCTTCCACCTTACTACAGAGCCTTTTTGGTGCAGTGGGTAAGCACTTGGTAGGCAGTTGGAACACACCACACCAGGAGAAAGATGTGGCAATCTGCTCTGGCAAGGAGTTGCAGGCTTGAAAACCACCCCATGGGGCAGGTCTCCTCCGCTTTACAAGATCATTCAGAGTCAGCAATGACTAGTCTGCAATGGGTTGGGTTGGGTTGGGTCGACCCACCTTACTAATACATACAGCATTGTTGACCTTATTCCAGTTCTCCCAGGAACCACCCCTTCAGCCACATGACAATGCAGTGCTTACCATTAGAGGGGCAAGCTTTATTCTGGTGGGCCCTTGTCTCTGCCTTTGGTCATATGATTTTCACTCCCATCTGAAGGTTATCATTATTATATAGCTATTACTAAATAGAAAGCTATCATTATTAAAGTAAAATACAGAATAAACAACTAGGTGCACGATAAGAAATGAAGAATTTTAAGATTTTTTAAATAACTTCTGCAATCTGAAATTGGTCCATATGCAATTAAGATGCAATGCTGATTCCTGGAGATTGGAATGCAAAAGTTGGTAACAAAGCAGCAGGATCGGTAGCTGAAAAATCTGGCCTTGGTGACAGAAGCAATGCCAGAAATGATCACACAATGTTATTTTGAAAGACCAAGAGCTTATTCACTGCAACTATCATTTCTCAACAACTATAAATGTGTACCCTCAGTAGACAGGATACACAAGAATCAAATCAACTGTATTTGTGGAGACAGATGATGGAGGCACTCAAAATCTTCAGCTAAACCAAAGCAGGAGGTCAAATGTGGAACAGACTATCCATTGCTCACATGCAAGTTTCAAGCTCAAGCTGAAGAAAATTAAAACAAATCCATGAGGGTCAAAGTACAACACTGAGTATATCCCACTTCAACTCAGACACCAACTCAAGAGCAGGGAGAACGTACTGAACACTAATGACCAAGCCCAGGCACTTGGTGGGATGTAGAGGACATCGCACGGGAAGAAAGCAAAAGGTCATTTAAAAAACATAACAAGACTAACATGGATGCCAGGAGATGCGCTGAAACCTGCTCTTGTGCAGAAAGTAGCAAAAGGAAAAGGAAGAAATGATGAAGAAAAAGAGCTGAACAGAAATGGGCAAAGATCTGAAGTTAGAAAACCAAAATAGAAGAATATATTCAGCGTTCTCAAGCTGAAAGAACCAAAGAAAAGAGTGAAGTTGTAATACTGATGGCTCTTATGGTTCATTTTCTCACTTCCTGGTAGCTGGCTCCATTCTTCAGGTCTCCCTCCCTGAAGCTTAAAGATGGCTGGCTCGCTAACTACTACCTCTCCTCCTATTGTCCAGTCACATCTGCCACCCACAGCTCTCCCCTTCTTCTAATTGCTAGTCCTTTTGTGTAAGGTGGGTGTAACTGCTTGCTCAGCCAGGGTTTTACCTCCTTGGCTATCTGTGAATAGCAACCTAACACATCAGCCATAGCTGGTAGGCTAGTCACACTACTGTGCCACATGCAAAGGTTGCCACTGCCCAAACTTCAGGCTTATGCCTATTCCAGATGACTTGCAGGCTAACCTAAAGCTGGGGCACTGCTCTAGCTGTTTACTTTACTTCAAAGGCAGTTTCCTGAAAAATAATTTCAATCGAGCAAGTGATTGGAATTTTTCTCCCCTGAAACTGTTTTCTAACGAGAGAGAGAGAGAGAGAGAGACAAAGCTTCCCCACTTAAAAAAATAATAATATACACCACTTATTTAACAAGTATCTGCTGCTGTGGGGGTCTGGTTATATGTCAGGCTGCTAGCCACAGGGCCAGCAGTTTGAAACCACAGCCAGTTCTCGGAGAAACCCGGGGTTTTCTTTCTCCTGTAAAGAGGCCAAGTCTCAGAAATGTACACAGGCAGTTCTACCCTGTCCTATAGGCTCACTATGAGTTGACATCGAATAAAAATTATAAATAAAATAGACTGCAGTATAAACAGACTACTGCCAATACCCGGCCTCATTCAAAGAGACACCCAAAGCGGAGGATTGCGCATGACCTGCAGGCGGCTATGAAGAGTGGCTCCCTACAGTCCTGTTCCTGGATCTATGTGCTGGCTTCTATAAGAAGTCAGGCAAGTCTGGCCACAGTACAAGGCCCAACTTGCTGTAAGCATTTTTTTTTTTTTTTGATATTTTCTTCACAGAACAGTGAGGTTACTGTTAGGGAAGTAGTCTGTCCTCTCTTCTGTGTGCCTTATTGAATTTTCAGGTAGACCTTTTTTTTTCTAAAATGCTGCACCTAGCAAATTTCATATGGGTCTCTGTATGCCAACATATTCACTCTTTACAACAAAAACCTGAGTACCTACTAAGTGTAGGTTATTGTAGCTAAGTGAGCACCAACCAAAAGGTTGGGAATTCAAACCGACCCAACAGGCCTCTTGGAAGAAAGTTCTGTTAATCTTCTTCCAGAAGATCTCAAAAAATCACTGTCATCAAGTCGATTCTGACTCACAGGGACCCTAGAGGACAAAGTAGACCTGTCCTTGTCTTTATTCCATGGGGTGGCTGGTGGTTCGGAACTGCTGACCTGAGGCTAGCAGCTCAGTTAACAACCCAACATGTAACCACTATGCCCCCAAGGCTCCCAAAAGTCACAGGAAAATCTATGGACCACAGTTCTACTAAGCACTTCTCAGGCCTCCATGAATCAGAATCTATGGCAATTAGTGGTGGTGGTGATGGGGGCATCCTGCCCTTCTAACAGTTCCCTGTCAGGGTGGGAAGAGAACCCGGGAATACAATTTAGAGTCAGCAGCTCACAATCAGTACTGCTGTAGAAAGAGCCAGAAGCATCAGAAGAGCATTTTTCCTGGAATATTCAGAAGGTCCCACAAACTGAGGGGACCAAGACCCAGGCAGCCTTTGAAAGATGAGTAGGCCAAACACATTGAGAGATTCAGGAGATGGGCCAACCAGGGAGAAGAGTCAAATAATAAAAGGACAACTGCCTGCTGGTTAGGAGAACAAGCAAGCAATTCCATTTGGCTGAAATAAGCCATTTTTAAAGGAAATGCGGGTGATGTGGTGATTAAATGCAGGGGCTGCTGCTAACTAACAGGTCCATAACTGGAACCCACAAATCACTCCATAAAGTGTGGCTCTCAGCCCTGGACACATTATATTTATGCTGCAAGCACTACAAAGGGCACCCAAAATACAAGACAATTCATCCAGGAGCGTGCACAGAGCGAGACACAGGGAGTGCATGTGCCCACTCCCCCATTATGTCCTCATCACAAGTCTTGGCTGAAATTTAAGACAAAGAGGCCGAGAAATACAGCACTTTCGAGAATTAACACACACATTCCAGTCTCCTTTTTTAAGGTCGTCTCTTTCTTCCCTTTTGAATACCTAGTTTTCTTTTTTAAAAAAACACCCCACAGGACCCTGCTTGTCTTATTCCTTCCTTCCTATTTCCGTCACATCTTCTCAAATGGCCAATCTCACACATGCCTTTATTTCTTCATTACCCATCACTAATTTGGGTCACACCCTCACTACTCTGATCTGTGTGACCATGCTGATCTTTTTTAGTGCTCTCTCAATAATGACTTCCTTTGCCCATTCAACAGGCCTGTTGTTTCTTCCTTCTCTTTGAACTCTGTTACTTTTTACACTACTGCCCCTAGAAAACACTTCGTGCCCTTTCTTTCATCACCATGACACTTTCCAAAGTCTCCTTCCTCTGATGGCATTTCCTCTAACCTCCTCCCATTTTCTCCTCGCCACACTCTCCCAGGAAGTTACTGACTCTTACCTCAAACCTCCCACTCCAGGCAGCTAAGCTGTGGTCCCAGAGGGCATCTCTGAAGATGGGACACTAGCCAACGGCTTACGGTGGAGAGAGAACCTGCTCTTTAAAACTAGTTTTTACCTCTAAAAACTCACTGTCATCAAGTCGATTCTGACTCGCAGCAACCCTAGAGGAACTGCCCCTGTAGGTCTGAGACGCTAACTCTTCAGGGCAGCAGGCATCTTCAGAGCTGGTGGTTTGGAATTGCTGACCTCAAGATTAGCAGCCCAACTCGGAACCACTGCGCCACCACAACTTCTAAGAGTAGAAGTATTTCTGCAAGCACTTTTTAGAAAGAAAGCAGTACACATTTCGAGCTTATACTGTCAGCAGATATAATCAAAAGCTTTAAAACTCCAAGCTGCCAGACAAAGCTGAAAGATTTAGTCAAGTTTGAAAAGTCAAGCTAGACAACCCTGGGCAAAATTCATGACAAGGAAATTACAGATCACGTCCTGAGAAAACTACAAAATCAAATCAGGCACTGCACTGTTCGTAGGATAAAATATCTGGATAAACCAGGTTGAAAAAACAATTAACAAAACTTTGCTATGTAAAGTCCCAGGCCTGGATAGAGGGAAGGGGGTGTGCCTGGATGATTTGGTGAACAGAAGCAGGTAAGAAATGAATGGCCCTTCCTCAAGCCATCCCAAGTGCTGACAGTTGACATCCTTATACTTCGATCAAAGGAAATGTGACCCTGGCCTGGCCTATCTTCAAGATCATTGGTCTGAGTCTACTGTTGTGGATACTGTGTCATCTCACGAAGATGTCCCACATTTTTACTGATCCCTCTACTTGACATCACATGACAGCCTTTCCTGATGATGTGTCTTCAAAGTAAGCAAGATGAAGCCCTGCCACCTAACTTGTAAGGGGCATTACCAGGGTATTTCTTCTAGGATCAGCTTTGTTCGTTCTTCTATATTCAATACTCTTCACCAACACCACCACTCAAAGGCACCGATTCTTCTGTCTCCGCTCAGACATTCCAAAGAAAATCAGTGAACACTTGGGTTATACACACCACCTTTCTTCCTTGAGCAGATTATGAGGTAAACTATCTTCAAAAGATCAAAAGAAACTACCATATGAAAACTCTTCAGCTTCTATTTAACTTACAAGTTTTCTTTGTCTTGTGAAATACAAGACTTGTAAGGCCATAATTTACATCAATAACAAATTTTCAAATTCAATTATTTCTATTCCTTTTTATTTGCCATTCCCTATAGAAGAATGAAAAACAGACTATGGACACCTGAGTTTAAACACTGGCTAAATTATACAACAAGAAAAATCATTCCTATAGTGAGGGAAAAATCTATCTGGACCACAAATAATGTCCAGAACAAACACTCTGCCTTTACCTAGTACTTTAAAATTTACAAAAAGCATTTTCACATGTATTATCTCACTGACTCCTCCCTGTATTAGTCTAGGTAGACTAGAGGAACAAATCCACAGAGAGTTTTATATAAAGGGTAAGTATACATTAAGAAAGCATCCCAACCCAGTGCTGTCCAAACCCGTAAGTTCAACATTAGCTCATATGTTCAACACCAATCTACAAAGTGCTCCTCAATCTTACAAAACACAAGCAATGATGCTGACAGCAGGAGGAAAGCCGAGTCAGTGAAGCATGCAAGCATCTCAATGCTGGCAGGGGTCTCCACATGCTGCTCCAGCACTCAGGGCTCCATCAGGGTAGGTCCATGTGGCTTCTCCTCAGGGATGTCTCGCAGGAAGTGAGCCTTGTCAGCTGAAGCAGGGAACTGGCTAAGGCAGTTGCACCCTGGTCCGACCATCGCAAAGCAAGAGACCCGAGAAAGGGGAGGCTCACCGAGCCATTTATCCCTCCACCCTTCAATTAGCCCCACATGTGTTTGCTGGCACAATAAACCCTAACTATCACTCCCTAAAACCTTGTGGAGAACACACACAACCACTGTACAATTACAGCACTGGGACTAACCAGTTGCCACTGAGTCGATTCCAATTCATGACAATACATGTGTCAGAGTAAAGCTTTCCAGTGGTTGTGATCTTTCAGAAATGGATCACCAGACTTTTCTGCCAAGGCACTTCTGGATGTATTTAAACCAATACACTTTCACTTTGTCACTACGCCATTAACCATCTGAGCCATCCATGTACTACCCCCCAGACATGGCCAGATCAGTCAATGGAAGATGAAAATCACCCTCAAACAAAAGATTTCCTGGACCCAGAAACCAGAACACAGTTATTATTAAGGTGGTCATTTATATTAAATATAAGTCACAAATACATTCAAAAACAAACAAAAAGTTAGGAGACATTTTCTCTTTAAAATGTTGCTTTATTTTAATCCTTTAGTGGTTTTCGGTATTAAAGCAAAAATCCCTGGGTGAATTCTAAAATCCGAGACGGGGTTTTTGTTAAGTCTTTATTATAACTGTGTTGTTGCTCGCTGGGGTCTGAGTGGGTACTGACTCCCGGCAGCCCTTCATGCACAGCATAGGATGGTTCTGTGGAGTTGACCAGGCCTGTCTTCCAAAAAGGGGATGGGGGGATGTCACACTGCCAACCCTTCAGCTAGTAGTCAAGCACGTAGCCATTTCTGCCACACAGGGACTCAAAAGTCTTTATAGGCTTAAGCATAATCCTTGATCTCACACTGTAAAGTCAAAACCTTTTCATTAAGGGTCAACATAAGCTTCTTAATGCTCATGGAGCTGGGTTTTGATTGGGTTTTGTTGTCATCATTTCCACTTAACGCTACTGAGCATCTGATGGGTACATTAGAAAATTCTGCTGGGGAGCTCACAAGGTATGTAAGTACTAATGGTTAAGTTTTTTCTATGAAACTGGATCTGCCACCTGGAACCTGCAGAGGAGCATTCGGTGCCTCTGTGAGGATTAGAAAACATGCTACTGAAGTGCAAAGCTGCACACATCTTGATTTACAAATACCAGAAATAAAACCCCCAGAGAGAGGATATCCTATCCCTACCACTGGATGGCTAAGATTAAAAAAAAAATTTTAACAGAAAATAACAAATATTGATGAGGATATAGAAAATGGTAGAAATGCAAATAGGTACAACTGCTGAGGAAAACAGGGTGGTGTTTCTTCAAAAACTGAAAACAGAACTGCCATACGCCCTAGCAATCCCACTTCCGGTAGGCTTGAAAGCAGAGACACAGATACCTGTACATCAATGTTTGCTGCAACACTATCCATGATTGCCAAAAGCTGGAAACATGCGAAACGTCCAACAGACGCCCATCAATGGATAAACCAAAGGTGGTACAAACATACAGACATAACAGCGGACTACTGCTCTGCCAGTGCAAGACATTGTCTTGATCCATCTAGCAGAGTGAAATAAGTCAACAACGAAGGACAAATACTGTACAATCTCCCTGACATAAAAGGGCAAGGAAAGGTCAATGTACGGAGACCAACGTTGAGTAGTAGTTAGCAGGAGCGAGAGGGCGGGTGGGAAAGCAGGGTTATTACTTATGTAGAATTGAATTGGGGTTTGCAGTATTGGGAAAAATCACATTGACTAAGTAGAGTTGCACAGCCGAATAATATAACTGCTGCCACGAAGTTGTACACCTGCAAACAAGTAATAGCAAACATTGTGTGGTATGATGTATTTATAACAACAGCCAACGCGTGCTGCTGAGGATGGGATTTAGCTCCTTGGTTTGAAGGTTAGGATCACGGCTTCCTTCGTGGGACTTCCTGATTGGCACAGTAACGTTTTTAAAGGTTTGGTTCTCTCTCTCAGTTCCTTGTAAGTGTCTTGGGGGAGGGGGTCCTAAAAGCTTGCAAACAGCCATTCCAGGTACAATTGGTCTCTTTATCTGGAGCCACAGAGGAAGGCAAGTCAGAAATGAGAGGTCACAGAATGCACAGCTAGCTGCCTTCAGGAACAAATGCCTCTTCTGCCCTAAGACAAGAAGATCTGTGTGGTGTCCAGCTACCGATGCCGAACATTTTGCCCCAAGAGTCTACAGAAGCATTCTGGTGAAAAGAGGGGAAATGCTCTTGATAACTTGCTCCATGATAACTTTAAACCTTAAGCCAAAAATCCTCTGTAGTCTTCTTAAAACCAAGCCATAGTTTAGCTTAACTAGTAAAGAATGTCTGTCTTAAGCACCATGCTTTTTTGGTCAATCTATACCTGATCAAATTGACAATGGCCACACACAAGAAGAGATAGGAGACTTAGAGGGCACTCACTTGATGGTAATGAGGCAGGAGCAACTTGGAAAATGAGGGTGAGAATGAGAGCACAACTTAAAGAGTGCACTCGATGCCACTAAATCGGAAATGTATAGAAATTTTGGCAAGTTGTGCACATTCTTCTGTGTGTATACTCAAAAACAAAATGTTTCAAATAAATACAAGCAGGATTTTTCTTCATCTCCAAAAAATGTGCTGTTAAGTTACTCCAGAAACATATAGGATCATAGAATTTTAAAAATCAAATTATACTCATGGTTCCACTGCCAAGGACAACGATCACATGAAAGTTTGGGTGCCAAATAGTCAACTAAAAACAACACTTAGCCAGTCTCTCACAGGACACCTCTTGGGTTTTTCATGGGATGGTTTCATTAAACAGATAATGAAAATGAAATACTTTATCATGGGTGAAATAAAATACAATGATAAAGAATCACATAACAATTCAACATCCAATGGCATAGGTCAACCCCTAAAATAATCACAAAGAAATTTATTTTGAGAAATGTATGAACATCAGGCATTTTAACTCATACTTCTACTTGACAAATTACAGACTTGATATGATTATACACTCTCAAGCTCTTTTCTTTTTTCCTAACACCTTTACAGCAAACATTGAGAAAAGTGATTTAAATATAAATTCATGGTGCTAGCTTTGGCAGATTTTAGTTTAAATCACCCATCACCAAAACATTATTTTAACACTTGACATTAACTTGCTTTAGAAGGGGCAAACATTATTTTAACACTTGACATTAACTTGCTTTAGAAGGGGCAACCAAACAATAGCTTTTTTTTTTTCTCCAAACAATAGCTTAACAGTAAACGATGTTTGCTTTGTGAATTATGCTTTTTGAACACAAGTCCTAGGGACATTTTCTTATATACCTATCTCTACAGACACACATCAAGTAGACATGTGAATGAAACTCCCCATTTAAAAAAACCTTATTTTACTTAAAATAACATAAGTATATTCAATTAACTTATATATGAAACTGTGACACAAAACATTTATATAAAATGTCTAATATTTAACTTTATACCATATTTAAGATATTAGGTTGGACATATCGTAAGGGTCACCTGCAGGGGTCAGTATGACAATCTCCACTGCATCGTGTTGACATTTGATGTTTACCTTCAAAGAACTTTTAGACTACATTTGTATTTACTACCGAAGTAATGCTTTCATGAATGAAACCAATTTACTGGGATTAAGACTCAATTTACCTGTGCATCAAATTGACTCATAGGCATAGAGATAGATATACCACACAGAGAATTTCTAGATTAGAAGGTTTAGAAGAAAATGAGTTTGAATATATATTTGTCTTATTAAGTGGTGAAAAATCAGCATAAGTGGTGGGAGGTAAATGTAAATGGTTTTTGCAGTTTTTGTTGAGGAAACAGAAATGCATCAAAATGGCACATTCCATAAATCTAGTTTTAAGAACTATCTGCATGTGATCAAATTGACAACAGTATCTTGAAAGATGAGCTCAGAACCTTCCTTCCAGGCCAGGGAGTTTTATGTTAATAGAGAGAGGAACAACTCCTTAGAGGGGGTGAGAGTGGTTGTAAAATTAATAGAACGTAATCAATGCCACCAAAATACACATGCCAAGACTCTGAATCTGTGTATGCTTTGCCACACGGGGAGAAAGGCAGGCTTTCTATTCGCGGAGAGTTAGTGTCTCGGAAGCCCACGGGGCAGTTCTACCCTGTCCTATGGGGCTGCTGTGAGTCGGCATCGACTCAGCGACAGCGAGTTTGGTTTTCGAGTTTGCTGTACATAAGGAGCCCTAGTGACATTGTTAGGTTAGGTGTTCGGCTACTTGCCATGAGGTTGGCAGTTCAAAATTGCCAGTCACTCTGCAGGAGAAAGATGTCTGCTCCATAAAGATGTATAGCCTTGGAAGCCCGGTACAGAGCCACAACAAGGTCTCTATGAATCAGAATTGACTCAACAGCATTGGGTTTTGTATGAATCGGAATCCACTCAGCGACAGGGGCTTTAGTTTTGCCCTCTGCTATGTATGTTCTCAACCTCATCAATAATTTTAAGAAAGAAAAAAGCAATGGGCAAATCAAAAGCGTATAATGTTAGACACACATTTTTAACCATACAGTTTCTCTGAAAAGCTCCTATCAGATACAATGGCATACATACCACAGTAAGCCAAATGTAGAACTGATTCCATTAGTTCTGGAGTTAGGTTTATTTTCCATTCTAGGTTTAACACTACAACAACAGATCACATCAATAATGGCACAATCCTTCGGCTAGATCTTCAGATAAGCAAGGCAGCCTGGAGGAAAGCATCCCCAATTCCAACTCACAGCAACCTTTGAGGACAGAGAACTAACTGCCTCGTAGGCTTTCCTACATGCTCATCTTTCTGAGAGCCACGGTTGGGCTCCAATTGCCTGTTACCTCATCACCAGGCATCCACCATTGTGCCCCAGGGCTCCAGAGTAAAAAAAAAACGGGCCCATAACCTACTATGTGCCAGGCACCAGCAACAGTACCAACACAGAAAGGGTCTGACCCTTATGGAATGTCAAACTTGCCTACTGTCTGACACCCTCAGAGAAAGACCCAAAGCAAGACCAAAGAGTCCTACTAGGGAACTTGGATTTGATTTTAAGTATAACCAAAAGACTTTTAAGCAGAGAAAGACATGGTCAGAAGGCCACTCAGACATTTGTTGTGGAGGATGACCTGCTGAAGGGAACAAGGCTGAACTGGGAACCCGTGAGGAGGCTGGCCAATACGGTATCTCAGGTGAGAGACAGCGCTAGCTGGCTTAGAATTGTGGTTGCAGAAACACAAGGAACAGATTCCATATCATTAAGAGTCTTGGCATTAACAGTTTAAGTTTTAATCCTTTCACCATTTCCACCTTGAGGTACGTTATTTAAACTGAATCACAGTTCCCTTACTTAGAAATAATGCTTTTAAACCCGTAACACATTTAAAAATAATAATAATACTAAGTTATGAGAGTACTTTGACCACTAACTGTGTTTGACAGAGTGGCTTCCTTCTCTTCCTACACCAACATTTAGCCCTCTAATGTATGTAAATTTTAGCCAGTTCAAATGCAGTGGTCTAAAAATACTACTTGGATTCCACCAAGAGAGAAGCTTGTTTCTCACAGAACTCATGCTAAAATGACTGCATATAAACAGACACGGAGTAAGGTATTTCTCTCAAATTAATAACAGTTGTATTTTCACATGTACTCTTTTACTTCCTCCGTGTATAAGAGTGGAAAGGATGCAAATAGAATCTTGTGGTTCAATCACGACAAAGATTCTGATGTTACCACCAGTTAGGGCTGTCAATAGCCTTGCTGTTGCTAGACGCCGCTGAGCGGGTTCTGACCCACAGCAGAGTGCCCCAAGACAATGAAGGAATTAATCGAACAACTTCATTAATATCAGTGGCAGGTAAAATTTTGCAGGATATACTTAAAAAATGCTTTCACCAATACATTCAACAACAGAGGCACTGTACAACAGAGGCACTGCCCAGTCCTGCACCATCCTCACAGCTATTGCTCATGTGAACCCCCTGTTGCAGCTACTGAATCAATTCAGCTCATTGTGGCCCTTCCTCTTTTACCCTGACCCTCTACTTTATCAGCGTGACGTTCCTCTCCAGGGACTGGTCCTTCCCAAAAACTCAACCAATGTACAGGAGAGGAAGTGCCACCATCCTCATACTCTTAAGGAACATTCTGGCCGTACTTCTTTCCAAGAAAGGTTTGTTCGTTCTCCTGGTAATCCATGGTGTATTTAATATTTTGCACTAACACCATAATTCAGAGGCATCGATTCTTCTCCGGTCTTCCTTATTCACTGCCCAGCTTCCATGTCTGTGAAGTGACTGAAAATACCCTGGCTTGGGTCAGGTGCACGTTGGTCCTCAAACATAACACCGGGGCTTTTAAACAATTCAAAGGGGTCTGTTGCAGGGGATGCAACATGCGATATGTCACTGAATTCCTTAGCTGCTTAACCATGGGCAGTGGGTTGTGGATCCAAGTAAAATGAAGTTCTTTACAACTTCAATCTTTTTGCTGTTCATCACAGTGTTGCTTACTGGTCCAGTTGTGAGGACTATAGTTTTAGATCTTCATCAGTAAATGCTTCTAGACCTTTTCATGTCCAGAAAGAAGTTATGTCACCTGTGCATGCTCCAGGTTATGAATGAATCTTCCTCCAAGTACAACGGCGTGTTTGCTTCCTCCTCTGGACTACTCGCTCAGCATAAGAACTGAGTTAGTATGGGGAAAGAGTAGAACACTGATGAAAACCTTCACTATTTTAAACCAACCCCTTGTTCTCTCTGAGGGATGGTCTTTCAGCTTCTATGGACATGTCACATGAACACAATATTCTGAAATTCCCATTCTTTGCACTGTTATCCATAATTGTTATGATACAGAGTCTAATATCTTGACCAAGTCAATGGGCAAAAATTTTCTAGCCTCCTCTGCTTTCAGCCAAGATCCATCTGAGGTTAGTAAGGACAGTCTTCTAATGATCTCTTCTGAATCTAGCCTCTGGCGGTTCCTTTGAATGTATTGGTGGAAGCATTTTTTAAGTACATCCTGCAAAATTTTACCTGCCACTGATATGAATGAAGTTGTTCGATTAATTCCTTCATTGTCTTGGGGCACTTTCTTTGGAATGGGCACAAACATGGATTTACTCCAGTCGATTTCAAATTTCTTGGTATAAACAAGTGAGCATTTCCAGCATTGTACCCGTTTGTTGAAGCATCTCAACTGGCAATCAATTCCTTGTTTCAGTTTAGTTGGGACTTCTTTCTTTTCAGTTCTTGATTATATACTACCTCCCAAGATAGTTGAATTCTTCTTGATACAATGACTGTGTATCCCTTCCATCTTTTTTTTAAAAACATTTTATTGGGGGCTCTTACAACTCTTATCACAATCCATACATACATCCATTGTGTCAACCACATTTGTACATTTGTTGCTATCATCATTTTCAAAACATTTTCTTTCTACTCGAGCCCTGGATATCAGCTCCTCATTTTTCCCTCTCTCCCCAAACCCTCCCTCCCTCACGAATCCTTGAGATAATTTATAAATCACTGTTTTTTCATGTCTAACACTGTCATCTCCCTTCACCCACTTTTCTGTTATCCATCGCCCCGGGAGGGGGTTATATGTAGATCATTGTGATCGGTTTCCCCTTTCTACCCCACCTTCCCCTTCCCCTCCTGGTATCGCTACTCTCACCACTGGTCCTGAGAGGATTATCTGTCCTGGATTCCCGTGTTTCCAGCTCTGATCTGTACCAGTGTATATCCTCTGGTCTAGCCAGATTTATAGGGTAAAATTGGGATCATGATAGTGGGGGAGGGGGGCATTAAAGAACTAGAGGGAAGTTGTATGTTTCATCGGTGCTATACTGCACTCTGACTGGCCCGTCTCCTCCCCGTGACCTTTCTGTAAGGAGATATCCATTTGCCTATAGATGGGGTTTGGGTCTCCACTCTACACTCCCGATTCACAGTGATAAGATTTTTTGTTCTTCGATGCCCGATACCTGATCCTATTGACAACTCATCACACAGGCTGGTGTGCTTCTTCCATGTGGGCTTTGTTGCTTCTGAGCTAGATGGCCGCTTGTTTATCTTCAAACCTTTAAGACCCCAGATGCTCTATCTTTTGATAGCCAGGCACCATCAGCATTCTTCACCACAATTGTTTATGCACCCGCTTTATCTTCGGCGATCGGGTCGGGAAGGTGAGCATCAAAGAATGCTGGTTTAATAGAACAAAGTGTTCTTGCATTGAGGGAGTACTTGAGTAGAGAACCAATGTCCATCTGCTAAACCTATAAATATATGCACATAGGTCTATTTCCCCATCCTCACATATACATATATTTACATATGTACATCCTGTATTTAGACCTCTATAAATGCCCTTTGCCTAGTTCTTTCCTCCATTTCCTTTTACTTTCCTCTTGTCACCCTATCATGTTCAGCCTTCATTTGGGTTTTAATTATTCCTCTAGGTTGCACTGCCCTTGATCAAGCCCTACCAGGCCTCCTATACCCTCCTCGCCATTGATTTTGGATCACTTGTTGTTCCCCTGTCCCTGAGTTTGTTAACACCCACTTCCTTTCCCCGTCTCCCCCTCTCCCATGGTCCCACCCCTTCCATCTTCTTGTAATGCTTCCTGTGTCATTCAATAGTTTGCCCATAGAATCCTTTAATATTGAAACTTGAGGCTTGAATTTTGTTCATTTCTTTCAGCTTGAGAAATGCCAAGCATGGCCTTTCCTTTTGTAACTTTACTAAGGAATGGCAGGCCTCATTTTTAAAGCACTAGGATACCCAAAACCCACTGCCAGCAAGGTAATCGCAACTCACAGCAAACCTACAGGGCAGAGTATAACTGCCCCTTATGGGTTTCTGAAGCTGTAAATCTTTCAGGAGCAGAAAGCCTCATCATTCTCCCTTGGAGCACTTGGTGGGCACAAACTGCTAACCTTGAGGTTAACAGCCCAGCTCAGAACCTATTATGCCACCAGTGCTCCTACTAAGAAACCATGGAACCCAAAAAGATCCTAAATGCTCCCTTCTTTAAATACTGTAGGAATTACAGAGAGTCCTTCATTTTCCTCTTAGGCTGAATATCCTTTCTAGAAAGGAAGAACCACTCTGAGTAGCTATCATATCCAAGCATCTTAGATTTACTAAGCAAACATGGGCAATACGAGAAAGCGGCTCTTACTCTCAGGAAGCTTCCAGTCCTACAAGGAGACTGGATATTTGCCCATGAGAAACCCGGAGAGATACAGACAGACAGACAAGTATTCAAAATAAAGAGATCCCTTTCAGAAGGGTTGGTCAGAAAATGCTTCACAACTAAGTAGAATTTGAGCTGGGCTCCAAACTAACAGGATTTTCACAGAATTTCAAGGAAAGAGCAAGCACAAGAAATTAGCACAGTAAAAACATACACTTTAAGGACCTTATTAAAACATTTTTTATTAGGAAAAATGTAAACATGCAAAAGTAGACACTGAACTTCAATGGTTACTAGTTCATGTTGCTTCATAATTTACCTCTTATTCTAGGAAAACCTCAGCGAGACCTATTTCATCCACTTCCACATTCTTCACAGACTCCAATGTCCTCCGAGGGTGCCGATGCCATCTCCACAAGGATGGCCACATATAGTAACAAAAATTAATCATCCCTGGTGTGA
>NW_022111312.1:10487366-10489917 GCF_000313985.2 Echinops telfairi
TTTTTTTTAAAAAAAGGTATCATCCTCTCAGGGGCTCATGAGACCTGAATGAATGAGCAGGAAATGCCATATGTCTGGTTCACATTTACATCATCACACTCTGTGGTGTAGTGGTTATGCAGTGGACTACAATCCACAACGCTGGCAGTTCAAAAGCACCAGATGCTCACTGCAGAAAGACAAGAGCTTTCTACTCCTATAAAGAGTTACAGTCTTGGAAACTCACAGTGACAGTTCCATAAAGTCACTTTGAGTGGGCATCAACTCTATGGCAATGAGTTGAGTGTTATTGCCCAGTTGGTACAGAACAGACTACAAAGCTGCCTCCTTTTCCAACCGTCTCCCCTCACAACACATCACCCTCTTTGAGGAGGACCCACAGCTTTTTTCACCTCACAACATACTCGAGGTGGGTTTTTTGTTGTTGTTGTTGTTGTTTTTCATTATTCATTGCCATCAATGTCAAGTATCAAGTCAGTTCCAACACATAGCAACCTCCTAGGGCAGGGTTTCTGTGGCTGTCAATCTTAACAGGCACAGTTTCACCTTTGTCCAGAGGAGCAAGTGGATTCAATCTCTGACTGGTGAGTAGCCAGTGCCTAACTAATTACACCACGAGGACTTCCCAGCTGAGGGGCCAAGCGCTCTGATTTCAAGGCACCACTTTGCCTTCAACATAAATAAAGGCAGCTGTGATGGGAGGCAGACTCTCAAGGGACTAAAGCTTGGAAACTGTCAGACTTCACAGATAGCAAGGCCTGAACCCAGAGAACTGACCAAATTCACACCAAGGGAGCACGTGGTCAACCGACAGACATAGTTAAAAGCACTCTCATTCCCCCCACTTCTTGACTACTGTGCTGCCTACTCCGTCAGCCACCCACTTCTGTACACACAGACCCACTGCCTTCTAGTCAATTCTCTACCAGGTTTTTAGAAACAAACAGCCTCATCTTTCTCCCTCAAAGCAGGTGGTGGGTTTGAACCACCAATGTCATGGTTGGTAGCCCAACTTCTGCCCCCCCAAAGCCATCAAGCTTCTTTCTGTGTACAGAGAGCAGCAGCAGCAGGGCGGTCCTCAGGCCTCCCAGCTGGGCCTCATTTCTGACTGTATGTAAAAAATGCCAACCCCCCCCATCCTGTGCTCCACAGCTTCATGCCTGCCCCGCTTCAGGTCTATGGTCTGCACACACGGAGTTTGCCTTCAAAAAGTTCATGGGGAGATGGAGTTGGAAGATAGTGAGTTTTTTCCATGAACTTTTCATATTTTCACGAGTCAATAATTTTTAAAGAATCTCTGTAACTGCACCTGTTCACCATGACTTTAATCTTTCCTTTATTCTTTCAACCTCTCTGTTATTGTCTTCCAGAGCTTACATGGCCAAAGTTGCTGAAGAATAATCCTCTCCAACCACCATCCCTCTGTCTGGGGGGAAATGAGGACCTGATGCCAGGGGCTTAAGTGGAGAGCAAATGTTTTGAGGATGAGGGCAATGAATGTACAAATATGCTTTACACAATTGATGTATGTATGGATTGTGTTAAGAGTTGTATGAGCCCCTAATAAAATGATTAAAAAAATAAATAAAAATTTAAAAAATAAATCAACCCTTGATTATTTGTTTGAACCAAAGGGACAGTGACAAAGTTACTAGAAAATGACAGGCCATTCATAAACCCATTGAGATTGAGGAAATACCCTTTCTATGTTTATATTTCAATGACAATAAATAAAATGATGGAAGGAATCATGTCAAACAAAATAAACCGTCACAGACTCAAGCACACCTTGAAAAATTTACCAGTCCTCCAGAGCCTCCGCTGCCTTCCCTATAAAAAAGGGTATTCACCAGACCTCAACGCAAGTACTCCCTTAACACAAGAACACTTTGTTCTAACAATCTGGTATTCTGTGATGCTCACCTTCCCTACACAATCGCTGAAGACAAAATGGGAGCCTAAGCAAATGTGGTGAAGAAAGCTGATGGTGCCCAGCTATCAAAAAACATATCGTCTGGGGTCTTAAAGGCTTGAAGATAAACAAGCGGCTCTCTTGCTCAGAAGCAACAAAGCCCACATGGAAGAAGCACACCAGACTGTGTGATCATAAAGTGTCAATGGGATCAGGTATCAGGCATCAAGACTCAGAATAAAACCATACCCAAGGTGAACGGAGGGGGGCATGGAGTGGAGACTTAATGCCCATCTGTACACAATCGGACATCCCCTCACAAAAGGATCATAGGGAAGAGATGAGCCAGTTAGGCTGCAGTATAGCGCCGATGAAACACACAACTTTCCTCTAGCTCTTTGGTGCTTCCTTCACCCCACTATCATGACCTCAATTCCACCTTACAAGTCGGATTAGACCAGAACATGCACAGTGCTACAGATAAGAGCCCGAAACACAGGTAATCCAGGATAGATAAACCACTCCGGACCAACAAGGAGAGTAGAGATACCAGGAGGATTAGAGGAGGGTGGGGGTACAAAGGGGGAACTGATCACAAGGATCAATCTGGAAGCCCCTCCCAGGGGGACGAATAACAAA
>NW_022111312.1:10490141-10493502 GCF_000313985.2 Echinops telfairi
TTTTTTTTAAAAAAAGGTATCATCCTCTCAGGGGCTCATGAGACCTGAATGAATGAGCAGGAAATGCCATATGTCTGGTTCACATTTACATCATCACACTCTGTGGTGTAGTGGTTATGCAGTGGACTACAATCCACAACGCTGGCAGTTCAAAAGCACCAGATGCTCACTGCAGAAAGACAAGAGCTTTCTACTCCTATAAAGAGTTACAGTCTTGGAAACTCACAGTGACAGTTCCATAAAGTCACTTTGAGTGGGCATCAACTCTATGGCAATGAGTTGAGTGTTATTGCCCAGTTGGTACAGAACAGACTACAAAGCTGCCTCCTTTTCCAACCGTCTCCCCTCACAACACATCACCCTCTTTGAGGAGGACCCACAGCTTTTTTCACCTCACAACATACTCGAGGTGGGTTTTTTGTTGTTGTTGTTGTTGTTTTTCATTATTCATTGCCATCAATGTCAAGTATCAAGTCAGTTCCAACACATAGCAACCTCCTAGGGCAGGGTTTCTGTGGCTGTCAATCTTAACAGGCACAGTTTCACCTTTGTCCAGAGGAGCAAGTGGATTCAATCTCTGACTGGTGAGTAGCCAGTGCCTAACTAATTACACCACGAGGACTTCCCAGCTGAGGGGCCAAGCGCTCTGATTTCAAGGCACCACTTTGCCTTCAACATAAATAAAGGCAGCTGTGATGGGAGGCAGACTCTCAAGGGACTAAAGCTTGGAAACTGTCAGACTTCACAGATAGCAAGGCCTGAACCCAGAGAACTGACCAAATTCACACCAAGGGAGCACGTGGTCAACCGACAGACATAGTTAAAAGCACTCTCATTCCCCCCACTTCTTGACTACTGTGCTGCCTACTCCGTCAGCCACCCACTTCTGTACACACAGACCCACTGCCTTCTAGTCAATTCTCTACCAGGTTTTTAGAAACAAACAGCCTCATCTTTCTCCCTCAAAGCAGGTGGTGGGTTTGAACCACCAATGTCATGGTTGGTAGCCCAACTTCTGCCCCCCCAAAGCCATCAAGCTTCTTTCTGTGTACAGAGAGCAGCAGCAGCAGGGCGGTCCTCAGGCCTCCCAGCTGGGCCTCATTTCTGACTGTATGTAAAAAATGCCAACCCCCCCCATCCTGTGCTCCACAGCTTCATGCCTGCCCCGCTTCAGGTCTATGGTCTGCACACACGGAGTTTGCCTTCAAAAAGTTCATGGGGAGATGGAGTTGGAAGATAGTGAGTTTTTTCCATGAACTTTTCATATTTTCACGAGTCAATAATTTTTAAAGAATCTCTGTAACTGCACCTGTTCACCATGACTTTAATCTTTCCTTTATTCTTTCAACCTCTCTGTTATTGTCTTCCAGAGCTTACATGGCCAAAGTTGCTGAAGAATAATCCTCTCCAACCACCATCCCTCTGTCTCTATGTGAAGACACAGGTTCTTGGCTCATTTCAACCACCAAATGATACACAGTTAAAGCCCGTTGCCCACAGCCAGTTTTCATATTCAGAGATATTACCCATGTCTTTGATGTTTCCCTAGGAGAATTTTAACAGAAAAAAAAGCAAGCCACTTCACAATTTAAGCATTTCATGCACTTTTCTACTCAGTCCTTACAGGGTTTATTGTTGGTAGGTGACACTGAGTCAATTTCAACTCAAAGTGATTCCATGAGACCGAGTAGAAGTGCCCCAGAGGGTTTGTTTAGGTTTGGGGGGTTTGGGGGCAGGTATGTGTGGTTTACGTGAACGTTTACAGAACGAATTCTATGTCGGATCAACAACTTATGCTTGTTTCATGACCTTACTTGCAACTCCCCCAGGGGAACAACACGCTTCCTTCCTGCTCGCTGAGCTTTACGTGGGGGCCAACTGGGGCCTGGTCTCCCATGGTCACTTGGTCTGAGTAGTACTCTCCTCACACCTCTGCTGCTGTCCGCTTTAGAGGCCTGCCTGTCGGTTGTTAAGCGGCAAGGCAATTTCCAGGGGTGGGTTTAGTTCCAGGCCCCCCAGGGTTTTGCTGTAATTTTTTACCGGAGCAAAGCAGCCAGGTCTTTCTGCTGCAGAACCGCAACCTTTCTGTTGCCTGCTGCGCGCTTAACTGTTGTGCCACCAAGGCTCATTTTATAACTGAGGCTTATTTTATAAAAAAAGGAAAGAATAATGGAGAACTTAAGCTATCCTTACAATGAAGCCTCACTAAAGGAGCCGACCAGTTCAAGAAAATGTTCGGGGCCAACTGGACCAGTTTAAAAAAAAAAACAACAAATGAGTTAAGGGCCAACTGGACCTCCCACCAAGGTCTTCAGCAAGGTCCAAACACTCAGGTTCCTCTTCTCACCCAATTATGTTCCTCGCTGCGAAGGGAAGCTCAACAGTCCTGTCCCAAAGCCCACTGGCTTCAAAGAGCACACCAACTTCAAAGGAAGTCTCGGAATTACAACCAGATTGCTCACCCCTCTTACAACCAGTTCTCAGCACTTGCTTCCTCACACTCCAGCCCACAGCTGCCTCCCCACTGGCTAATTTCCCCTCCCCTGCCTTTCCTGCCATCATACCTTCAACCCCTGCAGCAAAGAGCCCACCTGCATGCTTAGGGAAAGCCGACTTCTTCGGCACTATCACCCGACCCCGCTTCCCCAACATTTTCTCAGGAGATCCACGCTGTCAACCCATAAAGTAGAGCTCAGCTCCTCAGTCCTCCAAGAGTTCCTTCACTTTCAAAGTCCCACAAAAAACGAGGTCCTAACTTGCAGGTCCTCCATCTCCAAGGCTGGACCACTTCAAATTCTGAAAAGCAGAGGGCCGACACTTGCAACCAATTCAGCCCACGCCCTACTGTCAGCCAAAAACTTCCTGTCCGGGGTCTGGTTGTCCAAACGGGCCTTCCCGAGAGTCTCCCCTCCACGGTTCCCAAAGCTCTCCTCCCCCGTGTGCCCATGCTCCCGAGCTTCTGTCTTCCATACGAACTGCCCCGGCGCCCCATCCCGGAGCCGAGCTGCAGGCCCAAGGCCGAGGTGGCTCCTCCTCTTTCCCAACTTCGAAGTTCGGCCTCTTATCACCTGTTCTCCCCAGACCTTCGGCTACGCCCGTGGCCACCGTCTGCCCACTCCCCACCGCCCGCCTCTCCCAGGCCTCTCGATGCTGCCAACCCAAGAAGCACCCCCACGAGGCAGTTCCGGGGTGCACCGTGGAACCCGACTGGCCATCCGAGGGATCTCCACGCCCGGGGTCACACTCCCCTTCTTCTCCATCACCTGCTCCGCCCAGGGCCGAATGACATCCGTCGCTGCTGCCGCCTCCTCCATCCCCGACTCGGACGCCGCTCCCCGGCCCCGCCTGGACCGACGTCCCG
>NW_022111312.1:10494334-10500485 GCF_000313985.2 Echinops telfairi
CCGCCACCCCGAGCCGCCCCGCTCCGCAAGCCGAGCGCCCGCCGAGCGCCCCCAGTCTCCCGTCCCTTTCCGAGGGGCCGCTGCCGCCAGCCAATCACGAGCCCCGATGAGCGTGCCTCGGCTGTCAATCAGCCGTCAGCCGTCAATCAACAGTCGTCTGGCTGGGTCCCCCAACTGTCAATCAACCTGTCAACCCGCAGGCAGAGCGCGGTACTCGTTCCTTCGCGGTCTGTGTTTGGTGATTGATTCGTTCGTTCAGGGCCCAAGCAGTCCACGCAGCCTTTATAGTGTGTGCCCAGCCCTTGTGCCAAGCCCTATGGGGCGGGGGGTGGGGGGCAATTACCCCAATATTCGCTATCATGTAAGCTGTCAGCTTAAATGTTGGGTGCTCCTTCTGGTAGTTCTCTACCCACTGGGAGCTTACATTCTAAAGGAAGAGACAGACGATCTGAACCAACAAATAAATGAAGATGGTTTCAGGTGCTGCTAAGTTTTACAAAAACAGTAACACCAGGTAATACACCATGAGCAGGACTGGGAGCTCCTCTTTGGGTGGGTGATGTTGGAGCTGACACTGGAAGGACAAGAGGTAACCACCCACCTGGAAGGCCATTTCCCCCCTAGCCATTAAATCAATTCTGACTTTTTGTGACCCTATAGCACAGAGTAGAATTGCCCCCTTTGGGTTTCCAAAAAATTTAATCTTTATAGAAGCAGATAGCCTCATCTTTCTCTCAAGGAGCAACTAGTGTGTTTGAACTGCTGAGCTTGCAGTTAGCCGCTCAATGTGTTTCCCACTAAACCACCAGTAGCCTAATAGAGTTGGAAAGAGCCCTGGTGGCACAGTGGTTAAGCATTGGGTTGCTAATTGTGAGGACTGAAGTTTGAAACTACCAGATGCTCCTTGGGAGAAAGACAGGCTTCCCACTACCGTAGCAAGTTGTATTTGAGGAGTGGCGCTAGGGAAGAATGTTGAGAGTACCATGGACAAACCGAGCTGTGTTGGAAGATATCAGACCAGAGTAGCTCCTTAAAGGTGAGGATGACAAGACTTTGTCTTACATTATTTGGACATATGGTCAGGAGAGCCCAGCCCATTATCATATTTGGCAAAATGGAAGGGCAGTGAAAAAGGAAGGCCCTACTCTGTGCTATAGGGTCACAATGAGTCGACATCGCCTCAGTGGCAGTGAGTTTGGTTTTGGGGCGTATTTTTTTTGGAGGGGGGGGAATAGAGCTGGAAAAGAGACCAGCCCAGTGAACCTGGCACTGAGGGGGAAGGAGAAGGGAAAGAGGAATTGTGCCTTGAGGCATCGGACAAAATGCTTCCCCCTGGCAAGTGTAAAGAAGGTAACCTGAAAAGATAAGGGGCTGTCCAAGAGAAAAGGCATTTCCAGGAAAGACAGAAGTAAACAGATAGTAGATTGGACTGCCTCCACAGATGGCTCCCTCTGTTACCATGAGGCCAGGAGCCCTCATGGTGTAATGGTGATGTGTTGGACTGCGTTCGGCAGGAGAATGACTAAGTGATTTATTCCTGTAAACAGTTCCAGTGTATTGACGATGGCACCGAGACAGATTTCTTAGTATTATTACTGAGAGGCCAGAAGAAATGGGTGGTGCCCAGCTACGACTACTGAACATCCTGATCAAGGACCCAATAGACAAGTCCTGAAGCAAAGGGGTAAAGGCAGGAAACAGAACTTCAAATCCATACAGAAACCAAACTTATTGGATCCAATGAGATCGGGAGATAGGGAGAACTACTGCCAGAAATAAGCTCTAAACCGAAACTACCTGCCATGAATGTGCCATTAAACTTAGCTCACTGAAAGCCACACGCACTGCCATCAAGTCAAAGCTGACTCCTGTTGACCCTAGAGGACAAGGGCAAACTGCTCCTGTGGGCTTCTGGGACTGTAGTGCTTCACAGGAGTCAAAACAAAACAAAAAAACCCGCCTTCTTCTCTTGCATTAAACTACACAGTTAACAAAGAATGTTTGTCTCTAACATGGTGCTCTTGTAAGGGATTATCAATGACTGCAATCTGACAACAATTAGGCCAAAGCACAGATAGAAGTTTCAGGGGCCAAGAACCTCCATGACTAATGATGAAACAATCAGGGTAGAACTAGAATGGGCTCACAATGTGAAGTAACCATTGTCACTCAGCTGTTCATGTAGAAATTGTGGGTGGATGGAGGTTCGGTTGTGGACAGTGTTCCCCCAAATAAATGAAATACTTATCTTTAAAAGGTGAACTGGAACTATATGTGACCTCCTCCCTGGGGGACAGACAACAGAAAAGCGGGTGAAGGGAGACGTCGGACAGGGCAAGATATGACAAAATAACAATTTATAAACTATCAAGGGCTCATGAGGGAGGGGGGAGCGGGGAGGGAGGGGAAAAATGAGGACCTAATGCCAGGGGTTTAAGTGGAGAGAAAATGTTTTGAGAATGATATACAAATGCGCTTTACACAATTGATGTGTGTATGGATTGTGATAAGAGTTGTATGAGCCCCTAACAAAATGATTCTTTTTTAAAAAGGTGAACTGTTTCATCGACATGTAATTCACATACTATCCAATTCAGTGGTTTAGACATGTTCGAGAGAGGTGGACAATCATCACCACAGTCAATTTTAGGTCATTTTCTTCAGTCTAGTACTTCCGATTCCCCTTTCTCCCCAACCCTAGGAAACTATTAGTCCAGTTACTGCCTCTATGGATTTACCTGTCCTGGATTTCGTATAAAGGAAAACATTGTTGCTGTTGTAAGATGCCGTCAAGTCGGTTTTGACTCAGTGATTCTGTGTACAACCAAACACTGCCTGGGCCCGGGCCCTTTCCCATTGTTCCTGTGGAGCCTATCCATCCATCCATGCAGCCACTGTGGTAAAGCGTCGATCCAATGTGTCAGACAGCGGTCCGTGTAAGATATGAAGATAATAATAATTTATCATTGATCAAGGGGTCAAGCGGGTGGGAGGGGAAAAAGAGCTGATACCAAGGGCTCAAATAAAAAGTAGATGCTTAAAAAGTGATAATGGAAGCATATGTCCAAATATGCCTGATACAATTGATGTATGGATTGTTATAAGAGCTGTAAGAACCCCAAATAAAATGATCTCTAAAAAAACAAAATCAGAGGCCAGAAAACAATAAGAAGGGATCTTTAAAATGATGGGAACAGGGATGGCATTCACCCACAATTCTATATCCATTGAACATAGGGCTTGAGAATGATAAAAAAGTAAATTTTAAATAAATGAGAAATTAAGAGAAAAAACAACAAACACACACCAAAAAAAACCAGTCAGCATCAGTAACAAAATAAAATACAGAAAAACCTCAATCCAAGAGAAAGCAGAAAATAATAAAAACTAGAACAAATTTAAAATTGGTCAAAAGGGAAAACAACTGATAAGGTGTTCACTTTTGAACTAACTACATTAGCATGAATCCACTTTCTCATACACTCTGCGTATAGCAAGACTATTCGTGTCCCTAGTGCCCATGGTCCGAGGGGAGTCTCGGGAGGATCCATCCACTCAGGGATGCTACAAATGGATTGGGGGCATTCATTGTCATCCATAGCCTTCTGCAAACCAGGTGCTCAGGATTGAAGCTCTAATACAAAAATAAAATGTTTTAAGAGAGAAGACTTCCAGGAAGAGAGACTAGCACAAGGCAAAGCCCAGATATGAAGGCTCAGGACGCACTAACAGCCAGGACACCTGGACACCTTCCCTGGGGTGGGGACTTTTTGTTGGGCAGCATTAAGAGAAGAGATTAGAAAAATGCAGAAGCTGTACTTGGAAGGGCCTAGCCAGGTCTCCCTGCCAGCTACTATCTTCCTAAATCAAAATGATGAGTGCTCCTTCTCCAGGTTTTAGAATCATGCGTGGACCACAGAGCACCAGGGCCCCCAGTCTCTATCAAGAGCCAAGCTCCCCCACAGCGCACCAGGGCCCCCAGTCTCCATCAAGAGCCAAGCTCCCACACACCTCAAACCAGCAGCCCCAAACTTCTCTACAGCTTGCCCAACGTTGGACAGGACCTAGCTCTGCTCCAGCTGGGTTCCCAGGCCTGCCCAAGAGGACAGAGGATGCCATGCCCTGAATCTATCTCCAAATGGATCAGTTGGCCCTTGCTCCTACATCTGCTGCCTGCCTGTTCCCCACAGGGAACCCTTTAATGAGAAAGCCAAGTACACTTTTCCTTCTGAGGAGCACTCTCCTTTCTCCTTCCTCCTTCCCCCTTCCCCCTTCCCTGTCTCCCCTCTGCTGGGTGCCAGAACCAGTCAGGCTCAGCGGGCCACCAGAGAGCCCTGGAGAAGGGCCAGCTGAGAAGCTCCTGACCCTGGAGGAGGTGGAGGGAGGGCGCCAAGAAAACATGAAACCCCCAGGGAGCCTTCCTGTCACCATCCAAAAGAGCAGCCTAAGCCACGGATTGCCCTGGATGAGGGCATAACATGGGGGAGAGCGGGGCAGCCAACACCCTAAAGGCTTGACATTTCATCAGCCCAGACAACTTCGCTGGGTGCTTTGACAACAAGCCAACTGGGCCCTTGAACCGTGACACACAGTCCTTCTGAGTCTCCCAGGCACGTGCGCCAGGCTCCAGGCCCCATGGGAAAGGCAGGAGCCATTGGCAAAGAAGTGGCTTTGGGAGGTGCAGAAGCTTCTTCTCCGGAGAGACAAGAACCAAACGGAATAGACATGTCACTAATGAAATCAACACGCCGAGCCCTGGGCGATTCACTTGGGCTTCAGTTCTGGTGAGTCACAGAAGGCAGAGCTGAGTGAGAAGTTGGTATTTGGTGAATGAAGGCAGGAGGGGTTGAGGAAAAGAAAGGGGAGGCCTTCCTAACAGCCCCTGGAGGAGCCATTCTTTGCCCGGAGAGAAAATCCGGTGGCAGGGAGAAGGGAGAAGAGGTTGGGGTGCAGGTGAGTGAGCGTGGCTGTCATGAATGGCCATTGGCTCGACTCTCACGCTAGGGCACCCCAGGCGTGTCAGAGCAGACCTGCCCTCCTGGGTTTCTCAAGGCCTTGTGGAAGGAGGTCGCCAGGCCCTTCTTCTGAGGCACCTTCCGTGGGTTCAAATCATTCCATTCCTAGTGATGTGCTTAATCATGTGCGCTACCTCAGGACTCCTGCCGGGGAGGGCATGGACCCGGAAATGTGCAGAAACATTTGCTGCTCTCTGTCCAAATTGGAGGCTCCGGGTCTCTCTTGGGAAAACACCAACAAGTGCGACCTTCTGAGAAGCCCAGCAGCAGTTGACAGGGCTGGGGAGGTGTCCAGGTGACACACATACTGTGCATGGGGTTCCAGGAGGACCCAGGGTATGCCCAGAGTCAGGTGATTTGAGCAGCTCAGGCTGCTGTGGCCGCCCCTAGCTCCCAGTCTGGCCCTCACTATTCCCCCCAGAAGCTTATGTACTAGCACAAGTGAAGTTTGTCGGGGTGGTCAGGGGCCACTCTGCCTACGGCACCCTCAGTCCCTCTGCCAGCAACACACAGCTCCTAGCTGGAGCAGCCCCGGGTGTGTCTGCAGCCCCTCTGGGCCCCAGCCAGGGACCAGAGTGTGCTCCACAGGAGGTGCAGGCTCTGGCTCCCCAGCCCCAGGAGAGGGACTGGCTCTCCCAGAGGTGAGAGGGCCACAGCTTGTGCAATGTTTGTTGAAAGAGTCCATGGAAGTTCCTCTAATTATCACTACGGTAATTATAGATTGCTTCTTCAGCCGAATAGGTTCAAAAGAGACTTGGTGAGTCTCCCCAGGACGCATCCTAAGCCTCTGGCGCAGACTCCAGGGAGTTGGCCCTGCCTGTGCCCCCTGGGCTGCTCTGTAGGGTCTGAGCTCCTTTTATAGGGCTTATATCCTCCAGCCCCATTTCTCATCTATATTCCCTAAGCCCCCAACTGCACAAGTGCACACACATTCTCTCTCTCTCTCTCTTTCTCTCACTCTCTCCATATTCTGCAATAAACTGCTTGCAGCTTTCCAATGGCTCGTGTCCTTCTCTGATGGTTCTTGGGTGGCTCTATTGCCTTCCAGTAGGATTACAGCCACATGGGAGTGCATCAGGGGACAACCTTTGTAAGAAACAGTGACCGTTCTTCAAAAAACTAAAAAAAAAAAAAAA
>NW_022111312.1:10502131-10507160 GCF_000313985.2 Echinops telfairi
CCTATCATACATCCCCTTCCTATGATGTGTATGCCTATTGTACTGCCCCTTCCTGTGACGCATGGTTACCTGTAACCATGCTCCCCGAAGGAGATATAACCCTTGGTTAGCAATAAAGTTGGGGCTCTCTCCTGCTCTCGCTCCCGGGGGCTCTCTCCTGCTCTTGGGGCCGGGCTCCCCCCACGAGGACTACCAAGTGGGGCTGAGGTGAACATGCTACCATGAATTGTGTCTGACTCCATTAATTCAATCTCTCCTCCATCTCTCATGCTCTCTATGACTTTACTATAATCTTTACTTATTATCGCTGTACAATTGCACCTACCGGACCTGTGATGATTTGTTGGGGACCCTCTTCTCCCCACAAAAGTAGCCTGACAGCATGTTGCTCAAATATCCCACCTGATCAAAAGTGGGCATATACAGAACAGTATTTCCAATGCTCCTGGACTCCTGACTTCCTGGGGCCCTGGCGAGTAGATAAACGCCTCCAACGACAGCCGGGAGATAATTTTTTTAAAAAATCCCCTGATGTCTTCTTAACACCCAACAATCGTTCAGCTTAACTAGGGAGGGCTGGGGGGAGAGGCATTGTGCCCTTAAGCATTGTGCTCTTTTAAGAACTACCTTCATGCAATCAGTTTGACAACAGCAAGGCAGAAGAAAATTAGGTGGGAGCCCTTGGGGCCGGGGATTTTCTGTGAATGGGGGAGGCAAGGCTCAGAAAAGGGGGGTGAGAAAGGTTGCGTAACTCAAAGAACAGTCATCCACGTGACTGAAGCTGCCCGGGTATAAAGTGCTGAATCGCTGGTTCGCTGTGTATGTTCTCAGTGATGACAACAACAACAACAAAGATCGCAGCCAAAGAACTACAGACCACAGCTCAATTTGTCACCTGTGGCAGGGGTGCCCCAAATTGGAATAGACCCCATGGCCGCGGGTTCGCTTTGGGTTTGGTGGTCTCTTTCTGCTTGTAGACTTCTAGGCCTCTAGGAAGTCCCTCTTGAGCAAGCCTAAGATGGGCTAGAAATCCTCCCTGTCAGACCCTAGAGCCCGCAATGGCGAAAGAGCTGATCAGGCAACAGGAGAGTCCACCTTTGGAAGCCACCAGGTGCTCTGAAGGACAGGGGTGTGGCCAAGATGGCAGCCTGGTAAACCCCCTCGGGCTCAGTTGGACCCTGTGCTCTAGGCTCACTGGGAGTCTGAGTCAACAGGGCAGCAGGGGGCTTGAGTTTTGTCAAACTCCACACACAACCCCCTGAATTCACTTCCGTGGTAACTCTCCCCATAGGGAGCCAATCACTGCCTGTTTACTTGTCCTCTGTCTCTCCCTCCGGATGCTGAATGCCTGGTGGGAAGGAATGGTGGCTGGCTGCCAGTCACCTCCTCGTGGCCAGCCCTGAACTTGAGCTCAGAGCAGCCGCTTGACCTTTGTGGAAGGAAGGCAGGAATGCATGAATGAGCAAGGAGGCAAAGCAAGAGTCCAAAGAAAGGGTTTAGTCTGATGTTGCCACGGTTGTCTCCAGGGTCTCGTGCCCCCAGCCTCCCCTCCAGGAATGAGAATCACCCAGGGCAGAACAATCCCTTGGAGACAACGGGAAGTCAGAAGACTGGAAGTGAGGTCTCGTGTGAGCGTATCAGGTCACGTATATTCTTTGTCCCTGGGGTTTGGAGAAGCTGGTTGTTTGGTTTCCAAGTTGGGGCTTTCCCAAATATCCTCATGTTATTGCTTTCTCATGTAATTCTGACGTGGTCAGAGTATGTCCTGTAAGCTTCTAACTCTCCGTGATGGGAGCACATGGACAAATGTGCTTGATACAAGTGTATGGACTGATACAAGAGCGGGTAGAGCCCCCCAGTAAAATGACTTATTTTAAAATATTTTAAAGTTCAGGGGGAAAAAAGAGTGGTGTATCTGAATAGATTAACTCATCCGACTGTCCCAAAGAGCACCCAATAAAGATAGCACTGAAGCAGGAAAAAACAAATTCTAACCATCTGGAATGCACTCACGTGATTTAATGGTCCAGCACATGGGTTATGTTGGAGAGGGGTCTCTGTGTGTCCGTGGTCGATTGGTTTGGGATGTGTGAGGGGTGGGGTGGCTGCTGGTGAGTCGATTCCAACTCGTGACCAGCCTGTGTGTGTCTCAGTGGAACGACTCCACTAGGCTGTGACCTTTCGGAAGCAGATCCCCAGACCTTTCCTCCGAGGGCCTCTGGGTAGAGGCCAGCTAGTCACCAGTGCTGACCCATTGGTGCCCCTCAGGGCTCCCGTACTTCAGGTTAAGGGCCCAGCTGAGCCACTGCAAGTGAAGCCACCTGTTAGTGGCGGCTTCCGCTTGGCTATGATGGAGAGTAGGTTTCAGTGGAGCTACCAGACCAAGACAGACTAGCAAGAAAGGCCTGGAGATCCACTTCTTTTTTTTGTTTTGTTTTTTTGGAGATGCACTTCTGAAAAGCCAGCCAATGCAATTCTTGTGGATCACAACTGTCTGATTTCTACGGTGCAAGGGTTCCCATGAATGGGCAGCAGAGCAGGGGGTGGTCAACATGGCTCAATAGTAGCTGACAACAACAACATAGTACAATGGCCCCACTTCCTTTAAAAAAAAAACAGAAACCTTTTTATTTATGATTTAAATTACTTATCAAACCTCCTTATCAAACCCACACCACCACTTGAATATCCCAAAACTGGAGCCCTGGTGGCGGGTGTAGTGGGTTATATGTTGGACTTATAGCCACAAGGTTCGTAGTTCAGCCGCAGGAGAAAGACAAGGCTTTCTACTCTTATAAAGAGTGACAGTCTCAGAAACCCACAGGGCAGTTCTACACTGTGTCTCGGGTGGCTGTGATTCAAGATCACCTCCAGGGCAGGAAGTTTGGATTTTTTGCATCAAACCTCGTGGTAACTTGCCATGTCCCCCTTTGATTTCTCTTTTCCTTCTTGTGGATTCCAATCTTCCCCGTGACCCCAGTGAGCACCTATCTACCCTCTGGCCGACTGCTTCATCTTCCTCCACCCCCACGCCCCGGCCCTCCTCTCTCTGATAACCATTGAGTCTGTTTCTTTGGGTATGAAAACCTCTGTCTTTATTTTCCTTTTATAACAGGGGTCTCATACAATACTTGTCCTTTTGGGATTGACTAACCTCACTCGGCACAATGTTCTCCAGGCCCGTCCAAGCCAAGAGGTGCTTCGCAGTTTTGTCCGTGTTCTTTAGCGACGCCTCATATTCCATTGTGCACGTGCACCAAAGTTTATTTCCCCACTCTTCCACTGATGGACATTTAGGCTGTTTCCATCTTCTTGCTACTGTGAGCCGCACGACAATGAACACGGGGGCTGCCTATGTCCGCTCAGGCTACGGCTCTTACTTTTTAGGTGATGTATATACGCAGCACAGGGAGTGCTGGGAGAGGGAGTTCTAGTCTCGGTTGAGGAAGTGCCATACCACTTTGCACTGAGGTTGCACCTCTTTACAGCTCTACCCACAGCGTGGGAGGGTCCCGATCTCTCCGCACCCTCTCCAGCATTAGTGGTTTCCTTTTCAACTGCTGTCAGTACAGGTGTAAAGTCAGAGTGCTTTTTGTGTGCCTGGCACTGTTCAAAGAACGCTGTCTGTCTTCACTCTTATTGTTGGCTTTATGGAATATGTGGTCTGACTGGAGCAGGACATCGTGCTTGGTAGAGTGGAGTGGCAGCGAAGAAGAAGAAGGCCCTCCATGGGATGGATTGACAGTGGCTACAAGAATGGGCTCAAGAATAGGAACAACCATGAGGACAGGGCAGTGTTTCCTTCTGTTGTTCATAGGGCATTGTGACAGGTAGCTCTAGTGTGCCAACCTGGCCAATAGGAACATGTGGGATTAATCAGATCACAGTTTTATTGGAGGGCAAAGAGATAAATGGCTCGGCGAGGCCTGCTCCTCTCTCTCTCTTGCTCTCTAGTGGTCAGACTAGCATGTGGCTACTTTAGGTAGTTCTCTGCCTCAACTTGTGAGCTACACTACCTGTGGGACAAGCCAACCCATGGATCGTGTCACTAGAGCTTGAGGTTCCTTCGACACGCTGCTGGTGTGTACATTGCTTGAGCTTGAGGCTGGTGGATCCTGTCGTCTTGCATTGCTTGAGTTTGATATCCTATCCGGGCCTGTTTCGCTAAGCTCCTGAGCTGCTGGCTGTGGGTGAACTACCCTGCCGTTTGTTGCCTGTGGGCAGACTGCCTGCAGTGGCCAAGGGAAGACTCTGCTGTCTGCTCCCTTGACCTTGGACCCGGCAGCCCTCATGAGTTGAAGAACTTCCAGTATATTAACTGTTCCATGGAAGTGAGGTGAACTGAGCCCTCTGTACTGCTGGGTGGACTAATTAGCTGTTATATTCCTTCATGCTGTGTAAATCTATCCTCTTACAGATATATAATCATAAGTGTCCTGATTTTGTTTCTCTAGAGAATCCTGCCTAACACAGGCACTATGGGTCAGGCCCGACTCGATGGCATCGAACAACAACAACCACATTTGGTAACAACTCTCTGAAGCTAAGGCTCTTTATTCCTAGTTTACTGAATACGGAAATACAGAAAAAGTAAAGAGCTGGCCTGAGGCCAGACAGGGGACACATGGACAGCGAGGCTGTGAACGAGAGCAGGGTGACCACCCGGAAGGAGATGAGTCTCATGAAGGAGTAGCAAAGGTTGGTTCTTATTTGGTGGGAGCCACCGTCAGGTGACAACAGAGGAGACCAGGCCTCATCTGCTGCAACTAGGTCCCAGGCCTCACCACCCCCCATGCCCCCCCAAAACACTGCCTTCTCCAGCCCTCAGGGATTATGTCCCTTAGCACAAGAAGCCGTGGGAATGAACCTCTAGTTTCACTTGGTCCATTATGGGACGGTGAGTAGGCGGAGGGGATGTCTCCTGCCCCAGTGGGACAGAGACCAAACTGTTGGCTGGCGAGTTGACTCCAACCAAAAACCCAAAACTCACTGCCATTGAGTTGAGGCCGACTCATTGCAACCCCATAGA
>NW_022111312.1:10507381-10511528 GCF_000313985.2 Echinops telfairi
AGACTGTAGCACATAACCACGATGTCACCCAAGGTAAGGTGACCAGACGTCCTGCTTTTGGCGGGACAGTCCTGATTTTAAACAATTTTTCCCGCATCCTGCAGCGTTTTGAAAAACTCCTGATTTTTGGAAAGAATGCAGGACAAGCTAGGGTATAGGGTTTTCGGCTGCCATGTGGCTATTTCGCCAGGATATGAGTTTTATCAATGGTGTCCCGCTTTTGTCCCGCTTTACCAATGTTCAAATCTGGTCACCTTAACCAAAGTTCCTCGGTTCCAACTGAGGGCGATGCCGTCCATCAGTCCGTCCATCAGACAACTCCATGGATCTTCTTGGCTGTTAGCTTTATGGAAGAGGAACCCCAGGGATGTGGTGGTTACACGCTCAAGGTCAGTATGTTGGAAGTCACCAGCAAGACACGGCTTCCTACTCCCGTAGAGAGCTACCATCTGGGAAAACCCACAGGGGCAGTTCCACCCTGTCTAATAGAGTCATTGTGAGTCACTATGTGTTTCAACTGCCCACCTTCAGGTTCATGGCTGAGTGCAAGCTGTTGATGGGAGCTGCCTTGGTTTCCTAAGTAACTCTGGTCGATCCACCCACAGAGACCTAAAGTCTTGGGGCAGGGGGGGGCAGGGGCGGGCAGGACACTCCACTCCCAGTGTTCCCTGTGATGAGTCACAGGGAACGCCCTCGCCCTGGAGCCTGGGCAGGTAGAAGCACATCCCTATTCCCTTTCACTTGCACCAGTGGTTCAGAGTGCTGTGGGCCCACCCACTTGACCCCATCCCCGAGGCCAGACGCCCAGGCCTTGTTATTTGGGGGGAACCCAGCTCCCAGCGTCTTTGAAGAGCCAGCCCCACCCCACTGGGTTGGCAGGCCAGTGGGTCTGACATTTCAGGCCTGGCACGCCAAGGCCTGCAGGGACAAGGATGCAGAGGTGTGAGCTGCTCAGCCTGCGGTGACATGAACGCCCCTCTTCAGTGGAGTCCGCCACGGTCTCTCGCCGCCCCCTCCCAATTACAGTCACTCCTGTCAAGAGGCACCCGGCTTTCCGCACTAACTGCTATCACCGTTGAGTTCACAGCTTGTTCCAGTTTAGGGCCCTCTTGAGTAACAACCAATAGCATTTACATTTATGACATCCCCCTTTTTTCCCACTTCTTTTCTTTTTCTTTTTTGGTATACCCTACTGTCTCCATCGCCCCACGCGCACGAGAAAGCTGGACAGCGAATAAGGGAGACGCAAATAGAACTGGGTGCCTTTGAAGGACAGTGTTGGGGAAGACGATTGAATATACCACGGGCCGCCAGAAGAACAAACACATTTGTCTTGGAAGAAGTACAGCCAGCGTGCTCCTTAGAAGCAAAGGCTTCAAATCTTCATCTCATGCCCTTTGAACGTGTTATAAGGAGGGACCGCATGCTTGGAAAAGCATATCAGCTCACCGCCATGGGGTCAATGCCAACTCATAGCAACCCTAGAGGAGTGGGTAGCACCTCCCCCCTGAGTTTCCAAGGCTGCAACTCTTCACGGGCTTAGAAAGCCCTGTCTCTCTCCGGTGGAGCGGCTGGTAGCTTCTAACTGCTGACTCTAGGGCCACAGCTCAGTGTGTAACCACCGTCGCCAGGGCTCCTATCTGGTAAGGGAAAGGGTCCGCAAAAGAAAAGAGGAAGACTCTTGTGAGGGATCGACACAGAGGCTCAACTCCGGGCCCAAGCACAGCAACGATTGTGAGGGTGGTACAGGACCAGGCGATGGATCTAGGTCACCATGAATCGGAACCAAGCCCACAGCACCTGGTAACAGTAGCCTCTGACCGCGAGTCATATGTACAACGTCACAGCATATATGTTGCTGAAGTTATTCTCAGATGCTCACTGGTTCCAAACCGTACCACCCTCACAATTCTCACCCCATCTCCACGCCCGGCTCCTGGTCCTGGTCCGCCCCCTCCTCCATCTCCACATCCAGGCCCGTAGCCAGATCCCAGTCCAGATGCAGGTGCACCTCGGGGAATACCATCCTTTGTCCTTTAAGGTCGAATTGTGTCGGTGTCATCCGTTGTCAACATGGTGCACACTTGCATGATAAACCTTGCAGAACCGGAATTGATGTCGGAGACACGGCTTTTTATGTGTGTATTTGATTAACCTCAAATGGATCAGTGTGCTTTTATCCAACATGTTAGAAAGTGAAAACGGGAGATTGTCTTCCTGGCAAACAAATGAAACTTTTCCAGCCCTAATGTTTGTGTTGGGATTAGTAATTTACATCTGTTGATGCACAGTTAAGAGCGTCTCACTGACACAAACAAACCAACCAACAAACAAACAGGACACTGTCAGATAGATTGAGTTCTCTAGACTGTACCAGGTTTCAGATGTGTGTACTCCAGGCCCTAAAGGCTGCTGACTTTGTGAAAGTCCCTGGCAGTTAAAGGAAGCAGTGTGTGATCGCAGCGAAATATAGGAAGAAAAAAAGGAAAGAGGAGCATGCTGACAAGTCACTAACTTTCACACTCAAAAACACTCCCCCGACTTCCCAAGGATAAGCCAGAGCCTTCCACCACGGAGCTATCACAGCAATGGACAAGATGCCAAGGGCATGCAGTCATCTTCTAAAGCGTGGGCATTCCTGTGACTTGTGTATTCTTTGACACGAAAGTACGCGGGGGCTTCAAGGGGGTGGTGGAAACATGGGATCCAAAGGTACGTGGGCCCTCCTGTCATATATGTATGGATGATCTTGTCATGTATGAATGAATGAATGTTTCTAAGCTCCTGAGACAAATCAAGATGGGACATATAAGGATACTAATAACAAAACCCGGGGAGGGAGGGGGAAGACACGGGGAGCTGAGGAGAATGCTTTGCAGACGAGGATGGCAGCATGTGTGCAAATGTGCTTCGCCCTGGATGAACATATGGGTTGTGATAAGAGATGCAAGAGCCCCCAATAGAAGTAGTTAATTAAAAAAATAGTCACTGCCATCGAGTCGATGCCGACTCTTAGCCACCCTATACAATAGCGTAGAAGTGCCCCTGTGAGTTTCCGAGACTTTAATGTTTCTGGACTCTAACTCTTTTTAGAGTTGAGTGCCTCTTCTTTCTACCTTGGAGAAGCTGATGTTTTTGAACTGCCAACCTTGAGGTTAGCAGCCCAAAGCATCACCGCTACACCACCAGGACTCCGTCTGACAACAAGAGGCATTAATAATGAAAACTAAAAGAGGGAGAGAGAATTTGACTTACGATAGGGTCATCAGAAGGGACACTTCTCTGATCTCCCTGCTACCTGGAAGCTCCCTGAGGGCTAGGACCTGGTCTATGCTTCCTCAATGTCACCTGGAATGGAGCCTGACACTGGGGTCCTGATGCTCCCAGCCCCCACCAGCTTGGCTAGCCCTTAGTCCTGTCTTCCACATGGTCCCAGGGTGGGGGGGCGAGGCGAGGCTCCCTCTGTGCTCTGGGCGAGAGGGGAGCCTCCGACGCACTAGCTTCAGCCTGTATTCTGCAAGCCCTCTGCGCAGTCTGAGGGTCCCCGGCACTGCATCATTGCCAATACTGCCTCTCCCATGCTCGCATACACCTACCTACCTAAGGAGGCTTTGTGCTAACCATCTCTCTCTGGTCAGAGGTCCCTGAGTGGCACAAATGGTTTGTGCTCACTTCCTAACAGAGAGCTTGCTGTTTTGTGCCCACCCAGCAGCCCCGCTCAAGAAAGGCCTGGCCAACTTCGTCCGTAGTGATGCCAACCAAGTGGCTGAGAAGCCGAGAAGCCACTGAGTTTCTGTCCGTGAGAATGGGGGCGGCGTGGCTGGAAACACGTCGTCAGTGCCACTGAATTGCACGTGGAGAAATGGCTGATGCTGTGTACTGTCTCATCCCAAACAAGATGCACACGTAAACACGGTACCTCTGGCCGCGCACACACCATGACAGCCAAGAAACCTCTCGGGGGCAGTTCTCGCAGTCACGTGCGATGGCCACGTGTCCACGTGTGTGGGGGAGGGGGTTTCATTTTTGCTCTGCACATTGTTGTCTTTTTTTAAAAATCATTTTATTGGGGACTTATACAACTCTTATCATAGTCCGTCCGTCCATCCATCCATCCATCCATCCATCCATCCATCCATCCATCCAT
>NW_022111312.1:10512888-10515658 GCF_000313985.2 Echinops telfairi
CACGTCGGTATTGACTCGATGGCAATGAGATGAACCAGGAAGGCTGCCACCTCGTGTCCTCTGGGGTGTACAGGGAAACCTGTGCGAGCCAGAACTCGAAGGGATGGCCTACTTTTCTCAGGTGTTGCAAGTGTCCGCCATAGACAGGTACAGGTGTAGTCTTCCCCCTTTTCTCCCGCTCATTTTCGTGAACATATTTGTGTTCTCCTTCTCAGACAGGCCTCCACCGTCCCCACGCTCCGCCTGTTGCAGGTGCTACTGTACTTGTTAAGACAGCCACCTACCAGATGAGACTGTTTGGGGGATGAGGAAACGAATCCCATTTACAAGTCTGAGTTCTTACCCAGTGGCTTTCTTCAAGTGACTTCATCCATACCAGGGGACTTCAAAGAGTTTGTGCAGAAAGGGGATTAAGAGATAGTGGGATTTCCCCCCACAAACTCTTTTGGAAGCCCCCTGGTAGTGCTATCCCAGTGGGGGGGAGTGAGGTTAATGACAGATGGCTCTTCTACCCATGTCCGTGTGACTCCCGCCAAATAACTGGGTAGGGTCATGCAACTAAGCTTTGCCATTCCCCTGCTTATTAGAGGGCCATCTCAGAAGCAGGAGGCGAGAGAGCTCGGGGCACACGGAGGAGGAAGAACTACCGTGGAGTCAGTTTGGGATCCCTCCCTGACTGACGTGGCGGAGGCCCCAGCACAGAAAGTCATGGCCCTGGGACCAGAGGAGACCAGGAGACTCTGAGGAAGAGCAGTGGTGGCTTCCCGCTCGGCACAACAAGGGACCAGTGGTTGAGAAACTGAGGCCCAGAGACACAGGAGCTGCTGGCTGAGAAAACGGGCTGCCATGGATCAAAGACTATATCCTTTTGTTTGCCTGTTTGTTTTTGTATTTCCCCCAACAGTTTTATTGGAACATAATTTACATATCGTACAATCGACTAGTTCAATCAGTCAATCATATCAAGGGGAATTGGACTGTCACGACCACATCTATCTTAGAGCATTCCCCCCCACCCCCAAAAAAACAAACAAACATACAAACAAAAAAAAACCCCAAAGACTGTATCCTTAATGTTTTCTGATCTTGGCTTGTGGTAACCTGTTCACTTCCTTATTAAATCCCCATAATTGCAAGTATTATCATGAGTTGTGTTTGGCCCATTGTAAGAGTCATCTAACCCAGCAGAGAAGTAGACTGTGGGGGGAGGAATGGTTGGTGCCAGACTAGGGTAAAAAAGATGGAGGTAGGGGGTGGGGAAGTAGCTAAAATCAGGCCAAGGGTTGACTGTGGAACTGACCACAAATTTCTCATATGTAAATTCAGGTAGAAGTTGAAGAAAATTAAACAAGTCTACAAGCGCCAACATATGACCATGAGTCTGTCTCACCTGAACTTTGAGGGCATCTCAAGAACCTAGCTGCTGCACAGAGCACTAATGACTGAAGACCCGGTGACCTGTGGGAAGACTTCAAGAATACCACCCGTGCAAGCAAACACGGTGAAGAAAGCTGATGGTGCCCAGCTATTAAAAGATACAGCAAAATAAATAAATAGACAGATAGATAAATAAATCAAAAATATAGTGTCTGGGGTCTTAAAGGATTGTAGTTAAACAACTATCTAGCAGGGAAGCAACAAAAACCACATGGAAGAAGCACACCAGCCTGTGTGATCATGAAGTGTCGATGGGAAGAGGTGTCACAAGTTCAAAACAAGCAACCAAATCCATGTGAAGGGGCATGAGACCCAAAATCCACCTGTAAGATAATTGGACAGTCCCGTTCAGAGGGGCCACATGGAAGGGATGATAAATCCAGGATGCGGTAATAGCACTGATAAACATATACATATCCTCTCGTTCTTTAATATTTCCTCCTCTTACTATTATGGTTTTTATTTGTTTTACCTCATTAATCAAGTTAAACTTGTGTATGTTCATTTGTATAACTAAGATCATTTGATGCATGAAAGCCAAGATAGATGACCCTTCAGAAACAGTAACAGGAGTAATGGTTCCCTGAGGGTACAGAAAGGGGGGGGAGGGGAGAGGGGGAGCTGATAGCATTGATGACTGTATAACCCCACTCCAGTGGAGGGAACAACAGAATTGTATGTGGATGGATATCGGATGGTGTAAGATACGACAAAAAAGTAAGTACAAAGGGTTCCTGGTGGGTGGAGTGGTAGGGAGGGGTAAAGCGGAGCTGATATCAAGGAGTCCAAGAAGAAAGTAAATGTTTTGAAAACGATAGCAGTAGCATTTGTACAACATGCTTGATGTGGTTGAATCATGGACTGTTATGATACCTGTAAGAGCTCCCAATAAAATGATTTAAAAAAAGAACGTCATGTGGGAAGAAAGCAAAAGATCATGAAAAGGACAAGAAAGAAAAGATCAAAGCGGATACTAGAAGAGATTCTGCCCAATTATGTGGACACCTGCCCCACTCAGAAGATTGCACGTCAGAGGACAGCACTGGCGCTACAGTTTAGGGAGAGGGGCATGTCGGATTAGAGCAAACCGGAGAAATACAAAGGGATGGAGAGAGAGGAGAGGACATCCTGGCCTACCAAGCCCTGAGGACGATGTACTGTAGGGCTGGCCCCACCATGGGACCCGGCGTCCCTCACTGAACCAGGGCGCTGCAGGTCAGCACTGGAGACACAGTGTGGGAATAGTGCACGGTCTGGCCCCATCCCGCTGGGGGGAGGCACCGAGGGCATGCAGCAGAGCAGCAGGGGGAGCAGAGTGATGAAACTCCCGGGG
>NW_022111312.1:10517248-10548488 GCF_000313985.2 Echinops telfairi
AGTGGCATATGTACAAATGTGCTTGACACACTGGATGAATGTATGGATTGTGATTAGAGATGTGAGAGTCCCCAGTAAAAGTATTTTTTTAAAAAGAGATTCTGAATCTTGCTCCTAATCGTAGAGGAGCTAAAGTACATCAAAGAAATGATGACACCAAATGTGAGGAACAGAGGGATTTCTCTTAAGTTGTCTCCCCCAAAATATATGCCAGACTTAGCTTGAGAATAATTGTTCACTAGGCAGCGAAAATAGGTCAGAGGTTATTCTCCTTAACATCAGCCATCTAGAGCAGCCAGACTGCATAGTCTGACTCACCCCAAATAGGGCCCATTCCTTTCTGTTATTGTTCCCTCGAAGCAGTGCCCATAGGCAGGCCTGGGACCACTCTAAGATAACTAAGCTTAGGCTACTATAGCACATTCACCCCTAGGTCATCCCCCTCCTATTGCTTGTATTGCCTATGTTACAACCCCTCTCTATGACGTAGGTTGTTGTCTGCTATCAGGGGGCTTGCATGTCTCCCAGGATAGTAATTGCCTGTTTTATTGTATGAGACACCAGAATGATCAAACCTGTTCAAGGATGAATTGTATTGCCCCTCTCTGTGATGCATGATGCTGTGATGTATCCCCCTGAAGTAATATGATGCGTGGTTAGCAATAAATAAGGAGAGCTGCTTCTCAAGAGGGGCGGCTCCCAAGAGGTGGCTGGCCGAGGGTGGCTGGAGAAGGTGACTAAGGAGGATGAAGCAGCGGCTTCTTCTCTGATGGCTAAGCCCCCTCCACGAGGACCATCAAGCCTAGCTGAGGTGAGCTATGCTACCATGAACTGCGTCTGACTCCATTACTTGACTCCATCCTTTAACTCTCATGCTCTCTATGACTTTGCTATAATCTCTACTTATTATCGCTGTACAATTGCGCCTACCGAACCAGTGATGTTTTGTGGGGTTCCCTCTTCCCCTTAACCCCACAACCAAAGAGCTGAACAGAACATTTCAAAGGGCAGCTCAAGAAGTCAAAGTAAAATATTATCATGAGATGTGCAAAGACCTAGAGTTAGACAACCAAAAAGGGAAGAACATGCTCAGCATATCTGAAACTGAAGGATCTCAAGAAAAAGTCCAAACCTCAAGTTACAATATTGAAAGATTCTATGGGCAAAATATCAAATGATGCAGGAAGCATCGAAAGACGATGGAAAGAATACAGAGTCACTGTACCAAAAAGAACTAGTTGAAATTCCACCATTTCAGGAGGTAGCATGTGTTAGTCTGGATACTTTAGAGAAACAAATCCACAGAAACTCATGTATAAGAGAGAATTTTATATAAAGGGTACGTGCACATCAAGAAAACATCCCAACCCAGTGCTGCCCAAGCTCACAAGTCCAACATTAGCCCATATGTCCGACACCAATCCACAAAGTCCTCCTCCATCTCACAAAACACACACTATGATGCCGACTGCAGGAGGAAAGCCGAATCAGTGAATGTGTCAGCATCTCAGCACTGGCAGGGGTCTCCACATGGCTGCTCCAGCACCCAAGGCTGCATCGGGGTAGGTCCATGTGGCTTCTCCTTGGGGATGTCTTGCAGGAAGTGAACCTTGCCAGCTGAAGCAGGGAACTGGCTAAGGCAGCTGCACCCTGGTCCAACCATCACAAAGCAAGAGACCCGAGAACTAGAAAGGGGAGGCTCACCGAGCCATTTATCTCTCCGCCCTTCAATTAACCCCACTTGTGTTTATCGGCCAGGCTGGCACAATAAACTAACTACCTCATAGCATATGAGCAAGAACCAATGGTACTGAAGGAAGAAGTTCAAGCTGCACTGAAAGCATTAGCTTTTAAAAAAGGCTTCGGGGGTTAATAGAATAATAAATGAAATGTTTCAACAAGCGGATGAAGCCCTGGAAGCACTCAGTCATCTATGCCAGAAAATTTGGAAGACAGCTCCTTGGCCCATTGACTAGAAGAGATCCATATTTGTACCCATTCCAAAGAAAGGTGACTCAACAGAATTTTAAAATTATAGAACAACATTATTACTATCCCATGCAAGTAAAATTTTGCTGAAAGTCATCCAACAAAGGCTGCAGCATCTACAGGGAGCTGCCAGAGATTCAAGCTGGAATCAAAGAGGACATGGATCTTGGCTGAAAGCAGAGAATGACCAGAAAGATGTTTCCTTGTGTTTTATTGACTACGCAAAGGCATTCGACTGTGTGGGTCATGAAAATATATGGATAGCCTTGAGAAGAATGGGGATTCCAGAACACTCGATTGTGCTCACGTGGAACTTGTCCGTGGATCGAGAGGCAGTTGTGAGAACAGAATGAGGGTGTGTGTCCGGATTGTACCCTCCCAACATTTTCATTCAATCTGTGTGCTGAGCAAATCATCAGAGAAGCAGGATTATATGATGAAGAGTGTGGCATCAGGATTGGAGGAAGGCTTGTGAGCAACCTGCGGATACGCAGGTGACACAACCTTGCTTGCTGGAAGGGAGGGGGACTTGACGCACTTGCTGATGAAGATCAAGGATTGCAACCTTCGGTATGGACGACAACTCAATGGAAAGAAGACCAAACTCCTCGCAACTGGACTAACAGGTAACATTATCATTAAATGGAGAAAAGGTTGAAATTGTCAAGGATTTTGTCTTGCTTGGATGCACAATCAATGCTTGTGGAAGCAGCAGTCAAGAGATCAAAAGAAGCATTGCATTGGGTAGATCTGCTGCACAAGACTTCCTTAAAATTGTTGTTGGAAAGCCAGGAGTTTGCTTTGAGGACTAAGCGGTGCCTGACCCAGACCAAAAGCCAAACTCACTACCATGGAGTGGATGCTGACTCACAGTGACCCTGCAAGACAAGGTAGAACTGCTGAGACTCTATGAGAATAAAAAGTCCCATCTTTCTCCCAAGGAGTGGTTGATGGTTTTGAACTTGATCTTGCAGTTCACAGCACAACCGTTAACCTTGACACCATCAGGGCTCCTTTTGGCTTTATCTAGATGGGATCAAAATGCCAACAGCTACTTGACAGATTAGCTAGGAAGCTTAGGGGAGGCAGGAACAATTACGAAAATTAGGGGGAGAGTGGTTTCTCAGCCTGAAGAATGTAATCAAAGTCGACAAGTTGCAATGCAGAAATTATTAAATTGGTGTATGTTTTGCTGTGTATGTTTTCAACAACAGTCAGACAAAAGTGAAGCTAAGAGCTCAGAGAACCCTATGGGGCTGTTCTCCGCCATCACCCTGGGGGCTTCTGGGCGTTAACATGAACTCAATGGCAATGAGTTTGACCTTTGTTTGTTTTTTATCTGATCATAGGAGTAGCCAAGTGGACACCCAGAGATTTGCCCAGTTCAGCCCCCTAAGATCTGTGGTGTAGCTCTCCCACTCTGAATGCATGTAGACTAAACCTATTTGCCCCGGTTTCTTGCCTTTACCGATGGCATGGCCTTGTCTTGCATTGCTTGCGTCTGCCACCTATCTGTTCTCCACAGGCTTCTGAGCTTGCGACTTCTGGTCGGAAACAGAGTGCTCCTCTGTGCTCGGCAGGTGACATCTGGGGCGCTGCATTAATAATCCCAATCACTGCTACTTACAGAGCCAGGCGCCAAGCTCAATGTGTAACGCTCAGAAGCCAAATATAACCAGGCTCCTGGTTGCCTGCTCTCTGTCTGGTGACTTGTTTGGCAGAAGAATGCAATTGGATGTAATGAACATCTTTCCCCCTCAGTCTCAGAAAAAAAACACCTAGGATGGGAGGAGTGCATGGTAACAAAAGGAAAGAAAGAGCCCTTCCTGGAAGGGTCATCGGCATGCAGCACATGGCATGTATCAAAAGGGCATAATTTGGTAAGTTTTGACAGGTGTGTGAAACCCCTGCCACCATCATGATCATGAATATTTTTATTCCTTTCTAAAGGTTTTGTTGGGGCCCTTTATCCTCCCTCCCTCCTGTCTACACACACACACACAAACTCTGTTCCAAGATGTGCTCTCTACCAAAGATGAGTGTGCATTTTCTAGATCTGTATGTAGATGGCACCAGGCAGTGTGCACTCTTTTCTTCTTGGGTCTAGCTTTCACCATTGAGCATGATTATTTTGTGACTGGTGCAAAACTAGGTCTCCATCGTTCATCCCTCTGTCATTGGTGAGTAATTAATCCACCACACTGAGGTTAGCTGTTCACTCGGGTCACCAGGGTGGTTTTGGTCTTTGGTTATTGCAACAGAACCTGCCCTGACTGAGTCCTTCGGTGGCGCCGGGGGGGATACCTAGGAGTGGCATGGCGGGGCCATAGGCTACTGCTATCTATGTGCCACTTTGAAAGAAACTGCAAACGGTTTCTGCAAGTGGTCCTACCGTTCCCTATTTCTACCAGCCGTGTTCCCGGTGCGCCGTTCTTTGCCGCACTGAGTCTCATCAGGCTTTTTCTTGGCCATTCTCCTAGGTGGGGTGGCAGACCAAGCACAGCGCACATGGAAAGCCTGTTGTTCGTAGCTGCCATTGAGCCGGCCCAGACTCCCGGTGACCCCACTGATAAAGAAACAAGTGCTGACTGGACTCGCCTCACCTGGACGATTGCGACCCGGAGGGTTTTCAGTGGCCGGTAGGCCTTTCTTCCTAGTCTGTCTTACCCGCCATCCACTGGCAGAGCCAAGAGCACAGCTGAGGAGCAGCTTCTCTTCCTGAGGTCTTCCTGGGTGGGGCTGTAATATGGGAAAGGCTCTGGTCTCTACTTTTCTTGCAACAAAGCTGAAACCCCCCTGCTGGCATTCTGCCCCAGCAGGAAGAGGGGTGGGGCTGAGTGGCTGAGATTCTTTCTTTGGAAGAAGGTGGGGAGGGAACGTGGAGGCCAACTCACACCTCCTCGGTAATTCACCAACCAACACCAAGGGCTGATGAAGGTCCTTAACCAAACGGCAGTGAGGAGCAAGCAGTCTAGGAGGGTGAGGGCGGGAGAAGGGCTTGCCCGAGGGTTTGAATCCAGCCCCACCAGGTCCTCAAACGTGTGCTTGCTCCCCACCACAGGAGCTCAGCGTCTGCATGCCTGGACCTTAGGGGTCCCCTAGAGGCTCCAGCGGCAGCCAAGGTGGACAAACAGAAGTGTGTCACCTGAGCAGCGCCCAAAGGAGTTGGGATTACTTAACCAGGAGAAAGGAGCCCTCGCGACTCCGTGGGGAGAGGTGGGCGGTTCAAACCTATGAGCCGTTCCGTGGGAGAAGATGTGGCGGTCTGCTTCTGCAAAGATGGCCATCTTGGAAACCCTGTGGGGACAGTTCTACTCTGTCCGACAGGGTCCCTGGGAGTCAGAACCGACTCTGGGTTCGCAAGGAGGAGAGGGCTTGGAGCAAGAATGTCCAAAGTCTTCAGATATTCGGAAGGACTGCAGTCGGGAGCCAGAGCCAACGGTCTAATAGTGCACGTTAAAAAGAATCACAAAGGTGCAAAGACAGAGCAGGGGAAGGGACCATCGTTAGGAATGCACTCAGCTCTGAGCAGGCCTCCCCCTGCCCTTGTGCTGGGCTTTGAACTGCGTCTGCACAGGCTCCTGGTGACTTCCGTGTGTGTCTGGCTTTAGGCAAAGGATGGGAAGGGTTAGGGAAGGCAGGAAGGCGGAGAAGATGGCTTAGGCGGAAGGAACAGCATGTGCAAAGGCCCTGAGGCACGAAGGAGCTTCACGCCCCCTTTCTCCTCCAGCTGATGGGGAGTGGAAGGAGACAAGGGAAGGGGCCCATCACCTGCCCTTTGGAAGGCAGCTGGATTTGATATGCAATGGTGGCATAGTGGTTATGCATTCAGATGCAAACTCCAAGGTCCCTAGTTCGAAACTCAGGAGCAAGACGAGGCTTTCTACTCCTGTACAAAAGTTACAGTCTCGGGAACCCCCAGTTCTACCCTGTGCTGTCCTATGAGTGGAATCGACTAGATGACATTGCCTTGGTTTTGAGTTTGGGTTTGGACAGTCACAGTGCTAGATTTCCACCTCAGCGCAGTCTTAGAACGCCCCATTGATATTCAGCCGGGCACTGGCAAGTGGCTGAACACCCCCCACCCCCAAACCCTATCATTTCCAAGGTCCCCCATGTAGGCCAGCTGACTTGCATCTCTTGGATGGGCCTCCAGGGGCGCTCTCCGCTCTGGGATCTGCTCTGCTCTGAGTAGCCCTCCCCTCTGACCACCGGTTCATGGTGGGCTCTTCGCTGCGTCTGGTGAGCTGCCGGCCGAGGGATGGATTCCACTGTGACTGGTTTGGGCTGGTGGAGCCCACAGGAGGAGACTTGGGGTGCAGGCCAGGAGGCATGGGCACAGAGCACTCCACGGGTGTCACTTGGTTGTGGTGGAGGGGTCGCCCCCCCACCCCCGGCACCTCTTAACAAGGTGCCTTTCCCAGCCCTCCCCCCTGGCAGGCCTAGGGCTGGTGACAGCGCCCCACTGTTACCAGCCCAGCCCCCACGCCAGACCGCTCCCTCCCTTGGGTTCCCTACATCTGCTCCCACTTCGCTAAATAGCCCCTTTATGAGGCCTCCGCGCTTCGTTGGGAGAGAGCCAGCTGTCTGCTGCGGGACCCTGCCCCATTCACTCCGGGTGTGAAAACGCGCTGCACAAAAGGGCAGCCTGCGGCCCCCGCCGGCGCTCAAGGCCCCTTCTCGGAAAGAATCAAGTCACCAGATTCTTGTATAACCGCCCAGAAACACTATCGATGATGATTAACTCCGCCCCCGCGCCCCCAAGTAACTGCGGAGTCCAGAAGCTTCCATATAGCCAGGCCTGGAGGGCCGGCTTCAGCTTGATTTCCCTTTCGTCTGTGTCCCTCAAAAGGCCTGCTTTGGAGGGTGTGGAGGGAGGTCTGGGGGGCAGGCATCCCTAAGCTCTGGCTTTCTGGGGTGAGCTGCAGCTTCAAACCAAAATCCGAACCAAACTCTCACAGCGACCCTACAGGACAGGGTAAAACTCCTGTGAGTTTCTGAGACTGAATCCTTATGGGAGTAGAAAGCCCCATCTTTCTCCCAAGGAGCGGCTAATGGTTTCGAACTATTGACCTTTCAGGTAGCAGCCCAAGGCATAACCCCCTAGGCCATAATTGACAACTTGTCCAAAGCCCTGGACCATTGCAATTTGTCTTTTCTCCTTTTATCACCGCATTGCCTAGTGGTTCTGTTTATATGCACAAGATGTCTTTGAAGTGTTAAGGAGCCGATGTCATTTTTAGGACCAAGGTGTGCCTGACCTAAGCCATGATATTTTCTTTCTTTTTAAACAAATCATTGTATTGGGGGACTCTTACTGCTCTTGTCACAATCCATTGTGTCAAGCACCTTGGTACATAGGTTGCCGTCATCCTTTTCAAAACATTTTCTTTCTACGTGAGCCCTTGGTATCAGCTCCTCTTTTTCCCCTTCCTCCCCCCTCTCACGCTCCTGACCCCTTGAACAATTGTAAGTTATTATTGTTTTCATATCTTACATCACCTGCTGTCTCCTTTAGTCCATGTTTCTGTGGCTTGTTCCCCTCCAGGGCGGGGGTGTTATTCTTCGAGCCTTGAGATCGGATTCGCTTTCTCCCCCTTCTGCCCCCACTTTCCCCCTCCCCTCATGGTATCACTACTCCCATTACTATTGGGGGTGGGTGGGTAACATGGTATTTTCAATCACCTGTTCTGCCTGTGAAAGGTGAACAATGACTAGGTAAGACCACAGAAGAATCAATGCATATGAACTACAGGATAAGAGAAGACTATTGAACGTGCCACAAACTGCCCAAAGAGCAAACAGATCTGTCTTGAAGGGAGTTACATCGATGTGTCTTAGGTGTGAGGAAGACGCGGCTTCATCTCACCTACTTTGAACATGTGGTCGCGAGAGAAGTCACTCAACTCACTGTCTCAATGCTGACTCATTGTGACCCCCTGTGGGTTTGAGACTGAACTGTGTACAGGAGTAGAAAGACCAGTCTTTCTCCCAAGGAGCTGCTGGTGGTTTTGAAAGGCTGGACCATGTGGATCGCACCACACTATACCTTCCTGGGGAGAGGACAGTCCCTAGAAAAGGGCATCATGCTCGGTAGACAGTCAAGGAAAGGAGAAAGACCCTTCATTGACACAGTGGCCGCAACAATGGGCCCTGGCACAGCAATGAAGCTGAGGATGGCGCAGGATGGGGCGGTGCCTTGCTCTCCTGCACACAGGGTCACCATGAGTTGAAACTGATGAGATGGCACCTAGCAACAATGGACACTTGTCCATCCAGCCAATAGAGGGGGCTTTGGCAAGACAAAGGCATAGGGACTTCCTAGGATGACTTAGGTGGGTGGGAGACCCGCTGAAGAAACTGATGGATATGGGAATTCCGTCGGGGCCTGTCCAGGCTTCCGTTGATTCTGCAACCGGCGTAGCAGAGGACTCAAAGTCTCTCGAAAGAGGACGAGGGACGAGTTTGGTGATTTGACGAGATGATGCAGATTCGTTCCCCTGAAATAATTCCCTTCTGGGGCTCAGAGCCAGGCTTCTCAGGGCTGGCACTTCCTCCCTGTGCGCTCTCTCGCTCTCTCTCTCTGCCCCATTTTTTTCATCTGTGAGGCAGGGATAATAATTAAAAAGAGCAAATCCTCTGCTTTCACGGTATTCCCGATACACAGCAGCCCTATGGGACAGAGTAGACACCTATAGAGGTTTTCCAGGCTGTCGATCCTGACAGAATCAGATTGTCATCATCTTTCTCCCATGGATCAGCTGGAAGGTTTGAAGTACCCACTTTTCCAGGACTTGGACCACTGTGCCAGAGGAGTCCTCGCAGGTCTTAATAGACCTCCTGTATGGGGTTGCTGTGGGGCTTGCCCCACTGCCATGGAGTTGCTTCTGACTCACTGTGACCCTCTGGGGCGGAGTAGAACTGCCCCTGTGGGTTTCCAAGGCTGTGGATCTGGACGGAAACAAGCAGTCTCATCTTTTTCCCTCGGAGCTGATGGCGGTTTCGAACTGCCCACCTTGCGGTGAGCAGGCCACCATGGCTCCCTCAAGTGTTCAAAAATGTTATTTTCAACACCAAGACATATGTTCTTTTCAAAATGGTAAAAACTTACATTTAATTTAACTTTATTGAAACAAAAACCACTTCCAGCCACTGACAAGTCGGTTCTGACTGGAGGTAACAAGCGTGGGTTGGCCGATGGAGTGCGTGTGACTTGTTGCTGGAAGCAGGCTGCCAGGCCTGGTTCACCAATCTCCCAGTTACTAGCCAGTTGTGCCACCCAGGACACCTCGCGTGCTTGCTGCTGAGGATTTGAACATACCTGGGCGGACTCACGCTGGGTCACACAGCTGGTGTGCCCCGGGCCTGAGACAGGCCCTCTCTGACTAGGCTCCCCTAAGCCCTGGACCTGACAGCAGTGAGTTTAGGGTTCAGGTTTGGGCAGTGTTGTTAGTCATCTTCGCATCGGTTCTGACTCACAGCGACCCGTGCACATCAGAAGGAAACCCTCCCTCCCAGGCCCGCACCAGCCTCATCACTGCTCGGTTGCAGCCGCTGTGTCACTGTTGGGCGTTGTCCACTTTTCCCTTCTACTCTAGCAAGCACGATATCCTTTTGCAGGGGCTGCTCTTTCCTGACGACCAATCCAAAGTACGAGGGCAAGGCTTGGGTGGCTCCAGGGAATTCGCCGGAGGAATCCGGGTTGGACACTTTTGCAGGGTGGAAGTTGAGCACCCTCTACCGTCGAAGAAGAGAATGACAACAAAGCCCACAAGCACAAGGGGCTGTCGCCTTTCCTTCCACTGGTGTTTTTCCTCTTTCTTTTTTAAACAGATTTTTTTATTGGCATCTAACCCACGTATCATACAATTCAATAGCTCAGTAGTTCAATAATAGCAAGAAACATTGTGCAATCATCACCCAATCAATTATAAAACAACACCCTCCCCTCATGGTTAAATCCCCTCTGAAATAGTTGTATAATCACCATCAGTTCTAGTGCTCACCCCCCCCACCCACCTTCACTGTTTACTGCCAACCTTCCCTCACCTCCTCATCTCCCACCCCCCCCACCCCGACATCTCCTGTAAACCCTTGCATCAGTTACTATCTCTATGCACCCACTCCTCCTGTGCTTCACAAACTGGGAAACCCAATGGAAACAATTAACAAACAAACAAATCGAAATAAAATGGTAATGATAAGGTAAGAATAATATAAAGATAAAAATAAAAATAATGAGCAAGAAAGAAAAGTTAACCCTCTGTATTTAAAAAAAACAGGGAAGACCTTTTTGTCATGGGACACGCACGAGCTACACCTCAAACACATTCAGGTTGGGTCAAGTACCAAGTTCGATCCAGCATAGTCAAGATTAAAATGATCTGTCTGATAGTAAGGCTGTTCAAGACCCTTACCTGTGGCTAGTGGGGATCTGCCAGCTGCTTAATCTAATTTGTTATTCTGCAGATGGGTTTTGGGTTCCCACTACCTTCCATAGCTTTCTACCAATTGGGGTTCATAATTTTAGCTCTGATATTTTTCCCTTCATCATATTTGAATTTTGTTATTGTCATCTTTGGATCACACAAGCTGGTGTCTGCTTCCATGTGGACTCAGTTGTCTTCTTGATTGGATGGCTACTTATGTGACTACAAGCCTTTAAGACTCAAAACAGCTGAGTACCACCTGCTTTCTTCCCCACACTTTGCTGTGGCACCCTTATCTTCAGTGACCGTTTCATGAAGGTGCGTATTGAGCAGGGCCATGTGATCGGAATGAACTATTCTTGGGTTGGGGATAGAATTAAGTGGGGACCCAGAATCCATCTGTATGTGTATGGGATATGCACTTTGGTGGTTGTATTATGACAAAATGAAAACCCCTTAAGACCAACTGCACCAATAACAGCAACAAACAACAGACAACAGACAAACAGGAAGGGGAAAAAAAGTTAAAGGCAGGAAAACAAAAACCCATAGAAACAAAAAAGTACAACATTGTCAATCACCCCGTGGGACTTAACACGGATAACATCATCCATTTCCCCAATGATGTGTCCGGACACTGTCGATGTAAGGATTCAAGTACATTTCCACCTTGAGCCGCAACCCAGTATGATCTCCCATTCGACTGTGTTCTGTTTGCTGTGATTATGGGGATTGGTGCCAGGAGGGACCTCCCGGGATCAATTCTGCCAAGGGAAGACCCCTGCCCAGCAGATAGAAACCTGTTATGTCACAGTGAAGGGGGCATCAAGGTACTAAATATATGGTGATTCTGGGTCCCTTTCCATTGGACACCTACCAAGCCGGGGGTTCACCCCAGGGTCCAAAGACTGCCACTTCCATAATCCCGGGTTGGCCACTCTCTGCTTCCTCTCCCTTCCAGGACCCCAGGCCTCAGTCCAAAGTTGCAGGCAACCACGAGGCAGGGTTCCATTCGTTTAGCCAGGCCTCTATGTTAAGTCCTTCTGGTGTAACGTGTTTTTCTTGCCTCGAGGACTCTTACCCTGATGCACCACTGTGTATTCAAATATGAGCCCTGGTGGCACAGTGGGTTATGTGTTGGCTGCTAACTTCAAGGTCAGCAGTTCAAACCCACCAGTTTCTCTGAAGGAGAAAGACGAGTTTTTTTGCTTCCTCAGAGATTTACAACTATGAGTCAGAATCCATTTAATGGTAGGTGGTACAACTGATTGACCATTTTACCCAAAGTGGTCCGTGAGAACCCCCACCCCCTCACCCCAGCCCCGGATCCCAGTTCCCAAAATGTGCTCTGAGATGCCACAGGGACAGGCAGAAGCTCTCAGAGGAATTTGGGCAGAAATACAGCGACATCTGGTGGACACCTCCCAAAATACAGCTCAAGATTGTCCTCAGCTTCCATGTTAGATGGGGCTACGTTCCTCGGATATGTAAAATCATTATGGAAAGGAAAAAGAATTAATTCGGTACTGTGAAGTGGTTACGTGCTCAACTGCTAAGTGAAAAGTCAGGGGTTTGGCCCCACCAGCCTCTCTGAGGGAGGAAGATGCGACAGCGGGCCTCCACGCAGATGACAGGCCTGGAGTTGGGTTAAGATGGTTTGTTAGTGTCGCCCCCCCTCCCCCATGGTGAAGCTGTATAGAGTCCGTCACACTCACGCATCCGCATGAAAGAGACTTACCTTTTATTTCCGTTTTTCTGCGCTAGGTTTTCAATGAACTCCATGCCATCGAGTTAATTCCAACTCAATGCAACCTGCTGGGGCAGAGTAGAACTGCTCCTGAGGGGCTCCACCTGTCCAGGCTGAACACCTGTATCAGAGCAGGCAGGCATCAGGTTCGAACTACTGACCTTAGGGTTAGCAGCCAAATCAGCTGCTGAGTTTTTAGGCCATAAATGCCGACTAAGCTGTCTGGATCAAAAAACAGCACCATGCATTTAGTGTGTGTGTGTTTGGGGGACCTTGGGACGGACCTTGGGACATGGTAAAAAAATGACTGAGAAGAAGAGCCTCGGGCTGGGTGGTGCCAACAGTCAATATATGACTTGGCTGCTAGCTGAAAGGCTAGGGGTTCAAGTCCACCCCGAGGAACCACAAGAAAGGCCTGGTGATCTGCTTATGAAAAACCAGCCACTGAAAACCCCAGGGAGCACAGTTCTCCTCTGACACCCATGGGTGTGTGTGGAGGGGGGAGCAGCCTGAGGAGAAAGAGTCAACAGCAAACCAGGAAAGTCCGACTGCTCAGCATTTTGCTCCTCACCCCACACGTTATGTTAAGTAAATGGAACTCACCTGCCTGGGGCCGCCGGGGCTGGGGGGGCGGGGATTGGAGAGTGGGTGAGGGTGGAGACCCAGGTGGACAGCCTCCACGTGTCTGGGGAGCTGGAGGGGGATCCTGGAGAGGTCTTTCTCCCTAGACTCCCTCAAGTCTCTCCCCACCTGCTCCCGCCCCCTTTTCAACCAACTCCACCTCCATTCCCGGAGTCTCTAGGGTAGCCACCTGGCCATGGGAGCTAAAGAGTCGAAACTGTATGCCAAGACCCCAGGCCCCACCCTCCTGAAGCCCTCTGGTTTCCTATGCCACGTGGAAGGTTACTGAAGAGTCACTGCGGGCTGGGGGAGGGGGAGATGGTGATGCTCCCGAGGGACAGCGCACAAGACCTTCCCTGCCCTTTAACCAGGGCCAGTGGTCCTGCCCTGGAGAATTCTGCCCCCAGCAGCGAGCTTGTTTTAGGCCACTTGTTCACAGGGCAGGAGAGATGGATCTTGCATCCTCTCGTGGGGGGGGGGGGGGGGGGGCCTGCCAGTGCCAGCCTGCCTGGCTGTAGGAGGACTCTGAACAAGACATTGACCCCGTGAGGTCTCTGCTTCCTGCCCCCCCCCACCACCACCACCCGAGAATGGGAATGCTTACAGTTCCTGCTCCATGGAGTGGTGTGGGGATGGATTGCATTGCTGAAGCCATGAGCATCGAGCTAAGTGATGTTACGGGGTCAGCGTGCAAGGAACTCGAGCCGCTCCTTCCTTTCACAGGTGTGAACAGAGGGCCCGCTTCCTCAAATCCCAAAACCGTTGTCCTAAAAGTCGATCCTGGCCCACGATGACCCCCTGGGCTGCAGAACAGAACTGTGGCACTGAGCGGTCTTGGCTGTCCTTACTAAAGGAGATCGCCAGGACATTTTTTTTCCAGGCTGCCAGTAGATAGACTTGAACTGCAAACCTTGAGGTTCCTGGAAAAAACAGAACTCGGTGCCCGGCTATCAAAAAATATAGCGTCTGGGGTCTTAAAGGCTTGAAGGTAATCAAGCGGCCATCTAGCTCAGAAGCAACAAAGCCCACATGGAGGAAGCACACCAGCCTATGCAACCACGAGGTGTCGAAGGGATCAGGTGTAAGGCATCATCAGAACAAAAAATCTTACCATAGTGAATGAGTGGGGGAGTGTGGAGTGGAGACCCAAAGCCCATTAGTAGTGCACTGGAGATCCCCTTGCAGAGGGGTCTCGGGGAGGAGACGAGCCAGTCAGGGGGCGATGTAGCAAAGATGAAACATACAACTTTCCTCTAGTTCCAAAATGTTTCCTCCCCCCTCCCATTATCATGATATGAATTCGACCTTGCAAGTCTGGCTAGACCAGAAGATGTACACTGGTACAGATAGGAACTGGAAATACAGGGAATCCAGGGAGGATGATCCCTTCAGAACCAGTGGTGTGAGTGGTGATACTGGGAGTGTAGAGGGACAATGGGTTGGAAAGAGGGAACTGATTACAAGGAACTATATGTGACCTCCTCCCTGGGGGACGAACAACAGAAAAGTGGGTGAAGGGAGATGTTGGACAGGGCAAGATACGACAAAATAATAATTTATAAATTAGCAAGGGCTCATGAGGGGGAGGAGAGAGGGGAGAGAGGGGGAAAATGAGGACCTAATGCTGGGGGTTTAAGTGGAGAGGAAATGTTTTGAGAATGATGAGGGCAATGAATGTACAAATGCGTTTTACACAATTGATGTATGTATGGATTGTGATAAGAGTTGTATGAGCCCCTAATAAAATGATTTCTTTTAAAAAGGAAATAGAGGAAAGAGCGAGGAGGCAAAGGGCATTCATAGAGGTCTAAATAAAGGCATGTACACATGTAAATATACTTATATGTGAGGAAAAAAACAACAACCCAGAACTCACTGCCATTGAGTGGATTCCAACTCTGCTAACAGTAAGGTTGGCAATACAAGCCCACCAGAGAGAAAGAAGAGGCTGTCTGCTCCCATAAAGATTTACAGTCGTGGGAACCTGGTGGAGACCTGATGGGGTTGCTGTGAGTGGATTGACTCAGTGGCGGTAGGTTGGTTTTTATTGCAGCTCTAGGAACACAGCAATGAGCCAGCTAGACAGACTCCCCGTCCTCCGGGGCTCACAATCAGCAGAAGGAGGCAGATCATCAAGAGAAAGACATTTGTATTAATCAAGATGATATTTTATTGATAGATAATTCACACCCTATAAAACGTATTCTTTTGAAGTGTACAATTGAATGGTTTTTATATATTCACGATAATGCACAACTATCACATGCACATCCATTGTAGAATATTTAATCATGGCCCAAAGAAACCTTTTGCCCTGAGCCATTACCCTGGCCACCCAAGCTCTAGGCAACTACTAATCTCTTTTCTGTCATTATGGATTTGCCTATTCTGGGCGTTTCCTACAAGTGGAATAACATAATTTGTATTTTTCACTTACCGCTAATGGTCTCAAGTCCTTCGTGTTGTAGCCTATGTCAGTACTTCATCCCTTTTATTGATTGGTTGAACAGTAAACTTACACTACCGATCAACTGTTTATGACTTGATGAGCCTTTGGGTTGTTTGGGGGGGGGCAGCTGTGAACATCTTATGTACAAGTTTGGGGGCCGTGGGCTTTACATTCATTTTGAATTTTTAATATCGTGCACTCGAATATTACTTATCCTGTCGTTAGTGAGGGTCTCTGCTTTTGGTGGTCCCTCAACACGGGCACCGTAATTCACTGGACTCTCTCTGGTCTAGTCTAGTCTAACTCTTGTTGGCTGTGTGAGGTTGGATCAGTTGCTTAACGTCTCTGGGTCACCTCTTCTACCTCCGTTCCCTCACGTGGTCCTTATGAGACAATGGCGTAGCAGCGCACACTGGAGACGCAGCAGAGCCCCTTGAATCACAGCCCACTCCAGTCCACGTGCCTGATGTCTGGGAAGGGGAGTCCCCAAAGGGGCGTGGCCTTGCCCTTACTGGGTCCTCAAGCCCAAAAGGCCCAGCTGCTGCTGTTTCCAAGGGAACGTGCTTTTCTTCTTTTTTGCCCTCTTGCCTCAACCTGACCCCCTACCAGGCCCTTGGGAGTGGGACCCAGTCTGGTGGCCCCCAAGCTTCCCTGGCACCCAGCACCTTGTTCCAAAGGCCCCTCCCCTGGTTCTGCCCACTGCCTCTGCAGGCCTGGCTCCCGGTCCCGCGCAGCCTGCCGTGAGGCCTGCACTTTGCGCGCCGCAGGGCTGAAGTCCAAAGTTCAGTCCCTCCGCTAAGCACACGGATAAATATGAACCTTGGAGAATTTCCCCAGCTCCAATGTAAACAGAGCGGCCAGGGGCCTTGATTCACTGGCCGCTGGGGCCAGGGTTGGGGGCTGGGGTTGCCCACAGGGCTCCGCTGGAAGGGCTTGGGGCGGGGGGTGCAGTGGGGGCCAGAAGCCTGGCCTGGTCCGTGGGGCCGCCGGCAGGTGGAAAGGGCCCACGTGGACGTGGGGGCGGCGGCGGCCGGCTTGGGGGTCCCGGGCTGCGTGGCCCCGAGGTGGCACGGACATGGTGGCGAAGCTGAGCCAGCTGCAGACGGAGCTGCTGGCCGCCCTGCTCGAGTCGGGCCTGAGCAAAGAGGCGCTGATCCAGGCTCTGGGGGAGCCGGAAGCCTACCTGCTGGCCGTGGACGAGCCCCTGGACAAGGGAGAGGCCTGCGGCGCTGGCCCAGGGGAGCTGGCCGAGCTTCCTAACGGGCTGGGGGAGATACGGGGCTCGGAGGAGGAGACAGACGATGACGGCGAAGACTTCACGCCACCCATCCTTAAGGAGCTGGAGAACCTCAGCCCCGAGGAGGCGGCCCACCAGAAGGCCGTGGTGGAGACCCTGCTGCAGTAAGGCCCCCTCCCTGCCCCTGGTCCCTGACCTAGCCTCTGCCGACCGTGAAGGGGCCCAGACACTGAGCAGCCTGGGGGGCCTCGCCTCGTCCGTCTGTCCAGACTCAGGGAAGTAGTACGCGCCCGAGGGAAGCCCCAGGGCATGGGCAGCAGGCCCGGAGAACCCCAGGATGGTGGCAATGGACCTCTTCTGCTCCCCAAACCCTACCTGTCCTGCCAAGTCCTCAGCGCGTGGCTTCAGGCGCCGCTAAAGGCCTAGATTGGGGCTGGGGGGCTTCCCAGCCCCCTTGGGACGGAAGCGATGGCCACGGGAAGTCCAGGTCTTCCCCGCCTGCCGGCCACAGCCCCCTCCCCCACCTCACTAGCAGGGCGCCATTAGTGCCTCCCCTGTCCTCCCCCCGCTGTCCCCTTCCACTGGCCGGCTCCCCATCTCCTGGAGAACTAGGTGGGTCCCCGGCTCGCTGCCTCCCCTCTCCTCAGCAGAGCCGGCTTGGTTACTAATTACCCACGGGCTTTATTATTTCTCTTTTGTTTTATAAATTTATAAACGGCGAAAGGCTCTGATAAGGCCTGTGATCATTAACTTGTAGGTCGGGACGGTGGCCTGGAGAGGCCTGGGCCTACTAGCTCCCCCCCACCCAACAGGGGTGGGGGCTAGGAGGTGTGTGTGGAGGTAGGGAGGCCTGGGGACTGCTGGGACCTCCCCTCTGACAGGTGCCTGGCAGCCCCTAGACGTCCTGAGGCTGCCACTGGTGGATGTTTGTGCTGAGGTTTCTCGGAAGGAATTTGGTAGTCAGGCTAACCCTGTGGGGAAGCCTACTCTCTCTGCTTCCCAGATGGGGAAACTGAGGCTTGGGAACAGACCCAGCTGATTAAAGAGACCCACCTGGGTCTTCCAGCCCATCTGTTTGGTGCTCTCAACCCCTGTGACTAGGGGCTCGGGGCTCCAGGGGAAGGGTAGGGTGACTGGGCAAGTCCCCAAATGTTCATGAGATTGTTCTGTCCAAGGTCCTGATCCAGGCTTGGGGTGGGGGTGGGCTGGCCACTTGGGTCTTCCCACTGTCCTCAGCTCCTCACCCCCACCCCCACCCAGGCCTTCTAGGCCAGGTGAGGACCTGGGTAGGGAGCAGGGAGGCAGCCAGGGCCCCCTGACTTGGCAGGAAGAGGAGGGCAAAGGGCAGTAGGGCCGTAGGGCTGCAGGGGTGGGGCAAGGAGCCAGGCGATGCCAGACCCAGGATGAGGGCAACGTGGTCAGGGTGGGGCTGGGCTGGACCTGCTGAGGGTCCCCAGTGGGTTTGGGGTCCTTGGGATGTGGGGGCAGGGGTACCCAGGGCCTCTCTTACCTGGCTGAGAGGGGCGTCTTGATCTGCAGCCCCTCAGGTGGGCCGGTGGAGGGAGGCTTGATCCACAGCTCTTGAGAGGGAAACAGAGGTTAGGGTGCTGCCTGGGGACCAGCAGGGTGTGAGGCCTTCCGGAGAGCAGCAGGAGAGGTGCTCCGAGGAGCCCAGCAGGGGAAAGGGGCCCATGCCAGAGAAGGGGCTAGGGACAAAGTGAGGCACCCCCAGCCTGAGGAGAGGCCACAGAGTGACTCCCTCCCTCCGCCCCATTGGGTTTTCTTTAATGCTAACAGCATGCTATTTACTTTCCATTTAAATTTGAGATGTTGCTATAAATTATCAACCAGCTCCTTGTTCCTGTGGAGTTTATAACTAACTACCTGGGTTACTTATTGTTCAGGTAACAAAAGGGACCTGAGAACACCCTGAGTAGGGAGGGGGGGAGAGTGGGGCTTCAGGCCTGCAGGCAGGGGAGGGGGACAGAGGGAAGGTGCCCTGGCTTGGGGGCGGGAGGTGGGGGGCTGGAAGAGAGAGTATACAGGTAGGACCTCGGGGACAGCCAGGTCTATGAGTAGCCAGAGCTGGGGACGGTTCCCAGACGCCCCCCTGGGTGCCCGTGCCCAAGGCCACAGCAGAAACCTTAGTTCTCCCCTTAGACGGCTGCCTTAGCTCATGCGTAGCCTTGTGCAAGCGTCTTTCTCACCTTCTGCCTCAGTTTCCCCCTCCATCAGCACCTGGCCAGTGAATGAGATCCAAACCTCTTGTGTTGGTTTCCACCCCTCCCCACCTTCTTACAGGACCTCCCCCTCGCTCACTGGTTACATTGACCCTAACCCTAACCCAAGACACCCTGGTGGTGGAGTGGTTGGTTACCCATTGGGCTAAGCACAGGTGCAGGTTGAAATCCCAAAATCACTCCACGGGAAGAAGACGCGGCTTTCTGTTCCCGTCATGATTTAAGTCTAGGGAACCCACAGGGGCAGTTTTTCTGTCCTACAGGGTTGCTGTGAGTTACTGTTATTTTAACCTTAACCCTACACACACCAGCTGGATGCCAACTCACCTCGGGACTCTTGCGTTTACTGTCCCTCTGGCCCAGAGCCCTTCCTGAAGCCATCCTTTCTCCTCCTCTGGCTCAGATGTCTCTTCTCTGGGGAGGCCTTCCCCATCGAAAGGTGGGTCACACACAGTTGCCTTCTGTGTGTGCCCCCTTGCTGGTTCTTCCCCGTCACTCATCATTGCCCGGGAGGATCGGATGCCTCGGTGGACTAGTTAGTTTTCTAGCTTTGGGTACCAAGACACCAGCCTTGCAAAGGCAGGGCCCGAGTGAAGCGCTTGCTCGCCATGTGCACCCTGGCCTTCCGCCCCATGGCTAACACACAGGAGTCCAAGGGGGGGGGGCCACACGTGCTGAAAAGGTGCTGCTATGAACCCAGCCAGAGGAGGCAAGGAAGCCCGGCTTGGTGATCTGCTTCCGGGAGGTCCAGCCATAAGAACCCTGTGCAGCACAGTTCCACGAGGGAGCTTCAAAAACATGGGTGGGAAAAGGGTCATGATCTTTTCGCTCCCGTTTTCCTCGCGGGTGTCCTGAAGCCTCCTCTGGGACACGTGGAGTTGTCACGAGCTGGGTTTGACTTGGTGGCCGCTGGTGACTGGTGGCTGAACACACAGCACCGAGGTAGGAGAGAGGCCGTACCTGCTGCCTTGTAGGCTGAGGCCATGACCAACGTAGGGACCAAGGTCGAGGGTCCACCTGCTGCTGAGCCACTCAGACTCCTACCTGGGAGTCACGGCTGGTGGGGCTGCAGCCCCACAAAGACAGCGGCCAAGGCGGGGCTGGGCTGGGATCTGTCATCCCCGATGGAAGCCAGGCTGCCTGGGTTCCAATCCCAGCTCCGCCCCTTTCGAGCTCAGGTGGGTGACTTTGCCTTTCTGAGACTCAGTGTCCTCAGCAAAGTGGAGACGATAACAACATGTACCCACAAGGTTAAATAGCACACGCATAGTTTAGTGCAAAAACTATTGTCGCTCCATTGCCATCATGGTGATTTCGATTCTTCATCAGGTTTCCCAGACAGTAAATCTTTACAGGAGCAGGCAGCCTCCTCTTTCTCCTGAGGCGCAGCAGGTGGATTTGAGCTGCTGACCTCTTGGTTAGCAGGCCAATGCCTATTCCACAGTGCCGCCATGGGTCCTGGGTAGCTAGTATTATGCATGGCCCCATTTTACAGACGAGCGCATGGAGGCCCAGGGAGCCAAAGTAAAACCAGAACTGGCCCTAGGTCCTGCTACCCTGCCGACACTCTCCAAAGTGCCCTGAGCCCTGCATGCTTCTCCTGGGCAAGTTTGCCCCTGCTTTCCCTGCTGCCAGACATTCTTGCTGGTCTCACCTAGAACACCACCAACTACTTCCCTGTGGTGCGTTCGAGCTCAGAGGTGCTTGCATGCCCAGACCTGCCTCTTCCTCACAATTATTGTCACGTGTGAGCCCACTGTTACAGCGGCCATGTCAATCCATCTCAGTGAGGCTCTTCTCGGAGCTGCTGCTGGTCCCTCCTCATAATACGCCCAAAGGCTGCGCGAGAGGAAGTCTCACCATCCTTGTTTCCAACGAACATTCTGAACGTCTCTCATCCCCCAAAGCTGACAAACCCTCTGAAGCAAGACGACTATTGGTTCCAGGTCATCACAGAGGAAGAGACTGAGACACGGATAGTGAGTGGCAGAGGGGGGATTCAAACCAGGTCATCAGGCCCCCCACACTGAGCTCTCCGTCCCTCCTGGGACAGAGGGAGCAAGTTCTGAAACTTGGATGATGGCCCCCAAAAGGGGGGTGACGGATAGGTGGGCAGACTTTCGCCTCTCCTTGGGTCCTCTGCCTTTTGTTGTGGGTAAGATGATAACATCGTTCTATTGACTGGGGACTTACAGGGTGCCACGCCCTGCCCTGTGTTTGGCCCTTGGTTTCCACCCCTCTTCTTCCCCCAGGGCCACCGTGAGGCAGGTGTGGATCGATCCCATGTAACAGATGGCATGTGGGACAGGCGAGGCCACGCAGATACTACAGTGGCAGTGGTGAAGGCAGGCTGGTGTGACTGCCAGGCCCAATGGCGTTCACTGCCTGGGAAGGGGGCGTTTAGTTCTGGAGTCGGGAGAGCTGGGGAAGCTGCCTGGAAGATGAGTCAAGATGTTGGAAACAGAGTGCATGTGTGTGTGAAAGAGAGATAGAGTGGCAGAGAGACAAAGGCAGAGAAGCACAGAGAGAGAGAAGAAAACTGAGCCAGAGACAGAAACAGAGAGATAGACATGAAGAGATGGAGACCCCAAGATCAACACACACACACACACACACACACACACACACACACTCACGCACTCACACACACACCCCGAAAGGCACACCACGGAGAGGAGAAAAACAGAGACAAAGACAGACGGACACAAGTAAGACAGACTGAGTCAGTGGGCCCTAAAAAACAAAGCAAAGATAGATAACTTCCAGCAAGTCTCGCTTATCTTTGGGCTGGTATTTTATTCTATTTATTTTTAAAATACCTTATTGTTTTTTTAAGGTGAACATTTAAACTGAAAATTAGGTTCCCATTTAACACTTTTTGAGATGATTTTTCTATTGAGAATTAGGTGGGGCGGGTAGGGGGTTACATTTCAGACCATCAGCTTCCTTCTCAACAGTTCAAACCACTCATCAACTCCCCCCTCCCCCTATCACTCTGTTCCCTCTTGTCGACGTCCACCCTCCCTGTCCCCAAAGTCAACCCCCCATCAGCCATCTAGCCTGTTGTTTCACTGTCTCTTGCTTGCCCTCCCCCTGCCTTGCCAACCTCAAAAGCCTTTTTGGTATGCCAGTCTCTGTCCTGGTTTTTAAGCTTAGAGTAGTGGTTTCAAACGGTGTGCATCCTTTTGGGATGGCCTGACTTCTCTGCAGGTCTACCTGTGTTTGGAGAGGCCTCACGGTGGTCTCATGGCTGTTTGTTTGGTTTTGTTAGTGGCACATCGTATCACTGTGTATGTACGGGAGTTTATTGTTAGTGGTACATCGTATCACTGTGTGTATGTACGGGAGTTTATCCGTTCTTCAAGGGATGGGCAGCTGAGCCGTTTCCAGCTACTTGCTGTGGGGAACAGTGCTATGATGAACACGGAAGTGCATGCTTGTCCGTGTTAGGATTCTTTCGACTTTGGGATACAGACTCAGCACGGGGACGGCTGGATCCTATGGGATTGCTCTTTCCATATTGGTTGCTTATGGGGCGGCTTACCACCATGGCAGCAGTTCAAACCCAGGCAAAGATGAGGCTCTCTACTCCGGTAAAGGGCGCCTCCGACACCCACAGGGTCAGTCCAACTCGGTCCTATCGGACTGCTGGAGTCAGAATGACCTCACTGGCAGTGAGCACTCGGTGAGGAAGTGATTCTCCTCCCTCCCTTCCCCATCCCTGGTCACTGCCAAAGAAGGCTGTGTTGGGTGTGCCCACCTGTTCGCCACTGTTTGCCAAAGTGACACCACACAGCACGTGTCCTTCTGTGGTGGACTTGCTCCACTTAGCACGATGTCCTCCAGAGTCACCCACGCTCTGAGATGTATAGGCGCACTCCTTGTGCTTGCGCTGTATGCATTGTGTGTGCACCACGTGCGTGGGTTTATACCTTCACCCGTCAATGGGCTCGGAGCTGCTTCCCCAACTTCCTATTGGGACGAATGCAGCCATAAACATGGGGGGAGGTGTTCGGGCGCCAACTTCTGTAGGGTGCACACCTAGGCGTGGGAGTGCCAGGTCCTGAGGCCTCACGATTTCTGGCTTGTTGGGGACGTGGCCATACATACCGTGTCCCACAGAGGTTGTGCCACTTCGCCACCCCACTGGCTGACGGGCATTGTAACTCCCCTCGTTATGAATTGGTTGTCCCAACACTCCGAGGAACTGTTCAAAAACAGAATGTTCATGCGAACTTGTGTCAACATTTCGGGGCCCGTTTTCAGGTTCCAGTCCCTGCCTCTGCTATCAGGTGCTACAGGCGTCCTTGCAAAGGGGGACTGGCCTTCGTTTGATTGTGAGCTCAGTGTACATGTGATCTGGTGGTGGTGGGGGATCTAAGACACACACACACACACATACACAGATAGAGACAACAAACAACACACAAAAACCAGACAGACAGATATGAGACCGAGGGATCAGTTGGACAGTGGCAGATTGAATTTCCAGTTTGGCCCTGGAGAGGCCCCGGGGATGAAGTTGGGAGGAGAGAGGGAGGGAGGGAGGGAGGGAGGGAGCACAGGGGTGGTGGTTGGAGATCAGATAAACATGTTTGCCCTGGGAGTTCATGGCTGGACTTTGGACTGTGCTTGCCTCCCAGTGACTGGCACCTGGAAGTGGGGAGCCATGGGGGAGGAGAGGAGATGCCGAGGGGAGAGGGGTGGGGTGGGGTGGAAGGCCAGCAAGATCAAGAGCAGCAAGAAATATGGACAAGTCCCAGCAAGGGCACCCTAGACAAGCGAGGTCACCTTTCTAAGCCTCAGTGTCCTCACCTATGAAACGGGAGAAAGAGTGGCACGCCAGTCGTTAGGCTATGGTCAGATGTAAATCATGGGCCCCTAGCTCGGTGTCTGGCTCACAGGAAGCACCCATGAAGCACCTTGTCGTTTCTTCCCGAGCCGCCTGCCTCTGTCCTCTGCTGGCCAATTTCAACGCCGCGGCCGCCAACCTCCTTTCCTGGCTGGGAGCTGCTAACAAAATGGACGCAGCTGGAGGTGAACGCTGAGAGAGACCAGCTCTGGGCCCTCCGAGGAGGGTATTGCCAAGAGGGCAAATTCTTTAAGGAAGGAGAGAAAGTAGGATGGGGTGGGTTTCAGAGCCCTGGGAGTAATTTATACAAGGCACATAATTCGGATCCCTTTCACTCCCACTCTCACAGGGAGACCCAGGGAGAAGACGGGGACATGAATCATTGGTGGCCTTGGGTCTCTTTAGTGAAAGACCCTGAACCCTTAGAGAGGCCTTCTGGTGCTCAGCACATTCTTTGTGTGTCCCAGGAGTCTGTCACTTCCGGCCTCCTTCACCAAGGACTCTGCTGAAGCCCAGCGGCCACTGCTGCTCAGCCGTGACCCAGGGTTGAGTGCAGTGATTTCCAGAGGCATTTTGAGCCTGAGTGATTTCTACCCGACTTAGAATCCCTTCAGGTGGGACAGGACAGTGCCGGGTCGGCAAAGCGACCTGGGGCAAGTGATGTGAAGCACTCTGAGCCTCAGTGGCCCTGGCTGTAAAATGGGGAAGCCCTGTTTTTCTCCTGGTTTCAGATCCAATGTTATCTCTCCAATCAATCTCCCTGACTCACTCACCCACCCACCCACCAACCACCTAGTCATCCCCCCATCCTTTCATTAACTACCACACATCCATCCATCCTCCCACCACCACATCCTCCCATCCATCCTTCTACCTGGCCGTCTATCCAGCCACCCCCCCATCCTTTCACTACCCACCCGCCCACTCATTCATTTATGCATGCACCACGGGCGTTGTTCTACTTTGGATGCTGAGAACCAGATAGTTACTGTCCTGCCCAGTTTCTCGCAGGCGATAAGACACACAGCCACAGACAACATTTCCAGGTAGGCCGGGGAGAGGCCTTTATAGTAGGCCTAGAAGTGAGGACCCTCCTCATTGGGCTCACTCAGTTTCCCAGGGGGGTCTGCTGGTCCCAAGTCCAGGTGGCTTGCTCCCACACCTGCTTCTCTCCACCAACCTATCCCCAGGGCTGATGAGGCTCCTAGCACTGAGGACCCCCAGCCCCACCAGAGGGGCCAGCGGGACTCACTGTGCACCCCTCTGAGCAGGTTCTGTCTTTGCCCTCCTCTCAGGGAGGACCCCTGGCGAGTGGCGAAGATGGTCAAGTCCTATCTGCAGCAGCACAACATCCCGCAGCGGGAGGTGGTGGACACCACGGGCCTTAACCAGTCCCATCTGTCCCAGCACCTCAACAAGGGCACCCCCATGAAGACGCAGAAGCGCGCTGCCCTGTACACCTGGTACGTCCGCAAGCAGCGAGAGGTGGCCCAGCGTAAGTGTCAATGTTGGCGGGTGCAAGTTCCCTGGGCAGGGCCTGGAGAGCCTCTGCGGCTCACGGGTGGGGGCTGGGAGCCCACCACCCCCATGGCACAGGCAGGCGGGAGAGTCAGCCAACATCCATCACCTCTGTTCTCAGCGAGGCTGTCGGGGGGACGAAAGGAAGGTGCCCTGAGCACCAAAGACTGATAGGCGGAGCCCTCCAAGAACCCACTGCTGAGCTCCAGAGAGCCAGGCACTGTAACCATGCAGCCACATGTGGCTGTCAGCTGCCAGCAAGTAGGCCCCTGGTTTCCACTGGCTGGTTTCAGGACATAGGTTGCCAGGCCTCTCTTCCTAGTCTTAGTCTGAAAACTGATGACATCTATTCAGCATCACAGCAAGGCCACAGCCAGACCGGGGTGGGGTGGGGGGTGGTGGGGGTAGAGGGTGTGTGGCTGTGCACGAAGAGCGTTGGCTGGGCCTCCTGCCTGGAGACCTGGACCTCGAATAACCCCGGTCACACGGGATAAACCAACGACACGTTCCTAAAGCCTCTGCTTGATTCAGACTTTGATTGTTTTCCCCCAATGCGCTCTGCTCTGGGAGCCCCTCCTGTTGCAGACACCACACCTGCTGGTCATGTCCCTTTGGGCTCCTCTCCGGTGTGATAGTTTCACAGGTTTACCTCGCTTGATGACTTTGACAGGGAAGGTTTCTTTTCAAGCTGAAATATTTTAATTGTTGTGTCTCTGACCCCAGCTGTGGGCCCAGTGCCCCTCTCCCCCAGGTTGGGGCCAGGCCGGGTCAGACAGACTGGCAAGCTGAGTGCCTCTGAGCGGCTGATCCAGCCACAGCTGCCGGGCATGGTTGGAGTCAGGGCAGGGCCAAGTGTGTGTCCAAGAACCTAGCAAGGGTGGCTTCAGGCGGGTCGAGTCCCACTTCTTCCCAGAGCCTGCTATCTGTCTCTTGGCGATCAGAGGGCAAGGGCTCCCCTGCTGCTGTACAAGACTCACCCGCTGCCTTCCTCCTCTCAGGAAAATGCTCGGCCCTTGTCGGTCCTCCTCCTACGGTGCCACAGCCAGGGATCATCTGACAGACTCATTATTAGTGCAGTGGAACCAGCTGACAAAGTCCCCTGGTTGTCTACCACTGGCCACCCCTTGCATTGTAAGCCCGATGGGCAAATCTGGGGCACGGACCACAGCTCGGGGTCTTGGCAGGAGATATTGGTTCAAGCTTTTGCATTACTGCGTGAGAGTTGAAAAGACATTTCAACTCTCAGAGCCTCAGCTTTCAAATGGGGGCGGCCAGTGTGCCAAATCTGAACAATGGCTAATGCTTACCTAGGGCCTTTTAAGCTGAGTTCTTGGCTCAGGAGGAACTGTGCAGACGCCCACTGGTGATGTCTGCTTTGGGCACAGGTTAACATAATAGCACACGTTCCCTTGTGTTTGTTATCCCTGGATTACAGGGTCTCTAAATTCTAGTGGTAAGACCCTCTGGTTTAGCCCCTGGAGGAACGACTCTTGGCTGTAGGCAGGTGGACTGGTGAGGGCAGGTGGGAGGGGCTGCTCACTTCCTGTGTCTGCAGAGTTCACCCATGCAGGACAGGGTGGGCTGATCGAAGAGCCCACAGGCGATGAACTGCCCACCAAGAAGGGACGGAGGAACCGGTTCAAGTGGGGTCCAGCATCCCAGCAGATCCTGTTCCAGGCCTATGAGAGGCAGAAGAACCCCAGCAAGGAGGAGAGGGAGGCACTGGTGGAGGAGTGTAACAGGTACAGTCGCTAGGCGGAGAGGGGGTGTTTCATAGCGCTGGTCTGGGTAGGGTTGGGGGAGGAGAGGGCAACTCTGGCTCCCCAGGTCCTGAGAACTCCAGCTGTTGATTTAGCCTGATGTGCAGAACCTAAGAGTACTCAACTCTGCTCAGTGTCTAGGACCTAGCTCTGTCCCTGGCCACCCTTCCCACTCCACCCGAAGAAATCTCTTGGATAACTGCTCATTTTATTACCTCTCTACCATCACTATGGCTATTTTGCTCACTTGATGAACAGAGTGGGGTCAGAAAGGCTAAGTCAATTAACCAAGGTTACACAAGGAACCCAGATCTACCAGGGGAGCCTGGTGTTCTAGAATGTTCCCCATGCCCAGGAAAGGGCTCCTCTGAGCCTGACTTGGGAGGCTCATGGGTGGGCATCTCTGCAGGGCGGAGTGCATCCAGAGGGGAGTGTCACCATCGCAGGCACAGGGACTGGGCTCCAATCTCGTCACGGAGGTGCGTGTCTACAACTGGTTTGCCAACCGGCGCAAAGAAGAAGCCTTCCGCCACAAGCTGGCCATGGACACATACAATGGGCCACCATCGGGGCCAGGCCCGGGGTCTGCGCTGCCTGCCCACAGCTCCCCTGGCCTGCCCCCACCTGCCCTCTCCCCCAGCAAGGTCCACGGTGAGTGCTATGTGGGCACAGGATTGGGGAAGTTTGTAGTAGGAACAGTGGGGAGATATGCCCCCATGGCGGCAGCCACCCAACCTCTTGGTGCTCCGGCTTGGATCCATCTCATACACGCTATCCATTCCTCTATATGCTACTCCACTCCTTCCATTCCTCTGTATTCTACTCCACTTCTTCCTTTCCCCTCCACCCATTCCTCTATATTCTACCCCATTCCTCTACATCCTATTCCACTCCTTCCATTACCCTTCACCCATTCCTCTATATTCTACTCCACTCCCTCCAATCCACTATAATCCTCCTTCCATTCCTCCGTATTCTACTCCACACCTTCCATTCCCCTCCACCCATTCCTCTACATTTTATTCCCCTTCTTCCATTCCACTCCACCTATTTCTCCTTATTGTACTCTACTCCTACTACTCCACTCCACCTATTCCTCTATAATCTACTCCCCCATTCCACTATCATCTAATCCACTCCAGTCAACTGAACTTGAATTGGGTTACTTCAATGCACCCATTTCAATTCAGATAACTTCATCTGAAGACAACTCAATTCAATTAAGCTCAGTTCAATTATGTTCAACTCATTATAATCCAATGTGGTCCATTTCAATTTAGTATACTTCAATTCAATTCCCATTAGATTGATTCAGGTTAACAAATCTGCAAATCAATTAAAGCCAAATCAATTTAAATTTCACACGCTCGGTTCAGTTCAGTCCAATTCAATATGATTGGACGAGATTCAATTCAGTTCTGTTCAATCCAATTCGATGGGGACGCAGTTCATTTCTGGTTCAAGGTTCAGTTCAACTCAACTGAATTCTGTTCTTCCTGTTTGATTGCATTAGCCTTAGTTCAGTTCATCATTTTAAAAATGACATATTTATGACGCACTTCTGCCCGCACTCACTCAGTGTATAGCATTGACAATGGGGGGCATGGAGCTAATCAATGCAGCCCTGGCCTTCACGGAGCTAGATGCAGCCAGGACGGGCCTGGCCCGTAGAGAAAGATGAGCAGCTGGCATTTGGTTTGGAGCAACGAGGCAGAGGTGGCGGGCAAGGGCAAGGGCAAGGGCAGGGAAGTGGGGTGCTGAGGCTGAACACGGCACTCTATCCCAGGTGTGCGCTATGGGCAGTCTGCAACCAGCGAGGCAGCAGAGGTGCCCTCCAGCAGTGGTGGCCCCTTGGTGACTGTGTCTGCACCCCTGCCTGCACCAAGTGTCGCCCACGGGCCTGGAGCCCACCCACAGCCTGCTGAGCACTGAAGCCAAGCTGGTAAGTGTCCTCGCCTCTGAAGAAGGTCCCGTGGCTGGGAGAGCCTACAGGGATCGGCAGGGAGGCAGTGTGTGGGGGGGTGTCTCACCCTGATGCAGCTTGGCATCCCCTGAAGGTCTCAGCCACTGGGGGCCCTCTGCCCCCTGTCAGCACCCTGACAGCACTGCACAGCCTGGAGCAGACATCCCCGGGCCTCAGTCAGCAGACCCAGAACCTCATCATGGCTTCGCTCCCTGGGGTCATGGCCATCGGGCCTGGTGAACCTGCCACCCTGGGATCCACCTTTACCAACACTGGCGCGTCCACCCTGGTCATTGGTAAGCGGGGAGGGGGGGGGGTACCCATTACAGGACCCTGGGGCTGGAAGAGCCAGTGAGGCTCAATCGTTCCCTCAGCCAGAGCCCATCTGTCCAGTGCCAGCTCCTGGGCCGGCGCTCTGCAACCTTTGACAGTCCACCAGAACAACGCTTGGCTAAAACCTCCGTGCGGAGCCGAGGAGGAAAAGCGGCACGGGAGAAGCGGGCGGAAATCTAGGCTGCGGGGTTGATTTGTAAACCTTGAAAGCCCTTCCTGATGGGCACCTTTAGGTAGAAAGGAGACCCGGTGGTGGCGTGGGCTAAACATTGCCCAGTTCAAACCCATGGTCAATCCCAAAGAGGAAGATAAGGCTGTCTTGGAAACCCAGAGGAGCGTTCTATTTTGTCCTATGAGTTGAGACTGACTGTAGGGCTGTGGCTGTTCCAGAGAGAAGCTAAGCTTCCCAGCAGCTGGAGAGGGGCGTCCAGCCCTTGCAATTCTGAGACACCTGAGGCGACAGGAGCTAGTCATTGCCCACTCCTCCCAATCCCTACCCAGTGGTTAGGGGTGGGGGGCTCACTGGCCATGGCCTGCCATTCATTCCAGTGAGTGAGTAGCAGGGCTCTAGTAAGGTGACCAGATGTCCGCTTTTTGCGGAACAGTCCAAATTTTTGGAAAGAGTGCACGACAAGCTAGGGAATGGTCTATTTGGTCCACATCGATCAAATTTTTAATCAAGAACCCCACCCCCCACGTCAATGGTGCCCCGCTTTAAATCTGGTCACCTTACTCTAGGGAGAGACGGTGGCCCTGAGGGGCCTAAGCTGGGGCTGTGGAGATGGGAGGGGGTGGGCACCAGGCTGATACCCTCTTCCCCCCCACAGGCCTGGCCTCCACTCAGGCCCAGAGCGTGCCGGTCATCAACAGCATGGGCAGTAGCCTGACTACCCTGCAGCCGCTGCACCCGTCCTACCAGCAGTCCCTCATGCCCCCAGTGCAGAGCCACATGGCCCAGAGCCCCTTCATGGCCACCATGGCACAGTTGCAGAGCCCCCATGGTGAGCTCCTCTTGCCCCACACAGGGCAGGGGGTGGTGGTGGAGCTGGGGCATCTGGGCTGGAGTACAGCGCAGGGTGAATCGTGAGGCGGTGTGTGTATCTGTGTGGGCGCAGTGGTGTGTGCATACACGTGCTTGGGTAGGGGAGACAGAGACCTCGGGGACATATGTCGGCCAGAAGTCATGCTGTCTGGAATGTCAGAAAAAGAAACCCAACTAGTGGCTGTGGAGTGCACTCTGGGTGTGTAAGCAGGGGTGAGTGCCAGTTTCTAATGGCTGGGTTTTCAAGAGCAGGTTGCCAGCCCTTTCTTCTGAGGCACCTCTGGGAGGGTCTTAAACTCCCAACCTTTGGATTATACCAAAACCAAACTCACTGCCATTGAGTCCACTCCGTCTCGTGGCGGAGAACATTCACTCTTTGTGCCATTCCCAGAGAGTAAGGTGGGCCTCTCATTCAAGGGAGCTCCCAAAAGTTCCTGGGAAAAATGGAATGACAAGATAATACAATTGTCTCATGAGCTTTCTGAAGTCCAGAGTCTATTACATAACACTTCCAGCAGGATTTATCTCAGCAAAATAAAACAAAAAACAAAGCCCCCAACTCACTGCTACGGTATCAATTCCCACCGGCATGACCGCCTCTCCTCCCTCCCGACAGCTCTGTACAGCCACAAGCCAGAGGTGGCCCAGTACACGCCCACGGGCTTGCTGCCCCAGACCATGCTTATCACCGACACTGCCAACCTGAGCGCCTTCGCCAGTCTCACGCCCACTAAGCAGGTAAAGCAGAGCCTGCCACCTGACCCCTCCAGCCCCAGCACCGTGCCCTGGGGCTCAGGTGACAGCCCTGTGCCTGCAGGTCTTCACCTCCGAAGCAGAGGTCTCCAGCGAGTCTGCGCTTCATACGTCCGTGTCCCAGGCCACCACCATCCACATCCCCAACCAGGACCCGGCTAATATCCAGCACCTGCAGCCTGCCCACCGGCTCAGTGCCAGCCCAACGGGTGAGGACCGACCCTGGGCCTTCCACCTTGCAGTCCCTGTGGCCAGGGAAGGCAGACCAAGGTCAGAGGGAGGGGCGTCGGCCAGACTTGGAGGGCAC
>NW_022111312.1:10549046-10553521 GCF_000313985.2 Echinops telfairi
GGACAGAGTGGGGGCAGGAACTGGCCTCTCCTAGCCATCCTCTGAACCCTCTCCTGGTCCTCTCTGCCACTCTCACCCACGTTCTAGAGAGCCCATCTTTTGGGGCCCTGGACCTGGCTGGGAGCCCAAGGACAGACCAGGGTTTGATTTGGGGGTTCCTGCCATGTGCTGGGGCTCAGGAACAGACGCCTGGCCTCCCTAGTGCTCCTGGGGACAGGCAGGTGGAAGGGGTGGCTTGGTGAGCTGCCAACAGCTTTGTTTTCTTCTGCAGTGTCCTCTAGCAGCCTGGTACTATACCAGAGCTCCGACTCCACCAACGGCCACAGCCACCTGCTGCCCACCAATCACGGGGTCATTGAGACCTTTATCTCCACGCAGATGGCCTCTTCCTCCCAGTAACCATGGCAACCACCTCCCAGGTTGCCTCCTGCACTGCCTGCTCCTGGGGGGAAGGAGGGCAGTGTTGCTGCCAGGAGGGTATTTGAGCCAAGCTCTGCTGCCCAGGGCTGCCACCTCCCGGACACTGTCCTGGTCCCCTCTGGCTCTGCCAGCAGAGGGAGGGTGCCCCCAGGTGAGCAGGGCCACTTCAGTTGCCGAAAAGGGGGCTGTAGAGAGTTGGGACGCAGAGCGTCTTCCTGGTCCTGCTTAGGGTCAACCTTGTTACTGGACATTCAGCCTGGGCTTGCAGCGGAGAGCCCTGGGGCTCTGAAGGGGCCACACTCCTCAGGACGCAGGTCACCTGCCCCTGGGATGAATGCTCTGTGGGCTTGTCTGTCGCCCACGTGCCCACCCACCAGGCCACTCCAGCCCTACTCCTCATTGCCTCACATGATTTCTTGGGTCACAGGGGACTCAAGCCAATGGGGTCGGTGGGCTAGGCTCCTCCCCCCTCCCCCCCACTGCCCCACCTCTACCCCTTCCTTTCCTGGATGCTCGTTCCCTGAGTCACAGCTTCGGAAGCCAGCTCGGGGCCTTGGCACTCTGCAGTTGGTGACGCTTCTCTGACCCCAGGGTGTCCTGCAGACCCGGCCCTTGTTGGGGGAGGCAGTATGGCAGAGCTGAGGAGCCCAGTCGGAGGGCTTGCTGTGTGGACAGGACAGACGGGAAACCTGGGTACCTGGGGCTTGGCTGGCTGAGGGCTGGGGAGGGGCCTGAGGGGCCCAAGGAGAACCAGCACCCCCTGCGGCTAGTCGCCAGCCTGTTGCGTAATTTAACATTTAGTAATAAAGCAAACAAGACATGTAAGGTGAACTTCTGGTTTGTTCGTGTCAGGGTTTGGGCTGGGGCGGAGGACAGCGAAGGCCCCGGAGTGCACCCCCCGCCCCATTTCCACCTCTAGTTTTCCTGCTGAGCTGCTTCTTTCCCTGGAAACAGGCACTGCTGGTCCTTTTGGAAAACCCTGCTGTTCTGAAACTGGCCCACAGAGGCGCCCCGCCTCCTGAGGTCCTGCAGCCCTGAGGTATAGGGGTGGCTGGCCCCGAGGTCCCCACATGCATGAGGCGTACTAATAGGGTATCATCATTGGGGTCCACACCCATCGATTTTCCAAAATGTGACTGACTCGGAGACAGCATGCAGCTCTGTGGCCCATTCACCAATGCGGAAGAAGAAAAGTCTGGGAAACCGGGGGAGGGGGCTCTGCCCTCCGTTTTCAGACAGTGTTAACCTTGGGGCAGAGAGTCGTGGGAGGGCTCTCACACTGGGGCCGGCCATCCAGCCCCAGGGAGATGGAATCTTGACCACCTGGCAGTCAGTCTTAGCATCTGCAGGCTCCCTCTTCCTGAGCCCACACAGTCTGGTGCCGCAGGTCTGCCCCAGTCCTCAGTGGGAGCAGAGAGGGGCAGGCCTTGTTTAAAGTTTCTGACCCTACAGCCACTCCATCCTTCAATTATGGTTGGGGTCTCCTGGGGAGTCTGGAGCCGCCGGCCGAGCAAGGCCTTGAACTTGCAGGGAGGCTGGGGCTTGGAAACAGCTGGTGTCCAGTGGGCGGCTGGTCTGCAGGGCTGGTGAGGCCCTGTCTGGGCTCAGCTGGAGAGCACGGCTGAGGCGCTCTTGGCTGGCTGTAAGCAGGGAGCCTCAGGAGTTTTTGCCTTTTTCTTCTTTTTGGTCCCAAGTGCTGCAGGGCCCCCGCTGAGCTTGGTGACCTTCTTTGGCTTGTGGACCAAGGCTGTACCTGTGGTGATGGTGGCCGAGTTGGCCCTGGCCTCCTCCTTGGCTTGCTTATTCCTTGTGTGGGCCTCTTTCTCCTCCACCAGGACAGGGCTGTGGATGGCCGAGCCCTGGAGGATGTCGCAGGCCGACACGGCAGCCTCCTGGCATCTCTGCCACTCCTCATCACTGTCCTCGCTGCTGCAAGGCGGCAGGCAGGGGACAGCCTGGGTCAACTGGAATTGGGAAAAGGGCCCCCTGTCGACCCCCTCTGTCCAACCCACCAAAGCAGAACACAAAAGGAAGTAGTGAAGGAGCTCATCAAGTGATTTAACCTCTCTGACTCTCAGTGTCTTCATCGACCAAATGGGGTCTGGACAGAGCCCAGGCCTCCCAGAAATGCCCCAAGCAAACACAGGAGGGTGCAATCGAGGAGGTGCTTGGGACAGGAAGTACCCAAACCACACCCCACTTCTTCACCCCCACTGAACACACTACTCCAGCCACTGGGCACGCCCCCTCCGGGGCCCCGACCCGATGGGTCTGCTTGGGGATTGTGACACTCAGCCAGACAGAGGAGCAGAAAGGGTGATGCCTGCGGCCTGGTGGGAGAGCTCACCTGGAGCTGGGGGGCGGCGGCTTCCGGCAGGACTGGGCCGGTGCTTCCTCATCAGGGTGGCCAGGGATGGACGTGAAGAACAGGCGGAAGCCTGATGGTCAGGAACAGAGTCGGCCCTGCTGGATGCCACCCCACCTCCCCCAGAACTGGTGCTGCCCGAGCCCTGCCCTCAGTGAGCTCCCAGCCCAGAGGCAAGGTCCCAAAGGACTAGTGGTAAATGCCTATGGGGGTCAGAGGGCAGGGGGCTTGAGGGGCCACCCACTGCTGGGTCAGGTCTATCAGCCAGCCTCTGGAGGCTTCCAGAAGTCCTGGCTGGAGGAGCCAACAAGCAAGCCCCCAGAACAGCCTCCAGAGGAACGTAGGACTTGGGTGTGGGGTGCACAGACACCCCGGTGAGGTGCTGGCGGAGCCTCGGTGTGATACTGGCAAGGCCACGTCAGGAGAGTCACTTTCTCGGAACCTTGGGTCCCTCCCTGTAAAAGGGGCACGTTCCTAATGTGAGAGGGCTTCAGAGAGTTCAGGGAAAATGGAGCCATGAGAGGAGGAGAGTTTCTCAGGAACTTTTGGAAGCCCCTCCTACCTGCCTCACAGTGGAGGCTGCGCAGATGAAAGAAATGGAACCCCAACAGTCTGCCCTAAGCTCCAGGTCCAGCCTTCCCCACGGCCGACAACCCAATTCTGACTGCGCAACCCTCCGGTCAGGGAGCCCATAGGGTTTCCAAGGGAGCAGCCAGCCTCCTCCTCCTCCCATCCCAGGCATACCTCCCCCCGGCTTACTGAACAAGAGCCCTTGTGAGCAGCTCAGCGACTCACCATCATCCTCTGCGGCCGCTTTCACTGCCTGGGCCTTTCGGGGCTCCTTCTCCACTTCTGAGATGGTGATGGAGCTGAGGGGAGAGGAAATGGTGGACCGACGATGAGCTGTGGGCCAGCAAAAGACTTTCATAATGACAACAACTTTAAGTGGAGGGTGGGGGCATGATCTTTGGCTGACCAGCCCCTGCCAGCTCAAACGGGAGCTGGGTTTCACTTGTGGAAGCTCCACCATATTCCAGCACAGGCTTTTTAAAGAGATGTTTTAAAGGTACTCGGTACAAGACGGATATGATGTAAAGTACGGCAGAGAGGACAGAAACCGGGGCAGGAGAACAGAAGGAGTTGGCGGTCAGGAAGTCCTAGATACTTGCTGTGAGCTTCCTAGCAGCAAGTGTGAAAAGGGAAACATGACTAGCCCAGCGAAGTCATACGGAGCTCGGCTTGCGAAGCAGGGCCAAACAGTTTCTTGGGTTTTCAGCCTTTTATCCTTTGAGACGTGGTGGATTCACATGCGGCTGTCAGAAGCAGTATAGCGCTCCCACAGGCACTTCACCAGGTTTATTCCCATAGCCGCAGCGAGCAGAACTACTGCCTCGCAGCACCACCTGGCATGGACATGGGCACAATCCTCCCACCGTGTTCAGATGTCAGCGCCCCGGGTCTTGGATCATGTTGTTGTTCCCTCGTGGTGCTGTAACAGACTAGCTGTGTCCCCTCTGGCAAGTGACTTTCTCGCTGGGCTCCCGTTACTTGGCTGAACGCCATGCCCACAACTGCCACGAGGCCCAGGAGGTAATGGACACCAGCATGTGGCGTAGAGCCCAGCCATAGGCAGGTGCCTGAGAAATGGTGGCTCTGAGATTGATGAGAATGAGCCCTGCCAGCATCATTA
>NW_022111312.1:10554006-10559646 GCF_000313985.2 Echinops telfairi
GGATGGAGTCCTCCCCCTAAGGCCCACAGGCACGCTCCAAAGCCCTGCGCAGGGAAAGCAGCCCGGGGGCGAGCACAGAGATAGGCGCCCAGGGAGCTGGTTCTGACTTGAGCCTCTACCACCCAAGTTGTGGCCCCGGGAACCGTGGGCAAGGTCTGCAGGCATTTCTGGTTGGCATGGTTATGGGGAATGGGGTGCTACTAGTAGGAGGAGGCTAGGGCTGTTGATAACCATTCTATGATGGAGAGAATTATTCGGCCCACAATGTCAACAGGACCGAGGCTCAGGGGCCTGAGATCCACTGGGGTATGACCACGTCCAACCTCTTCAGAAAGAAATGCCACAAAGTGCAGGTAACAGTCAACCATGGCTGACAGCCTAGGGAAATGTCCCATTGGAGCAGGCTGTCTTGCCACGTGGGCCTTGCTCCCCATGAAGTTAGGCCTGTGTCCCTCCATCCACCCTCACCCCGTGAGAGCACCAATTGGCCTTCTTGCACACATCTGCCGTGTCCACGAGGCAGAGGGGCTGTTGCGGATGCTGCGGGGGTTCAGCCTAATGGGATCTGGTCTCATGATTGATCTCAAAAGAGCACCTGGCTCACACATGATGGAGAAAAATACAGAATTCAGACTTTCTGAATTCGGGAGGTTGGATAAACCGAGGTCACCTCTAAACTTAAACCCAAAAGACCCCATGGAGCCTTCTTCAAACCAAACAACACTTTCACTTCACTCACGACAGAAGACCAGCCTTGACACTGCTCCTTTAAGAACGACCCATGGGGCTCCAGTGGCAACAGCGCCTTGAAGGGGTCTAGGATTCAGGGAGCAGTGAGTTCATGCCCCATTGGGGCACCTTAAGAGGTGTCCCATGGCAGTGCTGAAAGAAGGCACTATGGCCCAATGGATGTGAGGCATGCTGTGCGGAATGCCACACAGGCCTCTCAACGCAGAGATCCCAGTCCGCCCGTCCTGCTATTCATGCACATAGGCATGTGGAGATCACAGGGCTCCCCACGCAGGTGTGTGGTTGGGCTCCTTTGTTCCTCCAGTTGCCCTTCGGGCTTGTACCCTTTGCCATCTATTTCAGAAATACCAACACCAATGTGTAGACGGTACTTGAACTTCTGTTGGAAGTGCATGGAAGAGGAGGGGGACATGACGATCGGCACACAGAAAGCACTCCCCAAATACTGATAGTTTCTTGCCCTGTCTGGGTGAGAAGGCGCTCCTGCTTCCTGGGCTTCCTGTCTTTCTCATGGAAGCAGGATCATGGAAGCAGGGAAGCGCAGGAGCTCTGATAAGCAGCCACTGCTTGGGAGTGGCCCCCTGAGCTTGAGGACTCAGGACCACGGTCTCAGGGCACATCTCAGTGAACTAGCATAACGTAGACCACAAAGACAATGATCTGTACCTCACTTTGCTAAGTGGTTACCAGGGTCTTAAACACTTGATGCAACTATTGGTCTCCCCCGTCTGGAGCAGAGAAGAGCGAGGACAATCAAAGACTCAAGAAAAACATTCGAGCAAGGACTAATGGACCACACAAACCACAGCCTCCACCCCCCACCAGAAGAACTAGATGGTGCCCAGCTACCATGACCGGCCATGATAAGCAAGCCCTGGACAGAGGGGGAGAAAAAGGTCAAACAAAATCCACACTCATAGAAAAGACTACACTTGCTGGTCTGATAGACACTGGTGGAACCCAAGACTGTGAAGCCTGGACAGCCTTCAGACCTAGAACTGAACCCACCCCCAGGGCTCACCTTTCGCTAAACGAGAGGCTTGTAAAGTGTAAAGTGAACAACAACACTTGCAGCACGTGCTTCTTAAAGCGATCAGCCAGGGGAGACTAAAAGGGCAGTAGTTACCCCCAAAACAAAGCTCAGAAGGCAGGAAGGGGCAGGAGAGATGGGCAAGGGCAAGGGGGAAGCCAGGGAGGGAACAGGAAGGAAGAGTGCCGTTACATTGAGCAGCATGCAACTAATGTCATGAAACAAAATGTGTATAAAGTGTTGGATGGAAATTCACTGGCTCTGGAAAACTTTCAGCTAAACCACAATAATATATATCTATTGAATCATTTTACTGGGGCTTGTACAACTCTTATCACAATCCTTACCTCCATCCATTGTGTCAAGCACATTTGTACTTATGTTGCCATCATCATTCTCAAAACATTTGCTTTCTACTTGAGCCCTTGGTATCAGCTCCTCATTTCTCCCGCTCCCTACACACACACACACACACACACACACACACACATTTTAACTTGAAAAAAGAAAAGAAAACATAGCTTGGGCTTTGGAGTCAGGTGCGTAGAGGTTTTCAAGTCCCAGCTCTGCCCGACCGCTCTGTGACTTCAGGTAAGTCTTTCCCCTGCTGACGGTCTGCTGCCCCATCTAGAGGACGGGGACGCCACCAAGCCTGCCTGGCTGGGTGACTGAGTGCAGCGAGATTGAGCGCGGACATCCACACTCGTCACAGTGTAACACGGGCAGGAGAAGGGAGGGGGGTGAGCTTTCGTGTCGTGTACCTGTCCAGTAACGCTCTCAGCTTCTTGGCCACGTGGGCTCGGAATTCAGGGGTGGTCTGAAGCTCATTGCCGTCTTGTTCGTGCTCATCCACCCGGTGCCTTCAACACACACACAAAGGGACCGTTACTGCCTGCCAGTTCACAAGCTGCCCCCTTAGAGGCAGGAACGCTGTGTAGCATGTTCATTCTGGGCATTAGCTTAACATCTGCCGCCATGAAAATGGGTCTAGCCTAACATCCACATGTTCAAATACCAACAGTCATAAAGATAGCACAAAATAGGGCAGGGTTTCCTTTGGTTACACAGAACGGGTCTCCCTGAAACAGTGGACACAACGGCAGCTAACAACCACAGTCTAGCATCTGGCACAAGGAGCCCTGGTGATGCAGTGGGTATGTGTTGGGCTGCTCACTGTAAGGCCAGCAGTTCAAAACCACCAGACTCTGTGGGGGAAAGACAGGGCTTTCCATTCCCATGGAGCTAGAGTCTCAAACACGCACAGGGCAGTTCTAGCCTGTCCTATAGGGTCGCCACGAGACGGCATCGCCTGGATGGCAGGAGTTCTGAGGGTTGTGTCTCCTTGTTTTGGAACATCTGGTGCGCAGCAGGGGGTCAGAGTGTTGCTGGGTGAGTGAAACGTGAACCCAAAGTGACTACCTGAGGCTCCGGGGAGTGGCTGGCAACGGGTTATTTCCAGCATCTGTGGAGATAATGAAAATCAAGAGGCGTTGACAGAGGAAACACTGACAATAACATAATCAGTTGTGTGCCAGGGCACAATTTTAAGCGATTTAACAGGTGCGACTTGTAGCTGCGTCTGCAACAACCCCACAAGAGGGATTATCGTGAGCCCGATTTTACAGAAGGGAAAGCTGAGGCGAGATGTAAAATAACGCAGTCCGAGTCTGATAGCTGGTAAGGTCAGAGTGGAGGCTCAGACCCAGGCTGCCCAGCTCCAGAACCCTTCTCTTCAGCACCAGGCTGAGCGGGCAAGTCTAATCGGCAATGTGAGTCCAGAATGTACGGAGTGCCTACTATGTGGCTGGCTGTGTGTTGCGTGCTGTGGAGGACAGAAGGGGCTTCTCTGTTTACTACACTTTACAAATAGAAACTCCGGAGACGCCTGGCCCGAATACCACAGGTCTAAAGATTAGCCAGATGTCGTTGCTGAGCAATTTGACAGATCGCCCTGCCCTCGGGGGGCTCAAACCCCCCCCCCCAAGTAAAATATAAAAATGTGGTTGCTCTTGGTAGGTACCATCAAGTCAATTCCGACCCTAGCAGCCCTCTGTGCAACAGAATGAAACACTGTCCAGTCCGGCGCCATCCTCACAATGCTTCCTCTGCCTGAGCCCCTTGTTGCCGCTGCCCTGTCCATCTATCTCCTGTGGTCCTTCCTCGTTTCGCTGCCCCTCTCCTTTACCAAGCCTGATGTCCTTCTCCAGGGACTGGTCTCTCCAAAAATGTAACACTGATAATGATAAACGTATTAGGAAAAAGCAACCACAACAAAGCAACGGAGGAAGGGCAAGTGCTGGGTAGAGGTGTGACTTTGTAAGGACGGGCAGGGAGGGCTTTGCTGACAGGGTAACGTTTGGGCAGAATGGCTCTCTGGGGGAAGAACATTCCTGACAGAGAGAAGAGTAGCTGGATCTTGGCTCAAAGTAGAGATTACCAGAAAGATCTTTACATGTGTTTCACTGATTGGCTATGCAAAGGCATTTGACTGAATCCATTCTGGGTAATATCTCAAAGAAGAAAAATTTTGGACTCCTAATTGTCCTCATGTGGAAGCTGAACATAGACTCAGAGGCAATCATTCAAACTGGACAAAGTCACACTACATAGTTTAAAATCAAGAAAGGGGTGCATCGGGTGTATACTTTCACCAGACGTATTAAATCTGTATGCTAAGCAAACAATCTGAGAAGCGGAATGACGTGAAGAATGTGGTACCAGGATTGGCGGAAGGCTTATTGCCAATATTCAAATGACACAGACTTGCTTGCCAAAAGCCAAAAAACTTGAAACACGAATAATGCGGATCAAAGACTACAGTCTTCAGTCTGGATTACACTCAATGTAAAGAGGGAAAAATCCTCGCAATGGGATGAATAGATTAACATCATGATAAATGGAGCAAAGACTGTAGTTGTCCAAGAATTCATTTTACTGAGATCCACAGTCCTCAAGGGTGCAACAGTCAAGAAATTACATGATGTATTGCATTAGGCAAACTTGCCTCACAAGACCTCTTTAAATTGTGAGCAAACATGTTATTCTGAGGACTAACGGGTGCTTGTCCCAAGCTATGGTGTTCCCAATGGCCTCATGTACATGGGGATACTTAATAATGAATAGGACGGAGGAAGAATCGATGTACTTGAATTCTGGTGCTGACAAAGAATGTGAAAGGTACCAACGACTGCCAGAAGACCAAAAGAAGCCACAGCCAGGATGATGCTTGTCTCACACGTCATCAGAAGAGACCAGTGCCCGGAAAAGGGTCCGGTCACATGACTAAGTACAGCAGCAGATGTTTCTTCCATTTGCAAAGCTTACTCCGCCCATCTCCCTGCCCCATTAAGTGATGTCAGCCCACTGGAGTTATCCACACCAACCAGAAAGATGAGCTGAGCGGGAACCCTCCTGCCTAAAAGAGTCATAGACATCCCAAAGGCTTAAAGTACCCGAGATGATTCTGTGTTCTCTCTCTTGATTCTGCTGTCAGAAGAGGCAGGCCTCCCCTCCCCACTTATCTGCCTGCTCCTCCTTTCCTCACTGGTTGGTTCCCTGCAATAAAAAACAAACAAACAAAAACTGGCAGGCAGAGACGGCAGCCAGGGAAGACCCCATTAACTCCTTCTTCGCCAAATTCTATTGTAGTTAGTGAGTCTGTATTAAACCTAATTTTCTCTTCATTTACATAATAGTGACTCTTGTGAACTTTATACTTTTAAGTTAGCCAATTCTTGATCTGGCTATTCTAAACTCCTTTCATTTCATTTCCTTGGATTTCCTGTTCCCTATAAACATCACCTCCCTCAATAAACCTATTAATTAAAGCTCTCCCTCTAACTCTCCTCTCAGAGACCTAA
>NW_022111312.1:10559880-10573207 GCF_000313985.2 Echinops telfairi
CGCTGTGCCACTCCTTTGTTCCCCTAGCTTGGCCCTCTGGGCACGTGTTAATGGACATCTCCCAGCCCTATGCTGGCCTACCTAACAGAACCTCACAATTGTGTGGCTGGCTCAGCACCTGGTGGTGTGTCATTCTGTTGCCCACAGGGTTTTACTATGCGTGTCCTGACTTCAGGCACCTAAGACCACAACATGAGTCGGAAGTGACTTTTTGGTAATGTATTGCTGCTAACTTCAAATAGCACAAAGAGAAGAAAGATACAGACTCCTGAGGGCAATGGTCAGCAGTTAGTCAAAATAGTGCCGGGAGGATTCTCAGCTATGTGGCCAATGTTAGAGGATAAAAAAAAAACACAGAAAATGGTCACCAATGAAATGGCAAATTAGAAAAGTTCACAGGATTGGTCCTGGGGTCCTCTGATCCCTTGGCTACTTGATCGCCAGGGCATTATTACTTCTAAGCGGCTCTGGGACCCAAACTTCTGGATGAGCGTTAGGGGGCTGTAGTCTACTTCCAAGCACTGCCAGAGCAAGGAGGGTCCCCGCTGCTGTTCAGGATCAGAGTGAACTCAAAGGAGGCAGAACTTCTGTCAGGCCTCCCACGGTAAGTCACAGCCTTTTACAAACCACGTGCTTTAGAATGCATGTTCTAATACACACCCAAATACATGCGTGGCGGAAGATGCTCGATTCCAGTTAGCGGCTAATGGACGTATCCCCAGGACAACAGGAGCCACCAGAGGGTTTATGGCCAGGGACAAGCGGAGAGTCGCTTGCCAGCTGCTGGCTGGGAGACCCTCTACCCCCTTCCCCCCTCCCCAAGGAGGTGGAGAATGTGTGGGCGTCAGGAAAAGGAGGATGCCAGGAGCAGTCACAAAGGAGAGGCGAGAACGCCCTTCCAGTGCGCGGCCGTGAGGAAGGAGCGAGGGAAGCAGATCCGAGACACTGGGGCGCCTCTGTTTGCCCGACGCGGGTAGGGGAACCCTCTCTCCCTGCTGCACCTGCCCGGGCATGGAGGTTGAGCTTCATTCACACCGTTCCCAGAGCTCTCTCGTGGAAGGGCCTCGAGGGTCAGCAAGTCTCGCCTCGCCACCCCCGCAGCCCTCAGAAGCACCCGCGTTCTGCCGCAAGCCTCTCAGCACCGTCTCCTACCAGCACGAGGCTTCTGCGGACCCCTCGGCCGCTGCTCCCAGCCCCAGGCTGGGGTCGCCGCCTCTCGGCACCGCGACAGCTCCTCGGCGTCGCTGCCGCTGCTACTGCTGTCGGAATCGCTCGGAGAGGTGCTGGGCGCCGCCATCTTGGGCTGCCGCAAAGGATTGTGGGGCGCTCGGTCCCTGGGCGAGACGCCTTGCTACGCTAACGTGGGAAAACGTGCGCGCGCAGGGCATTGTGGGGATTGTAGTTGCAGCCTCAAGCCACCATTGGCTGGGAACTGCTTTGAGGGCGAGGGGAAGTCCGGTGGGGAGGGCTTGGACACCCTCATCTTTCTCCCCCGAAATACTAGAGGTTGACCCCTTCGGGTTCACCGTCACTTCACCTCTCTGCCATGGAGTCGATGCCGACTCTGACACTAATTGTTTATGGGCGTACAATTTGTGATCCTCGACATCTCCAGGGCTCCTTTGGGAGGAAATAAGATTGCTTCAAGAAATAACCAGATTGGTTCCGAGGCGTTGGGCCAGTGTAGTTCCAGCATTGGTTATTCTCAAATAAACTCATTGCTGTCAACTCAATTCTGGTTCACAGCCAACCTATATGCCAGGGTAGAACTGGCCCTTTGGATTTCCAAGACTGAAAACATTTTGGTTATGTTAGTTTGAAACTAGCTCTTGTAGATCTAAAAGTGATGGTGAGGGGGCATGTGATGGTGAGGGGGCATGTAATGCTGAGTGGGGCTTGATCAAGAGCAATGTATCTGAGAGGAAATACTGAGAGCTGAACGGAGGGTGAACAAGATAGTGGGATCGGAGGAAGGTGAAAGGAAATAGAGGAAAGAAATAGGAAGCAAAAGCTATTTATAGAGGTATAGCTATAGGCATGTCTATATGTAAATATATTAATTTATAATGAAAGGGATAGAAGCCAATGTGCATATATTTATATGACAAGTATTAAGGTAGCAGATGGACTTTGGGCCTCCCTTAACACAAGAACATTTTGTTCTGGTAACCTGGCACTCTTGATACTCATCTTCCCAACAGGATCACTAAAAACAAAATGGGTACATAAGCAAGTGCGGTGAAGAGAGCAGATGGTGCCCGGTATCAAAAGATATAGCATCTGGAGTCTTAAAAGCTTGAAGTCAAACAAGTGGCCATCTAGCAGGGAAGCAAATAAGCCCCGGTGGAAGAAGCACACCAGCCTGTGTGACCACAAGGTGTCGGCAACAGGATCAGGCAACAGGTATCAAAAGATCCAAACAACTGTATTGGTGTGAAAGAGGGGGGTTGGCCCATCAGTAGATAATTGGAAATCCCTCCACAGAAGTGGTATAAGGAAGGGATGATTCAATCAAGGTGTAGGATAGCACCGATGAATCACGCATCATTTCTCTAGTTCCTGAATACTCCCCCCGCCCCACCCAATGAACCAGTTCTACCTTACAAATCTGACTAGTCCAGCAAACACACATTGGTATAGATAAGAGCTCTCGACACAGGGAATTCAGGAAAGAGAAATCCCTCAGGAACAGTAATGGGTGTAGCAATAGCATAAGGGTAAGGGTAAGGTCAGGGAGGGGGCTATATATCACAAGATTGGATATATAGCCCCCCCCCCCACTCCGCAAAGGGGATGAATAACGGAAATGTGGGTGAAAGAGACAAAGGACAGTGCAATATATGAAATAACAATATATAATTGATCAAGAATACAGGCGGGCGGGGGAGGAGGAGAGGAGGGAAAAAGAGGAGCTTTTATCAAGGGCTCCAGCAGAAAATGTCTCGGAAATGATGATGGCAACATATGTACAAATAAGCTGGACACAATTGATGTATGGGATGTTATAAGAGCTGTAAGAGCCCCCCGTAAAATGATGGGGGGAAAAAAAGAAACTAGTTCTTATATCACAAAAAATTGAAGTCAGTTTCAATTTTACTTCTCCTCCTTTTAGAACCACTGAGATCAGTGTTTAGATCTGATGCGTAAGGAAACGAGGACTTTTTAGGCTGTGACCTCTCAAAATTAAAAAAATTATTTTAAAATGATGTTTCCCTTTTATACGTGGAGTATAATATATACAAAGAGAAAAATACTATATGTAGTTGGATAGCCGATAACATCAGAACAGTGATAAACTCAAAAGAACCATCGAGACCCTGTAGGGCAGGGTAAGTAAAACTGCCCAATGTTTACTCTGTCCTATAAGATTAGGTAGAACTGCCTCTGTGGGTTTCTGAGACTATACTCATTATGGGAGTAGACAGCCCTGTCTTCCTACCAGGGAGTGGCTAGTGGTTTAGAACTATCAGCCTTTCCATTGGCAGCCCAGCACATGGCCATTATGCCACCAGGGCTGACAGCATTTCAGTCAACACCTCTACCTGAAGCTCTTTCTTCTCCTTCCCTCCCCGCCTTCCCCTCGACTTCCGCCCTCAGCCCAGCCTCTTCAGATTCTTTTCCTTTGGCGTGAAAACACTTTCCCCCTTTTTAAGAATGATGTCATGAGATATTTGCCTTGATGAGATTGACTCATTTTGCTGAGCATCATGACGTCCAATTTTGTCCGTATCCCGAGGTGTTTGACGGCCTCACCGCTATTTTTCAGGGCTGCATCAGCTTCCATTGTGTGTAGGTACCAGATCTCTTGTGTCCTTTCCTCCGCGGGCAGGGTTTTCGGTTATTTCCATCTTTTTGCTATTATAGACATTGCTGTGATAAACACAGGTGTGCCTATTATCTACTTGTGTTTCTTTCTTTAGGGTGTGTACCGAGTAGAGAGATGGCAGGATCATATGGTATTTTTATTTGCATTTGTTTAAGAGATCAACTAGGAAGCCCCAGAGGCTGTTTCCACACTGGCCGTGCAATTCTGCAATCCCATCAGCTCGTTGTATGAGCCAGTCTCTCCGCGTCTGCTTTAGTAGTTGGCATTTTCTTTCTCTTTTTTTGAGTTTGTGTAAGAGTGTCTGTGTGAGGTGGTATCTCATCGTTGTTTTAATTCGTGTTTCTCTTATCGCTAATGATCGATGGCATGTCTTCACACGATTATGGACTTCCTGGATGTCATCTTTAGTCAATGGTCCATTTGGGTCTTGTTCACCCTTGGGGGTCTGCGCTATGTGTCTCAGGAGTCGTGTGATGTACTTATGTCTCAGGAGTGGAAGGGAGTTGACCCTCTGTCATCCTCACACTCCAAGACTTTGTCTCTCTCCGACTCCATTTCCCTACAAAGCCCTCCCTGCCCGAAGCTGAGACACTCAAATAATGAAACACTAGCCACTAGGGCAGTGTTAGCACCTGGGGAACGAATGGAGACCACTCCCAGGAGAACAAGGGAAGGCTGTGTATTCCCAGCTCCCTGCAGCCAGGGAAGCATCCTTTGCACTTGGATGAGAAGAAAAGGAGGCGGGGACATGACCAAACTTTACGGTGGAAAAGGGATCCACTGTGGGTGGATCAGAGGCTGCTGGCACGGGGAAGTTGCTGGGGGAAGGATCCCTAGAAGCAGAGCATCATATGTGACTGCCTAGGGGAGCATATTTGGCCTCTCTGGTTTGTCAGAAGTTGGAAGTGGGGAAAGATTTAGGGATGGCGTTGTGGTTGTATGTGGGTCCCCTAACTGCCACCAGCTGCCCCCCAGGTGAAAGATCGGGTTTTTGAATCCAGTGTAAAGAGTCACAGTTATTAACCAAACCCTGAACATTTGGGAGAGGTCGTTAGGGAGATTAGGGTTTGATTTTGTGAACTGGTGGCTGTGGAGGCTTTGGGTCACAGTGCTGTAGTCTCATCGTAAAACTGGCCAGTGCCAGAAACTGTGTGAGACAGAAAACGATCAGAGAAGGAACACTCGGGTCTTTCCTACTCAAATGAGTGGCAGAAAAGTGGTCAGACCGCCCCCTGTCAATGGCAGAGACCTTACAGGACTGGGAGAACCAAGAGGTCTGGCTGAGTTTGGCTCTCCTGGGTTTCACTGGGCATGATCTGGCAGCGATCCCTCGGGATCTTTGATCTCTCACCACCGTCCCCACTCACCAATCGGCAGGGCTAGGCTAACTGTTTACAAGCTGGGTAAGGTCTGAGGCTTCTTTGCAGAGAGACCTGGGAGGGTGTCTGATGAGTTTTGGATAAGATGCATAGCGAAATTCCCCAGAGGAAACTAGCTGGGTGGACAGGAAGCCTCTCCGGCTGTTTTCTGGGACAGGATGAGGGTGTCACTGTCTTGGATGTTATAGCTCCCCAAAACCACCCAATCCTGCAGGACTTGACCTTGGTACTCGAGCTGCTGCAGCTTCCTGGGCAGCCCCAGTGCGTCTTCAAGCTGCCCTTTCAGGGTCAGCACGAGGTTGTTGGGGTCCATGGCATAGGCATGGGTCCCCTGGTCTGGATGCCTCACAAACACCTGGATCTCCGGGGAGAAAGTCTCCAGCAGACAGATGCGGATGCTGGAGAAGACCCCGTAGTAGGCCAGGGAGCAGTGGCTACTGAGGAGCTGCCGTTCGCCGCCGGGCTCCTGAAAGGACAGCCGCTGCAGGCCTGAGTAGCCCCGGCTCCGCCGGACTTTCTCCTTGATCTTCTTGATGGCCTCGTAAGGGTCGACCCAGAGGATCAAGTCTGAGTAACCGCCTTGCTCCACTGTCACCTGGATGTCTCGTGCACTCTGGAAGGGAGAACGAGGGAGGTTGGATTAAACCCATGTTTCTCTAGCATCCAGAAGTTTCCATCTCATGTTCCCATCTTTTCATCAACAATGGCAGCAGCAGCCGCCACAAACATTTCTAGCAACCCCGGTGTCAGAGTGGATTAAGTGTTGGGATGCCAACCACAAGGTCAGCAGTTTGAACCCACCCGCCCTCCCCCTGAGGGAGAAAACTACCAGCAGCTTCTCAGGAGAAGGGAGAAGGAGGCTTCCTGCTCCCGGGAAGATTTACAGCTTCGAAAAACCCAAAGGGGCAGTTCAATCCTGTCTCTTGGGTTTGCTGAGCATCAACACCCACTTGATGCCAGTGGGTCGGTCTTTTAAGTTTTAACTCTGGGTGGTGGAAGCGAGTCAGCACTTGACTATCAGTCAAAACTTGGCAGCTTCAACCCACCTAGAGGTGCCTCTGGAGCCCTGGTGTCGACGTCGTCATGAGGACTCGTTGGGCTACTAACTGCAAGGTCAGCAGTTCAAAACCACCAACCGCTCTGAGGGAGAAAGAGGAGGCTTTTTACTCCCGTAGAGTCATAGCCTCGAAAACCCACAGGGGCGGTTCTGTCCGGTCCCATAAGGTCTGCTATGAGTTGAAATCGCCTCACTGCAGGTGGATCTGGGAGAGGTTCTTCCAAAAGCAAAAACTTGACAGAGCAGTCATGCTGTGCCCTCCCGGGGGAGAGGGGGAGGCGGGCAATGACCCACAGCATCTCATCCAAACACCACCGCTTCCCAGGAGACCCTGGCTGGGACACTTGACAACTGACTAGCTGGAAGGCCAATGGTTCAAACTCAGCCAGAAGAAAAGTCTGGCCACCTGTTTCCCAAAGGTCACAGCCCTGCGCGTTCTAGGGCACAGCTCTTCTCTGCACACACCAGCGGGCTCTCCATGAGTTGGGCCCACTTGATGGCAACTGGTTTGATTGGTTTCTCGAACCACCTCCTGGGTAGCACGAAAGCGGGATGTGCTTGGCTACTAACCGGAAGCTTGGAGGTTCAAGTCCACCTGGTGGTCTGCTCTCCACCACCACCACCCTGCCTTTCCACCAAAGAGATCAGCCATCACAAACTAGGTGGAGCGTAGTTTTTTTCTGACATGCCTGGGGTCGCCTGGAGCCAGCATCACCTTGACGGCAATTGATTTCACCACCTGCCAGGCCCTGTGTTGAGTGCCTTTCATAGTCTTTGCACACGTCACGCTGCCTTTCATAGTCTTTGCACACGTCACCCTGCCTTTCATAGTCTTTGCACACGTCACGCTGCCATCAGCGCTGTGAAATGGTTTCTGCTATTTATACCTGGTTCACAGAAGAGGAAGCTGAGTCCACAGAGGTAATTCACTGAGCATCCCAAAGCCTTCACCAAGCATCACAGCAAGGCTGTGAACTGACCCCTAAATCTGTGTCCCTCACCACTGCTGGGGGTCACACTCAAGTGCCTGAGTCCTGGTTCGGGAAGAGTGCCGCCAAGAGCTTCCGGGACCAGCTGGGCTTCTGGTGGGTTTGTTTTCAAGCAAGAATAGGGCTTGGCATTGCCAGGCCTTTAAAGTTTTCGAGAGAAAAACAATTGTATGACGGCTTTTATTTTCAGTGGGGGGAAAGCCCTCAGCATATAATTTTCAGCCCACTCATGGGATGTCTTTGGCTGGTGGACCCTCGGTTTGTAATCTCGGCACCATATCAAGGAGTCGGCACCGTATGGCAAGCAGGTCAGCCTGTTGTCCTCAGCACACCTGAGGGAACTTCTTGTCCCCACCTCCAGGCCTTTGTCCTGTAGGAACCCAGCTTAGCATGAAGAACTCCAGTGTGTTTTAAACTGCCTTCAACCCCTGCTAGCAGCTAGCCCCCTTTCCCCCTCCTCCCCCTCCCTGCTCTCCTGAGACTCCCTCCAGACTCTGCCCAATTAGCAAGAAATGTAAACAATCCTGTTAGACCTTGAACCATGACCTACAGTTGTGCTGTGCCCCCAGCACCCTACCCCCACCCCGACCTCCCCTCTATCCTGCCAGCTTGAGAAGAATGGAGCCCAAGATTCCTTTGTGGACCCACCTAGGAAATGAGCCTCCAGAGAACTCCCCGATCTGAACTTGAGGGAAGGGAGGGACGTGCTGGGGAGAGAGGAGTATAGAAGTTCAAAGGCAGAAATCTGACCCGAACAGTTAAAATGGTGTCAGTAGAGCCCCCCTATGATGCAGGCTGGACCTGATCTGGTTTGGCAAAATTTTCTGTATTTTTGGTTTGTACTGTTTGGCTCGGTTTTTGTTTGTTACATATTAGAGTGTGTCTCAGAGGTGTTATGTCCATGGAGGTCACCCTCTTGAAGCTGTTATACGCTTTTCTGGGTTGTGGCACATGAAACCCAGGATTGATGAACCCATAGGGACAGCAAGTAGAATAAAGGGTTCAGGTGGGGGTAGGGGTACAGCAGAGGTGTTGGGGTGAAAGGGGAGCGATGTCAAACAGTCTAAGTAGAAAAAGAATGTTTGGAAACTGTGGCAGTAATTGTCCAATGCTACTCTATGGAATGATATGTGTATTAAATCCCAATTAATCATTAAAAGGAATAATGCTGATAAAGATAAAATAAGAACGGGGGGGAAAAAAATAAAGAAAAGAGTGTAACTTCTTGAATATCCCTCCCCTGAAGTCAGCCCACTACTTTGAACTATAAAAATCCTGTACTTTGTCCTGGGCTGAGGCTCTAGCCTGCTTACAAACCAGCTGTGAATAACAGCTTTCATTATTAATCAGTGGTGTGGATTGATCTCACCAGGTACAACGGTCCCACCTGTCCCTCGACCTGGACTGCCTTCTGCTCTGACCTTCCAGATCCCCGCCCCTAGCTGCCAGGGCCCACCTTCCAGCCTTTCACTTCTACATGGGAGTGTACCCTGGAGACTTAGGGAATGTGCAGGCCCTTCACCTCCATGAACCTCAGTCTCCTCATCTGTCAACAGGGATGATGATGATGATGACAAACAATACTTGGCCTCCCTTCCTTACAGATGTGCTGCCTGGGCAAACATGTTACACACTAAAATGGGATAGAGATACGATTTAATGAGAGCTTAAATGCTGAGCACCCCAGTTTGCAGAAGGCTACGCATGACAGCGATAGCCGGAAAACCATTTGCAGAGTCCCCACAGTTTCACCGGCAACTGTGACAGAAGGAGCTGCCGCCAATCATGCTTTTGCGACCGTTTCTTTTCCCCTTCCATGCTCTTTCCAAAGCTTGGTTTCTCCACCCAGCCTCGGACGCCATTTTGACCTTGTGTCAATGGCCACCCTCCTTTGGATGACACGTCTGCTGTGTCCTTATGTTGTCTCTGTCTCTTTAAAGACTTAATCAACGTTCTCTCTAAATTATATTTGAGATGAGGTCTCTTTTGTACCCTAAAACGAATATGATTTCTTATTTTTTGATCTCTGCGTATCGTATCTTGTCGCCTTGGAGAAGTGGCTCTCGGTGTGTTGTGAAAGTTCCTTTCTTGGACTCGCTTTGTAACAAAACAGGATGAGCTTTCGGAGGATGGGACCACAGCCTCGTTCTCTATCACCTTTATCCGCTATCCCTTACCCCAGAGCAGCCCCAACAATGCTGGCACCAAACAACGGATTGAGTTGACTTGGCTGTTCACCTCCTTTAAAGGACGATTGAAAACATGGAGCTGGTTCTTAGAGAGATTATAGGAGAGAGAGCAGAGGGCGAGAGAACCGAAAGAAAAGGAGCTGAGGCTCAGAGGGTCAAAGAATGTTCTCAAGTTCACATAGCTAGTGGGTGGGACAAGCTTAGTCTGATGCTAGTTTTCATGGCTCCCTGGACATGGAACACTCTGATCTCAGTTTGAGCTCTGCGCCCCTGATGCCCTGAGTATTACCTTCACATTCCACCTGGGAACCGGCGCCTCCTGGTTGTCATAGCAACAGTCTTGTTTCAGGCACTGGCAAGCCCTCTGCTCAACTATGTCCCATCTGTACCCTTCCGCCACATTATGGGTGGGGTCAACCGGATCCAGGATGATGGGCCTGCAACAGAGGGAGAGGGTGTGCAGGCTCCTTCCGGTTTGGAGGTCTGCCAGCCAGAAAGACATTTTCTCAGCAAGCCACTGAGTCCAGGAGGGTCCCCCAAACATCACTGAGAAGTCACGGGTTGAAGACCCTTAGATTGTCAAGAATTCCTCTTGGGGAGGAGTGCTCTCGGACTTTGCTTGGGACTTTGGGAATGGAGTGAGGCTCCCAAAGTCATGTCGGAGCGATAGCAGGTGTCTCCGCAGGAGCTGGAGCAAGGAGATCTGAACGGGACATGGTAGCATTTGCCACGATAGTAAACACGCACCTGGCAGCATCGAGTCAATTCCAACTCACGGTGACCCCACGTCACAGAGTACAACTGCCCTACAGGGTTTGATGGAAGCAGATACCACATCTTTCTCCCCAAGAGCTGGTGGTGGGCTTCAATGGCTGACCTTTCGGGCTGAAGCTGAGCCTCTGACCCACTGTGCCACCAGGGCTCCGTATGGCAACCTTAATACTTAATGAAAAGATGCTAACAGCCCATTTGCCATGCAGCCTATTCTGAATCTTGGAACTCTGCTCCGCAGGGCGGTCAGCGGCTGCTCTTTCAGAAGTCCATCACCAGGCCGTCCATCGTTCATCCCAGGTCCCTCAGGGCGGACTCCCGTTTCCCTCAGCAGCAAGCGCTTAACTGTTTATGCCACCCAGTGACTTTGTTGCTTAAGGAAGCCCACCTATAAAGCTGAATAGGGAACCCTGGAGGCATAGTGATTTATGTGTTGTGCTGCTAACTGCAAGGTTAGCGGTTCAAAACCACCAGTCACTCCGAGAGAAAAAGATGAGGCTCTCTATTCCTGCGCAGATTTACTGTCTCAGAAACCCATAGGGGCAATTCTGCTCTGTCCTATAGGAATCAACTCAATGGCAGTGAATTTGGATTTTTAGCTTAGTGTTTTTGAATAAGACAGAATACCACTTTCCCCCCACTTCTCTTTTCTCGGTGACACCAGGTGGCCAAGAGTGGCTCCGTCAGTACCTCTTTTTCTTGAGCTGTTTTCTGACAAAGGTGTCAATGACTGGGGACTGCAACGTGTAGTACTTGGTCCAGTAGATGCAGATACACTCATGATCCTGCAGCAGTTCCATCACAGTGGTAAGGCCTTCATCCAGCCTGAAGTTCTCACTCTCTTCAGTACCCATTTCCCAGGCATAGATGGTCAGTAGCTCAAGGGCATAGATAGGGGGCAGGTTGGCCCTGGGGCACTTGGCTTGCACGTACTGTTGAGAGAGGAAGTGACAAAGAGAGAGTGAGTGACCCTAAGATTCTGTTTCAGGAATAAATAGACCGGAAGCTGGAAAATGCAAGTTCTATTTCTAGCTGAAGGAGCCCTAGTGGCACAGTGGTTAAGAGCAGCAGTTCGAGCCTCCCAGCTTCTCCGTGGGAGAAAGATGTGGGGGGTTGCCGCCTTGGAAACCCTGCTGGGCAGGTCTATTCTGACCTCGAGTCACTATAATTTGGAATCAACTGGACATCAGTGGGTTTGGCTGTGTTTTGAAGTTCCAGCTCTGCTACCTACTGGCTTTATGGCCTTGGCCATAGGCTTGGCTTTCCTTCTCTGGGTCTTGGCTTCCTTGTTTTGTTTCTTTCAAAGTCATTTTATTGGGGACACGTACAGCTCATCGCAATCCATACTTCCGTCGATTGTGTCAGGCACATTTGTACATAGGTTGTCATCATCATTTTCAAAACATTTTCTTTCTACTTGAGCCCTTGGTATCAGCTCATCGCCCCTCCCCCCTCATCCGGCTTTCTTGTTGCAGAATTGAGGGACTGGAGTCACTAGGGATGAATATTTGAAGAGATAACCCAGAAGATGAGCAGGTTAGGCCCTCCCCCCTGCATCCCAACGTAGGCAGCTTCATTTTGTAAAGGCACTCACAAACACCCACAGCCTTCTGCCTGGATTACAGCTCAGCATAAAGAAAACAGGAAATTTCACAACCGAACCAATCAAGATAAACAGAGAAAAGATTGACGTTTCCAAGGATTTAGTTTTACTTTGATCTGCAGTCAATGCCCATGAAAACAACGATCAAGAAACCAGCGATGGGGGAAGAGGGGAGGAAGGGGTAACGGATCCCCCTCGCCCCAGTGGGATGAACAACAGAAACGTGGGTGAAGGGAGACAGCGGTTGGTGTAAGACATGAAAATAATTTATATATTATATATTTTTATAACTTATTAAGGGGAAAGGGAGAAGGGATGGGGGAAAGAGGAGCTGATAGCAAGGGCTCAATAGAAAGTAAATGTTCAGAAAACGATGATGGCAACCTATGTGCAAGTATGCTGGATACAATTGATGCATGGAATGTTATCAGAGCTGTGAGAACCCCCCAATAAAATGATCTTTTAAAAAAGAAAGAAATCCATGACATATTGCGTTGAGCACTTCTATTGCCAAATACCTTTTTAAACTATTAAAAAGGAAGCTGTTGCCATGAGGACAGAAGTGTGCCCGACCCAAGCCAGGGTGTTTTTAATGACTTCAATTCCTGTGCCTGCGAAAGCTGAGCCATTGACAAGGAAACCCAAAAAGAATGAATGCAATTGAATTATAGTGTTGGTGACGAATATTAAAAGTACTCTGGATGGACAGAAGCATGAACAATCTGTTTTTTGGAAGAAGTACAATCCTAATAATCCTTAGAGAGTTTGTCTCACATACTTTGGACATGCTATCAGGAGGGACCAGTCCCCAGAGAAAGGCATTTGCTTGGCAAGGTAGAAGGTCAGGGGAAAAAAAGAAGAAGAAGATCCTCAACGCAAGGGATTGATGTGGTGGCTGCCAGAATGGCCCCAAACGAACAGAGCTACAGCCGTGAAGGTGGCTCAGGGACCAGCCCTGTGTCATTCTGTTGAGCGTAGGTCACTACAAGTTAGAACTAACTGTTGGCATCTACTGACAACTCTATACAACAGAATCGCTTTAGTTGAATTGTTGATGGTTCAGTTCAGTGGAAGCCTTTTACCTGACACTAGAAGTCATAACCTTTTTCTTCTTTCACATCCTACTACCCCAATGTTGTTGCTAGTGGCCCTCGAGCCGGCTCTGACTCACAGGGACCCTTTGCATGACGGGTAGGGTGCTGTCTAGCCCTTCTCCACTCTCACGGTGGCTATGTTTGAGCTCATTGCTACAGCCAGTAGCAATCCATCTCATTGAGGGTCTGCCTTGTTTCCGGTACTTCACCAACCGTGAGGTCCTTCGCCAGAGACTGGAGACTTGTCCTGCCTGTAATATGCCCAGAGTAAGTAAGAGGAAGTCTCTGTACCACTCCCAGAAGGGAATTGACAGGTGAATGCTTACAAAAATTAGTTTATGCTTTCAAATGTTTCTGATCCTCTCAAAATAACTCCCCAAATGTAATTCACGTTGGCCATCCATACGTTCTGCTTCTGC
>NW_022111312.1:10574972-10576660 GCF_000313985.2 Echinops telfairi
AAAAAAAAAAAAAAGAAAGAAAGAGAAGTGATGGATGTTCTTATATCTAGGCTAAGATCCCATGTAAATAGCATCATTTTTACTTTATAAACATATTGGGTTTCTGAGGCAGGTCTCCTTTAAAGCTTCTGAGCTAAGAGTGGGGGAAAAAAACAAAACGGAAACCACCCAAAAAACAAACAAAACCCAACTCCACTCAGCACTGTGGAGTGGACTCATAGTGACCCTTGAGGGCAGGGTAGCACTGTCCCAGGTGGCCATTTTGCCACCAGGAGGAGGCCCCTTCCCTCCCAGAAATGTGTAGATATGTGTGTTTGTGTGTGTGCTCGAGCGTAATCATGCACTCTGGAAAACAGCCCTATTAGATCGGGAGCTTAACTACCTGGTGAATTTTGTGCTACATTGGTTTTTGACCCAATGATTAAAATGGTAACAATCCAGCCCCTCATTCTCTTTGTCTTTTTGACACTTTTTAAAAGCTATTTTCCAAAAGAACAATTTGTTTATGGCAGCATCTATGTGTAGCCAGCTCTCCCCATCTCTCCCGCACTGTAGAACCCTTACGGAGAGCAAGTGGGAGCAAATTCATGAGTGGAACAGAGATTACTAAACAAATAGACCATACCAAGGAACTCAGCCTGATTTCACTGGACCCATACCCCAGCAGGGGTTAAAACTGCTTAGCCATACTGTTTGGATGGGGTTGAGTTTGTTACCTAGGTTAATGATCTGTTTTGATGGATATATAAAAAAAACTCCAATCTGATAGCCCCTCACCTGCAGGTACCAGTGCTTTACCAGCCTCAGGAGGTTTTTTAGCTTTGTCGGCCGATGCTTCACAAAGTCCCTCTGCAGCTCGCTGAAGGACGGAGAGAATATTCCTGGGTAACCGTGGGCCTTAATCAGACTCTCATAGACCTCAGGTGGCGGCTGAACATTGGGAACCAAAGGCCCTGAGGAGAGAGGAAGCAAAGGGAGAGAACGGAGAGGAGGGAGCCTCAGGGTGATACGCAGGCCACGAGGGAGGGCCTACTGATTCAGTGGTGTCCCCTCTCCAGAGAAACCTGAAGTCTCACACTCTCAGCGATCAAAGCTATGTCTTCATGGCTTGTTCTTCTGATGAGATTCTTTCCCTGGACAATGGAAATTCCCATTCCTTAGGCCACTCCCTTGATGTCCCCAAGACCCCCTGTTCTCCTGAATGTCTGTTTTGGAGCTTTTTTCTCTGTGATTATTTTAACCTCCAAATACCTATAGGGGAGATGTAGCCTAGGTTAAGAAAGCTGGGCTGAAGGAGAGTGTTTGCCTCAGGGAGTATGATTGTCCATGACAGACATCCCTAATCCATCCCCACACTCCATGACAGACATCCCTAATCCACCCCCACACTCCATGACAGACATCCCTAATCCATCCCACACTGCATGACAGACATCACTAATCCATCCCACACTCTTTCTTGTTAAGATTGGGTAACATCCTGGCACCTTTGCCCTGTAGCTCTCCAGACAGTTATTAAGAGCTGGCACATGAGGTGAAACCTATTTATCATCTGGGGTTGTAGCCCAAAATTGTTTAACCCACACAGCCAGGACGCTTGGCCTGAAGGCAAACAAAAAGTACCAGAGAGGTCAAGGCCAGGAGAAGCAGCCCCGAGCCAATGACTCGGGGAAGTTGGCAGATAAACA
>NW_022111312.1:10576878-10599063 GCF_000313985.2 Echinops telfairi
TACACACACACACACACACACACACACACACACACACAATCTCTTTAAACGTTTTTATTGTGAATTGGGTGAAAAGGTTTACAGAGAAAGTCTACTTCCATTCAGCTATTTGTACGCATTCTGCTTCCTGTCATTAACTGCATTTCCCACAATGTAACATCGCTTATCCCACTTGCTGTCTGTTTCCTGTTTTCATTCCTAACCCTTCTCCACTTTGCTCTTGTGTAAATGACGCCATGTTGGTCTCCTCTGGTTCACTATACCAAGCGGTTCCTGTGTTCCTAGTGGTGTTGTTCCCCTTCTAGACCTCTCTGTTGTTTGGCCAAAGGTGGAGTCATAGGCAGGGGAATAGGGAGGTGGGTGAGGGATGGGTGTAAGGGAGTTCCCATTCCTGTCCTGAAAGGCGACTAGATTCACCCTTGTTCACTTCCCAACTTCCCGACCAGTTTGTCCTTGGAATCATCTCTCAAATAAATTGCTTGCCTTCAGATCCTTGGGCCAGGGTCTGCTTCTGGGAAAACTCAAGCAAGTACAGGCCCCTGCACCCACAGTAAGCATCCCTGAAGCCCATTGTGGTCTGTTATAGCTCCTTCTCCTAGGCACCCAGGATGCCTTGTTCTCGTCCTCGGCACATTTAACCCCCATTTGCCATCGTCCCTTTGTCTGCGTGACTCATACTCATCTCCATTTCCCGGGGAGAGGTCAATGATGACCAGATTTGGGCCAGTCCTGTGCACTGGGGACCCTCACCCCCAGCATAGGACAAGAAGGCATGCATGGGACAGGCCTGATGAGTGAAGGAATTGCAAGTCCCCAGAGGGCGGGTGATCAAGGCAAATAGGTTTTCCCCTTCCCCTTACCCAGGGCCCTGTAGGCGGGCACAATGGTGACGGTGACGAGCTCCAAGATCTCACTGGTTTGGATGGTGACGACAAGAACATCGGGGACTCCCCGGGCCACGTAGACCTCCTGGAGTCCGAGGGCCAGCAGGTCCCGGCAACGCCACAGTTTTTTCTGTATCAGGCTCAGAACGGCCTGGTGGAACTTGGTCTCCTCCCGGAAGCTTTGGAAACAGCTCAGGAACACCACCAACTCCACCTCCGCAGCATTCCTGAGCGCCGTGCCATTTCCAGAGGAGTCCGCCTGCGGAGCAAGCGCCAAACACCTGTCACCCTGTGCCACGCCTTATCAACTTCACACCAAGCAGCCCCTTTGAGAGTACCGGGCGGCGTACATGGTTAAGGGCTGGACCACTAACTGAAGGACTGACTGTTTGGACTGACTGTTGGACCCCCTACCCCTCACTCCGCCGTCCCCCCTCCCCTCCCCCAGCAGCCCCCCAGTGGTGCCTAGAGAGACAGACATGGTGATCTGTTTCCAAAAGGTCGAAACCCCGTGGAGCATGATCCTACTCAGAGACATGCTGGTCAGTTGCCAGGAGATGGAACCAGCTCCATGGGAACCGACACCCACCAGGGGCATCCCATCTGATGCTCGCCACAGCCCTGAGGGGTCGTACTCACGTCCCCACTTTCTAGGTGAGAATACTAAGATATCAAGAGGCTATACCCCTCGCTCCTGGTCCCAGGGTAGCTGGGTCTGACCCAGACAGCCCATCTCCAGAGCTCCTGCTTCTGAAGGACGCCAAGGCAGGGCTTCGGAGCCTCAGGTTTCCCATCTACCAAGTGGGCATTATCCTGTCTGCTCTATAATGTTTGGTTGGGGGTCATTCCAAGGAGCCCCGGCGGAGTGGCAGGTGTCAGCACTGGGCTGCTGACCTACAATTTGGCCGTTCAAAGCTACCAGCTGCAACACTAGGGGCCAGAGCAGTCATCTTTTGACAGAAGTCCGCCGATCATCAGGCCCTTACTTCCACAGAGCTGGGGGGTGGGTTCAAGTCCCCGACCATTTGGTTAGTAATGGGTGAAAGCCTCCATTAAGTCCTTCGTTCAATCCTCCTGAAGCCCCAGCTCGTTCAAGGACAGCAGCATTCACTCACGTCACCCACCCTGATGACCAGACTTCCTGTGCTGGGGATTACAGTCCAGAAATGATCCTTGACAGCTGACCTTGGAGCGCTCGGGTCCATGGATGCCTCTACCACGTAGTGGTCTTCAGGGGAGACGTGGTTATGATCTGTGAGCAGGTTTTGAGGGCTGAGAAATGACTACTTGCCGCCCTCAAAACTCATTCTCTTTGTAAGGTCCCCCTCTCCCCTGTCTTTCCTCGTTCCCTGCCACTTCATTCTCAGGGCTGAGAGCCAGGGTCTGGGAAGCGCTGTGTAAGTCAGACTTGCGCTCCATTCCCAGAAGAACGGTTCGTCAAGAACGATCACCATGCTTCTCTTTCGAAACATTCACCAGGAACCACTAATCCCTCAACCTGCGCTGCCTCGTGTGAGGGAATGTGGGCTTCACACCGCGAGGTCAGCAGTTCAAAACCACCAGCTGCTCCGAGGGAGGAAGATGAGGCTTTGTACTTTCTGTAAAGAGTTGCAATCTCAGAAACCCACCTGGGCTGTTCTACTCTGTCCTACAGGGTCGCCAGGAGTCGCAGTAGACTTTGACTCGATGGCACTGAGGGAGCGGTGGTGGTGGTGGTGATGATGATGCGATGTTTCTCCTGTTGTGCATGGAGTTGCTATGATTTGGAACCAACTGGACGGCACCCAAAACAATGATGACATCATCATCATGATAATGATACAGTGAACCCTCGTTTATCGCGGTAATCGGTTCTAGACCCTACCGTGATAAATGAAATTCTGCGAAGTAGGATTCCTTATTCAAGTCGAAATGGCGTGCAACCTCCATGATTTTCTTGCCATCTTTGATCATATCCAAAAGTTTTACCTTTTCCTAGATGGTGAGCATCTTCCTCTGGTGCTTATTTTTATTGTCAGAAGGCTTAGAAGAAGCAGCTCATTTAGGAGCCATCATAGGGCTTAGATAAAATTTCTTAAAAATCGCAAACAATTACAGTACACTGTACAAAAGCAAAAATGCATCTGATCCGTAGTTCCGATACATAGCGATGCAGACAGAAGCGTGTACAGTATGAGCCAATCAGTAGCAGTAATGACAGAGCATGCACTGTTACACAAAAACCGCGATAGAGTGAAGCCGCGGAAGTCGAAGCGCGAAGTGGCGAGGGTTCACTGTACTCTTAATTGCCAATGACAAGACCAAGGACTTGAGAGATCCAATAAGTTCAATGTCACAGGACCTATATAAGTGAAGGAACCAGATCTTTCTGGTAGCAAAACTTCTGGGTCTTATATCTGAACCATAGCGCAGATGGGTGACAAGAAGGGGTGGGGGGCTCAGGCTTCAGATTCCTTCCCTGGAGTGGAGACCCCTGAAGTGAGAACTTTAGCACTGGGCTCAAAGTCAGGAATCCCCACTCTAGTCTTGTCTCTGCCACCAATTTGCTGTGTGATCAAGGGACGTCTCTCACCCTCTCTATGCCTCTGTGTTCTCAGTGGTTCATTGTTGGACCAGCTAAGACTGTCTGATTCTAATTCTAGCTCTGACCCTCTTGGATTTTGACCCTCGTTAGGACAGGAGGCGACATAAGGCAGCTGGAGGAAGGATTTAGGGGAAACCTCTCAGTGGGACAGCCCAGAGTCCTGGCTGTGGAGTTAAACAGACAGACTATGATGCAAATCCTAGCTCTAAGACTAGCTATGTGGCTTTAGGCAAATCACTTCACTGCTCGGAGCCTGTAAAAAATATTCTTAATGTGAAAACATTCAGAAAATACAATGAACACACCTCTGTCCAGCCAGTTAGAATGAACAGATATACACACCTCGACTCGTTTGCTTCATCTAAACCATTTTAAAGTGAATTTCAGATATCAGGATACTATATCCCTTAAATCTTTAGCTGTAAGCAAACTACAATAGAGTGCAAATACAACTTCTTATATGCACTCCAAGCTCAAACTCACTGCCATCGATGTGCTGACTCATAGCGACTAACTGCTGGTAGGCTCGAACTGCTGACCTTGTGGGTTGCAGCCCACTGTGTAATCACCATGCCACCAGAGCTCCCTTCATATGCACGAGGAAACAAACAAAACCATTCTCGTAACTCGCGTTACTGTGATCGTCCCTTTATTGAGGTGATCTGGAACTGACCCCACAATAGCCCCAGCATCCGCCTGTCTTACAGCGATCAAAACCAACAATGCTGCTCTTCCATCACCTGACACCCAGGCCATATGAGAACTTTCCCAGTGTCTCCAAGGTGTATTCTACAGATGGATTCTGCGAGCCAGAACCCAGCCAAAGACCACACGTTACATGTTACATCGGTTGTCTCCAAGCCGCTACTTTGCTCAGCTGTCACATGATAGCTACATCGCAGAGTACGACCATTGGGGAGATGCCCCATGCTTAGGGGGTCGATGCGTGTCCCTCAGAGTGTGAGCTGTTCTCAGTACTTTTCTTAGTAGACCTGTTCTGCTCAAGGCAGCTGCCTGGTCTGGGTAGGCAGGCAAAAGCCGGCAGAACTCAAGCTGTGAGCAGCAGCGTGGGTTAGGGGTGAGTCGGCAAGGGCGCCCCGGCATCACGAGTGATGCAGCCCAGGTGTTGCCCCATCCTTTGCCCTGGCATGGAAGAGACGAGTCTCACCTCGACAACCTTCAGCACCCGCACCTCCTGGCCCAGGCGGTGCTCGGCCTGGAAGTCTTCCTCCCTCAGGAACCGCTCCACAGTTCGCACGACCTTCTTCATCTTCGCTTTCCACTCCCGGCTGGGCAGCAGGTACTGAGCCACAAAGGAATCCAGCCTGGAGGCAGGGGTGTCAAACAGCTCCGGAGCCAGCGCCATCCTGGCTCCAGAGTACCACGGCTGGGCAGAGACAGCCACACACCTGTCCTGGAAAACACACAGCCACTCCGTGAAGGCGGCAACTGACTCCCGCCCTGTGGGGGGTCCAGGGCTGGAGCTGGGAGGGAACGGGATGATGGCCTGCCAGCGGCCACCCTGCTAGGAGCCCATCGCTGAGGCAGTGATGCACAGGGACACTGGGCTGACGCGGGAAGCCTGGGCCACCTTAAAGAGCCTGGCGTCCGGCCAGCCTGCCCGCTGCTAGTTTCGATTCTCAGCCTTTTGAGTTTCCCTTTTATGACGTTTGGAAACCGAAATGAGTTCGGTCATGGAGGAAGGCCCTCTGGCAGTAAATGGGAGTTGAATGGCAGTCCAACGGGCCGCCTTGGGGACAAACAACAAAAGGAAACGGAGGCCCAGAAAGGAAAGGGATCTCCCTGTACAACTGCTCCAGCGTTTACCCACTTCCGTTTCGTTCTTGAGATTTTTCTTTGTTTCATTGTGTTACTGTTGTTGCACCGTGTGCTTGCGTTCTGTTGTGATTTTTGTTTGATTTTCTCTCTGTGAAACCCAGATCAGGTAAACCTATAGAGGCAACTGGATTCAAAGGGACGTGGCGGGGGAGGCTGGCAGGAAATGGGGAGCTAACGTTGAGTGTAAGGAGGAAGAAATGTGCAGGAATTGATTGGGGTGATGGTTGGACGACTCGTATGAATGCGATGGAAAGGTGTGATATAGAATTTGTATCTCCATGAAATTGTTGAAAATAAACTCATTTTTAAAAAAAGAACGAGAAGGGACTTGCGTGGGGTGGGGGAAAGAAGTGAAAACTCCAGAGTCAGACAAAACAGACTTGGCACTCAGTCTGCTACCATATTTTTAATCATTTTATTGGGGGCTCTTAGAGCTCTTATCACAATCCATCCATCCATCCATTATGTCAAGCACATTTGTGCAGATGTTGCCATCATCCTTCTCAAACACTGTCTTTCTACTTGAGCCCTGATGTCAGCGCCTCTTTTCCCCTCCCCTCCCTCCCTCACGAACCCTTGATAAATTATAAATGATTGTTTTCATATCTTAGCCACCTGCTGCCTACCTTCTCCCATGGTTCTGTTGTCCATCACCCTGGGTGGGGGGATGGTGGTACTTATACATACGTTGATCATTGAGATGGGTTTCCCCTTTCTCCCCATACCTTCCCCCTACTCTCATGGTGTCACTACTCCCATTATTGGTCCTGAGGGGTTTATCTGTCCTGGATTCCGCGTGTCCAGAGCTCTTATCTGTACCCGTGTGCATGCTCTGATGTAGCTGGATTTGTAAGGTAGAACTGGGGTCATGATAGCTGGGGGAAGGAAGCATTAAAGAACTAGAGAAATGTTTGTGTCTCGTCGGCGCTATACTGCACACTGGCTGGCTCGTCCCTTCCTTGTGACCCTTTTCTGAGGGGCTGTCCAATTGTCTACAGATGGGCTTTGGGTCTCCACTCTGCACCTCCCTTGTTTGCATCGATATGATTGTTTGCTTTGGGTCTTCTGATGCCTGACAGCTGAACCCTGCTGGGAGTCTAATTGAACCCCTTGGTCATTATGTACAACTGATAAAAAAAGTCAGTTAGAAATTAAATGCCAAGGTAATAAATGTTGGAATCCTTCTTTCATGTGCTCATGCTTTTTATTATTAGAAGAAAACAGTATCAATATTGTGTGGGAAATTGGGAAAGGGAGAGAACTTACCACACAGCCATGTTGCTGGAAGGATAGGTGCCTGGCTAGCCTCCAAGTAAAATCTAGTTCGCTCTCTCTGTTCCACTTGGAGTGGTTATTGATCAGGCTCAATTGCTTCAGGGCATGAACCTTAACTTTATAGTTCACAATCGTGGAACATAAAATTATGACCCACTCTGTAAACTTTCCCCTAATTCACAATAAAAAAGTTTCAGTAACATATAGAAGCACAGGGAAATGGGTATCTTCTTGGTGGTTACCATGAATATTTACATTAAGCGTTTGTCTGAATGGGATCACATGAGAAGGTCCTGGGTAGAGTGGGAGAAAAATGTGGAAGAGACCTCCAAAATCATGAAAGAGATTAGTCTTACTGGTTGGAAGAGTCTTGGGGAACCCTTGAGACCACGGGTCCTTTGTCACCCTTCAGACCTGGAACCAGATTCACCCCCGTGGCTCAATTTTCAGCCAGACACTAGACAGGACGATAGGGTTAACAGGAGACCTGGTGGTGCAGTGGGTTATGCGTTGCATTGTTAACCACTAGGTCCATGCTTCAAATCCACCCACAGCTGCTGGGGAGAAACGTGAAGCTGCCCTCTGCTGTAGAGATTCACAGTCTCAGGACCCCCGGGAGCAGTGCTACTCTGTCCTGTAGGGTCTCTCTGAGTCAGATTGGACACAGTGACAGCGAGTTAGAAGGTGAACACCAGGGAGGTAGGCACTCCTTAGGGCGGCGTTTTCAGAAGCTGCAGGCAGGAAGTTCAGGAGGCAGGCAGGATTATGGAAAGAAGGAACAGTGGGAACAGAAACCCTAGAAGGAAGTGGGGTGAGGGGTGCTATCCCGTGGGGATCGCACAACGGATACGAATTGCTTCCTGAAAGTCTTTGCTCAAATCACAATAAAAAGTGAAAAAACAAAAAAATAAAAATAAAATTTAAAAAGTAAAAAACCCAAACATTTAATAGTTTGCATTTATAATACTTTATGATCCATTGATAACAATGTAACTTTTGTGCCATACTGAGTTATGCCCTTCCAAACAATTCCAAATCTGTATCGATCTCTTGCATGCTTTCGTTGTTCTTATCATAAATTATGTCTTTTTATTTTGTGTCCTGTCACATCTCCCTTCGTACTGTGGCGGCCTTACCCTCTCGTGGTTTATCTTTCCCTTTTGTACATTCGTTATGAAAATATGAAGGATGAGACATTTAGAATGACCAAGCATGAAGACCTTATTAGTAGCTTTGACGTTTGTCCCTATGGGGCCCTGGTGGCACTGTGGGTTAGGCATTGCGCTGCTGACTTCAAGGTCAGTGGTTCAAACCCACCAATCGCTGTGGGAGGAAGATGAAGCTGTTTGCTCCCTTAAAGATTTACAGCCTTGGAAATCATATATATATATGATTTATACATATATATATATATTTATGTGTAGTTCCTATGAATCAGCATTGCCTAGTTGTCAATGGCCATATGTGTTGAATGTGTTGTTGTTGAATGTATAGGTTTGTATTGCTTTCTGGTGCTTTTTCTCTGCCATCTGTAGAGCGCTCATTAGTGTTCTTGTAGGGCTAGTCTGGCGGATGGGAACACTCTGGTTCTTAGTTTGTTTGGAAATATTTTAATTTCACCTTTACTCTTAAAGGGTACTTTCATCGGGTGTAGAATTCTTGGTTAACATTTGTTTGTTTGTTACTTTCAGTACTCGCTTTCAATATACCATTCCATTCTCTTCTGACCGCCAATGTTTCTTAGGGAAAGTTGACATTTAATCTTAGTGAGGATCCTTTGTATGTGATTGTTTCTCCCTCACAGTTGTCAGGCATGACACCATTTACAAATTACTATTTAAAATTTTCTACTGTGGTTTTATAGATATATTATATATATGTTATATATATATAACAAAAAGTTAGCCATTTTAGCCATTTTGTTTGTGGTAGTTACATACTCTGTTGTCAACTTGAGACTTAAGAGTGAAGGGATGGAATTAAGCCTGTCAATCAGATCACAGCTCGATGACCTCATTGGGAGCCATTAAGGAGATAAATAGCTCGCTGGAGGCGGGACATGCTCACTCCCTGTGAGGCATTCCTGAGCAGAGCCTGATGGAGCTACACTGATGGAGCCATAGGCCTGGAGCTGGAGGAGCCCCGTGGAGCCCCACGGCAGCACTGAGATGCTTCCACTGCCACTTGATCCATAAGACTTCCACCCTCTGGCCTGTGATCTTCCTGCATTTGGCATCATTGCATGTGTTTTGTGAGTCTGAAGAAAAATTTATAGATTGGTATCACACATATGGACTAATATCGGACTTAAGGACTTGATCTGGACTGGGCTGGGATGTTCTCTCAATATTGAATTACTCTTGTATATATAAAGCTCTTTCTTATACCCATATGAGTGTCTATGAATTTGTTTCTCTAGTCCAGACTGACACATTGTTTTACTATGGAAGGTGAGCACGGGGCACTTCGGCCATCTTTACATGTCCAGTTCAAGCACAAGCACATTCATTGAGTTTGTCTGGTTGTCCAACCACTACCTTTATCTGTAGTCAAATATTCAAATTATATCATCACCCTTAACAGGGGTTCGCTGTCCCCTAAGCAGTGTGCTCTCATCCCCCCCCTTCCCACTCTGGGAAACACTAATAAACTTAGATCTCTATCCATTCGTCTATTTCAGATACCTCACGCGCATGAGCTCATACAATGTTTGTCCTTTTGTGACCGACTCATTCAACTCATCACGATATTTTCAAGGTCCATCCAGGTTGTAGGAGTCCTGATAGTATAGTGGGTTTACATGTTGGGCTGCAAACCTCAAAGGCAGCCATTCAAACCCACCAATCAATTCTTGGGGAAAAGCTGAGACTTTTTGCTCCTGTAAAGTGTGATAGCTTTGGAAACCCAAAGGGGCAACTTTGTTTTGTCCATAGGATCCCTGAGAATCAGAATTGGCTTGATAGCAGGGAGGGTTTTTTGGGTTTGGTTTTGTTTTACTCCATATCGTAGCATGTGTCAGGACTTCGTTGATCTTTATGGCTGAGTAGTATTCCATTGTACGTAAGTATTATGTTTTGTTTTAGGCTGTTTCCACTTTTGGCTACTGTGAATAGTGCTTCAGTGAACACCGATGTATAAGTATTTGTTGTGTTTATAAGTTTAATCCTTTTATTTGTATGTGTTTATTTTTAAAAGCATTTTATTAAGGGCTCTTACAGCTCTTATCACAATCCAGACAGCCATTCATTGTGTCAAGCACATTTGTACATAGGTTGCCATCATCGATTTCAAAACATTTTCTTTCTACTTGAGCCTTTGGTATCAGCTCATTTCGCCCCGCCCCTCCCCACATTTTTATTTTTTTAACCGGACTTTTAACCTCTCACATTTTACCAGGCTTTTAACGTCACAGTCTTTATTCATAAAATGGGCTTCATACTAATACCCACTCTTTAGGTTAGCTGTACAGATTAAAGACGATAATGATATATGCAACACATGGAGTAGGAGGAGCCCACGGTAAATGCAAATATTACTGCTCATTCACTGACTATTCATTGCGTGACTGCTATGCGGCTGGTATTAGCAAGGGAAAGTAGTGTTTCCCACCACCCCAAGGAACTCCCAGAGCAGAAGGGAGATAAGAAACAAGACTGAGAGTCTGGTGTGATGGGGGATAAGGAAAAAGAACGGTGGCAGTCTTGATGGAAGGCCTAGCGACACAAGGGTTGCTTTGGGGTCACGTGTTGTTAGTGGATACCTGCTTGAGGTGAGTCTTAAAAAGGATGTCTTCCCCTGGCCAGGGAAGAGGCCATTGCTGGGCAAAGGCCTCAAGGGTGAACGATTTGTGTGCTAGGGACTTAGTTATACACTGGGGTGACAGGAGCATCAAGTGTGTAGATCATGGGCCACTCCTAGGGCCTTGCAGGAACTGTCACCCTTTCCTGATGAGCACGATGGTGTCACAGTCTTCAATGTCCAGATCTCTAAAGGTGCGATGGTTCTTCAGTTTCCGATTCTGGAACTTTAGTATCTGATCTTCTGCATCAGGCCCTCCTGCTGCCTCAATCTTGTCTTTCAAATCCACGATCAAGTCATCAGGGTTGACGGCATAAGGCTTGTTCTGGCCATTCGTTTCCTTCACAAAGACCTGAATCTCGGGGGGGAAGATTTCCAGCACCCGGATGCGCACTTTAGAGAAGATACCATAATCCGAAAGGCTCTGCCTATTGCTGAGTGGTTTTCGGTCCCCACCTGGCTCCTGGAAGGAGAGGCGCAAGTTTCCAGACAGGAAAATCCTATCCTTGATCTCTTTCTTCATTTTCCAAATGGGGCTGTAGGGGTTCACTAAGAGTGTGTGATCATCCTCGCCCGTCATCCTCAAGGTCACTTGGACGTCTCTTGCGCTCTGAAAGGGAGGTAGAGATAGGTGAGGGTCCCTGGGTGATCATGACTGAGGGTTGTCTCCAAAGCCCCTCGTCTGTCAACTGACCATGCAACCTACCACCCCCGACAGAAGCATTTTTAAAAGGAGAAGTAGATGCTACCAATAATTCTGGGGGACACCAGACATGAGCTTGGACTGTCCCAGGCAAAGCAGGGCATTTGGTTGTCTGAGGCTCCTAGGACCTTGGGTCATCCTCTGTCCTCCAATGAGGACAAATGATTTCACATATGTGAGGCATTGGTCATGGTGTGCTAAGAGATGCAGTGTACTTAAGGATGACTACTGCACTAGCAAGTCTGGAAATAGCCCCCCAAAATCTGTCCATAAGTCACTTGTTCTCGAAATCAAAGTACTTTCCTGCATGGGAGTCTGATGAGGCGAGACAAAAGATGGATTCGATTGAGGATAACACTCTGTCTCTAATCGTCTAGGGCAGTCCTGGTTCATGCCTGTTGTCCTAGCTTTTATTATATCTTATTTTTGTCCTCGCTTTTCATACCATGACCGTTCACTCTCAAGAGTATCCCGGGTTGAAAGTTACATTATAGGAAGATATCTGTTAGACCTGTATCTGCAAATATGGAATTGTCTAAGTTATTTTAAATTAGTTACTGAAAAGCTTAATGATTTAAGTGAAAACGTAAAAACATGCGCGCACACACACACACACACAACCTAGGCTGCACAACCAGACACAGTCAAGAGGTTGTGCATGGATGGTATATCCATGGAGGAAATGGAAGAAATTGATCTGTGGATGTCCGGAAAGGTATAGACCGGAGAATCTGGGGGTGGAGATAAAAAGAAGACTTACTGCTTTGTACATACCCTTCAACAGTTAACTTAAAAAATTACTGTGGACATATTTTTTCACAAAATATAAAATAGTAATCATAACAATACTGATGCTTATGGGACGGGGTCTCAGCAAGAAACAGAAGTACTGGCCTGTCCCACGCAGGGACCTGTGATCGGGTAGACATAGGCAGCCGATTTGACCTGGAGGTTGTGGCCCATCTAGCTGTGTGGTGGGCATCTAACTTGTTTCAGGTGCAGCGGGGCTGGTTGGCAGCCAGTCACAGAATGTCCCCGTGGGGTCTGACACGTGGTCCCAGGTGACAAGCCCATTTGGGAGTAGCAGGTTGGAGGGCATTAGACTTCTCGGTAAGCTCATAGGCAAGTCCTGATCTAGGACGGTGGCCCGGGGCACATTCAGGCGAGGAGAGCAGTGATCTACGCAGGGGGAAGGGGCCTGGCCAGAGCTGGGGTCTGTGGGACCCTGTGCTGTTGTTATCTAATTTCTGGGTGTATCTATTAAATCTCTGATTCAATATCAAGAAGTGGAGGTTCTGACCAAACATGATGAAAGGAAACGTTGTCTTCCACGATGCTTCTATGTGAGCATTTTCTTTGACACACACCCCCTCGATTGGCTATGGAGGGGAAGGCATAGTGCAGGAAAGGCAGGAAGAGTTGTGGCCGGGCATTTTCAGGAGGAGGGCAGGAAATGCACACCTGGTTGGCCAGGACATCTCTAAGGGGAGGTGTTGGGGGATTTGTGGGTGCTGGGGCAGGAGTTGTGGGAGATTCATGGGGGTTAAAGTGAAGTCACCATCAGTCATGACGCAGGGGCGGGGGGCGGTCATACCTGTACGTGCCAACCCTCATCTTCAATCCGGCAGCAGGGCTGTTGCAGGCAAAACGCAGCTTCTGCAGCTACCAAGTCCCACCTCTTCCCCTTCCCCAGGTTATTGGTGGGGTCAGCTGGGTCCAGGATGATGGGTCTGGGAGAGAAAAGGGGTGAGCCTGAGTCACATTCCTGGTTCTGATCTTAGGAGCTCAGAGGGGTTAAGTGCCTGCCTCTGGGTAGGGTGGGCTCCCTGCATGCCGAACTTCTTGTTTCAAGAGTGGGACTATAACTAAGGCATGCCCAGTCAAGATTTATCTCTGATTTTTTGCTAGCAATGCTGGAGCAATCTTATACTGCAGTGGGTCTCAACCTTCCTAATGCCATGACCCATTCATACAGTTTCTAATGTTGTGGGGATCCCCCGCCCCCACTCCCAACCATAAAATTATTTTCATTGCTACTTCATAACTGTCATTTTGCTACTGTTATAATTCAAGTGACCCCTGTGAAAGTGTCGTTTGACCCCCAAAAGGGTCGCAACCCACAGGTTGAGAACCACTGGGCTATTAGAAGGTCCATTTCCAGAGGAGAAGCTTAAGTCTCACACAGCCAGGAGGGAATTAGCTTGAACTAAAAACAGGAAGCCTCGACTGGCAAAGCTGAGTGATTCCCAGGCTCAGGACCCTGGCAACATAGCGATGGTCTAGATCACTTCATACCTGAAGCTTCTACCTCTGGGACCTTCGGTTATAAGGTCAACGATTGACCCTTTCCTTTAAAAAACTGTTTGACGTGGGTCTTCTATCCCGTGGAGTTGAAACCAACCCCCCCTCACCTGGATTCCTTCAACTTCTGCTTGATGCAGTCTCTGACCACCTCGTTTTGGAAATCGTAGTACTTGGTCCAGTATATGCAGATGCTTTCGTGGTCCCTGAGGAGCTCCAGCACAGCGGCAAAGCCTTCGTCCATCTCAAAGTGCTCCTTCCTGTCGGTACCCATTTCCCAGGCGTAGATGGTCAACAGCTCCAGCGCGTATTTGGACGGCAAGGGTACTCTTCGATATTTGGGTTTCAAGTACTGTAGAGAAAGCCAGAGAGCGAGAGAGTGGAAAAGTGTGAGGGAGCGAGAGAGCAATCCCTCCGGGAATTTCCAGTTTCTCCAATTCTCAGTAAGACCTCAGCAGCTTTCTCTTCCACCATGCACACGCATGACATCTGACACGGGCCCTGCTCCTGAGCAGGTAGCAATTAAAGCAGCAAACAAGTGCAAGCATGTTACAGATTGAATTATGCCCTACCCCAAATATGTGTTAAAATCCTATACATGTAAATAGGACCATGTTTAGAAACGGCGGGTTTTGTTACGTTAATGAGGCCATGCGATAGTAGCGTTGGTCTGTCGTAAGCCTAATCACTTCTGAGGTATGGAAGGAGGACAATAGACACAGAGACACACACGCAAGGGAGTCTGGGTGCCATGTGAGGACCTGTCAACAGGCAAAGGAACATGCTGGACACCAAGGATTGATGGCGTGCACCAAACACCAGGTATCCCTTAGAAAGAATCAGACTGCGAGAAAATACATTTCTGTTTTTTAAAGCCAATCTTTGTTCTTGTTCTTTTTTATTGAGACGGTCATCCATTTGTTGCTGGACCAGAGTCCCCCATCACCCAAGGTCGGGTAATGGAGGAGCGGGTGCAGGTGACCATTTGTCATGGGCCAACAGGGTTCTTTATGGAGTGGGGTCCCTAGGCATGCCACGGGGGCGGGGCGGGGCTCTGAAAATAAGGAGGGGGGAAATGGAGAGACTGGGACAGATCAGGATGGGATTGAGTTCGGGGTTTGGGTTTGGGATGACATGACAGAGGAGCCTTGGGTTGGGTTGAGGCAGGAATGAGAACAACCAAGTTGCGGGTAAGCGTGGTTTAGCATGGAGGAATTGGGTTGGCGGTGGGGGCTGGAACGGGAATGGGTGGGAGTAGGAGATGTGAGATTGAGATTAGGGATGGGATTGGAAGGCAGGAATGGAGTTGGGCATGAGGTTGGAGGGGCCCCGGGATAGTCAGACACGGAGATGGTGTTGGGAATTGGCTGAGGCGGGAAGATAGGTGGCATGGCTCTGGGGTCAGGACTGGAGTTGGGGATCGGGTGGGCACGAGGTTAGAGCAGTAGGTACAGTTGGAGGTGGAGATGGGAATGGTGTTTTGGGGTATGGAAAGGACAGCATGGGTTTAAGGATGAGGTTCAGAGACTGTTTTGCCTTGGGATTCTAGGTCTGATCCAGGTGTCACCAGGGGACACTCAGAACCACTCCTGGGACCATAGTTATTTTGTGGGGTGGATGGGTGAGTGGAGGCGCCTGCTTCTGGGACGATCTCTGACAAGGGTAGGTGGCCAGGAGAGGCCCTCTCTGGTGCTGCGGTATTGGACCTTCCGTGTTTTAGTGCTCGGACTCCCAGTCCTCGGCAGTAGGTGGTGTGTCCGGGGAAGGTTTCAGATCATGGGCTTCCTTCTTCCCATTCTTGGCAGGAGGTGGTGATGGCAGCGGTGGCATCAGCGAGGCCTTAGGGTCAGCCCCAGAACCCCCTGGCCATCCTCGCTAGGGTTTCTCAGCTCTCTCACATCCCTACTGCTACTGGCCCTGGCCTGTCCTGTCATAAATATCCCACCCTTCTCGCCTCCAGGGTGCAGCAGGGGGAGGAGGGGGAGAAGGGCAGGGGCTGTTGGAGGCGGTAAGCCCCCTGCAGGGCACTGTGCAGGAGGTAGGATAGGGCGTCCAGCTGGATGTCTAGTGACAGAGGCCAGGCTCTTGGGGATCCCCAGGCGGGCTGGGTTTGAGGTGCCCAGGAGTCAGGGTGGCAGGGTTGGAAAAGGTGTAGAGGACCCCAACTCAGTCCCTGATGACGGCAGACACAAGGTGCTCCCCTCGGACGCAGCCTCCCCCTTTTGCTGTTCCACCTCCTCCGAGAGTCTCTGCCCCTTCGCCTGGATCCCAACCTTTTTTTTTTTTTTGCATTTCTGTTTTGGCAGCAATAGCAAACGGAGACAAATAATAGCTAACCTTCACGGTGCACAGTGCTCTCCGCCGATAAATCGCTGTGACGTGTACTAGCTCACTCACACTATCGAGCTGTCCCCTAGGCTTGGAGAGTTGGGTTGGGTGCATAGTTTTCTTTGTCCAACTATGCTGGCGCACGGAGGACGGAGTGATGAAAACGTCTCAGACATAACCAAACACCTTGAGGGAATGAGTCCCTGGGCCTGGGCGGAGGTGGTTTGCTGTCAGGACCAAGGTTGATGGGCATAACCGAGTTTACCAAGACAATACCTCACATCCGGATTTGGTGGGAAGAGGCTGCAGTCTTGAGAGCTGTCGGCAGCCATCGAAAGGGCAGTGGTCGGGTTCGCTCATCACCGAGAGTGATGAACATCACAAGGCACAGGGACACAATGAGCCCCATGGATTCCCGTGTCATGCACACACCCATCTCTGCCAACCCGAGACGAGAGGAACTAGAGGGTGCCTAGCGACCCCTACCAACTGCCCTGAAAAGGATCGCACGAGACGGTCCTGGATGGACAGACCTGAAAATCCTAAGATTCCAGGCTTACTGGTGCGTGTCCCCCGCCACCATCCCCCAGTCCTGGACGATGACCCTTACCTTTGAGGTCTGGAACGGAACTCAGCTCCACGTTAGAACAATCCACCAATTAAGATCAAAAGGGCAGAATTTACTATGCCCCCCCTCAAAAAAAAAAAGTCCAGAGGGTAAGGAAAGAAGGAGGAATTGAAACAGGAAGCCCAAGGGGGAAGTGGGACATGTGATAGGACCTTACGGATGGCAGTCGAATCAGAGGATGTATGAATTAACTCTGTTGAATCAGAGTCTGTTGAATGTAAACGTATGGCTGGCCTCATACACCTTCATCTAATTCATAATCAAAAAGAATGAAAGGAAAACAATGCTGTCATGTGCCCACCCTCCCCTCGGTCCTGGCATCTCCTAGGCTGGTGCCCGTCTCTCACCGTCAGGTACCAGTGCTTCACCAGCCGCAAGAGGCTCTTCACCTTGGTCGGGCAACTCTTCACAAAGCACCTCTGCAGCTCCATGAAGCAGGACGAGAACTCCCCAGGGTGGCCGGCGGCAGTGATCAGGTCTTCATAGATTTCCGGTGGCGGCTTCATATCTGGGAAGAAGGTTCCTGGAAGGAGAAGATGCATATGCACTCTTTGAGAGGAGGAAGCTAGGAAGAGGTCTAGCGTGCTTAGAAACTCCCCAAGCCCAGCTCCCTCCCGCCGCGTTGAGTCCTCTGGGTTTCCAAGGCTGTATAAAGTGAAGGAAGCAGAAAGCCTCATCTTTTTTTCCCTAAGGAGTGCCTAGTGGGATCCCACCTGCTGACCTTGTGGTTTGCAGCCCCACGGGCTAGGCCACCAGGGCTCCTTCAGGGATCTCATGCAGGCCCCCGTTTCACGATAGCATCCTTTCTATGTTATAACCCTGTCAGTGGCACGAAAGAAGTGCCTGGAGGGTTGGACAACCCGAAAACCAAAATAATCAACCCCAAAGAACCAGACCCATTGCTGGCGGTTCGGACTCAGGATGACCCGCGTGTAACAGAGAACGGCCCCATAGTGCCTTCTTGGTGGTCATCTATGGTAGCAGATGGCCAGATTTTCCTACCTGGGGCCACTGGATGGATTCGAACCACCCACCCCTAGGTTAATAGTCAAGCTGGAAATGCTTGAAATGACCTAGGGACCTAGAGGTTTGGGTAGCACATTCAGTTCACATGGATGTCCAATAACTCACATTGACCCAAGGTTTACCATGAGGCAGGCACCAAGCTAAGTCTATGGAATCCCCCGGAGAGCTTCATGAAGTAGGTAAACCAGTGGAGCCAGAGGAAACTGGCATCTTAATAGGTCCACCATGGTGTCCTAGCATTCAACCTGAAATCATCTCCTTTCACAGGTTGGTGTCTTGAAGGGGTTTAATAGCTTGTCAAGGTCACACCACTGCTAAGTCTTAGGGTCAACATTGGTGAACAGGAAGAGGCCTGTTTTAAAAATATGACTTCAATCTTGTTCTGTCTGGCTGCCTCCCAAGACTTGAAGTGCTGGCTTGGCAGTGGGAACCCCTTACCTGGGAGCAGGCCCTTCCCCAAGGAAACAATTGGACCGTGGCAATGCATGCATTTACGGAAGGACTGAGTCCTCAAGCAGAGCTCTCGTCTTATCCCCCCAACCTTTCTCATTGGTTTCTACTTTCCCAAACCTCCCCCAAGACCAAGGTTGGAGAAGGGGCCTTGACTGGTTACTCTGGCCCAACGCTGACTTTACCCAGAGCATTGAACGCTGGGAGCACATCCACCCGGATGACATCGCTGCTCTTCTTGGACTGCACTTCGAAGGACAGGGAGCGAGGTGACCTAGCCCTCACTCTGTGCTGGACCAAGGATATGTTGTAAGCCAGACTCCTACTACAGTGGTCCAGCTTCTCCTGGATGAAGTTGATGACGAGTTCTCGGTGCTGGGCCTGCTCTCGGAAGCTGGAGAAGCAGCTCAAGAATATGACCAGGTCCACATCGGAGCTGTGCTTCAACGTAGTCCCCTTCCCGGAAGAGCCGCCCTGTGGGGACAACAGCATTGAGCTTCACCTGTGGGGGGGGGGGGCCTGGCATCTGAGGTTGGAGCTCCCATCCAAATCGGGCCATTCACACAGGCTCTAAAAGGCATCCTTGGCTTCCACCGTCTACCTGTGCTGTGGGTGCTACTCTGCCTTCAATTGGTCAGAGAAAAGAAACGCTTGCTAAAGGGAGGACAGAAATGAATTGATACACACCATTCTACTCTAGGACTTAAATCTCTTCTCCAAAGGTAGCCATGATTCCCAGGTTCTTATAGACCATTCCATCCGTCTTCTACACCTGTCCAATTTGGCAGCCAAAAGCCACACGGGGCTATTTAGGTTGAACTTCATGAAATGACATAACACCTTCCGTTCCTCAGTCACACATAGCCCCTCTGCACGTGCTTACTAGCCACACAAGGCTAGTGGCTACTGTGTGGGGCAGCACAGAGAGACGTCTCCATCATTGTAGAAAGTTCTAGTGGGTGGTTCTGGCCGAGACAAATACATGTCTGTGTGTCTATATCTGTTGTACATATGTTATGTGTCTGGCTATGAAATTGGGGGAAAAAACTTTAAGTGAAACTTTTTGATTTTGAAATGATGATAGATTCACAGGCGGTTGGAAAGAGAAGACGGAGGGTGGTTTTTCCCCCAACGGTTACATCTTACATAAACATGGCAGAAGAGCAAAACCAGGAAACTGACATTGGTGTGTGTGTGTGTGTGTGTGTGTGTGTGTGTGCCATTCCTGACATTTTAATCACGTGTAGATTCCCGTAGCCACCATTGGATCAAGATACAGAATGATACCATCACTAAGTCCCCCTTCACTTACAGCCACATACCCGTCCCTCCCTGCCAGCATGCAGAAACCCTGCCGTCTCAATACACTTCCCAGGTATAGAATGTTCTGTAGACAGCATGCTAGCTCACGGTCCCCTTCCCTGACTCAGCGTGATGACCTTGATACCTAGTTATGTCCTAATGTGCACAAATGTCATCTAGTTAATAATTTTACACGTTAACATGGGTGACATTGTCTTAGAGTTTCGACTTAATTCTCTCTCTGCCAGCGGAGTCTTCTTTTCAGAGTCCTTCACGTTCTAGCTCCGTGTCCTCCGTCCAGAGCCTCACGTGTAACCACTGTGAGCAAGTGAGTTGGTAGAGGCCCACCTGAAAAGTATCCAATCATTTTAAAGAATGTGCTTTTTCCCTACATGGTCACACATGTAAAGGACAGTGTCTTGTAGTGACTCCCATGTGTTTTGGACGTGGTCGTAATCCACAAACGTGTTAGCAGTGTGTGTTCCTGAAGAGCATCGTCATCCACCTCGTAGGCCCCTAGGTTTGTGACTGAACTCTGACAACCCCTGGAGGTTGCCACAGGTTGGGACCAGTTCTGTGGTGCTTTAAAAACAAGAATAGTTGCATACTACTTTTAAAAAAATCAGGAGGGATTTGTGACTTCAGATCTATCACTGATTCCTCTCACTACCATGGGATTGATTCCATCCCATAGCAACCCCAAAGGACAGGGTAGAACTGCCCCCAGGGGTGTCTAGGACTGACTCTGTAGGGGAGGGAGTAGACAGACTCTTTCTCTCTCAGGGTGGCTGGTGGTTTCCCACCGCCAGCTCAACTCGTAACCATTGTACCAGCAGGGTGGCCTTGACTTAGAGATTGGGGTTTTGTGTCCAGAAGAAAGAGAAGAAGGAAGAAGGTGAGTGCCATCACGTAGCATGAATAAGTCCGGCCAAGAAATGTCCTTGCCATGAAAAAAAAATATTTTAATAAATTATCAAGGGTTCAGGAAGGAGGGAGGGTGGGGAGGGGAGAGGGAATGAGGAGCTGATATCAAGGGCTTAAGCAGAAAGAAAATGTTTTGAAAAGGATGATGGCAACATAGGTACAAATGTGCTTGACACATGGATGGATGGATGGATGGATGGATGGATGGATGGACAGACGGACGGATGGCATGTGATAAGAGCTGCAAGAGCCCCCAATACATGATTTAAAAAGAAGGAAAAAAAGAAAGAAATGTCCCTGCAAGAGTTGCCATCCGTCTCCGAAGTCTCTCCAGGCCAGACAGTCGGGAGTCACAAGGAATCAACGTGTCATTGGCAAGTAATTTCTAACACAATCAGTACATGCTGTTCTAGAACAATACAGGAGGGCATCCTTAGGACTGGGAGCATAACGTAGGCTTTCTTCCAAAAGAAACCAAAAAAGCATAAAGCTTACAGGGTTCTACTGCTATTCTCAGTCGACTGAATCTCTTGAGAGCTGGATTAATAATCATATATATATATATTTTTTTTTTAATTCTTATCACAATCCATACATACATCAATTGTGTAAAGCACATTTGTACATTCTTTACCCTCATCATTCTCAAAACATTTGGTCTCCACATAAGCCCCTGGCATCAGCTCCTCATTTCCCCCTCTTACCCCTTCTCCCCTCCCTCATGAACCCTTGATAATTTATAAATTATTATTTTGTCATATCTTACACTGTCCGGTGTCTCCCTTCACCCACTTTTCTGTTGTATATGTAGATTCTTGTCATTGGTTCCCCATTTCCACCCCACCCTCCCTCCACCCTCCCAGTATCACCATTCTAAGCACTGGTTCTGAAGGTTTCATCTGTCCTGGATTCCCTGTGTTTCCAGTTCCTATCTGTACCAGTGTACATCCTCTGGTCTAGCCAGATTTGTAAGGTAGAATTGGGATCATGATAGTGGGTGGGTTGGAGGGGGAGGAAGCATTTAGGAACTAGAGGAAAGTTGTATGTTTCATCATTGCTACACTGCACCCAACTGGATCATCTCCTCCCCGAGACCCTCCCCTAAGGGGATGTCCAGTTGCCTACAGATGGGCTTTGGGTCCCCACTCTGCACTCCCCCTCATTCACAATGATATGATTTTTTGTTCTGACGATGCCTGATACCTGATACGATCGACACCTCTTAATAACCATATTATGAGAAGACTGACGTTCAGAGAGATGACGTGATCCCACTCGAAGGGGCAGAGCGGGGATCTGAGCTCCCAGGGTCCCCGAGTGCTCACCCTCACCACCTTCAGCACCCTGACTTCTTGGTCCAGAATCAGCGCATCTCGGAAGCATTGATCCCTCAGGAACCGTTCAGTTCTCTGGCAGGCATCTTGCATCTCCTCCTTCCAGTCTCCCTGGGGCTGAAGGTTCTGCCCCACAAAGGCATCCACCCTGGAGGCAGGGGTGTCATACAGGTCCGGAGGGCCAAACTCCATCTCAAAGGCCGAGGCTGGCTGCCTGGGAGAATCTCTTCTCTCCTGCACGCTCAGCTATTGAAAGGTGCACGCTCCAGCCTTTTTCCTCCAAGCCGAAAAGCTGAAACAGCGGGGATGGCGGTGGGGCTTTATCGGTCCTCTCTCGGAGCGGAGAGAGGGCCGGGGTCCCTCTCAGCAATGTAGGACTCCTCCCCTTTAAACTCAGAAGCTACCCCGCCGGCAGGCTCCTCCCTGCCCTGGTGACGTTTGGAAACCGAAACTAAGTGTTCAGTGGGTTTGGAAACGCAAACTGAGTTTTCAACGCAGGAAGAATCTCTTTGGGCCTTAAGGATGGCCAGGAAAAGTGGCTGGGAAGTAAGTCTGTGGGTTTTCCCACAGGCTCTCAGCCCAAGGACTTCTCGGGAGTTGGTAGAGCCGACTTTCCATATTCCCCCTTTCCTGCTGCAGAGGAAACGAAAGTGAGAGGGAGAGAGAGAGAGAATACTGCTGCCAGCACTGGGTTTATCTTCCTCAAGGGAACTGGTTGTTTTAGCCAGGCCCTTGCACCAGCCTCTCAAGCAGACAAATAACCTGCTGAACTTTGTCACCTTTGCCTCCAGCATCTCACAGACCTTATC
>NW_022111312.1:10600963-10602643 GCF_000313985.2 Echinops telfairi
CCTGCAAGACATCCCTGAGGAGAAGTCACATGGACCTACCCTGATGCAGCCCTGGGTGCTGGAGCAGCCTTGGGGAGACCCCTGCCAGCACTGAGATGCTTACAATGCCACTGGATCCAAAGACTTTCTACCCACTGGCCTGTGATTGTCCTGAATTTGGGGGCATCACTGCATATGTTTCGTGAGTCTGAAAAGGACTTTATAGACTGGTATCGGATATATGGGCTAATATCAGATTTATGGACTTGAACTGAACTGGGTTGGGAGGCTTTCTTAATGTACAATTCCCCTTTGTTTAATACTCTCTCTAAAACACCTATGAGTTTCCATGGATATGTTTCTCTAGTCTACCAGACTAACACAGGCCCTGATCACTCCCAGCTCCTAACTCACTACCCCCTCAGCTGGCTGATCTTCCTGGTCTCGGGCCCTAGGTCCTGCCCAGAATGTCATAGAGATTGAGTGAAAGTGAAGCGCACCCAAGAAAGTGTTCATGAGAGAGGGTGGTGAGGAGTGCCCCGGACATCCTTAACAAGTGGAAGAATAGAAAAGCCGAACGCTGAAAGAAAATACAGACCTGGGGAAACGTGGAGGACGGAGTTTCAGACAGTGGCAGGATGGGAGCTGGCATCTTTTACCATCTTAGGGATTTTTGCTAGATGCCTTGGATTAACTGAAAGGACATGTATGATGATTATAATGTTAGCAGACAAAACATGTATTGACCTGAACTGAAAAAGTATGTACCAAAGCTATAATTTGCGCCACAAGTGTATAAGTGCATGCTCCTTTTTATATGTTAACCTTTCTCGCTCATCCAAAGGAATGGGCACATGGCTTCGCGGGTCTTGGACACACCCAGTAGCCATGGCCAGAGTAGACCAACAGGAAGAACCATCCCATAATAAGTTCAGTTTGCCCTGGGAGTAGGAATCCATCTCACCGGATGAATTTGTGGGCACCCTGTGACCATGACCTTACCTGTGGGCTAGGCTTCTTGAACTCCTCCCACCACAATCGTGAATATGCATCACTCTAAGAAGCATATGAAATTACATCAGGTTCCCTTAATTCCAACCACTTGGAGAGTCACTGTTGCTTTGCTTTCTAGCCCGCAGCGGATTCCTCTTGCGAGGCTCTAACTTTTAATAAAAGTGCTCGTGCTTAATTCAATTTGGTGCAACCTCAACTTTCCCAAAAGTTCTTCCTCTAGAGTACAGATGTTTAAAAAAAATCATGTTCTGATTTGTGCAGAAATTTGTCAGTTTTGAATGTTTTTCTGTGCAGTCACGAGGACCGAATGTCACAGTTTTGTTGTTTGTCCCAGGGAACATTGTGCAAGAGCTCAAGAAAATGTCCCAAGGCCATAGGGAAGGAAACCTGGCCCAAGAACTAGTGTCAGCATGGGATTCCATGGTAACCGAGTGATAGAAATGAAGTATCTTTCAGTCAAGCTTCAGTACAGCATCTCCACTCCCGGTGGAAAGGGTAACTTGAATGAAATCTGTGTGTACTTGGCACAGCAGTGGGCTTCCAGGGCCTCCCTCCACCTTGCTTCCAGAGCCCCCTCCAACGTGGGCGATAAGTGAGCAGCTAGGTCCATTGCTGTGTTTGAATAAATCATGGTCTGCACTTTTTTTTTCCTGTGGAAGCAATTTATTTAAAGGTGCAAGATACAAT
>NW_022111312.1:10603046-10605248 GCF_000313985.2 Echinops telfairi
AATGATGCCGACTGCAGGAGGAAAGCCAAGTCAGTGAGCGTGTAAGCATCTCAGCGCTGGCAGGGATCTCCACATGGCTGCTCCAGCACCCAGGGCTGCATCAGGGTAGGTCCATGTGGGTTCTCCTCGGGGATGTCTTGCAGGAAGTGAGCCTTGCCAGCTGAAGCAGGGAATTGGCTAAGGCAGCTGCACCCTGGTCCGACCATCATAAAGCAAGAGACCCGAGAACTAGAAAGGTGAGGCTCACCGAGCTATTTATCTCCCTGCCCTTCATTTAACCCCACATATGTTTATCTGCCAGGTTGGCACAATAAACTAACTACCTCATAGCTTTTCTGTGGAATTTTATTTACAGTAAATACTAATTGGCAAGTAGCATTTTGTTTGGGTTTGTTTAGACTTGTGTATCTATTTAAGGAGCCCCCTAAAGTCTGACACCGTATTTACTGTAGGGGTATTGCCTTTAACCAATTTTACTTTACTATTGTGAACAAGACAGCTGAGAACATTCGCATCTTGACATGTGTCCTATTACTATGTGAGGCTGAAGGTCTGAGAAACAGAGTTGCTGAGTCAAACGCTGCGTAAAAGGCTATCTGTTTTTACTCCCACATTATGAGACAGTCCAGCTCTTAATATCCATCAGGCTGGGGTGGGGATAAGGGAAATCGTATTCCATTATTTTAATCAGGATTTCTTTTATAAGTAGTGAGTGAAAGTGGTATGGTATTTTGCATTTTCTTTTTCCACACGACTCATTGTACTGGGGACGTGGGCCTACCTCTGTTGTAAAGACTCTCTTCCATTTGGTGACTCCTCTAAAGTTTTGCAGCCTCGTTGAGCCTGGAGGAAACATCCGGAAAACCCCGAAAGATTCCAAGGATCCTGCAGGAAGCAACAGCAGTCTTTCCAAGGCCTGTTCTTCTCCCGTGATCTGCACTTAATCAGGAATTCTGAGTGTTGAATAATTGGGGTGGGGTCGGGGAAAGGCTGCGACACCGTGGAGAACGTGAAGGCCAAGATCCAGGAGAAGGAGGGCATCGCCCCTGACCAGCAGAGGCTCATCTTTGCAGGCAAGCAGCTGGAAGATGGCCGCACTCTCTGACTACAACATCCAGAAAGAGTCGACCTTGCACCTTGTCCTTCGTCTCAGGGGTGGCTGTTAATTCTTGTTAATTCTTCAGTGTGCGTTCAAGTGCCCTATAATGGCATTACTCTGCGCTATAGCCAGCTGCCCCAATTTAAGTTTAGAAATTACCAGTTTCAGTAATAGCTGAACATGTTCAAAATGTTAATACAGATTTGTTGCATGGTTAAAAAAAAAGATACTGCGATTGCAGAATCTTTAAAAAAATTATTATTATTCTGTACTTGTGTCTGGCTTTTAAAAATATATATTATTAGCTCCCAATATAGTTGGGAGTGAATACATATGTCATGTCATACCATTCTATGTCGTTCAATCACGACAAGCAGAATGGTACAGCGGCTACCACAGTCCACTTGCAAACCTTCTTTTTCTTCCTGGACTCTTCTTGACATCTCTCTTTTTTACCACACCCACACCACTGTACACACACACACACACACACACACACACACACACACGAAACCCTACTTGCTGTCCCTATAGGTTCGTCGATCCTGGGTTTCCTATACTGATTGCCGAATCTTGAGCTCTCATGATTATGACTCGGAGTGAGCTGATGATGATTCCATGCCCCCTTCTTCCCTCCCACCCACCTGCTTTCTTCAGAGCCATGCACGTTGTGAAAGAGAGATAGGTAGAGATAGAGATATTACCCCTGAGTGCAACAATCCTGGACTTACCTCACCCACGCAATTTGCAATTTTCTTAAAACTTCTCTCTAACAATCCCAAATGACGGTGCTGTGTTCTTTGTGAAAATCTATCGTGGCTAGCCCCCCTAGAATAATCTTGGAATCTCAAAATAATAATAATAAACCAAAGTAAACGTCTGGACTGACTTCTCTATCTAGAATTTAACTGGCTCGGGAGATCCCCTGGGAAACCACTGTTTCCTTTTGAGTGGCCTTTCCTTCCGAAGGGACCCCAATGAGACAAGGGCACAGGGCTGCAGCCATCTAGTGATCACAGAGATGTTGGAAACACATTTTGTTTGGAACAAGCCTGTGCACGCATGAATCGGTAGATGCCCTTAAGGCTTTGTGGATTAAGTCC
>NW_022111312.1:10614642-10617190 GCF_000313985.2 Echinops telfairi
TCAGCCTGAGAATTGGTGCCACGAGGAGACTGAAGACCTTAACAGGCTCCCTAGAGGCTGAGGGTCCTGAAAGTTCAGGCAACTCTCATTCAGATTGGGATCTTGAAGGGTTCCCTGTTCGTAACAAGGGAGTTGAGAGCCAGCAGAGCTATACTACCTGCACCTGAAGTGTCTCTGCTCACTACCCTCTTCCCAGGTGCCTGGAATGAGGAGATCAGGGAACCATGCAGGGTCTCACCAGCCCAGTGCTTAATTATCTGCTTTCCACTCACCCTAAGGGGGTTTGACTTCTGCATGTGAAATTTTAGGGTCTCCTTTCACAAATAACTCAGTGTGAATGCTATGCAGATAGGCATTCCACAGTCCTCTTCTCCAAATGACAGCAGCCATTGGATAGTCTAGGACAGAATCCCTATCCAATAAAAGGTAGTAGGAATCTCTTCTCTAGCACCCTGGTCTCAGGAAATGCTCTTATTCCTGGCCATAGTTCTGTAAGCGGTGTAATGAACATGGCTATGTTTTCACCTGTCAATTCAGTTGACAAAGAAACCAACACCACGACTTTTCGACCTCAGACAAAGATCCACAAGCTCACCTTGACATTTGAGGAAGCTCTCACCTGCCTTCTCATCAGGATTATTTGCCAGTATGTTGACCAGGGAAACTATAAAGACACAGAGAAACTTGCACACTGTTCCTCATGAATTTTCAAGGGAGATTTGCTTAATTTGGAAAAGGGGTAGAGTTCATGGGTTGGGTTAAGCAATGTGGACTCCAGTTGGGTCATCCCATGGGGCTGTGCTGCTCGGATCTATATTTTTCCCTTAGACTGATTCTCAAATACTTATCACTTTCACCAAAGGTCACCTGCAATCTCAGGAAGGAAAACATCATGAGGATCAGATCATGCTGACTCCCGTGTGCATGTTTTGTTAGCTTTCCCCCTTAACTTTAGAAAATCAGCTACATCACCATGGTAGAGTTCAGGAACCCCGAAGCAACCGTAGAAGACACCTGAGGAAAAGGCACCAGCTGTCTCTCTCCAGCCCAATTGTGTTGACAGTTAGAAACTTCCCAGTATATTAAGAAAGCATCCCAATCCAGTGCTGTCCAAGCCCATAAGTCGGCATTAGCTCATATGTCTGACACCGATCTACAAAGTCCTCCTCAATCTCACAAAACACATGCAATAATGCTGAATGCAGGAGGAAAGCCAAATCAGTGACCGTGTAAGCATCTCAGCGCTGGCAGGGGTCTCCACTCAGCTTCTCCAGCACCCAGGGCTGCATCAGGGCAGGTCCGTGTGGCTTCTCCTCAACGATGTCTCCCAGGAAGTGAGCCTTGCCAGCTGAGGCAGAGGACTAGCTAAGGCAGCCGCACACAGGCACAACCATCAGAGAACAAGAGACCAGACAGGCGAGGCTCGCTGAGCCATTTATCTCTCTGCCCTTCAATTAATCCCACATGTGTTCATTGGCTCGGTTGGCCCAATAAACCTTAACTATCACAGTTCCCAATAACATGATGATTTTTTTTTTAAGTAGAAAAAAAGAAGAAACAAATCTGTCTTGGAAGCATATCTAGAGTGCGAGGATGGTGAGACTTCTTCCCAGGTACTTTGAACATGTTGTCAAGAGAAAACAGTCCCTGGAGAGACATGTCACGCTTGGCCAAGTAGAGGGGCATCGAAAAAGAGGAAGACCCTCAGTGAGATGGACGGACACCGTGGTTGCCATGGCAAGCTCAAGCCTAGGAGTGGTTGTGAGGATGGCACAGGACCAGGCAGCGGTTTGTTCTGTTGTGCACAGGGTCGCTATGCGTGCACCGACTGTAAGGCACCTAACAAGAGGTTTTGCATGACCCACCAAGGTCAAGTGCATCTGACTCATCAAAAGGACATCGTGGCTTTAACACTGCTTGAGTACTTGTTCTCAATTTGTTAGGGTACATGACCTTGGCCTCTTGAGCCCCTCGCTCCACTGCTTGCCGGACATTGTCCGGTGTTAGGACATCAAGAGTAGGTTCAGTCCGTCGGCTCTTGCAGAGAATACAACTGCAGTTTCTCATCCGTTCCCACCAGGTGGTGTCAGTACATGGAAAGTGCCTGAAGGTGGCACACTAGAGCTCTGGGTTTTCTGGGATGCAGGCAAAACTCCAAGTGTCAGGTGATTCAGCTCCCAGGGGAGCACTTCCTTGTGGGCAGGCAGCGAGAGTAACTGCAGAAACAGCAGCTTTTTACCTAATACTCCTGTGACCGATCCACAGCTCCACACCCAGAGAGATTAGGTTGTTCATAATCTGAGAACTTATTTTACTTCGGGCAGCTACTAAAGGTTCTAATTGAGTGGTTCCTGACCCTGAAAGCACAGGAGATTAGTAAGCAATTACCCACCCACTGTCTCGGAATAGATTCTGACTTATAGTGACCCTCTCTAGGGTTTCTGATGTTATAAATCTTTACAGGCGCAATCGATCTCAGCATTCTCCTGCAAGGGCCTCAGGGGTTTGAACGCCCAAGCTTGCGGTTAGCAGCCCAATACATAGCCCA
>NW_022111312.1:10617587-10623821 GCF_000313985.2 Echinops telfairi
GAAGAAGCACACCAGCCTATGTGATGAGCCAGGGTGCAGTATAGCACCAATGAAACATACAACTTTTCTCTAGTTCTTTAATGCTTCCTCCCCCCCGACTATCATGACCCCAATACTACCTTACAAATCTGGCTAGACCAGAGCATGTACACTGGTACAGATGAGAGCTGGAAACACAGGGAATCCAGGACAGATAAACCCCTCAGGACCAATAATGAGAGTAGAGATACCAGAAGGGAAAAGGGAAGGTGCAGGGGGGGGAACCGATCACAATGATCTACGTATAACCCCTCCCTGAGGGACAGATAACAGAAAAGTGGGTGAAGGGAGACATCAGACAGTGTAAGACATGAAAAAATAATAATTTATAAATTATCAAGGGTTCATGAGGGAGGGGGGAGCAGGGAGGAAGGGGAAAAAATGAGGAGCTGATGCCAGGGGCTCAAGTAGAAAGAAAATGTTTTGAGAATGATGATGTACAAATGCGCTTGATACGATGGATGGATGGATGGATGGATTGTGATAAGAGTTGTAAGAGCCCCCAATAAAATGATTAAAAAAACACCAACCTCAAACACCATCAAAAACACCAGAAAAAAAAAAACCTTTGAGTCTGTCACCCACTTCTTTCCACTCGGCATCCCCAGCATCCAGCACTCCATGGGGCCTAATGCACCATTAGTTCTAGCACAAGGAGCCCTGGCGTGTGGTCAACAGGTAAATGTGCCGGGCTGTTAACCCCAATGTTGGAGTGGAATCTACCCAGAGGCCCCTGGGAAGCAAGGTCTGGGAATCTGCTTGCAACCAGCCAGCCACCGGAAGCAGCCTATGGAACACCACTCCCCTCTGACACACATGGGGTGGCCAGGACTTGACTCGATGACTCTGGTAGCTAGCACACGGCAGCTCTTCGTCAATGCTTATGCTGGGAGGTCAGCAAGTGTGAAGGGGCAGTGCCTTTTCTCCTTGCCACCCAACTAAAGCCAGGTGTCTGTCTTCTCACTCTTAGTACACCACCTCTCTTCTGATCGCCATGCAGTCCCCTAGGTTCCTGGGGAGAGTGTCCATATGGTGAGGGAAGGGACAGCTGTTCCAGTTGATCAGCCTATCCCTCTGCTGCCATATAGCCCAGAATGCAATGTGCCACCCAATGCCTGGGAGAAGGTTGCAGCGCCGAATGGGAGAGGCAAGGGGTGGACGGACGAATGGTCTTTGGCTCTGAAAGGTGGGTGGGTGCAAGTTTGCCCTTTGCCATTAGATTCACGTCATGTTGTTGCTGGTCAGACTAAATGACGGGATCATTTTCTTGATGGTGAACGGACACCCGAGGGAAACCAAGTAACATCATCAATGGGAATGAAACCCTTCCTTGGCGACGGAGCACAGCACCCGGTTCTCCTCGCTGAGGACTCCTCTCCAGGCGTGGAGAGCTGTAGAATCATGGCACGACGTGGAGGTCCTTATTTTCAACTGAGTATCACAGTGCTGCTGTCCCCCGGGCTTCTGCAGCTTTGTTTCTATGGCCGCAGCTGACTGCCTACTTACTTTTTCTGTGAGTGGGATCATGGTGTTCTCTAGCATGTTCATTGGAATAGAAAGGTGTGTTGACGTAAAGGGAAAAGAGCCAGTGAGCCATAGGACAAGTGTGTGGCAAAGAGAAGTTGGGGAGTTTTTGAACATATGTTACCACAATAAACAAAAAAAGGAAGTCGAAGCATGTCCCAAAATGTGAAGGATCACTGAAGAACTAAAATTAGTCTTACGTGGAATGAGGATGGACTTGAACTAGATGGAATATCCCATAAGGGCAGTGGGTCAACCAATGACAAAGTCCACATATATTGGCTGGAAGGGGTGTGTGTGTGTGTGTGTGTGTGTGTGTGTGTGTGTGCTTCTTTTTCTTAGAGGGTTGACGCTTACCTCAGACCCTCTAGGGCAGTGGTTCTCAACCTGTGGGTCGCGACCCCTTTGGGGGGGGTGTCGAATGGCCCTTTCTCAGGGGTCACCCAATTCATAACAGTAGCAAAATGACAGTGATGAAGTAGCAATGAAAATAACTTTATGGTTGGGGAGTCACCACCACATGAGGAATGGTGTTAAAGGATCGCGGCATGAGGAAGGTTGAGAACCGCTGCCTGTAGGGAATCTATGACTCAATTGATCCCAACTACGAATCGCAATTCACCGCTTTCTGCTCTGATGTAATGCTCACCCAGGAAACTCCTAATGACTACTCATAGGTCTTGAGTTTGCCAGGAACCTTGACTCCAGGAAATCTGATTCCTGGAAGAGATCCTAATAGTCCTGCCACCAAAAGCAAGGATCTCACCCAGAAAGAACAAACGGACTTTGGACTTCCAAACCCATCTCTCTCGTCAATGATCCTGTCTCACTAGGTCTAATCAAATATTTGAACTGGGAAAAAAAAAACAACTGAGGACCCACCTTAGAGGTAGTGTCTCCATCCTGTCTAACGTCCCTTCCTCTGAGGCCAGACACCCATTTTGGTCCTACCCTGCTATCTCACCCAGCGGCCACCACATCCTTGTTCACAAAGTTCTGCACCCACAGGAGGGACTTCGAATAAGGCGGAGCTACCCAACAAGTATTGTTTTTAAGAAGTGTTGTGTTTAATGGTTTTTAGTCTGGATTACAAAGGTGCAAGCTGTTGCCTGATATTAGTACAAATATAAGAAAATGATTTCTCTCCCCAAATGCAAGTTACATAAATGTAGCAGGTGATGGGGTACGATACTAGACTGATTTTAAATTCAAATGTTGTGGGTGGAATTTCTCTCTTGGCAAGCACACAGGAGTCCTTTTTCTTGGTCTTATTGCTGACCTCGTCACACGGGGGGCCGGCATGGCTCTTCATGAGTTCTTCTGTGGGACCCGGACAGTGACCTATAAGAGGGGGTTCAGAGAAGCCATTCAATCTTGCTTCTCCCCTACGATCTGTAGGCACCCCCAACATGGTGCTGCCTGGGCGTGAGCAGGACCCATAATGTCCTTTAGGGCCAGTTGGCTAATCCCAGGCACCATCGGGGCTGTGCTCAGCATGAGGGCACCCCCACATCCCCTTGGCCCGGTGGCTCCCAACAGGCAATCATGCCTCCCCCAAGACACTGGGCAATGTCTGGAGACATTCTGGGTTGCCACCACTGGAAGAATTTGGGAGGTGGGAGGGTAGGGAGAGAGCTGGGATGACCTAATAGCATCTAGTGGGTTAAGGCCAAGGATATAATTAAATGTCCTGCAATTAATGCATGAGACAGCCCCCACCACAAAAAGTGAGCTGCTTGTCCCAGACTGTCTCCTTGTTCTCAGGCCTTGTTGGCCACCACCCCTCCAGCCCCCACCTCCATTTGTCCACCTCCCTTGGCTACCCCCGGCCAGCGTTCCGGCAGAGTCCAGGGGAGCCCATTTCTCTTCTCCTTGTTTCCTTTGTGTATCCGTTCTCTGGTACTCACTGGAGAGAGGACCCCATTATTGCTTGAGGCCCCCTATCTTTTTTATATTGATGAATAAATAGATCTGATTATCTCTACATATGTCTATATAGTTTTCAATGTGGGCTCATACAACAAAGATTTCTTTGCATCCTGGATTTTTTGTTTTGTTTTGTTTTTTCCGCTTGTAAGGGTGGGTCTTTTCTGATCAATCATTCTACCAGAAGCCCAACCCCTTCTCTGGCTGCCTAGTTCCTCCAGAGCCTAGATGTCATGTCAGTTACTGGGCATTTCAGTGACACTCTGCCCTTCCCTGATAGAGACAGTGCTTGATGAGCATTTCTGGAGCTCACACTTGCTGTGTATTTCTGGCTGATGCATTGGGCTGCTAACTGCAAGGTCAGCAGTTCAAACCCACCAGCTGCTCTGCAGGAGAAAGATGAGGCTTTCTACTCCAGTAAAGAGTTACAGTCACAGAAACCCACAGGGGCAGTTCTACCCTGTCCTATAGGGTCACTATGAGTCGGCATCAATTGGATGGCAGTTGAGTTTGGTTTTCGGTTTTTGTGTGTCTGATTAGTAATTTGGGATCCGCTCCTATCAGTGGCACTGCCAGGTCAAAGGCTGGGTGGGGTGGACGTGGGGCCTGCAAGCTATCCCCATCTAGCTGCCTCTTTCCCTCCTCAGACTCCACAGCTGGGGCACAGACCAGCCCGGCCGGCCAGTCAGTGAGTGACCGTACCCTCAGAGCCAGCCCCTTCACAGCCTCCTCCGCAGCTTCCCCGGGACCTCAGGAGAAATGGTGAGACAGGGGCTCGGGGTGAGGGAGGAGGGGCCCACTCACGGTTTTCACTTCGGTGTACGCCTGCAGGCCGTACTCGCCCAGTTCGCGGCCACTCCCGGACATCTTGTAGCCACCGAAGGGAGCCTGCGCCCCAAACACATCGTAGCAGTTGACCCTGGAATTGGAAATGGTGGTGGTGGGTGCCGTCAGGTGGCTCCGATACACAGTAGCCCTAGATGACAGGGTAGAACTCCCCCAGAGGGGTCTGCTTGGCTGAACTCTTTGGAGGGGTGGGTGGCCATCTCCCCTCTCCCTCGGAACCCCCCACCACTCCCCACCTTGCAGGTTAGAGCTGTCTACCTTTCAGTGAGCAGTGGAGTGGTCACCCAGTGGGACTCCTTAGAATTGGAAATGAGACTCCAGAAATAACTCTCCCAGGGCATTATCGTACCCTGTCCCTCCGCCCAACCCCTCACCCACACATTGTTCTAAACTCTCCAGGAGAAGGAGGAGCTAACTGCCTTTCCGTGTCAGTGGATTGGCATGTTGTGGACGTCTCAGGTGCACACAGTCTGCCACGTGTGGCCTTCTGTGCCAGGCTCCTCTCTCTCTGTCTTCAAGAATCCTCCACGTGGCAGCCTGCATTCGGATCCCCATACCCTTGGGGCGCTGTAGCGTGCCAGCAGGTGGATGTACCACGTTGCATGTGTCCCTTCAAACGGTGACGGGGCAATGGGGTCCTCTGCCCCTTTGACAACTGGGAAACACGCTACAGAGCCCACTGGTGGGCCAGGTGGAGTGTAGAGCGCCGGCTTTCAGGTCTCTCGGGTCTAGTCCAAGAAGCCGCGGTTCTGGTCACAAGGTCATTGTGTGTAACCCATTAAAGTCTCAAAAACCCCACCGGGGCAGTTCTACTTCGTCCTAGGGCCAAGATGAATTGACCTGCTGGCAGGGAGTTTGTTTGTTTTTGGAGAGGATGTGAAATAGATGCTAACCTATAAGATCAGTCTTCCAAACATATCTGCCCTCAGCCCTGGTCTCCTGGCCTGACTACAGCTTGGTAAGGAGCCCCGACATCCAGCTGCCCCCCCCCCATCAAGAGGAGCATGGAGGGGCATGTACATCACAAAGAAGTGGGACCACACTGTGCCAGGAGGATCAGGGACCAGCACCCCACATTCTGGATTAGTGAGAGGATGCCGGGTGTGTGTATGTGTGTGTGTGTGTGTGTGTGTGTTCTTACCACACGGTGCCAGCCTGCAGGGCCTGGGACAGGTAATTGGCCTTGTCCAAGTCCTTGGTGAAGACAGCGGCAGCCAATCCGTACGTGGAATTGTTGGCCCTCCCGACGACCTCCTCAATGGTCTTGAACTTCAGCACCTGCATCACTGGTCCGAAGATCTGGGGTGAGAGAGCACAGGAGGAGGATGTGCCAGGCAGGGATTCCTGCCACCCAGTTTTCGCAGTGCTCCTCCGCCACCCCTACAGTGCCAGGGGAGACAGGAGGCCCCCAAACTCAGTGAAACACAAAGGGGAGGAGGCCAGCACGGACATGCCCTTCTGTGTGCCACGGACTCCCGGGCGCCATCGCATTTCTAAACACGCCTGCGTGGTGCGGGTGATTAGCGTGTGACAGGAGGATTGTCTTGCAAAGACTTTTCTGGTCAGTCAGCAAATACTACGTAGCTAGGTCCAAGGCAACACTGGGAGAGGCTGAGGAGACAACTGTGGATAACACACAGTCTCTGACCCCCGGAAAGTTCCACACTCTTCTTGCACTTTCCCTGCTCAGTCCCAGAGCTGCTTCTCCAAGGGACCCCGAGCCCCTCTTGGTCGAGAAGGGAGTTGAGAAAGCAGGACCGTGTGGAGCTGGGACCAAGGGCTCAAGTAGAGAGCAAATGTTTTGAGAATGATGATGGCAACCAATGTACAAATGTGCTTGACACAATGGATGGATGGATGGATTGTGATAAGCATTGTATGAGCCCCCAATAAAATGAT
>NW_022111312.1:10625211-10626578 GCF_000313985.2 Echinops telfairi
TGAAGACAGTTCATGTGGGGGGTGACCCCCAACCCATGGAGTCCACTGAGTTGCCATCGACTTAACAGCTGGACATGCGGGGGTGGGAGAGGAGATAAGGCCCAAAGCCACAGCATCAAAATGCTGGGCTAGTTCTCCCCGCTTCCCCAACCACCACTCCCCAGAGCCCTGGCGCCGTGCTCACCTCCTCCTTTGCAATGGTCATGCCGTCCTGCACGTCTCCAAAGACAGTGGGCTGGATGAAGTAGCCGCGGTCAGCAGCAGCGCCGCCACCACACAGCAGCTTCGCCCCCTCCTGCTTCCCAGATTGGATATAGCCAAGGATCTTCTTAAACTGAGTTTCATCCACCTGCGGCAGAAGGCGCGGAGCAAAGGTAGATGGAGTCACCCCTCTCCCAAACCAGCCGTGAGACCATTGAGAAGTGGGTCAAGGTCATGACTCAGCAAGACCCGGAAAAGGAACCTCAAGTGACCAAAAAACCTAAGGACCACCACTAATCTACTTTCTTCCTTCTGAGTACCTTTCATACCCATGGAATCCTACAACACATGGCCTCGCAGGCCTGCTTTCTGTCACTCAGCATCATGTTTGAGGGTCTCACTACACCAGGACTGCATGTCTCCTTATCCCTCATGTTCAAGTCATCCTCCGTCGTATGGAAATACTACACCGTGTTCCTCCACTTATCCGTGGATAGGCATCTGATCTAGTAACTGGTGCTGCCACGAACATTGGCGGACAAGCGTCTGCTTGAGTCCCTGCTGTCAACGCGGTTGCTTACAGACCTACGAGTGGGATCTCTGGGCCCGGGGCGATTCTTAGTTTAATCCACCGAGGAACTGCCAAACTGTACATTCCATTGTTGGGTTCACGATTATTACTGACTATACTTTTATGGAATTTAAAGGAACAAGATCTCCCTAACCTCACCCACGCCAGGGCCCTTGGCCCTGCTCCCCAGAGATAACCACGGCTAGCTCACCTGTGGCCAACGTCCAAGAAACGCACCTTCATTTTTGCACAGGCTCTCCTACCACTTGCCCTATTTGTACAGCTTAGGACGTGACGTGCCCACAACAAACTTGCTGCCCTCCAGCCCGTTCTGACTCAACAGTGCCCCTACAGGACAGAGGAGAACTGCCCGCAGGGTTGCTGAGACCCAAAACCTTCATGGGAGCAGTCTCATTTTTCACCAGTGCTACAGCTGAACGACTGGTGGGTTTGAATCAATAACCTAGTGGTGGGCAGCCCAATCTCTAACCCGCTGCACCACCAGCTCCTTACATAGTGTTTCATTTCCACAGCCACCTGGGAGTTAAGGAGGGTGGGCTTTGTTTGTTTGTTTGTTGAGGGTGGGCTTTACAGA
>NW_022111312.1:10628143-10631452 GCF_000313985.2 Echinops telfairi
AAGGGCAGGGAAAATTCATCCCGAAAAGAAGAAGTGTTCTAAGTTCGATGGTGTGTTGTCGTCGTCCCCCCCACGTGACTGCGGTTTTGGAAGAGCATCTTTGCAGCGGTAACTAGTGAACATGAAGTCCCCCGGACATAGGTTGGGCGCTAACTCAAGATGACTAGTGTCCTTAGGCATGCAGGACAAGAGGGAGATAGAAATGTAGAGGAAGACTGTCTTGTGCGGATGGATCAGAGAGCAGAGTGTGGCTGCCACAGGCCAGGAGTGCCCAGGGCTGCTGGGACCCATGAGGAGTTAGGAAGAGGTAAGAACAGCTCTTCCTGTAGGGCAGGGGTTCTCAGCCTTCCTAATGCCTCAACCCTTGAAGACAGTTCATGTGGGGGGTGACCCCCAACCATAAAATTTTCGTTGCTACTTCAATACTGTCATTTTGCTACTGTTATAAATCGGGACCCCTGTGAAAGGGTTGTTCAACCCCCCCCAAAGGGGTCATGACCCACAGGTTGAGAACCACTGCTGTAGGCCCTCCAGTGAGAGCAGGCCCTGCCAACACCCAGGCTTGAACCTGCAGCCTCCCCAGCTGCAGACAGGACACTGTGTTCAGCTCCTGGTACTTTGTGACATCAGCCCTTAGGAGTAGGACAGCCGGCTGAGACTGTCACAGCACCTGGCAGAGGAATTCCACTCGGGAGTGACATGAAGCCCCCTGATGCTGATCGGGGGTCTCTTGTGATTGGTACCCCTCCCCCAAGACATTCATGTAGAACAGAGGTGGGCAAACTGCAGCTCCACAGCCATATGGGACTCTTCCGGGAGGTACGTGCGGCTGAAGTAAAACTGAACATGAAAAATATATTTATGGCCCTCGAAATAAGTTTAAATTACTGTGAGGGTCGGGATTGGCTCTTCCGTCTCAAAAGTTTGCAGACTGCTGATTTAGAACGATGATTTTCATCCTTCAAAGGGGATCTTACAGGGGCGCCCTTGCAGGCGGAAGCCAGGCTGTGAGCCAACAGCCAGAAGATACTATGCAGTTTGCTCTAAAGCAATGGTTCTCCACCTGTGGGTTCTCCACCTGTGGGTCGCAACCTCTTTGGGGGTTGAACAACCATCGGAAAACACAGATTTCTGATGGTCTTAGGAACCGGGACACATGCTCCTCTATGCATCTCCGGGCGGGTCCGCCCACCTGCAGATAAGCCCACCTACAAGTACCTGGCTTGAAGACTGTTACCCATGTTCCACCATGCTTCAAGACAACATTTCATTGAGCTGTCATTAGAAATCAATATTTCACAATACAGAATTACATAGTGTTTCTGTGATTAATCACTATGCTTTCATGATGTTCAATTTGTAACAATGAAAATACATCCCGTGTATCAGATATTTACATGACGATTCATCACAGTGGCAAAATGACAGTTAGGAAGTAGCAACGAAAACAATTTTATGGTTGGGGGTCACCACCACATGAGGAGCTGTGTTAAAGGGTCGCGGCATAAGGAAGGTTGAGAACCACTGCTCTCAAGACTCTGTTTTAAAGAGTCTGGTCAAGGTGGTCTGTTCTGTTCCCACCCCTTCAACCCCGTGCCCCCTCTTCAGACACCTACCCAGGGCGTTTAGAGCACAGGCGGAAATGAGCGACCCACCTCCTTAATCAGATTGGCCACGTAGAGAGCGGTGAGTGGTGTCTGCTCAGCTACCTTCATCACAACCACGTTGCCAGTTGCCAGGGCCGGGCCCAGTTTCCATGCTTGCATCAGGAGCGGGAAGTTCCACTGCAAAGTACCACAGCCCCCCCGGGAACAGACGCCCCCTCAGAGAGCTTCAGCAGCCAGCAGCACCCCACAGCAGGAAGGTGGGCTCGGTGTTCTTAGAAACCCAGGTGCTCCCCACACAATGGAAGACAGATGCACGAGGCAGGACTGATGAATAATAGCAACGGGGATGTACTACTGCCTTCTCTGTACCTGGCACCAGGCGAATCCCTTATTAGGCCACCCACTCAACCCTCCGTCCCCACCTAAGGCAGGACCCTGTTCACTGCCACGTTCAGAGGAGGAAACTGAGGCGTGTCGGGATCTGGGCCTCCTGGTTTCAACCCACTCAGCCCCACACGTTTGCAATGAGTCTGTCTGCAATTGGGGGATCTCACTTCTAGTTTCCAGGCAAAGAAAGGCCATGTCACCCAGAGGGCCGGCACTCACAGGGATGATCTGCCCACACACGCCCACCGGCTCATGACGGGTGTAGCTGAAGAAGTCCCCATCAATAGGAATGGTTTTCCCATGGTACTTATCGGCCCAGCCTGCATAATACCTTAAAAAAAAAAAAAAGGAAAAGACAAATAAAATAGCTACAATCAATCAACAAGTATGAGGGAACTCTGGCAGAAAATCATGTGGCTAAAACAACACCAACCAAGACTCAGGCAAACTAGCAGCAACTTGCACCGATCTGATTGAGATTTGCTAACCATCGCCCTGGCTTTGGGCTTATTTCCCAGGGAGACTTAAATAACCACTCTTCACTAAGCAACCACTGAGCATCAGAATCCGAAGCAGTGCTTGTTAAAAACACCTCATTCCTACTGCCTAGCCAGGACTGATGCCCGAGATGCTGTATCTTAGACACCCAGGCTGTTAAGGCATTGCGAACACAGCATCAGCCCAGCGCCAATCCACCAGCCAGCGGCTGAGAACCTCAAACTGAATCCGGCACAGATATATGCAGAGCTCTGGGCTACACACCAATCAGCCACAGAAGTGAAAGAGAGCATCACTGAAGCCCCATCATCCAGCCGGCATAAAGCCCATTCCAAGCCATGGAGACGCCGTGGCCAGCAACGACACAACTGCCCCGTCCGGCACCATCTTCACCGCCACGGTCTGCTCGCATCCACGGCATAGTTGTGAGGGCCTTCCGACCTAGGGAGCTCCTCCTCCAGCGCTGCCTTAGAGGACTCTCACTTTCTGCCTCCTCTTTTTTAAGTCAGGAAGCTCTGCTGAAACCCGTCCACCCTGGGTGACACTGCTGGTATTTCAAGTCCCACTGGCATCACAGCATCAGGAAAGCCTACACTACAGTGTGACACACTGAGAGACGGGTGGGTCTAGACATAGAGGAACACAAGGGACAGGAAACCACTGCAAAGGGGAGCTGGGGAAAAGAAGAGCCCTAGGTTTGCAGGGTGATGGCTTCCGTTTGGGCAGGGGGGTGATGGGACCACTCCTGCCGGCTGACGTCGAGGACAAAGTCCAGCCACGGATGGCCCGACTTCAAAGAAGTCAGACTGTAGGAATT
>NW_022111312.1:10633562-10634729 GCF_000313985.2 Echinops telfairi
TTTGGCAGCAGGCTACAAAATCACAGCTTAGTCGGCTTGGATCTTAAATGAAGAAGAAAGCCCAGGAGATGTGGGCAGCTAGGTGCCAACACGTGGGACTAGTACCAAAGGAGACAGCGTGCGGCGTGAGAGAAGAATGACAAGGTGGGCAGGGAGGGTAGCCGCTAGCCAGTGAGCTGTGCAGGATTCCAAGATTGCCGGTCTCTCCGTGTTGCTTTAAATTAAGCTGTTTCTGATTACAGGTGTCTGTTACTTGTGATCCAAAGCTCACGTTTCTCTTAACAATAGGACATAATAAAGATTAGCGAGGCTATCACAAAATAGAGAACTCTTAAATAACAGAATTCACAAAACCAGGAGTTTTTTTCTTCTTCTTTTAAGTCAATACATAAAATTGACAAACAAGGAAAAAGCAAATGAGAGAGGACACAAATTACTGAAATCAGTAACTGAGAATGAGAACGTTACGACTGACCCTACAGAAATGTGAAGAACTTGTAAGCACTGTATGAACAGCTAGCCATATTCCAACAAGTTAGATAACCCAGCAGTTCAAAACTGCCACTCCTCAGGACAAACACAGGGCTTTCTACTTCCATGAAGAGTTACAGTCTCAGGAGTCTCGGGGAGGAGACAGCCAGTCAGGGTGCGATGTAGCAACGATGAAAAATACAACTTTCCTCTAGTTCCTAAATGTTTTCTCCCCACTCCCACTACCATGACTCGAATTCTACTTTGCAAGTCTGGCTAGACCAGAGGATGTACACTGGTACAGATAGGAACTGGAAACACAGGGAATCCAGGACAGATGAAACCTTCAGAACCAGTGCTTAGAATGGCGATACTGGGAGGGTGGGTTGGAAAGGGGGAATCGATTACAAGGAACTATATGTGACCTCCTCCCTGGGGGACAGACAACAGAAAAGTGGGTGAAGGGAGACTTCGGACAGGGCAAGATATGACAAAATAATAATTTATAAACTATCAAGGGCTCATGAGGGAGGGAGCAGCGGGGAGGGAGGGGAAAATGAGGACCTAATGCCGGGGGCTTAAGTGGAGAACAAATGTTTTCAGAATGATGAGGGCAATGAATGTACAAATGCGCTTTACACAATTGATGTGTGTATGGATTGTGATAAGAGTTGTATGAGCCCCTAATAAAATGAT
>NW_022111312.1:10634955-10637397 GCF_000313985.2 Echinops telfairi
CCCAACTGGTTCACAAAGAAATAGAAAATGCTTCTGATTAAGTTACCATTTTTGATCTTGAAGGGTTTTCCCAAAGCGATCAGAGTCTACACGAAGGCTGGTCTCTAAGCCCCGTGAGCCATCTTCACCCCCAGAACCACTCCCACCCCTCTGGCACCAATAACACAAGGATAACAGGAAACTTGAGCCCTTACCGGAGACATTTGATGACCATGTCCAAATCCACCAGGTAGGAGATGACATAGGGCTTGCCATTGTCCAGGGTCTCCAAAGCCTGGGCAAAGCAAAAGGAGGTCAGCACAGGGTTGGTGGCTCGGGGAGGAAGCAAAGCCAACGGGTTGACCAATGGCATTGAGACAGAGACTGGGAAGCTGTTAGGAGCCTGGATGAGAGGCACTTTTGTGCCGATGGATGTCCCTGGTCAATAGGTGTGCTGACTGCAGAGGTAGAACCCAAAGGCATCCACCCCCTGCCCCGTGATCAGAGATCCTGGAGACTACAAGGGAGAAGGCTGAGGACTGACTCACGGCCAGGTAGGTCCGGTCTCGTTCAATCAGATCGGCCAAGCGGTTCAGCAAACGACCCCTCTCAGACGCATCCATCCGACGCCAGGGTGAACCCAGCTGGAAGGCGGCCCGGGCAGCCTGCACTGCCTTGTCCACATCACCCTGGAAAAGATCCATGATGGCATTCCAAGCCTTCTGCTCCACAACTGCCTCCAAGTGCCGCCCATCCCACCGCCAAGCACCCCCCACCTCAGGCTTCAGGTCACACAGTAAGTAATCCCTCCTGCACGAATCTCTCAGAGGACCCTCCCCTTCCTGTTCCAGAGGGGTCCCACTTAGCAAGCTCAGTCTTCAGGAGCAACAGGGCGGACTAACACAACCTTCTTCTCCTATCCAGTGTTAAGGTGTGTGTGTGTGTGTGTGTGTGTATGTGTTTTCAAGAATCCCTTTCAATTTCTGTGTTTTCATTTCATTTCACAATTTCTCAGAGTCTTCAGGAGAGAGGCCCTCAGGGTCACTGCTGGGAAGCTGACCCTTTCTCCCTACTTCTAACAAAGGAAGCCAGCAGAACTCGCCATTCTCTATGCAAGGACAAAGACAGACATTTGCCAAGAAAGGCCAGTCTGAAAACCGATCTATCATTCCATGGGAGACAGTAAAATACACACAACTTAACTCGGGGAGACAGAAAAATACACACAACTTAACTCGGGGAGACAGTAAAATACACACAACTCAACTCGCATTTTTCCTCTAGGAGATGCCTATCAGGAGGCAGGAAGCACCGTTTCCATTACTATAAACACACCTCCCACTGGACAACCCTATAACCCTGAAACCATGCTCTCAGCAAAGGGAGAAAATTCTTCTGCGTGAATGCGAAGGGCCACCTTCACAGAGGGTCGAAAGCATTCTTGAATGGTTTCCTGTGCTTTCTCTACTAAAAATGAAAGACTTTTAGTAAAAGTATATGACACAAGAACTAATTTTTTAATTACCATGACCATGTATAATTCAAACAAGATTTTCAGACAGTCCCCAGGTTCCTGGCGTCTGAATTACAGACAATCCTAATTGCCCTTTACTGTGGGGCTTCCAATAGGTTCTGCCATAAACGGGAACAGACCTGAATTTGCACAAGCCGGGTGACTCGCATGGTAACCGAGTGGGAGCGCTTACTAGTCGAAGCCCTGGAACAGGAGACTCAGAAGAGCTGTGGCGAGCCCGTGGGAGCCTGATGCACGCACGCATGCAAGAGACTGGATTTCCACAGCCAGACTCACTCAAAGCAGCACGCTGGCCACCAACCTCGAGCAGAGTACAGATGCCGCCATCTTGGGCAAGGCTGTTTTGACATTGGTTCAAAGTCCTCCTAATCTCATGCTATGCAAATTTACCCTCACTTTGAACTGGACTGGACCAAGCCCCACTTCAAACTATTGCTTCAACCCTGTAGCTTCGCTTGCACAAGGGCAGTGTTTCCATCACTGAAAGGCTTGCAGCCTTTTCTTGCACTAAAGTCAGGCTAAGAGAACCAACCCTAAGCACCCTTCCAACTGACTTAAAGACACAGTTCGGGACAGATCCTGTTTGTCACCCAGCGACTGCTTATGTCACCAACCCCGCTCTCCCCCCAGCTAGATCTCAGAAGACCTACATTCTACTCAAGCAGACTTCTTCCATGACTTCTGTGTAGCTGTGCACCTACCCCCAGCTGACTTTCACGTTTCAGGACTGGAGAACAGAGAATGGGTTAGATGTTCGCTCACATTGACTCCCAAGTCTACAAGCCCACAACTGCATAGAAAGGACCCGAACCAGGGACAAGCTAGTAACTGTTCTACCTTTTCTATGGGGAACATCATCTGTGCATGCATGAACTCAGTTTTCAAATGGGTGAAAATGCACGTGATAAAGTCTCAAGCACACAGCAGAA
>NW_022111312.1:10637497-10641348 GCF_000313985.2 Echinops telfairi
TGAAAGGCTTGCAGCCTTTTCTTGCACTAAAGTCAGGCTAAGAGAACCAACCCTAAGCACCCTTCCAACTGACTTAAAGACACAGTTCGGGACAGATCCTGTTTGTCACCCAGCGACTGCTTATGTCACCAACCCCGCTCTCCCCCCAGCTAGATCTCAGAAGACCTACATTCTACTCAAGCAGACTTCTTCCATGACTTCTGTGTAGCTGTGCACCTACCCCCAGCTGACTTTCACGTTTCAGGACTGGAGAACAGAGAATGGGTTAGATGTTCGCTCACATTGACTCCCAAGTCTACAAGCCCACAACTGCATAGAAAGGACCCGAACCAGGGACAAGCTAGTAACTGTTCTACCTTTTCTATGGGGAACATCATCTGTGCATGCATGAACTCAGTTTTCAAATGGGTGAAAATGCACGTGATAAAGTCTCAAGCACACAGCAGAAGAAGAAAATCACGAAGGCAGCACGAATCGTCGAGGGAGTGGTCACCCAGCATCATGTATCAGTGTCGCCAAACTACGTAAAGCAATGTTGAAGTGACAAACATCTTGTTATAGATACAGTATGCGTTTGTGGGATTATGAGCAGACTTTTCCCCAGCTTTGTCTCCCCCAAAGATATGCCACACATTAGAGGCTATTTTGCCAGCACATGATGGGAGGTGAGATGCAGGCAGCCTCCAAGACTATATTGTCTGGTCCCACCACAGGTAGGGCCCACTCCCTGCTGTTAAGGACAATGGGCTACTTCTCCCTAAAGTCTGGTCCCTGTAGGTGGGGTTCACACCCTACTGATAATGGTTTCTATGGAGATCCAGAGACCAGGTCAAACCTGCTCAGTGACATCCAAAGTTAGGCTGCCATCCTGAATCGAGCATCCATTCATCTTGTCACATGTGTACCCTTAACCCCTCCTCTTCCTATAGCGCGTGTACCCCTAGGTTGTCCCCCTCCCATAACTGTATTACCTATAGTACAACCCCTTCCTGTGATGTATGTCTTTACCTATAATTAGGGGGCTTTCACGTCCCCCAAAGATATGTAAGCCTGGGTTAGCAATAAAGAGCTCTCTCCCTGGCTCTCCACTTCCCCTTCCTCTCCCCTGGTCCTAGCTCCCCTGTTCCCTTTCCCCTTGTCCTCCTACCCTCCCCGTCTCTCCTGCCCTCCAGTCTCCCATCTCCACAAGGACCACCGAGCCAGGCTGAGGTGAGCATGCTACCATGAAATGTGTCTGACTCCATTATTTCTATCTCTCTTCTATCACTCCCTATTCTCTATGACTTTGTTTTATATACATATATATATATAAAACAATTGTACGGTGTATATATATATATATATGGAACCACGATTAGTTGGGGGGGGGCTTGCCTTTCCCCCACTTGCGGTGAAGTCCCCTAAGGCTCCCATGCTAACCTGCTGACTCTCACTTCTGTCTTTTTCTTAAGCTCGCTACTTCTGCATTAGCTGTCCTGCCCAGAACCACCGGATTCAAAATTTTGGCGGGCTGCTGCCCACCCCCATAACGAATACCAGGGGGAAGTTCCCTAGCTGTTCATTCCTCCCCTGCCCCCACCAGTCAGTGTGGGCAGTTGTGATTGGACACGAAAAGTCACCCCCTCCACTCGTGGCTGGTTGCTTTATAAACCCGAGTTTGAGTAGCACTCTGACCGAGAGACATAAAGCAAGAGCTGACTCACGGTCACCGGCTCCAATATACCTCCTCATTCCACCAGTATGGTGTGGTCCTGACTGCCTTGGAAACCAGGCACGACAGTGTGTGTGTGTATGGATAGATAGATAGATAGATAGATAGATAGATAGATAGATAGATAGATAGATAGATAGATAGATAGATAGATAGATAGATAGATAGATAGATAGATAGACATATTACCGTAATAACAATGAAGGCACCCTTTCCATCCCCCACCCCGCTCACCCTCACCCTGAAGTACGAAATGGGTTCTCACCTTGTCCCCTTCAGCCACCTGACAGATGACCTCTCCAGTGGACGGGTTGATGGTGGGGAAGGTTTTCTTGCTGACGGCATCGTGCCATTCATTGTCTATAAAGATCTACAGGGGGAAAGAAAAGAGTTCTCAGGACTAGCTCTCAGTGCAAGCCTGACACCAGCGATGGAATCACAATAGCCAAATAGAAAGCCGCAGCAAGGAGGAGCCTGGGGGTTAAAGGACAGGCAGTGGAGAGGATCTCAGTTGGAGTGCCCACCCTGCCACTTCAGGCTAAGTGACCTCTGTCAAGGCATCTGACCTTTCGTGCTTTGGTTTAGTTTATCTGAAAAATGAAGAGAAGGTTCCTGCCCGGTTGTGTAACAAACCACTCCATAACTCAGTAACTGCCAAGTTGTATTATTATCCTCTCCCGGCGAGCCTGTGGACTGGAACCAGCTGGGCTGTCTCCCATGGTTACTGTGTTCAGAAAGCTGAGCTGGAGTCATCTGAGGGCTCGATGGGGCTGGATGAGCAAGAAGGCCCTTCACTCACACGTCGGGCAGGTAGCTCTCTCTCCAAGTGGCTAGCTTGGGCTTCCTGGATGCATGGTGGTCTCAGGGTAATTGGACTTGTTAAACGGCAGCTGGCTTCCACAGGTCAGTCTTGTTCTAAAAGACCCCCGCAGAGCCTGGAAGGCCCAGCTTCAGAAGTGCCCATGGCGAAAAGAAATGACCACAGTCAGAGAGGCTTAAAATCGCTTCCACCTCTCCTTGAGAAGAGGAGAGCATTTGTAACCCTCTTTCCTCTAAAACACTACCACGTGAGGCCGTTGTGGGGATTTAAGAAGATTATTCTTCCATCCATTCAGCAAAAGGGAACACCTACTATGTGCCCAGTGCTATGCTAGAGGCTGAGGACCGAGTGAAAACAAAACCAAGGAGGACCCTGCTCTTGTGAAAATAACAGACAAGAAACAAACTCGCTGCCATCGAATCAATGCTGACTCGTAGCAAACCCAGCCCCACCCACCTCAACCCCGGTGGGGTTTCCAAGATCCTAACTGTCTACGGGAGTAGAAAGCCCAGTCTTTCTCCTGAGGAGCTGCTGGTGGTTTCCAACTACCACGAAGTGTAATCACGAAGCCACCAGGGCATCCTCATGAAAATAAAGAAGCAAACAAAGCCTTCAAAAGCTTCAGACTGTAACAGTAAGCGGGGAGGAGAAAGCCAGTGTGCAGGGAGATAGTTCATTGATATGCATGGGGATGGAGCAGTCAGTGAGGGCCACACTGGACTTGCTCCCTGCCTGAGGAGGAGCCAGGTGGCTGCTCTGAGTACTAACAGTGGGCCAAGCCCTGACTGGAAGGGACCTTGTTGTCACTAGTTGCCATCAAGTTTATGCTGACCCATGGTGACGCCCTGTGGGGGTAGGTCAGCTCACAAACACCCTCCCGGCTGCCAGACTGCTGTCTCTCCACACCATTGGGGACATAGTGTCTCCCCACTCCCTGCTGCTGGGGACAATGGACAGGCTCCAGTAGGAGTTCACATCCTACTGATAATAGTCTCTCTCAGTTGAGCCAGGAACAAGTCAAACCGGCTCTGTGATATCCAAAATTAAACTGCCATCCTAATTCTAGGATCCACCCATCTTGTCACATGTGTGCCCCCAATCCCTCCTCTTCCTATTGCGTGTATGTCCCTAGACCACCCCCTCCAGATTATTGTAATACCTATAGCACAACCCTTTCCTGTGACGTATGTCTTCACCTGTAATTAGGGGGCTTGCATGTCCCCAGAGAATATAAAAGCTTTGGGAGCATTAAAGATTCTCTCTCTCCACGTGGACCACCAAGCGGGGTGAGGTGGGCATGCTACCATAAAGTGTGTCTGA
>NW_022111312.1:10642761-10644622 GCF_000313985.2 Echinops telfairi
TGTCCCGCGGGAGGGCTGGGAAGCAGAGGGAGCGACAGTGTTCCTTGGGTGTAGGAGTGTGTGGGGGGGAGTGTAAGGTGTGGCAAAGGGGTTCCAACACTAAAGCCAGAGACTCTGAGTCCAGTTTTTTGTGCTGGTTTTATTTTTCATGAGATGGAATTCGCATAACAGAAAATTCACCATGTCCAACCCAACTGTAGTGGTTTTGAGCGCCTTCTCCAAATGGAGTAACTTCCTCCACCCATTACAAGACATTCGTATCACCCCAAAAGGGCTGCGCCCGTTGCAGGTGCCCCCCTCCAGCCCCCGCCCACCAGCCATGACCTACTTTCGATGGGCTTGCCCATTCCGGGCATTCCCCACCAATGGGATCTCACAGCGCGTGGTCTTCCGTGACCGGCTTCCCACTCAGCCTGGTGTGTCAGAGCCCATCCACATTGTAAACGTATCAGAACCGTCCAGTGTCTGTCCATACTGCCTTTTCTCTCCCCTTCATCTGCTGAGGGGCCTTGGGGCCTTTCGGCCTTTGAGCTAAGCGTGGGAAATGGTGCCAGGAGCATTCCCATACGAGTGTTTGTTTGAGGCTCTGCCAGCAGTTGTCTGGGGGTAGGTACTTGGGAGTGAAAACACCAAGTGGGCGTGGTAATAAAATATTTAGCTTTTCCAGGAAGCACCACACTGCGGGGCGGGGGTTGGGGTTGGGGGTTGCTACACCATTTCCCATCCCCACCAGCAGTACCAGAGGGTACTAATTTCTCAGCAGGATCCTGGTGGATGTGAGCGGTACCCATGGTGGCTTGGGTTTGCATTTCCCCAGTGACTAATGATGCTGGCCGCTCTTTCGTGTGCCCATTGATCATTATTTCTTATTCTCGGGGCAAATGTCTATTAAAGACCTTAGCTGCTGTTTGCATTGGCTTCCTTGTCTTTTAGTCACTGAGCTGTAGAAGTTCAGGTTTGAAAAACTATTTCCTAGGCTCCCCCTCCCCCCCACACACAATGCCCCCCACCAAATATGGAGTCTCATGCCTGCTCCCTGCACTCCCCCTGCCCCAGGAGGATTTTCAGTAACGTCTGGGAGGGATGGCACGTGCAGGGTAGCAGCATCTGTCCCCATGATGGTCTTGTGGTCTCACAGCCTCACTCCCTGCCCCTGCTCAGGCTTCTGGGTGAGGTTCTTGAAGAGTGGGGGGTGCTGGGAAGAACACAGATGAGCAGCAGGCGGCCAGGGCAGATGGGAGTTCTCGGCTGGTCTGGGGTAGGAGGTCATGCAGAGCAGGTCCTGTACTCGGCTGGCCAGGAGGATGTCCACTCTGTGGCCTGCAGGGCATGGAGCAGCTAATGGTCATTCACCAGTTGCTCAAGCGACGGCAGCCCCTGGACCCGGGACGGCAGCTCTACAGACCATTCCCACAGAGCCCTCACAGCTAACCATCCCAGGAGGAAACAGAGGGCAGTCAAGGCCACACCGTGGGCAGTGGCAGAGGCGGGATCTGAACCCAGGCCTTTGAGCCTCCCAGGCGTGCACTCCTTCAGCTCCAGCTCCCTGTCACCCCCTGAGTGCACCCCTCAAATTCCATCTCTCCATTGATCTCCCGTTTCTATTCCAGGTGGTGTCCTGGGTGCAAATTCCAGCTCTACCCCACACAGCTGTGACCTTGGTCCAACCTGTTCCTTCCCAGATGTGTCCTCCATCCTGAGACCTCTGGCCGGCCTGAGCGCAACCCAGTACAGGACAGCGCCTAGGACCAGCCGTGCCACCAGGCTCTCCTGGCTCTTGGGCTCGAGACCCCGGGCTGCTCCAGGTTCCACCTCGGGATTTCGAAAGGGCAGTGCCTGCGCGAACCCTCCTAGCACAGCA
>NW_022111312.1:10644928-10648005 GCF_000313985.2 Echinops telfairi
GTTGCTAACTTGGACTTAAGCCCCAGAGAACAGCTCTGCTCCACTCAGAATCAATCGGCTTGCTGGAATGTGATTGGGGTGTGGGTGCTCTCCCTGACAACCCACCAGCTTTCCCACTGAGAGGCAGGCTGGGTTATAAACCACCCATCTTGACACCCGGTTTATGTCCCCCTGTGGCGACTCTGCCCCCAGCCAGGGAGAGGGCTGTAACAGAAACCGTTTCTCACCCTGAGGCCTAGACACCCCTGCCAAGTTCTGGTCAAGTGATGAGAGTTTTGTGGCAACTCCATATGAGTAAACAGCAGAGCGGACTCCAGGCCAAGTTTCTATAACCTCTTGGCCCTGAAACTCAAAGCTTGACTTACATAATAGGCTCACCTCCGTCATCCTGGGCCCTGGCCCTCCTCGCTTACTTCTGATTTAGTTTCCAGGCTCCGAGAGACACCCGAGGGACACCAGCCTAAGAAATGCAGGATGACTGTCACCTGCTTAGAACGTTCCCACTGAGACAGAGGAGCAGAAGAAATTCCATTTCTTTCAGCTGCTGAATGACCTGCCTTCCATCTCGGAAAGTCCCACTAGTGAATGATTTTAGAATGACTCTCATGTCTGGACACTGCAATTAGTTTAGACTATTCTTCAATATATCGTTTGTTTTAATTTTGTTCCTTATGATGCTGTAATCTGACTGGTGTAGTTAATCTTCTTATGGTTTCGTAGGTGCGATACTGCACCCTGGGTGAATCGTCTCTTCTGTGTGACCCCTCTGTGAGGACCTGTTCAATTATCTACAGATGGGCTTTGGGTCTTCTCTGACCCCTCTCCTTCACTACGTTATAATTGTTTGTTTTTGATCTTCTGATCCCTGATCCCGTCGACACTCATGATCACATGAGTTGGTGTACTTCTTCCATGTGGGCTTTGCTGCTTCCCTGCTAGATGGCCACTTATTTAACTTCAAGACCCCAGACGCTGTATCTTTTAATAGCTGGGCACCATCAGCTTTCTTCATCACATTTGCTTATGCACCCACTTTGTTTTCAGCCATCCTGTCAGGAAGTCCTGTGCCAGGTTATCAGAACAAAGGGTTCTTGTGTTGAGGGAAGACTTGAGTAGAGGCCCCAAGTCCATCTGCTACCTTAATATTTAACATATATATACATAGATCAATACTCCTATCATTATATATTAGTATATTCACATATGTACATGCCTATATTTCTACCTCTATATAGATTTTGTCTCCTAGTTCTTTGCTCTATTTCCTTTTACTTTCCTCCTGCCCCACTATCATGTTTACCCTTCCTTCGGCTCTGAGAAATTCCACTTGGCTACAATACAGTTGATCAAACCCCACAAGTCATTCTACACCCTTCTCACCGTGAACTTTAGATTCCTTGTTGTTCCCTTGTCCCTGAGTTTGTTGGCTCCCTGCTCCCTTTCCCCTGCCTCCTCCTCTCCCATGTCTCCCCGGAACCATCGGTCCCGTTGTTTTCTCCTCGGGCTTGTTTGTCCTGCCTGTCTTATATAGATAAGACATATCAAAACAAATAAATTTAACAGGAAAAAAAAAGGCCTATAAATCGTTCCAGGTCTATCTGCTGACTTTTATGAATGTCTTCCAGCCAGGTCTGATGATGTGCCAAGTACTGCCCCCTCCCTGAGTCAGAAGTCTATTTTCCCAATGCTCAGGGCTGGTGTTCCCCATCTTATGTGCTTGCCTTCCTCTGGCCAATTTCCACCACACCCTGTGGCATCCCCTCCCTAAATATTGGGTTTCTGATAAGCAGCCTTTTTCCTTGTTCCTGGTGCACAAGATTGTAAACACAGTTATAAATGGCAGACAGTTAGGCATTCAATAAATATTTACTGAGCGGCGATTACTTGCCAAGTCAGGTATTAGGTAAGCAAATGTGAACAAACAGCTCCCTCCCTTCTGGCATCAGGAAGCCAGGGGGGCCTTAACAATGGCTCCCTGTCGTCTGCCCATTGGAGCTGTCCTGGTTTCCCATTCACTACTTACATGAACATCACTTCCCAGGCCTCGGTTCTCCTCATCTGTAAGACTGCCATGACTCATGACTATGCAAACCCATGTATCCATGAAGGACACACCTAGGCGAGGCCCTAGGAGAGAAACTGCCCCTCCCTGGGCTGGCCAGAGATGAGTGGAGGCAGTCCACTCTCCAAGGCCTTCTCCCTGAGGGTGAGAGCATCCACATCGGAAAGCTTTCGACAGAGGCTCAATGTGGGGGACTCTATCTGGGGGACTCTGAATCGACTTTCAGGCTGTCATTGCTCTCCATACCCTTTTGCAAACCAGGGTGCTCAGAATTTAAGCTCTAAGACAATTCCAGGCCTCCGTTCTTTGGTCCCCCTTATTCACGGTCCAGTTTTTGCATGCATACAAGGTGACTGAAAATAGCATGGCTTGGTTCAGCAGACGTTAGCCCCACCAAGATGGTATCTTGAAAAGAGGTCTTTTGCAGCAGGTCTCCCCAAAACAATATGTTGTCTTATATCTTCACTGCTGCCTCCAAAGGTATGGATTGTGGAGTCAGGTAAAATGAAACCCCGGGCAACTTCCTTATTTTCTCTGTTTATCGCAACGTGGCTAACTGGCCCAGTTGTGAGGATTTTGATGTTGAATTTCGGTTACATTGCCTACTGGCTAGCTGGGTTTTTTTAGAGATCGACCTTTGAATAAAGTCAAAGTCCCTTTAGTCAGGAGCACTCTCCAGCATGCAGTCTGCAGGAAGGATCTCCTTGCAGTAGCTGCCTCCATTTCACGCCAGATTCTAGCTACATGCACTGCTGTTCCCCATCGCACAGAGCTAACTGTTACACAATGAGTTTCCTATTGGGCAGAGGGCTGGACGTTTTCCTCTCTGGAAACTGTAAGATTCATGATAAAAACAATCAAATGAATTTCTGTTAACTATTGCCTACATAGAATTAATTTTGCTTCTGGTGGGATGCCCCCCGCCCCTGACTTCAGCTATTTGTCACCCTTCAGGTCTGGAATGGAACTCATTCCTGATGCCAAACCATAGACAAGTCTGTCCCGGAAACAGGAG
>NW_022111312.1:10649913-10651453 GCF_000313985.2 Echinops telfairi
GGAGAATGTGTTACTATTATAATGCTATTACAGAGATCCCTTTTCAGTCTCCTCATTCTCCCCCAGCCCCCACCCCCACCCTCCACCCCTTTCTTTTCAGTTCTTGCTTTCGTTCTTCAGCGTGTGGTCAAGAGGCTAAGGCTACAAAGACAAGTTTAATTTACGTCAAATTCCCATTGAACTTGAAGAGAACCTAATTTACCCCTCCAGGACACAAGTGACAGATACAACCGCAGCATTCTGTCACCACTGGACTCTCTAGGTGGACTGCCCCAGCGGCGGCAGCACAGGGGTTAAGCGCTTGGCTGGGAGCTGAAAGGTCACAAACCTACCAGCCTCTCTCAAGGAGAGATGATGTGGCCATCTGCTTCCAGGGGTGGGACAGACTAGCGTGGCCTCCGTGCTAACAGGTTTGGAGTCTGTGGGTGGTGCAAATGGTTAGCACGTTCACTGCTAACCAGAAGGCTGGAGGTTCGAGTCCACACACTGGAGTTTGGAAGGAAGAGGGAGCAGTCTACTCTGTCCTATAGGGTCTCTATTAGAATCAGCAACAGGTTTTTAGGGACCCATAGAAAAGAGCCGTGGCGGTCTACTTTTTAAAAGCCAGCCACAGACCAGACTGGAGCACACACAGTGCTGTTCTGACACACATGGACGCAGCGCTAACTCTTCCAGATCGCCACTGTCAACTGTAAGCTCAGGACAATCATGGCCATCTAGCGCTTAGCTAGGCATGAAATCCATATGCTGAGAAGATGCAGGCACCCGGAATCAGAAATCAGGACACTGCTAAAAGCTGTGAAAGGATGGAGCCTCTCTCACAGCAACCCCAGGTTTAAATGAGGTTTTAACCTCATTTTACAGATATGGTAGGTGAGGCACAGTGATCAGGCCAATTTCTGCCCCTGTGCATGCTCTAGAGCAAGCAAGCGCACACACACACGGCCACAAACGCACTCTTAACTTCCCTGTGCTATTTGTGTCCCCATTGCTAATCCCCTTACACCACTGGGATGTCCTTGTTAGATGCCCTCAGGTCATCTTTTGACTCACAGTGACTCCATGTGACAGCATTAGGCTCCCGTGGCTGTCCTCGGTTCTTTATGTGGGCAGATCATACAAGATGGACATGTCCCCTACTTCTTGGACTTCACCTTCTGGAAGGCCAGCTTCTCATGGGCAGGGGTGCTCCTTGGGTCTTGGTGGACTCAGTCAGTCCACGTGTGTTGAATGCGTGGACCTGCTCAACTAGTTCATAAGACCATCAGCTCCTGAACATCCAGACCATGAAAGAGTGTCTTAGCAGAATGCTTGCCTTCATTACCGCAATTGACGTCAAAGGCTCACTTCCTAGCCACAGCCCATACAAAGGGATTACGTTGATGCAAGCCCGGTCTGTCGGGCTTTTCTTGGAGCAGTCTTTCCAGATTTTAATTACTCTCCAAATCCGAGGAGAAAACAAAAGGAAATAAAGTCTGGAAGGAAGGAAAGGAGTTTCGTCCCAGAGACATTGCCAAAGATGAGAACATTGTTCCTCACA
>NW_022111312.1:10651553-10653207 GCF_000313985.2 Echinops telfairi
GCTCCGTGGCCCCACCCAGGACACAGAGAGGAGGGTGCACTTCAGGGAGGTGGGCCAAACCACCCCAATGGATCTTTTTTGGGTTGAGAAATAAAGGTGGGAAGAAGAGGAGCTCCCAGAGCTATTGCCTGCTACACCAATCCAGGAAAAACTCAACGGGCTAGTTGTATGGCATTCCCTGGGAGCCCTCCCCGCACCTCCCCAACTCCCTAGGGCCTTGGCATGAGAACAGCCCCAGTAGAAGCAATTTCAAACCCAGCTGGCCCCTGACTAGGAAGCTGACCTCGGAACAGTCCACTACACTTCCAGAGCTCAGAGCCGCCATCCGGAAAAAGAGATGGGGTCTCCTGAACCAGGGGGGCAGCCAGGCACACACGCTACTTTGCACCCAGTGCCTCTGGTATGAGATTCTTCAAAAGGTTTCAGGATGCCAGGGTACCCTTGCCAGCAGGGTTTGTAGCAGCTCAACACTAGAGATGGCATGAAAGCCAGGGAGAAGAGCCAGTTCCAGAATGGTATTTCCAAAGGGTGGAACGCTGTGCAGTCCTTGGAAATAAAGACTCTGAATGAACTGGCTTAAAAAGATAGTCCAGATACACTGAGCATGAAGTCGAGGGCTTCAGAGCAGTCTGTGCTAAGAGCTCACGGATGAGACGCACCTGGTCCGAGTAGGACCTGGCCGCTGCATTCCTTTCAGGGATGGGCAAAAGGAGGAAAACCTACTGTGTGTTCTCGCTCACACACGCACAGACACGTACCTGCCAGATTCTGCCCCCGCCCCACAGCTCTCTGCATGCTCCATGAGGAGTATGCGCTGTTTTTTCCTTTCAGAAACTGGTGAAGACAGACCACCCAAAGAGAGCGGCAGGGAGACTCCAGCAGCCCCACGGCCTGGGCAGACCGCCCCCCACTGGGTTTCCGAGACTGTACACCTTTCCAGGGGCAGAGAGGGTGGTGGATTTGTACCCTGGCCTAGCACTTCGCAGCCCCACACTTAGCCCACTGCCCCAGCCGGGGTCCAGATCTACAGGACTGGTGAGGAGCATTCTGCTTCTGTGTGTGGACAACGAGCCAGTCCTCACTGACTATGGAACTGACCAGGTGCAGCCCCCATTTCCTCAAGTTCTTTCGGCCTGTTCTCCCGTGGTCCTGCACGCGTGGGCAACCCGGTTGAGCAGCAGAGCAAGGAAGCAGCAGTATTTATTTTTGCTCGGGTTACACAGAGGACGCTTTAACTTCCGATTAGCCAAACCCACTGTCCCCAAGTCCATGCTGACTCACGGCGACCCGACAGAACAGGGTAGAACTGCCCCTGTGCTTTGCCCAGGCTGTGACTCTTGACAGGAGCACAAAGGGTCAGATGGTGAAAGTGGTTTCCAGCTCCCCTGCAGTTAGCAGACCATTTTGTAAGCCACTATGCCCACCCAGGGCTCTCTGCAAATAACCATGCTGAAAAAGCACCCAGAGGTGCCTTAGTCCCATCAACTAGAGCAGGTTTGTAGTCAAGCTCTGGGCCAGGCCACCAAGTCCCCTTGTGGAAGGCAGCCAGCGAGGGGAGCGCACTGCTGTGCAGTTTGTGGCAGGGTGTCCCCGAGGCCATGCTGACTCCTAGTGATCCTATGGAGAATGTGTTACTATTATAATGCTATTACAG
>NW_022111312.1:10654535-10655879 GCF_000313985.2 Echinops telfairi
TCCTCACTCTCAGGTCATCAGGTCACTGTCAGGTGATCTGCCTTCTCAACATGCGGCCTACAAGCTGTAGTTCTGCCTTGCCTGGGAGCTTGCTAGGTAGGCAGCCCTACACAGTTGGCCTTGCACTTCCACCATACCTCCCAGCATTTGCTTGTCCCAGTGAAGTTTGAGAACTGTGGCAGTTCAAGCTGGTGCAAGCTGGCCCTCAGCCTTGATGCAGCATGCCTCCACACCCCTCAACCTACAGCCCAGCTTAGCAAAGCCATCTCCTCTTCAGCTGACCCCCTTCCCAACTCTAACCACAGAGGAAGAACTGGCAGGTGCAGCCAGCTTATTGTACGCGTGAGTCACCTCATTTCATCCTCAACCCTGAGTGGCGGAGATGGGTGCTGGTGGTGGGGATGCTGTTGGCTTATTCTCAAGTGAGAAAACCAAGTCTGTGAGTGGGGGCGTCACTGGCCCAAGGTCACCTGGCTGCTTCAATCCACACTGCCGCTTTTCACTCCTGTATGTACTCGCACCTCCCATGTGACCTATGGGACCTGGAGCCCCCTCTTCCACACTGCTTGCTAAGCAAGTCAGCATGAGGACTTGGCCAGGTGGCTGCAGCTGGGGACTCCCACAGGTGTCTGCTCAGTTCACAAAGGCTAGATTGAGGGGAAGACTGTGGCATCTGGCAGCGCAGAGGCTCCAGGAACATTGGCGACTCCCCAGATGTGCCACAGAGACACCCAGCTGGTGCTCCACCAGGGGCCAGCCCCAGACCTTGCTCACTTCCTCCTCTGCTGAGGGACATGCACTAATGCTGCCCTCTGGAATCACTCCTGGGGAATTCAGGAGCCCATCCCCCAAACACGTATTGGGGACTCAGGTGGGGCTGCTTGGCAAGTTGCCTGGAGTTCCAGTTGGTTCTCTTAGCCTCTGAGGGATTATCCTGCAGTGATCTGCACTCTCTGAGCTCAGGGGTTGGGGATCACACAAGCAGCCCTACATGCCAGGATCACATGCCACGCAAAAACGGGGGGAGGGGGGGGCGGGAGACCTGGGAGGGAGGACCCCCCCCCTCAAGTGACCGAGTCCTCCGTGGGACCTTGGTGAAGTGGGCTTGATACTAGGGAAACCCAACCCTGCAGAGTGGAGCCTGGGACCATGTGTGCGTTCCCTTTGGGATATATCTGCAGAGCCAAAACCCACCCCTTGGGTTCCCTTTGCTTGGACAAGCTAATGAGAAGACAGGCCCAGCTACATAGCGATGGTGGCAAGATGGGGAGACTTCCACAAATCAACCCGGTCAGACACGATCATCAGGCCCAAGTGCACACCCCTTCCACAGCAGTGGCCAGG
>NW_022111312.1:10656571-10678224 GCF_000313985.2 Echinops telfairi
AGTGGTGTGAGTGGCGATACTGGGAGGATAGAGGGAGTGTGGGTAGGAAAGAGGGAATGGATTACAAGGATCTACATGTGACCTCCTCCTTGGGGGACGGACAACAGAAAAGTGGGTAAGGGGAGACATTGGACAGGGCAAGATATGACAAAATAATAATTTGTAAATTATCAAAGGTTCGGAGCGGGGAGTGGGGAGGGAGGAGAAAAAATGAAGACCTGATGCCAGGGGCTTAAGTGGGGAGCAAATATTTTGAGAATGATGAAGGCAATGAATGTACAAATGTGCTTTACACAATTGATGTATGTATGGATGGTGGTAAGAGTTGCATGAGCCCCTAATAAAACTATTTAAAAAAAAATCAGATCATGGCATGGCATGAACTCGACTCACTGCTGGGTCATGTTCAGAATCAATACCAAGTTCCTCCTCAAGGCCAGTGCGGTCCAAGTTATCTGGCAGCCAGCTTGCCTCTCCAACCTCACCTGCTGTCTCTCTCCTCACTCCCTCACCTCACACAGCTCTACATGTGGACTTTGCTGGATGGAAAACCACAGGAATCAAGTCAACCAGTTTTGTGGAAAAGGGACAGTATGGAAGTCCATCATCGTCAGCCGGTGACCAAGGGGCCACATCATGATGAATGGAGAAAAAAAGATTGGCGCTGTCAAAGGTGTCGCTTTACATGGATCCACAGTGCTCATGGGAGCAGCAGTCAAGAAAGTCTACTACTACTACTGCCTCTTTAAAGTGTTCACAGGCAAAGCTGTCATGCTGAGGACTAAGGTGTGCGGACTCAAGCCTGGGTGTTTTCAATCACCTTGTGTGTGTGGGAAAGTCAGAGGTGGGAAAGGAAGTCTGATGAAGAACTGACATACCGGAAGTGTGGCCTTGGCAAAGAACAGTGAGTTCTACCCTGGACTGCAAGGAGGAACAGACCTTTCCTGGAACACGAGAGATCCCAGCCCCCACTTCAGCCTTGCTCCCCTGGCTCCCTCATGGCAGGCACAGTGTATATGTGGAGGGAGGGGGTGCCCCAGGGCCTTTGCATCTGCTGCTCCATTTTGCCTTCTTGGCTCAGATGCCTTGTTTGGAAAGAGTTCCAACCTGAGCCCATTCCAGGATGCCTACCACCCTACCCCACAGGAGACATCCACTCCCTCTGTGAGAACACCTCTCCCTTTGCCTGTTTGATGGCCAGTGCAGTGTGGAGACTCAGTCAACAGTAGAGTGAGGATGATTTAGCAGACCTGGAGCTCTGGAATGAGCAGCTGCTGGAAGCCTCAGCCGCGGCTGCCGTTCTTTAGACCTGCGCTGCCAGTCTCCCCACATGCCGAGGGATGTCTGAGGGAGATGGGGTTCACCCTCAGTTCGACTTGTGTCCCTCTCTGCAGCTACAAGGCGTAACACGTGAGGAGGCTCATCTCAGCAGCAGGAGAGTAATTCCAAGGGCCGTATGATGTACCCAGCTGTTCATCGAGCCTCTTCCTTTCCCTGACACCCTTCCTACCTGCTGAAGGCCAGCGCAAGACTGCCAGGTGGTTGGTGGGGTGACAGCAACTGGTTTGGGCCTTGTATTTCACTTTATATTTCTTAAGCACTTTCTCTGTGGCCAATCTCTCTCCGAGGCTTTGAGCAAGAATATCTGGGGTGCCTCTCACCAGTCCCCCAATAACGGCGGCAAAAGCAGTTCTCAAGAGGAGGTCAAGTCCACAATGGAGGGCACAAAGGGGGACGCCCGTGCCCATTGCCCACTGGCAGGGTTGGCCACAGCCTCTCACAGCTGCAGCCTATGGCCACATTCTACCAGTCCCCAGGGACCCACTGCAGGCAAGTGGTGGCTGGCTCCTGAGAACTGAAGGCCGGTAGAGGAGAGAACACAGGGACACCCCCTGTCCCCAGACCTGTGACTCCAGAGCAGGGAGACAGGGGGGCAAGTGCAGGGCTCTGCACCCCGGAAGGTCAAGGCTCCCCGGGGACATCTGCCATGAGCACAAATGCCCTCTCTGGGGGACGGTGACTGACAGGACTCCATTGACCCGAAGCACCAGGGGACATGCTGGGAGGGGCATCACTGAGACAGAGGGGCTGGAGAGCAAGCTTTTATTCTAAAGCAGTCCTTTAGAATGAAAACGTTCACAAAGATGAAAAAGTACATTAAAAATATATGTATTTTTTATTCTTTTGTGTTCCCAAAGCCCCTTTTCCAGAATCACGTGTGAATTATTGCTCTGCAAGGTTGGGGTTTCACGCCATCTCCCAGAGTACTCTGGCCCTGGGACAGTCAGAGGGACCCATAGGAAATAGGCCTCCGCAGGATTCCCACAGCCTCACCTGCCACAGTGCCCGAAGACCAGCTTCCCAGCTGTGACCCACCCCAAGCCCCAGGCCCCGCCTGAAATCCAGACACAGGGCTTGAATGAGAGGGTGAGGGCCCAGGGACTACCCCAGGAGACTTTGGTGACACAAAGGGCATTTCACACCAGGCGGTCTTGAGCTATGGGAGGCTGCCGGCCCAGTGAAGCCACCCTGGGCCCACAGTCCCGCAGACCTAAGTGTGGGGCCTCAACTCCATCTTGGCCACGGCTGCCTGATGCACCTCATCGGGGCCGTCAGCAAAGCGCAGTGCCCGCGCCCAGGCGAAGAACTGAGCCAGCGGGTGGTCGCTGCTCAGCCCTGCTGCTCCGAAGGCCTGGCAGACATGGGAGAAAGCCTGGTGAGCCCTCGCCCGTCTCTCGTCACAGCACCTTCCCAGAGTGCCCTCTGACGTCCTGGGTGGGAACGCCTGCTCTGGGCCTCACTCACAGAGGGAAATCTCCCTGTGGGGGCCAGCTCAAGACGTGGGAGGAGCATCCCTGCACAGCCCTGAGCATCCCTGCACAGCTGCGGCCACATCGGTTTAAGACAAGTCACTTGACCTTCCTGGGCTGTTGTTGCCCACCTCCCAGGGTGGTGATGAGGAGGCACAGGAAATGGGGAGGGGGCATAAAAGGGCAGCCACTAGAGCTGCCAGGGGTGGTTCCGACCCATGCGTCTGCACATGCTCACCTGAACCGCACGATCAACCACTCGGCAGGCCATGGACGGGGCCACCATTTTAATCATGGCAATGTCCAGGGCTGCAGCCTGCAAGGAGGAGGAGAGGGTGGGTCTTGGGCCAACAGCCCACTGGACAGAGAAGAGTCCAAGCAAGAGTTCCACAGAAATGGAGTCCCACTGGACCCTGGGGGGGCAGTGCTGGTGACCACAGGGGGAATGGAGACGCTGAGAGGGGAAGCAAGTCCTTGGTAACTGACAGACAGACCCAGGAGCACTGGTGTCCTTGCCGGGGGTGTGGGCGAGGCCTCTGTTCCTTCAGGGTCACGGAAGGCTCTGTCTCCCACCAAGAGCGCCACATCCCAGGCCAGCCAGGGGCTCTGTAAAGCCAGCCTGAGCAGCTGTGTGGGGTCAGGGCACTGTGGGGAAACGCGCCAGAACCTTGCCACGTGCCAACGTGCTGCGAACATGACTCAGCTGTCCCAGATCATTGGACCTCTCATCCTGGAGGTGGAGGTCACTCCAAGAGGCTGGACCAGGCAGGGCCCACCGGGGCCTAGAGACTGGCCCCTTAGAGGCCCTTAGAAGCAACCATTTACAGAAAACTTGAAAAGAGGCTGTGTTTCTGGCGGGTTCGGGATGTGGAGTGAGACCAGTGGCAGGTCCCTTCTTTCTTCCTTGACCCTCACAGATGTCAACAAAGTCCAGGCCCAGGTAGGGCTGAGGCCAGGCAACCACGTGTCTGTGTCTGTGGATCCCTGGATCTCTTTGGGGACCTGTCATCAAACAAGAACCCATACCTTGTTTCCAGTCTTGTCCATGAGGTGGGCGGCTTTGAGCACCAGCAGCCGGGCTTGTTCGATCTCCACCCTTGACTGGGCGATATCGGCCAGGATGGTGCCCTGCTCCATCAGGGGTTTCCCGAAGGCCACTCGGGACTTCACCTATTGACACAGGCCAGGCAGAGAGGCATGGGGCAGGTGGACAAGCACACAGGAGTGGGCAGGCCTTGCTTGGGTGCAGAATGGGACAGAGAAGCCTGCAGCCTAGTGGCAAATCGGCAGACAGCTGCTCTAAAGCCATCCCCTCCCTCCTCTCTCCTCTCTCTCTCTCATCAGTGTTAAGTGGAATTTAAACACTAAGAGCTAAAGGGTTGTTAACACAGTAACAAGTGGACATGTCCCAGCCTGAGGCTTTATCCTGTGCATACCACATTGTGCGACCTTCGGTGCAAGGCATTGACACCCAAGGCCCAGCGCTGGGTAGCACAAGAGAACCCAGGAGGCAGAGTCAGTCAAGGTCAGCAATTGGCCGCTCTGAGCAAGAGAGAGGCTTTCTAGTCCCACAAAGACACACCTTCAGAAATGCGAAGGAATGGTTCTACTCTTTCCTAGAGGGTTACTGTCAGTCTAATAACCAACTCCAGGGCAAAAGGTTTGGTTTGGGTTTATTTTATATGGATGGAAACAGATGGCATTTCCAAGCTGGCAGGGTGGAAGGCAACTCTGCTAATGTTGGTTACTTGTCATTAGGTTTGAAGGCTGCGGAGCTGCATGTGCTGCTGGTGAAGGCTACCTCCGGGGACTACACCAGCCACTCCCCCTTGAGCCTCTTTGGGAGGAGAGCCGCCCTGGAGCGCTGGAGCCCCCTGGTGGGAAGCTAGTGCAACTGGAGTTTTTGAACTGCCAAAACTCATTGCCAGGGAGTTAATTCGGACTCAGAACCGCCCCTGTGGGTTTCGGTATTATAACTCTTCACAGGAGTGGTGGTTTGAAACGGCTCACTTTCTAGTTAGCAGCCCGGTAACCACTTAGGTTAGTAATCACTACATCACCAGGGTTCCTGTGAACTGCACGAGGCATCCTTAAAGGTTTAAAGTGGCCATTCCCTCTTCTGTTTTAACTAAACCAGTTGTTACAGCAACACTATTATCCCATAGCCAAAAAAAAAGAAGTAGACTTTTCTAGATAAATAATGACCCAGAATCGGGAACCAATTACAAGGATCTACATATAACCTCCTCCCTGGGGGAAGGACAACACAAAAGTGGGTGAAGGGAGACGTTGGACAGTGTAAGATCTGACAAAATAGTAATTTATAAATTATCAAGGGTTCATGAGGGAGGGGGGAGCAGGGAGGGAGGGGGAAAATGAGGAGCTGATATCAAGGGCTCAAGTGGAAAGCAAATGTTTTGAGAATGATGATGGCAACAAATGTAATTGACACAATGGATGGATGTATGGATTGTTATAACAATTATACGAGCCCCAAGTAAAATGATTTTTTTTTAATGTAAAAAAAAATGACCCCAAAAAAAAAAAAAAAAAGACCCAGAATCAAGCTTTGCGCTGTGGCAATATCATAGCCAGTGAGGTTTATCTGAGGCGTGATTGTTTCTAACGGAAAACTTTTCCCCCAGAATGACCCAGAATCCTACCACATAATTACTTAGTAATTGATAGCTATCCTTCTACTACTTTTTGTACACATATACATATAATTTAAGAAAATTTAAATGGCATGATAGTTTATCATCGAAGTATTGCTTTGTAGTCTATTTTTTTTTTTTTGGTCATTTAGGCAAATACCATGTCTGTGTTAAGACACCGATTTTTCACAGCATGCCTGCACCAGGATAAATCCAACCTGCTAGCCATGTAGGTAGTTTCCAACATTTGAGTATTACAACCAGACCCTGCTTCATGGAATAGGTTATGCACTGGGTTATTTTTTTTTGCACTGGGTTATTAACCACAAGGTCAGCAGTTCAAATCCACGGCTGCTCTGAGGGAGAACAATGAGGCTACCTGTTGCTGCAAAGAGTTATAGTCTCAGGATTTAACTAAAATTTCACAAAGAGTTACAGCCTCAGAACCTTAGGGAGCAAGCCTACCATTACCATGTCCTATAGGGTCATAGGGCTGCAATAGGATTTGGTGGTTTTTTGCTTGGATGGAATCTTTTTCATATTTTTGGATCACATCTTTTATGGACTCTTAATCGTTCCCTTGTAACCGTGCCTACAGCCACCATGCTAACGCTATACACTTTCTGTAGTCTTTGGACCCAGACAGGGGTGATTTTTAAGCAGACTGAGTTTCAGTGCAGGTACCTGCATCACTGACCACTGGAGAGGGGCATCTGATTTTCAAAGGCAAAAAAGCAGGTCAGGCCTGGCTCGGCAGGATGGGAGACAGACTGACCGCTCAGCCATCTAAAGCCCCTGGCATGGACTTTATTGTTTGTCTAGCTTTTTGTGGTACTTCTGGTCTCCACGATTTGCTGCATCTTTGTAGAAATCAATACCACTGATCAGCAAGACAGCCTTGTGTTTGGTCAATAGCTCTGCTTCCTTCACTGTTCCAGCCTGGGTAGGAAGCCTGGCAGGAGAAGCTAGGTAGCCAAAGCTCTAGGCTTTCTTGGCTGGGGGCGAGGAGGAGAGGGGCGGGGTGGTGCTATACACTGGGCCTAGAACCCGGGGACCCACATGCTTCCTGTATCTGATTTTTCTTTTATTTATTTTTCTGTATCTGATTTTTCAAGATACATGGGGAGATGTGGCTGTGAGCCTCTAGACCTCGGAACGGTGCCCACAGGCTGGCAGCCAAGTGGCAAATGCAAAGCAAAGTCTGGGACACAGTGTCTTATTGGTCAGGGCCCTGTATTCCCTTCTAATTCAGTTCAGCTTTCTGAAAGCAGTGAGGAGCTGCATACCCAGGACAGAGCAGAGCTCAGCTGGGGGTCAGCAGTGGGAACATGGGCACGTCAGGGGGAACTAGGACTCACGCGGGCCTTCATGAGTGCCAGCGCCCTCTCGGACATCCCAATCAGCCGCATGCAGTGGTGGATCCTGCCGGGGCCCAGCCTGCCCTGAGCAATCTCGAAGCCACAGCCAGGGCCAAGAACCATGTTCTCCTTGGGCACGCGCACATCTTCAAACAGGACTTCACCATGGCCACCTGAAAGACCCACAGGCCACTGTGAGCGAGCTACCAGGCTACTTCACGCAGATGGGTTTGTCCTAACCTCGGGTCATCTAGGCTAGCTAGATTCTGGCCTTGATTTGACCTTCAGACTGGATTGTGGATGAAGAGCGCTGGCCTTAAGATGTCACCCGAGTGGTTTGCCATTCCTTTATAAGACATGGTGATCGATCTTCACGTTGACACTGGCCTTAAGATGTCACCCGAGTGGTTTGCCATTCCTTTATAAGACATGGTGATCGATCTTCACGTTGACACGTCCCCATCATTGGAGACCCTACATGCCCATGATCCTGCAGAAATGCTAAACAGCCAGTGTGAGCTTGAACGTGAACGTGGATTTCTGCTGAGCAAGAGCCCTGACAATGGCGGCAGAGTTTGCAGCCTGCCTGCGGGCTGCTATGCGCATGTGGATGGAATACAAGGGTGAGTGGCCCTCCCTGTCTTCACACCTGTAACAGAGCCCAAGCCACTTCCCTGAGGACCAGCCCTACCACCCAGAGGTGCTGCTGTGGGGTGCAAGCCGACCTGGGGCATCCTCCAGCCCGTACACCGTCAGGGGCCGGACAACTTTGATCCCCGGAGTCTCCATGGGGACCAGGAGCACAGACTGCTGTCGGTGGCGTGGGGCCTGCGGATCTGTTTTCCCCATAAACACGCAGAGCTGGCAGCGAGGATCCAGGATGCCTGCCGGGAGAGAGAGGCAGCCTGGTCAATTAGAAGCCCTCCCAGCAGGCAGGCAGCCCTGTGGACCCTCGAGTGCCCTAGGGGCTGAATAAATCCACACTACTCAAGAACAGCTGTTTTCAGAGAGCACACTGTGGAGGTGAGCAGTTAGAGGCAGGGGCTGATTATTGCTCTTGGGCCTTGATGGTGATGCATTATGCAGCCTTCTAACTTTAGGGGGCTAGTACATCTGAGTCCCTTTCTTCCCGTGTGAAGGAGGAACCGAGTCCCTCCCTCCTAAGGAGGTGTGCAGGACCTGAGAGGGCCACAGTGGTGGGGGTGGCACAGCCTGTCCTCTGCCCCTGACCCACAGGAAGCCCATGCATGATGCCACAGAAGGAAGTGCTGCCCTGCCCCATCTGTGAGGGGTAGGAAGCAGACTGTTGTGTCCCCCGGGTTAAAGGCTGTTTTTTGGAAGGAGGTTGCTAGGCCTTGCTTCCGACTCCATCTGCATCTGGGAGCTCCGGAGGAAGCTTGTTCAGCATCCTAGTGTGGTAGTTACATAATCTGGTGTCAATTAGAGGATTCAGAATGAAGGGGTGCAGTTTAGTCTCAATCAGGTCGCAGCTTGATGACCTCATTTGGAGGCACTAAGGAGATAAGTAGCTCCCTGGAGGCAAGACGCAGGCTCACTCCCTGTAAGACAGCCCTATGGGCAAGACACAAGGAACTACGCCAGTGTCCTGAGATGGAGGAGCCACATGGAGACCCCAGCCAGCGGTGAGATGCTTACAATGCCACTGGATCCATAAGACTTCCTACCCGCTAGCCTATGATCTTCCTGCATTCAGCGTCATTGCATGTGTTTCCTGAGTCTAAAGAGGAATTTAGAGATTGGCATTGGACATATGGGCTAATATTGGACTTATGGACTTGATCTGGACTGGGCTGGGATGTTTTCTCTGTATTCAATTGCTCTTGTATATAAAGCTCTTTCCTATACACATGAGTGTCTATGAATTTGTTTCTCTAGTCTACCCAGACTAACACACCTTGTGTGAGAATGGACCTCACCTAGGAGCTAGGGAGCCAGTGAGGAATTCCGTCAGTTTCCAAAGGGAAGTGTCCACAGCAAAGGAGAGAGCTGGTGGAATGAGCCACCCTCTCAGGGTCATATCTGTGGCCACCTGGCAGCATCTCCACCACACAGCAGCTCTGGAGAAGCACGCACTCCCTGTGGGGCTGTTGTTGGTGGCCCCTGCCACTGGGACAGAGTCCTGCCAGCCAATCCAGACCCACTGAAGTATGCCTGGAACATGAACTGAGGCCCGATACCTGAGATCCACCACTTGTGACCGCTGATGACGTAGCAGTCCTTCTCCTCTCGGATGGAAGACTCGACGTTGGTTGCATCAGAAGAAGCAACCTAGCAAAAGCACACGCCAGTCAGAGCCCTCCCAGGGGGCAGGGTTGGTCAGGCGCCCAAGGGGCCTCCGTGGTACCTGGGGTTCTGTCATGGCAAAGCAGGAGCGGGCCCTGCCCTCCAGCAGAGGCACCAGCCAGCGGGCCTTCTGCTCCTCCGTGCCGTACCGGACCAGAAGCTCCATGTTCCCCGTGTCCGGAGCCGAGCAGTTAAAGACCTGCAGAGGAGAACGGGCACCCAGGGGACCCTGCACCTTGCTTAATTCAACTGCCTGGAAGCAATCGAGCAGGGCCTCTCTGACCATCCAAGGAAAGTTTTTCCTCTCCCCAGGCAAACAGAACTACTTTATATATTTTGGGGGGCTCTGAAGTGAAGAACATACATATTCATAATTGTTGTATCGCCCTGGATCAACTGACTTTATTTTTAATCATCACACAATGTTCTTGTCTTTCATAATAGATTGCGACTTGAAAGCTATCTGATATTAACATTATCTTATCTTTAAATGTCTTTTAATATATTATCTGATATTAAAGTGATCACCCCAGATCTCTTTTGGAAACTATTTGCATGTGATATTTTCTTTTCAGTCCTTTCACTTTTAACCTACCAGTGTCTTGTGCTTCAGATATGCCTCTTGTACATAGTGTGTAGATGGTTCCTTTTCTTTTTAATACACATTGTGTCTTGGCTGGAGTATTTAATCTATCTATATGTATGGTAATTACCGATTAAGAAGGCCTTAGTGCAGCCATTTTGATGCTTTTGTGAGTTTCTGATAATATTCTTTAAGAAGCCTTGGTGGCAGAGTGGATCACGAGTTGGGCTGCTAGCCACAAGGTGAGCAGTTCAAAACCACCGGCAGCTCAGGGTGGACGAGGTTTTCTGTTCATGGAAAGATGTACAGCCTTGGATGCACTCCGGGGCAATTCTACTTTGTCCTCCAGGGTCGCAATATGTGGAAACAGACTCAAAGCCAGGGCATTTGGTTTGAGTTTTCAGTGGTCTCGTGGGTTACACACTGAGCTGCTGACTGAAAGGGCAGCAGGTTGAACCCGTCACTCAGAGGGAAAGCTTGAGGCTGTCTGCTCCCACGCAGATTTACAGCATCAGAAACCCAAAGGGTGCAGTCCTATAGGGATACTCTGAGTCAGAATTACTCGATGGCAGTGGTGTGGCTGGGTTTGTACATTCTCAGAGGAGCCACAGTGGCCCAGTGGTTTAGCACTCAGCTGCTAACTGAAGGTCAGCAGTTCAAATCCACTAGTCACTCCCTCGGGAAGAAGTGACAGTTGGTTGGAAAGACAGCTTTGGAAACTCTATGGAGAAGTTTTTTGGTTTTTTTTAATAATTTTTATTGGGGCCTTGTACAACTCTCATCATAATCCATCCATCCATCCATCCATTCATCCATCCATCCATCATGTCAAGCATATTTGTACATTTGTTGCCATCATCATTCTCAAAACATTTGCATTCTACTTGAGCCCTTGGTATCAGCTCCTCATCTGTAGAGTATTAACTACAATGACTTCCAGTAGGGTCGCTATTAATTGGATTCAGCTGATACTTTCTCTGCGATCTTTTCAGTATCTCAGACCCCGCAATGCCCGGTCTCAGAGCCTGGCTTGTTTGAGAGCAGAAGACAGAAGCTGGAGAGGAAGGGAAGCCGCAAGCCCACAGCCCACATCTCCAGGTGACTCACACACTGCCCCTACTGACTTTCTTGCTCCACCCGCCTGTCTATGGCTGCCCTCTCCTCGGTGAGAAGTCCCTTCTGCCCTCAGTGCTCTCGGGCACATCTGTTTGCCGGAAAGGGCTGGGAGAATGGAGCTAGGAAGGTTGGCGCTGGTGCAGTACCTCCGGGGCGTACACGGACATGCCCATGAGTTCACACAAGTGTGCATACTCCACGTTGGTCAGGCCTGCCCCGTACTTTTTCTCAGGATCTGCCTCCAAGGGTAGGAATAGGTTCCAGAGTCCTTCTGCCTTGGCTTTTTCCTGTCGTGGGATAAGGAGTTCAGGGAACCACATGGAGTTGACTGACCCACAGAAAACCCCCTGGGACAGAGGAAGGGAGGCAGACAAGCAGGCCAAGAGGACCTGGATGCTCGGCAGCCCCAGTCCGCACCACAGCTCTCTCACTGCCTTGAGCCCTTCCCCGAGTCTCCAGACTTGCCAGCCCCCTCCTTCCCCTCTTCTCCTCCCCGCACCGCACCATCACCACCGTGTTACTGCTGCTGTAACCATGATCCTATCGGAACCGGCTCCCAGATAAGCAGATGGTGCAGGAGCGAAGCTGCCACCTGGAAGGCTGGAGGTCTGAGTCCTCCCAGAGGTAGCTCAGAAGAAAGGCCTGGTGATCTACCCCCCACCCAACCTGCCACAAAAATGCTGTAGAGCCCAGTTCCATGAGTCCTTCTGACTGAGGCACAATGTCCCCCTTACCTGCAACCTCAGCACCTCTGCAGTGTGGACAAGCCACCCCTGAGCACGTCTCCTGGTGAGACAGGGGGTGGGGGGAACTTTACCCCTAGGACAAGTACGGCCTGGTTTTCCTCACTGTGGTACCTACCTGGGGTTGGGGGTGAGGGGACAGCCAACCCAGTCTGTCCAGAGCCAGACCCTGCCCCTACTCATGCTGACATCGGAGCTGAGTGTCTGCTTCCTCCTAACACGTCTGTCCCCAGCACTCAGGATGGGAGTGGGCTGAGTACAGGGGAAAAGGGACTGGTGGGAAGGGGCGCCCGGAGCCCTCATATAGGAACACGAGTGCAAGGCTCAGCAGTGGGCGGAGCCAGGGATGCCTAGAGGCCCACGCTGGACGGGTCTGGCCATAATTTGTATCTTCTTTGTCTCAACAAATCAGCCGGGCAGTGGGTGAGTGCCAACTGGTTCCAGCCTTGCTGCCACCCTGCTCACTGTCTCAACCCCACAGGAAAGGAGAGTGCTGGCCCAGCTGGGCTTACACGCCCACTTGTCTCCAAAGAAACTGAGGCACTGCTACCAAGAGAAGGGAGAAAGGACACCAGGCAGTCCAAACCTATCAGATGCCCACAGCCCCAGCGCCAGGAGCTCATACAGGTTGGCAGACTGTACTTGGCACTGGGCACCCCCAGTGATGTGTCTCATCATCCCCTCTACTTCCAGTCCTGGCCTCAGGGTCAGGAGCCGGCTCTGCCCTGGCACATGGGAGGATGGACAGGGTCACAGGACAGGAAGGAGCATGTGTGAAGCCGGGGTTCAGAGAGGAGGCAGAATAAGGAAAGGAACAGAATCATCTCTTCTCCTGAGGTGGAGAGTCCCAAGTGGTGAGCCCGGATCCAGACCCGAATCCGTGCCCTGGTCTCTATTAGTTGTGTCTCTGACACACTACCTGTTTCCTGACCTTTGGGTGGAGGCCAGCGTCACCGACCTGGCAGGACCTGGCACTGTCCCAATACTCTTCTCAGTTATGGACGGTCACTTCATGTAGGGTACAACTCCCACCCTAGAGTGTCCGCCCTCTCCCCATTACCTTGAGGGCCTCGATCAACGGGGAGGGAGTCCACCGCTGCGCCGAGGTCTGGTGGTCCCGCAGCTCCTGCTCCACGGGGTACACATGCTGTTCCATGAAGCGTGAGAGCTGGTGGTACAGCTCCTGGACAGGCCGGGGCAGGCCCTCGGGGGAGATGACCAGGGCTCCTTTGGAAGGTTCTGGAAAGGAGCTGTAGCACCTCACGCCTGTGGTGCGCAGCAGGGTCTGTGCGCTGGCCCAGGTGTGAAAGGACCTCGACGATGGCCTCGTGGCTGGCATCTCCTTGAAAACCCGGAACCCTTCTTTGACGGCAAAGTCCCACGCCAGGTTTGACGTAAATTCCACCAGCTTCCCGCTGTGCTCAGCCGTGGCTGAGCTCGCCTGCCCTGAGCAGAACCAGAGGAAACCGGGATCACTGCTGTGGTCAGGGCCTACTGGGTCAGCAGCTCTCCCACCACCGTCACCGAGCCTTGCACTGGACCAGACAGTGCCTGAGGGTAGGTATGGTGTGGCTGCGGCTGTGGCCGTCCTGTGTGGATCAGACTCCTAATGACCCCGGGAGGCAGAGTAGTTCTGCCCTGGTTCCCCAGGCTGCCATCTCTGCAGGAGCAGATCTTCCCCCAGCCAGAGCTGTTGGGTGGTTTAAACCGAGTACAACACAAGGGCCCCTGAGTACTGCTGTGTATCTGAGCGTTGTCCTGGGTGCTTTCTGCAGCAGTGCTCCTGGATTAGATTTAGCATCTCCGTGTCCTAAAGAGACTGTGGCCCTTATCTTCTTTGTATCAGCAAGTCAACCTTCACCAGGGCCTAGTCCCACCCACCCACCCACCCACCCAGTTCCTGCCACAGCAGGCGGGCAGCCCTCCAAAGAGAGCATTCATCCACCATGCAGGCGTTAAAGGTGTTGGCGTGATTCTCTGCAAGTCAGGAGCCAGAGTTTTGTCCTCCCAAGCAGAGCATGCAGCCCACTGGACCTCTCGGCGGGTATTTACTGAGCACCTGCTGGGTGCCGGCTTCGGAGCCAGACAGCACCTCCCCAGGGGGGCACAGGGACTGCAAGGCCCTTGAGCAAGGTGGGGTGACAGTGCCCCTCAGAGAGGAACTTTTAAAAGGTGCTGCCCAGTGGCCTAAGACTGCTGGCGCCGCTGCTCCCCACTGACATGTCTCTCATTTGGGGTAGAAGATTGCCACACCTTCCCCGCCCCCAGGCCCGTGGGAGGGCTTGAGCCTTCCATCTTTTGGTTTCCCCCAGGGCCCCTGAGCACTGGGACACCAGGGGTCCTTATAGGGAAGATCTCTAAACCCACTGCCATCGAGTCGATCCCAGCAGACAGCAACCTCCGTCTGCAGGGTTTCTGGGGCTTTCTAAATCTTGATGGGAGCGAGAACTTCCTCTTCTCCCTCGGAGTAGCGGGTGGCTTTGAACCATGGGTCTTGCTGTTAGCAGTCCATCACTTACCCACCAGCACCACTGGGGCTCCCAAAAGGAAGACGCCCTGCTCTTCAATTCATTATGATTCACACCGAGTTTCTTTTTCGAACCCAGGTCATGAATCACCTTCGTAACTATCTTCTTCCTAACGGGATCTTGGGCTCCACGTGCCGGGGAACCCGGTAGTACCATGGGCCCAGGGCTGGGCTGCTAACGGAGAGGTCAGCCATTCAGACCCACCAATCCTTCCTCAAGAAGATGAGGCTGTCTGCTTCCATGGGAATTAGTCTTGGAAACCCTACGGGGCAGTTCTACTCTATAATATTGGGTGGCGATGGGTCAGGGCTCAGTGGCAGTGGGTTGGGCTGGGTTACTCCGAGGGGTGCTTTTGTCATCTCCTGGGAGGTCCCCTGTATGAGCTTGGGTTGTTTAAAAATGACCACGTCTGCTATATTTTCCCAACTGCGGTCCCAAGCAGGAGAGAACACGTCAATGGAGCCACCAAATGCCAACCACGAGCACGTCTGCCTTTCTGGAATTTGAACGGCCAGCTCCAAGAAGCCTTAAAATGAACATGTGATGTGTGTGGTACAGACTATAAATAAGGACCTGTCCCCTCACCCCACTTCTCTGAGCTCCACTTTCCCCTGGCAGTACCAACAGAACAAAGACGTCAATGGCTGTCTGCACAGACAAGGACAGATGTACGTCCCTGCTCTTATTGGTGGGGGAGCCCTTCTTCTTCTGGGAGGTTTCAATACTACTTGCTTTTTTAAAAAAATGGATGTAGTCGTTTTCTTGTACAAAAACGAAGCTGCTTCTCCCCTGTATCTGGCTGGCTTCCTGGGTGGGAGAGGAGGGGGAGCCTGGAGAGAGCTCGTACCTCCCTTCGGTGAGCCCTGAGAAGTCAAAGGACGCCATCAAACAGCTCCCAGATGGGCCAGGTAAGGGCGAGCCAGCAAGTTTAGAAGAGCAGACAGTCTAAAATGAGGTCTAGAAAGGCTTTTCTTTTTGGAATAAATTATTACTATATTGGAAAGAAGTGACTTTAATTTTGCAATGGAAAGTAAAATCGTATTTGTTAGAGTAGGAAATGCCAGAACTGAGGTGATTGGTGAGATGGCGAGGAGCCCTGATGGAGTAGTGGTTGAGTATTGGGCTGGTAACCAAAAAGCCAGCAGTCTGGAAACTAGCCACTATGTGGGAGGGAGACAGGGCTTTCCACTACTGTCCTGCAAGCTCACCCGGGGCAGTTCTCACCTGTCCTGCTGGGTCACCCTGGGTCGGCATAGGCTCGATGGCAATGGAAGGTGTCCTAGCAGCCTAGCCCTTAGATCTGTTTTAAAACGGGGGTTTGATCTGTTATAGACAGTACACTTCACCAACATGCCCCGTACGACGACGGTTCCCCTTTCGTATTAGCGAATTCTCTTTCAATTACTATATCTCATCTTTTCATATGAAATAGAGGCTCCATGAACAACGAGATCACTACAAGAAAAGTTCAGAATCTTAAAAACCCATTTTCTTGTTTTTAAACCTTCCCTGAGGGATAGCGCACAGCAGAAACCTTCCCCAGGGAACGGGCCACAGCCAGCCCTTGCCCCAGGGCACCAGCACATCCTCTGCGAAGTGGGGCTGAGAAGGCACAAAAAGACTTTTCTCTACGACTGAACGTGTGCCCTGTTTTTAAAATATGTTTAAAATATGGTTTTATTTTCAAATTTTGTGTGTTATTTTAATAACTGAAAAACCATGGGTGAACCAGCAAATCAAAAGATTCGGTAGGCAGCTCTGGTGGGCAGTGGGTGTGTGTTAATGGGCAGGAGCAGTCCTAAAGAGCAGGGCGGGGAGACATCATTGCTCCAGTGACGTGTGAGGGAAACGGGGTCTGTTCCCCACGACGGTAACAATGTCCAGTGTTGTAAGAAGACAGAGCATGCAGACCGTCTGTGACAAATGGCTGAATTAGCTGACTCTTAAGGCCATTCGGCCCAATCAATGCTTGAAAGTCTCTGCCAAATGTCCAGGCTTCCGGGCTGGAGATCCCTCCCCTCTCCAGCGCCAGCTGGGACTCCCCATGGAAGGGCCTTTGTGGGGGTGCTCTCTGGTACCTGTGAGCGAGCGCTTGTAGACCCCCTGCAGGATGGCGGCCACGCGGAAGAAGGAGAAGGCCATGTAGAAGTTCCAGTTCTCCACCAGTGGGATCCCCATGTGATGACAGTACATCCTGAAATGCTCCTCTGCCGCAGGGATCCCCAGCTGACTCAGGTCGCGGCCACTCAGACCTGGGGTGACAGAGCCACCCCGGGGGAGTCACTCTCCGCTCCCCACGGGCTGGCTAGCACGTAAACTGGGAAAAATCACTCTTGCACAGTTAGCTCAAGGGGTGAGCCCGTTATTTCAGAGGATCTCTGCCCTCAGGAGGCAGGGCACTCAGGCCTGAAGCTGTGGCTCACAGATCAGCCCTGCAAGGGTTAAAAGTAAATCTGGAGTTGGGGGGGACGGGGCGGTGACTTGGACTTCCACAGCTCAGGTGGACAAATTCAACCTTCGCCTGGCATTGAAAGAGCAATCCCAAATGATAGCAACGACAAGCAGGGGAGCGAACACTTCTGCTGGTTCGGGTCACGTCACTTGTACCTTCTTCTGGTTCAGTGTGTTGTCCCTGGGGTTGATCCCAGGAGTTTATTTTCTGGGGGGCACAGATACTGCCACACAGACATTTGCTGCTACACTTGGAGTGGGGAGAGGAGGGTAATACAAATTTTTTAAAATCTAGAAACAAATTAAATATCAAACCATCTTGACCTGGTCTGATCATTCAAACTGAATGTCTTGACTACGTTAATTAGGACAATCTAGACAAAAAAGTGCCGTGTTGTTATTAAAAAATGCTGCTGCAGAAGCAACATTAAACACAGTCTAAGAATATGTTGAAAATAACACAACTTGGGAAAAATGCAGGGTAATCCCATCCTTGCTTCTGAAGCGTGCGGGGACAGCCAGGCTTGGCAGACAAGGATGGGGCTGAGCTGTCAGCAGGAGCTCCTTGGGGTGACTGACCCTTCGATGCTGTGGCTGGCTGTGGTGCCAATGCTTTCACCACAAACTTGAATTTTAAAAATTAAATACAAGTTAGTTGATGAGCACATAAGAGGGATCAATAAGCACACACTATTTTCTTAAAATCCATGCTTCCCTGCTTCCCCCAGTTGTGCAGGGAACACACTCAGGTTGCAGTAACCACCACCGGACCAGGGTGGCAGTGTCAAGCCCATGCGGGCCCCAGCCCTGGAGATCCCTACCTTGGAGCATTGCGAAACCTGATGGCAGGTAGTGAGCCAGGCAGCTGTAGGCCACGTCCGCCAGGGGGTCGCCCAGGGTAGACAGTTCCCAGTCGAGGACAGCGAGCACCTCGTTCTTCTCCGGATGGAAGATCAGGTTGTCGAGCCTGAGTAAGGCACAGAGGAGTGAGAAGCCACTCAAGAAGAGGGTGGAGGGTCCCCGGCACCAGCAGGGTTCCTTACTCCACCTCTCTCTGTCGAGAGCTGAGGAGGGGAGGATCCCTCCCCTGCCTGAGGGTCCAGCTTGCCTCTCTGTGGCTATCACTAGGGTTCTAGTCATTTCTTCCTTCCCATGACAGTTTTTTGGAAGAAAAAATCAGAATTAACTCCAGGGCACTAGGTTTGCTTTGGTTTGGAGTGATGACCTTAAACTCAAACCAAAGCAGACCCACTGCCATCAAGTTGACTGTGGTAACTATATAATCATTTGTCAATTTGAGAGGATTATGAGTGAAAGGATGAAGTCTGGCCTGTCAGTCAAGATATAACCACGATATAACCACGAGGCCTCTGTGTGGGCATGGCCTTCTCCTGAGAATTCTGGGAAATCCTGTATTTCTTCCTTGGAGGCGGGAGACACTTTTCTCTCTCTGCTCACTCCCTGGGAGACATTGCAGCCCACAAGACACATGGAACTACACTAGTGCCCTGAGCTGGAGAAGCCACATGGACCTGCCCTGATGCAACCAGACCTCTGAAGCTGCATAGAAACCCTGCCAGCGCTGAGATGTTGACAACGCCACTGGATCCAAAGACTTTCTACCCACTGGCCTGTGATCATCCTGCATTTGGCGTCCTTGCATGTGTTTCACGAGTCTTAAGAGGACTTTATAGACTGGTATCGGACATATGAGCAAATATCAGACTTCTGGGCTTGACCTAGACTGGCTGGGATGTTTTCTCAGTATTCAACTGCTCTTGTATATAAACCTCTTTCTATACACATGAGTGTCTATGGATTTGTTTCCTAGTCTACCCAGTTAACACCTTGATCCTGACTCATAGTTTCTGAGAACTGGCAGGAGCAGCCTGCCTCATCTCTCTCCCTCGGAGTGGCTGGTGAGTTTGAACCACTGACCATTCAGTTAGAGCCCAGTACTTACCTGCAGTGCTACCAGGGCTCCTTGGCTTTAAAGCCAGGTCGACATATTTTCTGACATGTCTCCCACAAAAGCTTAATTCTTCTCCACTCAAAGACCCTGGCATTTAACATTGTGGGGCAAGATTAGGATGGGTGATTGAAGGTTAGGTCAGAACATGGTGATACAAGTTCTGCCTGACTCTCTCTCTCAGAATGAGCAGCTACAAGCCAGGAGCTACCAGGTAAGAAGTCCAGCACCCCAGAAGCCATCAGCCAAGACCACATAGAGAAACCAGGGAGAGAAGGAGACACAGAGCAGCCCAGCTGGTCATGTGAGTGAACCTCCAGGTAATTCCAGCCCAGTCTGTCTGTCTGTGAACCACCCCCATATTGAGGCAAGCTCCTGTTCCCAGGTGGCAGGATCCTGAGCAAAGTAATTGCTGTCATTGTTTCAAGCACTACAATGACACAGAGAGGTTTGCAATGCAGTAGTGATAGCTGGAATACCCACTTGCCCTTCAGACCTATGGCAGACAGAACAACCCAAACCACGGCCATTGAGTCAATTCCAACTCACAGAGAACCACCCTATAGGTAGAGTAACACGGCCCTACAGGGTTTCCAAAGCGGGAATCTTTGTGGAAGTAGACTGTGGTAGTTAATTAATCTGACAGGATTAAGAGTGAAGGGGTGGAGTCTAGTCTGTCAATCAGGTCATAGCCAATGAGGCCTCTGTGCAGGCATGACCTTCTCCTGAGAATTCTGGGAACTCCTGGATTTCTTCCTTGGAGGTGGGAGACTGACTCTCTCTCTCTCACTGCCCACTCCCTGAAAGATGCTCTACTGACAGGACACATGACACTACACTGATAGACCCTGTGCTCTGGGAACTGGAGGAGCCACATGGAGATGCCTGCCAGCGCTGAGATGCTTACAACGCCACTGAATCTGCAAGACTTCCCACCCACTGATCCTGCATTTGGCGTCATTCTCGTGTTTCCTGAGTCTGGAGGACTTTATAGATTGGTATCGGACATATGGGCTAATATCGGGCTTATGGACTTGATCTGGACTGGGCTGGGATGCTTTCTCAACATTCAACTGCTCTTATATATAAAACTCTTTCTATATACATATCCGTGTCTATGGATTTGTTTCTCTAGTCAACCAGGACTAACATATAGACTGCCACATCTTTCTCCCTTGGGGTGGCTGGTGGTCTTGAATCCTTGATCGTTAAGTTCACAGCCAAGCACAGTAACTACTGTACCACCTTAGGTGGGGTATTAACTCCCAGCTGTTGCTGGGCCTATAGTTTCTCAGAATCCTGCTTCACTCAGTCCTATTTCCTCCCCAGACTCTGACAAGCTTGGTAAAAAATTTTTTACATCTCAAACATGCAGAGTATTTCAGAGGATAGACCCATTTTCCAGACTTAACACAGGTCAACACTTGGTCAAACTTGACTCCGTTTTTGTTTTTGTTTTTTAATTTATGAATTTGGCGACTGGCCTCCCTTCTTTTCCTCTCTCTTCTGCCCCACAAATAACTGCTAGCCTGAAGTTGGAATGATCGGTCCCTGACAGCTTAATCTATAACCTGTTCTTGCGACTATTCTAAAATGTACACAGACGCTATCACACTGTGTGTGTCCTTCGGCTCTCACTCCTCCAGCATTCTCTCTGAGATTTATCTATCGTGAGTTACACATATGCTCAACTCATTGGTTTGTTTGACCTGCTGAAGAGAATTCCAAGTGCACTCCCATCATGAGTGTGGCCCAAAGGCCATCCTGCGTGACCTCCTAGTGCACAGGAGCCAGCACTTTTCTAGAAGCTGAACTGGGGGCTGTCGACGAGGCCACCTCCACCCTTACTGGTTATTGCTTTTCACAAGAGACTGAACTCAGGACAGCTTCGGCCAGCTCTAGCAAAGGATAACAAACCCACTGCCACTGAGTCAATTCTGACTCATACGGGACTCTATGAGTCCCCTATGAGAAGGTCCCCTGATTGAGGCTGTAAATCTTTACAGGAGCAAACAGCCTCAGTTTTCTCCCAAATTACGGTGGGTGGGTTTGAACTGACATGCTTGTGGTGGCTAGCAGCCCAACACCTAACCCACAGAGACACCGGACTCCTTGGCATGAAATATAGCCCCCTGCAGAGTTGAGTCCTTAATGGGCAGTTCCACACTCCACCACTCTTGGTCACTCCCTGGCTAAGACACGTCCTTTCATCTACCAATGGCTGGCGATGTCCTTGACTGTAAGCATCCATCACAAAGCAGGAGAGGGCTCTGAAAGCATCTTTGTGGGTGTCACAGTTGCAGTGAAGAGAGAAGGTGTGCAGATCACTTTGTGACTCTCCTGCCTGCTGTGCAAGTGGATGCTTGAACACAAAAGGAGGCAAGGACAAGGTCCAGAGCATAAGGACTGGTGATAGAAAGCCGATTGCTGGTCTTCCTGCAAAAGGAAATGGGTTGGAATGGGTGACAACGGGATGCACTGTTGGACCAGTACTCCCAGGCCCGAGTGGCTGGTGGGGAGGGAGGGGACTTGGATGCAGCCCTTTGAGTGCCCAGTTACAGCAGCATGAAGCACTTGGAGAGACCCAGGAGCAGGCAGGCTCAGCTTGTGATGGTTACCTATGGCAAGGCCCAGCTGGTCATACTATGAGCTGGTCATTCAAGGATGTCACCAAGGATGTCCAGGGAGGCAGCTGGCAGTGAGTCACAGAGATCAACCATGGAAGAAAGGCAGCCCAACTTGGAAAGCTGGGGCGGGTCTGGAACACTAGTTTTTACCTCTGAGACCCTACAGGAAAGGGTAGAACTGCCCCTGTGAGTTTCTGAGACTGTCACTCTCTGCAGGAGTAGAAAGCCCCAGCCCAACTCATAACCCACCATGCTGTCTGTGGCCTACACCAGGGCTGCTTTGACCTTCGAGCCAGCTTAATAACAGGGTCCCCTCCTGATGGGTGGGGGCCGAGGGAGGCGAGACCTCACCTGCCTGGGGAAATTGAACACATTTAAGACAACAACCTGAGCATCCTGAGCAGTTCTCAAAGCCAGACCCTGCAGGGGCACCTCCGGAACCCATGTTGGCTCCTTTTGTTACACACACACACACACACACACACACACACACACACACACACACACACA
>NW_022111312.1:10678374-10680395 GCF_000313985.2 Echinops telfairi
CAGGAGACATCTGGCAACATTTGAAGGTGTTTTGTCACATGGTTGCCACATGGAGAGCTTGTGGAGAAGAGCTGCGACTGCCATCTAGTGGGTGAAGGCCAGGGATGTGGCTCAGCATTCCACTGCGCACAAGCAGCCCCCACAACCTAGAACTTGGTATGGGGGAATCACTCCCAGTGGTAAAGTGGCCCCGACCACCTGCCGAGTTCCTCCTTCACATGCCCTTCCCGTCTCCTGGCAGAGGTCTACCTGAAGTCCCCATGCACCACCGTGGTCCGCTGTTCCTCAGGGAGGTGTCCCGGCAGCCACTCAATGAGGCGCTCCATTGCCGGGACAGTGCTGGTCTCAGAGGCCCGGTACTGCTTAGTCCAGATCTGCACTTGGCGCCGGACATAGTCCCCTGCAAGAGAGAAGAGGTGATTTAAATGCAGCTAGGACGACGGCTCCATCTCGCAGAAAGCTCCTTTAAAGGCAGAAAGTGTATTCTCATCTTCTACAAGCGATTTGGGCATTAAGTGGGGAAATCTGAAACCCTTGAGTGCTTTGAAAATTCTTCTGGGCAGAAAGCCATTTGTGATGCTCTGGGGTGACCCAGCATCCTCTCTGGGCGTACTTCCTGTGGCTGCTGCCCAGGGTGGAAGCCACCAGCTGGATCAGCATGGTCTGAAATATTGTCTCCAGCTGCACCATCTCCAAGTCAGATGTTCAGCCCACCTAGTGTGGGAAACTGAGGGGCTGCATGAGAATGTAAGCGGCCAGATTCTCCATGCTCATAATCACGGAGTCTGGAAAGCCAACCGGGTGGGAGAAGGTTCTCACGGTTATGAGACAAAAATGACTCTAAATACACATTCTCGTGACTGAAAACAGTCCTACTATAGCTGTCCATAAAGGAGCTGTCATACAAGATGCACCCAGAGGTTATCTGTAGTTAAGAGCAATCAGATTCTATGGCCCAGCTAACTACCTTCTGACAGCTCTTTCTGGTACTGATCACAGATTGTTCCCTGAGGAGGGCTCAAGGACATACAAGGTTAGGTTTATCATGCCAACTAGGCCAGTAATAACATGTGGGCAGAGTTTAATCAGGTCGCAGCTTGATTGGAGGGCAATGAGATAAATGGCTCTGCAAGGACCACTCCGTCCCTCTTGCTCCCTGGTGATCGGACCAGCATGCTGTTGCTTTAGCTAATTCTCTGCCTCAACCTGTGTACTACACTACCTGTGAGCCAAGCCAACCTAACCCATGGATCGTGTTGCTAGAGCTTGAGACTCCTTTGAGTACATCGCTTAAGCTTGAGGCTGGTGGATCCTGTCACCTTACTGGAGTTCCAGATCCCATCAGGGCCTGCCTCGCTAAGTTCCTGAGCTCTGACTGTTGCTGACCCACCATGCTGTCTGTGGCCTACAGCTGACTCTGCCTATCTTGCTGAGGGAGGACTCCACTGTCTGTTTGCTTGACCTTGGACCCAGCAGCCCATGTGAGTTGAAGGACTTCCAGTATAACTGTTCCATGAAAGTGAGTTGAACTGAGCCCTTCGTACTGCCATTTGGACTAATTAGTTATTATATTCTGGTTATTATATTCTTTCTTTCATATATATATTCATAAGTGTCCTGGTTTTTTTGTTTCTCTAGAGAGCCCTGCCTAACACAGCCATTGACTCTCTATTACCTGCTTATTCTATTACCCAATTGCTCTATTATATTATCACTCTATTACATGTATGTCATTGAAAGATTTGTAAGCCCCATGAATACATATACCCATTGGAATGGGGAGCCCCTGTGCCTCACTCTTCTGTCTTATTTTCCATAATTGCAAAGCGGCTCCTAAGGACCTGCTTGGTTAGTGGAGCCATAACCCACAACCTAGGGAGCCTTTGAGCTTCCTAATGGCTTTGGGAACGTCACAATAAACGAGAAAAGCCTGGTGTGGTCCAAAATCTCATATTGCTTAGAGCCACAATCACCGCCCGTGAAAGATGCAGTCTCGATATCAGACGACCGGCAGCACTGGG
>NW_022111312.1:10681650-10702921 GCF_000313985.2 Echinops telfairi
GGAGAAAAATGCAGAACAGGTCTCAAGGATACATTACAGAGGGTTAGGAAAGAAAATGAAAAAACGGACCGACACTGAGTGGGTGCTGACTCACAGCAACCCTATAGGGCAGGATAGAACTGCCCTGTGAATTTCTGAGATTGTAACCCTTCACAGGAGTAAAACGCCCCATCTTTTCCCCTCAGAGCAGCCCCTAGCAGCCCAACAGGTAAGGAGGGATGGAAACCGGAAACACCGGGAGGACGTGGGCTAAGTGAGGGTGCATCAGAGGGATTGCAATGGAGGATCTAAAGCACAATGGAAAGCCACAAAGAAGGTGATTCTAGGACTGAGGTGCTACCCATGGCAGATTAGAGTACGAAGGGGAGGCAAAGAGGGCCTGCTGAGCTGTAGCAAGGTCTGAAACTAGCATTCCCTGGGGGACACATATCCTACAAGCAACGATGCTCTGTGGACACACACCCCGCCGTCCCTGCCGCAGCCAAGAGTCAGGCGCTGCTTCTCACCTTGCTTGCCGTAGTCTCCCAGGCCTGCAGCCAGGAAGTCCACACTGTGAATTTGGCATAAGACTCTGTTCATGGCAGTGTAGACAGCCCGCCTCTGGCTGGGCTCCAAGCCTGGCAGAGAAGGGTCTTTGTAGATGAGTCCAGGGCAGTACTCCATCAGATAGAAGGGGGTGCCGATGATACTGGGGGGGCATGGACAGGGCATGTCAGAAGCCGTTGGTGAGGGCACTGCCTATGAAATGGTTCTGGGGTGTAGGCCCAGGGGGCTGGTCATTTCCTTTCTCCCGGGCATGTAAGCAGTGGGCTTGTGAACCACCCCACCTCCCCCTATGGCCCCCCACCAAGCTGACCTACACATGAAGCTGCCTAGACTACTTTGCCTGACTTCACTCTGACCCATACATAGAAGCCATCAGAATGGGTCTAAGTGTGACGATACAGGAAAGCATTGGAGTTGCCCAGAAGCAGGTTCAAATCCTGTTTCTGATCTTTCCTGGCAGTGTGATCATGGGTACCTCACTAACCTTGAGATTTCTTCAATGTTCCTACTTCAAAGGGTCGCTATCAGAATTAAGAGCAAGGACCACCTGCACAGTATCTGGTTCTAATACAGGTTCATTCAACATCCCCTCTGGTTAGTAAGGCTATCTTTCTTTGGGGGCATGAGGACATACATATCAGTCTATAGTGCACGTTAAGTGTCGGAGCCCTGATGGTGCTGTGGGCTAGGCTGGCAGTGGACTGCAAGGTTGTCAGTTCAAACCATGAGGGGCTCCACAGGAAGAAAGATGAGGCTCTCTGCTCTCATAAAGCTTTACAGTCTGGGAAACCCCATATAGGGAATTTTTTTTTAATATATTGTGAAATATTTCTTTCTTTTTTTTTTTCCATCTAGGGAATTTACTCGATGGCAGTGGGTTCCGTTTCAGTTGGAATCGTGTTTACCATAGACATGGGGTTAATCTCTTAGTTATTAGTAGAAATTAGCTTACTACTCTAAAAACTCATTTTGAAAACTCTGCTCTTCTAGGTGATCACCCTGACTTGCAAAACTATTATAAAAGAATTATTGGTGCAATTTAGAAAATTCACATATGGGCTAGACATTAGAAATTATAGCATTACTGTTCCTTATAGTAATGATGCTGTGGTTTTGGAAAGGTGTGTCTTTATTCTCAGGAGACGTCTTGTGTGGGGTCTGCAATGTACAAACAATTCAGCCAAAAATAATCATCACACACATACATGGCTGTCAAGTTCAGCTCACCGCCACCTGGCAGGACTGAGTAGAACTACCCCACAGGCTTTAATATTTTCGGAAGCAGATTGCCACCTTTCTCCTACAGAGCAGCTGGTGAATAGGGAGAGTATGGCAAAAAGTTAACAATGTCTTAACCTGGAGTAAATGGGTATTCTTTATGCCATTATGTTTTCTTTTAACTTTTCTGCCTATTTCAAACTTTTTGTACTTAAAAAGTGGAGGAGAAATGAGACACTCAAGAAGCATGCTACAATGTAATGTTTTAAAAGTTTAGAAAGACCACCACAATCAACAAAAACACAATAAAAATGAACAAACACAAGCTAATGGAACTACAACTCACTGCCATCGGGTCGATTCCGCCTCAGCGCCCTTCGAGGTAGAACACTCGTAACCTCGTGGGGGAAGGTGCTGTAGGTGTCTTTTCTCTCCCACTCAAATTTCACTTGTTTGGACCTCAACAACCTGAGAGGTGAGTTTAGTACCTGGGGCCTCCTCTCTCGTACCATGAATATGCGGTGGAACCAAAATCTTGAGCATTACCTTGAATCTTCACAGAGGTCCAGGACTTTGGGGACAGGCACTCCAGCACTGGAAAGGGTTTTCAGAATCCTTGCAGAACAAATAGAAATGGTCGTGACTGTTGGCTGAACTGATAAGACATTCGGGAACCTGTTTTCCTGATTTAGAAATTAGTACATGCAGAAATCAAAATGGAATTCTAAAAAGTCATCCGTTAACCCAAAAGGAGTCAAGAAAGGAAGAACCACTATCCACTGATATAGAGGTGGCTTTCGTTTTTAGGGTGACTCTGGATACTACAAATAACACACACGCACATACTTTAATACTCAGAAAAAAACTACAGGTTGCCTCCTCAGAAGAACCCCCACGGTTTAATCATCGGTCCACGTCACACTCAGCCCAGGCCAAGTTCTAGCAGTTGGAAAGTCCAAAGGAGGGGCGGGGGGCAGTGAGAACAATGTGGGAAGCCTTTGTTCTTTCCTACCATCCCCACCACCACCCCGAGAGTTCCTTCTGTAATCAGAGGTTTTCGAGTTGGCTCTGACCCCACCCCCCATGCCTGTGTTCCATAGAGCTGATAAATGGCTGATTTGTCCGAAGTTAATCACCAGGCTGTTCTTCCGAGGCACCTTAGGGTGGAGCCTACCCTCTAAGCTTCAAGTCTTCCTATTTATAAAACTATGTTAAGTTGTAAAAAATTTGATTTCATTACTTGGAGAATTGCAAACCTAAGTAAACACAGGTAGAGCTGCTCGCATAATGGAGTCCCTTGCCCCCATCACCTGGCTCCTGTAGTGGTCACCTCACAGCCCACCCGCATAGCTCACCCACAGCCCGATGCTTCTGCACCATCCTCCCCTGGCTCCCTTGTGCATCAGAGTAGAGCGGCGGGGCATTCAGAACTGATCTTGCAGAAGTAACCAGCTTGTCTTCTCCAGCCTTTCAGTTTGCAGCCAAGCACTTTTCAGCTACAGGCCCAGGAATGGATCACTCAACATCGGCTTTCTAAAAACATCTGGTCTATAGACCAGAGCAAACGGACTCTGAACAAAATGAGGTTGCATGCTCTTCTGTGAGATAACTTTGTGAGCCACAGTGTGTTGTCTACTGTCTCAAGGCACTTCTACGGAAAGCTCTCCAGGGCCGTCCTGCCCTGTCCTGGACAGCCGCAAAGGGTGGGATTGGGCTCGATGGGCACAGGTTTGTTTGGGGTTAGCTTGTCCACTTAGCTGCTGAGCCGGTGGTTGGGGTGCCAAATTGGGAGGCATGTAGCTCTGAGAACTCACCTGAACTCCCTCTCTACTGCATGGGCTGATGGAAGGAGTTTCCCAGGGGGTTTCTTCCTCAGAACCAGCTGGTGGTCCGCCAGCCTGATGTAGTAAGTCGGGTTTGACTGCCCATGACTGAACTGGCGGAGTTCCAACGGACCTGCAAGTTGGGGAATGAAACTCAAGCCAGAGCTGGATGGCAGAGGGGGGCCGACGTCCTTTCTTTTCAAGGGGTGTTGCATTTGAGAGGCAGGATGTTCCGAATGGAGTCAGTGAGGGAGAAAAGCTTCTCCTCCCCTGGCACTGGAGTGGCCAAGCCCCAGGCCGCACCTGTGTGGCCACAGCCATGCCATTGGCCCCACGGTGCTTGCCTCTTTGTTCCGGGTCTGATTCTGCCCTCCTTGAACTCCTGAGCTGCACAGAAAACCTTTTCTGTTGAGTGTGTCAAACGCACCCACAGCCACAGCCACCCACCCTGCCGACAGAGAAGGAAAAGTGCCCTTGCCCACCGCCTGGCACCGAGGTGACAACTGGCAGCAGCTATCCTCCCTCCATGTGAACCTGGGCTGCTCTCCTGAGAGGCAATTCCCTATCTACTCCACCGAGTTCAGTGACTCCCTGACAGAACATCCAGGAAACCCCCACTTCATGACCAGACTGGGCTCCTGACACAGACGCAGGGGACCAATGGGGGGTTTGCCCACGATGCTGTCCTCAGCTTTGGAAAAGCATGCTGGGAAGCTCCTTAGGGAACAGCTTTCTTCAAGAATCAGGTGGGTGATGTAAAACCTCACCCAACTGAAAAGCCAGGCCCACTGCCGTGGAGTTGACACCAACTCTATAGTGACCCTAGAGGGCAGAGTAGAACTGTCCCAAAGGGCTCCCTTGGCTCTCATCTCTACTGACGCCACCAACTGCCTCACCTCCCTCCCTCGGAGCAGCTGCTGGGCTCAACCTATCCTAGCAGCCGAGCGCTTAAAGGAGTGCGCCCTGGGGTTTCTAAAATGCTATCACCAGGCAAGACGGTCCCCAATTGCTCAGCAGGCACCTGGTTTTCTGAGGGTGGGATGGGACGAATGAGCGTGGGGCCTTCGAGAGGGCGGAGACAGGGGGTCACGTTTTAGAAGTCACCTTCACCTTCAGCTGTTGTCTCAAAAGTCACAACCACTGGAATGCCCCTGCACTGCAGCCACCAGGCCCCTTGCCTCGGCCACACCTCACTCTCGGGAGGAGGAGAGGGATGAGTACTTTGGAGGACTTTTTCCTCTAAGTGAAACCCGACCCTTCCCTTCTGGCACTGCCTCTTTTTTTCCAGCATGTTCCACTGGGTTGTGAGAGTTAGAGCCGGGCTGGAGCGTGGCCTTGGGCAGAGCTATCCAGATACAAAAACTTAAATACCTGTGGCTTTGGTCCCCAGGACACCTTTGAGGTACCGCTCCAAGGAATCTGTTGATATTTCCATTGTCTTCCTCACTGGGCAAGTGTTCGGAACAGCTGCTCTCAGCGTAAAACCCAAAAGGCCCTCTAAGTCCTTGACTGCAGTGCCTGGGTCGTTGACCTGGTTTCAAAGGGAATACTGAGCATGTACCGCCCATCAGCCCTGGCCTCGCCTGCCATCCTTCTCTAAGAGGACAGCCACCATTCTCTGAGCAAGGGTGGCAGCGGAATGAGCTCCCTCCCCCTTTCATTCCTAACCGAATTAAGCTTTTAATCTGCTGGAAAGCAGGCAGTTAAAGGTCCATGATAGTCCCTCACACTGTGAGAGGACAGAGACTTGTGTGGCCTCATCTTGTCGGCTCCACCACCCCAATGCAGAAGCTAGGCTAAGGTCTCTTCTTCCCAGCTGTGACGCTGGGTGGCCTGTGGGGCTGGGAGTTGCAGGCTGACGCCCCCACCTAAGTGTCTGAACCTGCCCTCCACTTCCTGGCTTCTCTCGCTTCTCCCACTGCCTTCCTTCGTATCACACTTTCCATCCCTCTGCTCTCCTGAAAATCTAGCCTCTAGCCTCGTGGATTTCATGATTCATGGAAGTCACAGAAAGGCCATGAAAGACGCCCAGCAAGGCATGCCCACAGCAGGGCTACAGCTGCGAGCACCTGTCAGATGACTGTCGTGTTTTGGTTTTCTTTTAAGCTGAAATCCAGCTTTTTAATAACCTATATAGATGCAGGACAGTCCTGTCTCATGGTCCTATCCCATTAAACATCTCTCACCAGGTCCTTGGGAAACAAGACCTTAGACCTACACCCGGCTCTTGTTCCCTTTCCCATGGTATCAGAGGACACGTGCAATAACCTAGCTGTGGACGGCATGATGGCTGGCCACTACTTCTGCTCTTTGCCTTGATTCCACTCTGTCCTAGTGGCAGCCTGGGGCTGAGCTTCCTCAGATGAGGATAAGGACCGCGACAGAGAACATGGAGGGGACGGGAAGCAGCAGGGTGGCAGAGGTGGTCTATGGTCAGGTGTGTCTCCAGGTGTCTTTGGTTTGCTGGGATTCGTGTCCATGGAGACAGAATTACCTTCACAGTGTGCATCCCGAGGCTGGCTGCGGCTTTGAGATTCTGTCCCAGGTCGTCCAGAAAGACCGACTGGGAGGGCTGCACACCGAGCCGCTCCAGGCACAGCTGGTAGATCCTGGGGTCAGGCTTACAGATCCCTTCCAGGCAGGATTCCACGACCTATGGGAGCGACAGCAACAAGGGGCACTCCCTCGCACTCGATCGGGAACCTCTGAAAAGCTCGGGGGATTATTTACTTAGAACAGGGAGCTCTAGAGGGTGATGACATAACATGAGTGACTGAGGAACACAGGGTGTCCACCTGGGGGACATTCCAGGAGGTCACCGTGGTCTCGTGCACACACTGTCACTGGGGAACTGGGAGTCATGGGAGCTTTCCCACTGAGCTCCGCCCGTCAGAGGGGGCAGGCGGCTCCCCAGAGCAGCAGGAGAGCTGAGCATGTCTGTTTCATGGGCCGATTTCACCACTTCCCCACAAAAAAACAACGTTGCTATAAAACCAATGTGGCCTTACTGTCTACGTATCAGATGATGAGAAATAATAAATTGTAGACAGAGGGGAGGGCTGACACTGGAGAGACTGTCACCAGCAGCGACATGGTCTCATTCATGCTAAGGGCGGGCCTAGGGCTTCAGGCCGAATCTCATGTGCTGGACGCTTGGGAGAATCTTGAGAAAGCTGTCTTGGTGGGAAGTTATGTGACTGAGCACCTCCCTCCAAGTCCACTCTTCCACCACTTCTAGAGGATGGGTCTTAGATGGTCACCCACGTCTGACAGCCGCACCTCTGATATGCCCGAGAACACAGCCCAACCTCCGACTCACTCTTGCACCCACCCGATGTCTGAGGTCTGTGAGCCCAAGGACAAGCTCCAGGGGCCCCATGCTTCACTTGTGCTGTGGCTGGGCCCGAGCTGGCTGGCGTCTCAGGGAAAGACGTCCACCTCCACACTGACACTGTTGTCTGCCAAGGGCCCAGCAGGAGCTATGCCTGCCAAGAGGGGCTCCCCTTACAAAAACACGGCACAGGAGGCAGCAGGGAAGCAGAGTCATTCAGCAACCAGCGCGAGAGGCATGAATTCAGGGGCCTGGGCCAAGCGCCAATAACCAGGCTTGGGCCTCTCACAAGGGGAGAATGATGTCTTACGGAAGGGAAAACGTTTTTATGACTGAAATTTTCTAAGATTCCCAGGCTTCTCTTTCCGTTTGATTTTGCACATGGTGACGTGAAGCCCGTTCAGGGTCTCTGTTGCTCTAACTGGGAACTAGAGGGCCAAGGCCAGTGTTCATCCAGATACAAACTAGGTAACAAATGGTCTCAGTTATCAAGGGGCTGTTCCAGGAAGGGGGAGGGACAGCTCCTTCTCAAGGCCAGTGTGAGTGAGGGAGGCTGTGAGACAGTGAATACTGTGGACAGAGCTGTAGCTCAGTACATTCCCCTCCCACCCCCACCCACAGAGCTTTCAAGAAACACACAGGCCAGGCCCCAGCCAGACCCACTCAGTAAAAACCTCTAGGCAAGTAGCGTGGGCACCTGCCCCTTTCCGAACCCCGGGTTATGCCGATGTTAGTCAGTCTTGAAAGCCTTGACTGTAGTCCCTTTAGGGGGCATAGACACACGCTGGAATGGTCAGATCGAGGACCCAGGCGTGGAGGACATGCTACTCCCTAGAGTCAAACCAATTACGTACCTCCCCCAATGCAGGGAAAGAATCAGAAAAGGGCTCAGTCAATGAAATGTACAGCCCTTGAATTATTCATTTCCCCAGATGAATCTATCATGTTCAATGTGGCCCACCTGAAATGTGACCAGTCTTCACCCTGGAGGGCAAAGGTCCTTAACAAAGAATCTCTGGACTTTGTCGTGACTCACACTGAATGAACGAAAGCAGGAGTGATGATTATGCAAGTCACAATCACCTGCCAAGAACTCCCATCTCACCTGCCTGGATAATGACCTTTTTTCACCCAGGGAGCTGGGAATGGCCCACGGAAGCGCATTCCTGGCATGGAAGACCACCTCTGGGCATGTGTGTTCTCAGGGGCCATCCAATATGGTAGCCACTAATCCTATGTAGTATCTAAATTTAAATAAGCTGGAAATTAAATTTAAAATTGCAACGATGTTCCTCGGATGCCCTAGCCCCATTTCAAGTGGTCAAGAGCCACCCCAGGGCTAGGGGAGACCACATTGGGTAGCCCAGATAGAACAATGCCATCATCGCAGAAACTCCCATTGATCAACACTGGTCTAGGGGTCAGAACCACATAATTAGAGGAATACGGGGTTTGGCCTTAGAAGATAAACAGCCCAAGGGCCCACTGAGATGTGATGGTTGACAGCAACGTTTGTGCTGTCTGAAGATCAGATCATCCAAGTCCAGAACTGAAGGGTTGTAAGCAGCCATCAGATCCCCTTAATGTCTGTCCTTGCTGAGAGCACAGTGTTGTGGACCTAAGTCTAAGCCTGACTTAGTCAAGCGCCTGCATGAAAAACCCATCCACTCAATTCCTGCTAAAGGCACTGAATAAGGCTGGATCCTGAGGCAAGGGCATGGGCCCAGCTGCCATGGTTCTGGTCTTACCACATCAGCTTACCACATCAAACTGCTTCCGGTCCAGGGGCAAAAAGCTTTTCCCACTGGGAAGATAAAAGTTATTGCTCAAGACTGCCGTCTGAAGGCCATTTGCACGAATCTGGGATATGGCTTCGGTCATCACTGGGAACTGCTTGGCCACTTGTTCACTGGTCAGCAGAGAGAAAAAGGAGTCCACAGGCACCGTGGTCCGAGACTGGGCATGGGAGGGCAGGGGAGAGAGCCGGCAGTCAGTGAGCGCAGGGATCAATGATCTCCAACAGCAAAGCCCACTTTCTCCTCGCTCCTGCCATTGTCCCCCTCCACCTGAGTTCCAAACTGTGCAGATGAGGTTTGACAAGAGACTAGGAAAGAGACAGACACGGTGAGAAACGGGCATTTCCCATCAATTGGCCAGCTGGATGAGTTTGTGATTTCACTCTCAGGTGGCCGACTTAAAAAAAAAAAATCATAACATCCAAAGATAATACGTTAAACTGGAAAAAGAACAAGGGAATTTAAAAAGTTTGTGGGAAAATGGAATGAAAATAGGAGGGGGCTCTTCCGCAACCTGTTTGAGGCGCCCTCGTCAATTAAATAGGTGTAACCTACTTTGTGGCGTCTCCAGGTGGTGCAAACATGTGCTGAGGTCTTGGAGGGTCAAGCTCACCCAGAAGCATCTCAGAAGACAGACCTGACAATTGATGGCTGAAAACTCAGCCGCTGAAAACCGGGAGGAGCCCAGTTCTACCTGGACACACCTGGCGTCGCCACAGGTTGGTGTCGACGTGATGGTAACTGGTAAGTCTACACGGGGGCTTCAGAAAGGCATGAATGGAATAAAAAGATAACGGAGTTTTTCCACAAGCGTTTTGAGTCCCCTCGTACTTGATGATGCCCCAGAAGGCATCTAACTGTTACCCTGCCCCAGCAGCACCTTTACAAACGTTAGTTCCTGAATCTCTAGGTTGTGTTTTGAAATTCATGTGGGTTTTGAAAGCTCTTGTTCTGCCACATTCTGAAATGTCCCAAGGCAACACTACTATTGTGTATATTTTGTAACAGCTTTGTTGATAAACAATTTACATGCCAGGCGACTCACAGCTGAAAGCATGCAATTTAGCAGTTTTTAGTAGACGCACGGAGTTGTGTGCCCATCACCACAGCTATCTAAATTTACAACAGCTTTACCACCCACCCACCCCACAATCCTGCACCCCTAAGCCATCACTCCCCCTCACTTCTGCCCTGGCCCTTTGTCAGCTAGTCCTTTGTGTGTCTCTACAGCATTTGTCTATCCTAGACATGTCCTAAGAACAGAATCACTTTACGTGGCCTTTTCTGACTGGCCTCTTTGACTTGGTTTTGTGTTTTCCAGTTTTCAGACAACTTGAGGCTGGCCCAGGGTCAGTGTTCCATTCTGCTTGGACACAGGATTGCTATGAGAGGGGACGGACTAGACTGGCATGCCCAACAACAACAATACATGTCTGTAGGTTTCTTGTCGGCGTTGAAGGACTTAAAAAAATGCATAACACGAGGAAATAGTTAATGTTGTTATTGCTTTAAATAACCTTTCTGATGAGAGGCTTCACACAGATGGTCATGGTGTCTTAGGTGAGCACTGTCTGCTCCAGGGGCCCGGGTGGTATCTGGGTTAAGCATGGGCTGCTAACCTCAAGGTCGATGTTTCAAACCCACCAGCTGCTCCATAGGAGAAAGGTGAGGCTATCTGCATGCATAAGGATTCAGTCTCGGAAACCCTAAGGGGCAGTTCTACTCTGTCCTGTAGGGTTGCTGTGAGTCGGAACTGGTTGGCTCTGAGTATTCCAGATGGGTGGTTAAAGTTGAGCTGACAAGGGAAGGGAACCCTTTTTCATCTGCAGTATAACAAACTTAATGGGCACTCACCATTTCAGAACACAGCTTCCCGAACTCTTGGAAGAAATCCTCTGGCGTTAACTCCCCTCGCATAAACTTCATCCAGGGTCCACTGTCCCTCCCGGCAATGAAGGCCTTCAGTATCGTTCCGGACGGGATGTTGTTCTGAGCCTCCCAGGCTAAAGGAAGTGGAAGATGCAGGAGGTGAAATACATCAGGCATGGACTGGGTTTGGGCACTCCAGTGCCTAGGTATCCCTGGGTGCCAGGGCGGGTACTGCTGGGAAATGAGGGAATTTCAGGAAAAGCGCACTCTGAACCTTAGACCACTCTAGAAAGTTGGACTCGTGACTGAGTGACTGCTGGGTGGGCATCAAGTCCTCACCACCTTGAGGGGCCTGATGGGCTTCCTCCTCGGCTTCTCAAATTCTGTTGTAAGAGAAACACCACTGTGGCCTTTGCTTGTTTAATCTCTTTTATTATCACAAGAGTGTGACTAAGACATGACCTATATGAAATCTACAGATCTTTCAAAAGGCATGCACATCATGCAGCGAACATGTGACATAGTCAATGGGCAACGTCTTAAGCGGTAAGAAGCAATGAAGTGAGTCAGCACCTTGTTGACTTAGTGCTACCATGAAATGTGTCTGACGTCTTCATTTTACTCTCCCCTATCTCTCATATTCTCTATGACTTTACTATCATCTTTATACATCACCGCTGTACAATTGTGCCTGCCAGGCCTGTGATGATTTGTTAGGGGCTGGCTCTCCTGACAATATCTCATAACCACGAGGGTCTTCCCCGACTGAAGCCAGCTTTCCAAGCCTATGATTAAGAGCACAGAGGATGGAGCTGCATTACATTCTCATCCAGCCTCTCAGTTTACCACGCCAGGTGACCCTATGTCTCAGAGTGGAGCTGTGCTCCGTGGGGTTGCCAAAAGCTGATTTGCCAGAAATAAATTGCCAGGCTTTTCTTCCTAGGTGCCTCTAGTAGACTCAGCCAGCCACCCTTCCAGTTAGCAGCTGAGCACGCAAACCATTTGTACCACCCTGGGACTCCTTATGATCCTATTTAAAACAAACATCAATACGCTGCTATTAAGTCAATTCAGACTCATAGGAATCCTATAGGATAAAGCAAAACTGTAAGGCTGTAAATCCTCCCACCCCCATCCCAGTTTTACTGGCACATAATCCACATCAGACAATTCAATCGTTCAGTCATGTCAAGAAGAATTGCACAATCATGACAAAATGTTTCAGAACATTTTCTCTCTCTGTTTCACCCCATGATTAAATCACCTTTAAAATGAGTTATGGCTGTAAATCTTTAAGTGAGCACACAGCCTCATCTTTCACCTGAGCTCTCTCATGAGAAGCAGCTGGTGGGTTTGAACTGCCAACTATCTGGTTACTAAACCAATGCTTAACCTGCTGCATCACCAGGTCTCTTTTGGACACTTAAAAAAAACACCCAGAACACTGTCACTGTGTTGATTCCAATGCATAGCTCCACCATACAAAGGGTCTCCTATGTAAAGGCTGTAAATCTTGTACAAATGAAGCAGATAGCTTCATTTTTCTCCCTTAGGCATGAACTGCCAACCTTACGGTTAATAGACTAGAACTTATCCAACAGTGCATCTGAGCTCCTGTAGCCAAACTCTCTGTAGAAAAGTGTATCAAAGAAACGAGGTGACAATCCATCCCAGTCTTCAGACGGAATCTGTGTTAATCATTGGGTGTCTAGCCTGGAGCCTAAGGAGCCTTTTCAGAACTCAGAATGACAATGCACCATTACTTTGAAAACTACACACTACACACTAGAGCATTTTTATGGGCGCAGAGCTGGCAGGCATGCAAGGGAGCTGGCACTCTTATATACTGTGGATAAGCATCCAACCTTGATGGCGAGAACAGTTTGGCAATTTCTGTTAAAATGTTTAGCGCGCACGTACATTTGACCTAGGAATTCCACTTCTAGGAACTTGTTCCACAGACAGATTTATAAAAGTGATGTACACAGCTGTGTGTGCAGAACTGCTTATAATAAAAACAACAAAACCCTACAAACTTACACGTGTGCTAGTAAAACCCCCAAAGAAAACCTATTGCCTTTCAGTTGATTCTGACCCATCTCAGCCTACAGGACAAGCAGAACTCTCATAGGGTTGCCCCGGCCATCATCTTTCTGGAAGCAGACTGCCTCATCCTTCTCCCAGGAGTACAACCTGCCAGCCTGTCAGCTAGCAGCCAAGTGCTTTAACCACTGTGCTACCAGGGCTCACTGTCATCTTGTTAGATCAATTGATTACAGTACATCTGTATAACAGAATACGATGCAGATGTTTTTTTACGTGGATGTTAAAAAGTAAGAATTCAATTTATGACTTGAGAGTCAAATCCAGCCAGCCTCTTGTCTATTTTTATAAATGAGTTGGCACACAAGCCAAGCCACCTTGTTTACACAGTGTCCACAGCTGCTTTCAAGGAGCCCTGGTGGCATGGTGGGTTACGCGCTGGGCTGCTGACCACAAGGTCGGCAGTTCCAACCCACTAGCCACTCCGAGGGAGAAGATGATTTACAGGCTCAGAAACCCAAAGGGGAAGTTCTACCCTGACCTATGGGATTGCCAGGAGACAAAATCGACTCAATTGATGGCGGTCAAAGAGTTTGTTTGTTTCTGATCGTCTTGATGAGCCCTGGTGGTGCAAGGGTTAAAATGCTCAGCTGCAAACAAGACAGTGACTGGTTTGGACTCATCAACTGCTCAGAGGGAGAAAAGTCCTGGCAATCTTGTTTGGTAAAGATTTAAGCCTGGGAACCTCTCTGAGGCTCTTTGAGAGGGAATCCACCCTGCAGCACCCCACAACGATGAACTCTGGCTGTGTTAGTGCGACTCCTGGGTTCAATGACAAAGTAATTGTAGTGATAATGGAGGTTATCTGGCTTTTAGTCTTCACTTATCAAAAAAACTTGATTTGGTACCCTTGAAATAAATACCATCAACATTTTGTGTTTATTTCAAAAAGGACAAAACAAGAAGCAGTACTCATTTGTTTATTCATCCACCCAGCAAACATTCCCTGCATGACTCAATGACCTCTGCGCTGGGCACAGGAACCAGAAAAACAAACAAACAAACAAACAAACAAACAAACAAATCCACATCAACCTCATAGTGGCCTGCAATAGGGTTTCTGAAACCTGACAGACTCATCGCTCATGAAGCAGCTGATGAGTTTGAACCTCCAACCTTGCAGTTAGCAGGCCAGGTATCAGGATAGGTGACGGGAATAAAGCCAGACCCAGACTCCTTGGATGACATGCTCTCCAGGGGAGGAGGTCACAGATGTTCTGACGTTAATACTAATAACAATCACAAGATTACACACTATTTATAAGATTCCAAGCACGGAACTGAGGAATAGCCCCATTTTTTTTTGTTTTTTTAACATTTTATTAGGGGCTCATACAACTGTTATCGCAATCCATACACACATCAATTGTGTAAAGCGCATTTGTACATCATTCTCAAAACATTTTCTCTCCACTTAAACCCCCGACATTAGGTCCTCATTTTCCCCCTCCCTCCCCGCTCCCCCCTCCCTCATGAGCCCTTGATAGTTTATAAATTGGTATTTTGTCATATCTTGCCCTGTCCGACGTCTCCCTTCACCCACTTTTCGGTTGTCTGTCCCCCAGGGAGGAGGTCACATATAGTTCCTTGTAATCAGAGGAATAGCCCGTTTAACTGGTCATTCAAAATATATGTTGGACTGCTAACCATAAGATCAGTGGTTCAAAAGCACCAGCTGCTCTGTGGGACAAAGATGAGGCTACCTAAAGATTTACAGATGCAGATATCTTAGAGCTTGCTATGAGTCGGAGTTGATCTGATGGCAGTGGACAGGGTCTGTGTGAGGTCACAGAAGCCCAAGTGTGGAAATAACCCATGTCCATCAACAGATGGATGGATAAACAAAATGAGATATGAATGTAGCAATGGAATATTACTCAGCCAGGAGCAAGCATACTTGAATTGATTTGGAGGGGAGGGGTGGGAAGGAGCGGCCATCCAGCCACTGCACTAAGTCCAAAGGACAGGCAGCAATGAGATCATCATGCCAGGAGGCAGAGTGGCGAAGCCGGATGGAGGAGGAGGTCAAACTGGGCATGAAGCAAACATGCTACATAGCTACAAGAGAGTGCCTGCATCCCTGGTCTGCATATTCTTAGCCCCAGACCACACCTAGGCATTTCTTCCCTGTTTGTCAAGGTAGGTTTCCTAATATGGGTGCCACTTGAAGATTATGTGGGAATTAGGCGTGTCCACCACCATGCTGTCAAAGATCCACATGTAGTTTTTACTTCCCCCAAAAGTAACTGCTAATAGCCTACTGTTGGCCTTACAAAGTTGATGGAACACTTGGTCTGAATGTTACACATATTATCCCCTGCACCCACATGAAATCTGCATCTTCCAGGAGCCCAGTAGTATAGTGGATTGATTGCTGGACTGCAAACCCCAAGGTCAGTAGTTGGAACCCACGAGCCATTCCTTGGAGGAAAGATGAAGATTTTTAAAAAAAATCTGAATTTTCACTATCAGATAAAGGGGCATTGTACAAAAAAAGTGTAAGGATTTCCACGAGTGCTGGCATACCTGCAGCAACAACATCACCCATTTCCTTTCCTTCTTTTACAAAAGTCCTTCTGCTGGATTCAAAGTGGTGGCAACCACAGCGGCAGACCTCAATCTCCGATACGGAGCAAGCCATTCCACTTTTCCTGATAACGTCCTGACTTTCCTCTGCCCCCTGGGAGCCCTTCTAGCATCACTCTGGCCTTATCATACGGGCCCCCTGGTGTCATTCAAGGTTTACAGTCTTCAAATACAAGCAAGTCTTCAAACAGTTCATAGAGACCTGGCATTAGCAATGAATGGAATTTTCCCATGAGCACTGTGAAGGCCCCTGGTCCACCCATGAGAGCCACTCAGCATCCCTTCGTACCATGACGTGTAATTTACTGAAGAGAAGCTGCTCACGCGGAGAAGATTGGTGTCACAGGCTGCTTAAAAAAAAAAAAAATCCTAGTGGACCCATGCTGTCCAAACTCGTGTGGTTCAAAGGTCAGCTGCACTAGTGGCCAAAACTAAGAGAATTCAAGCATGTGGAATATAAATTCTAAACTGAGTCAGTAAAGTACAACAAAGACGGGGCTGAGAAAGAGAATGGGTGAAAAGAGACTAACTGTTGGGTGTGACAAAAGGGAGGGAGGCTAGTGAGGGTGGGAACGCCAGCATTCAAGATTTCAGACACAACACTGCTCCCAGGAAAGGATGGGGCTTCTTAGCTGCCATCACGCTCAACCTCTGGGTTCTACCTAGGGGGAGAGTGTGCTCATTGCTTACGTTCTGGCTGTGGCCTATGACATGAATCTGGTGTCCCTGCTCCTGTACATTCTCATCTTTGTGTTAAACTCATTCCTGACCGTTTGATCTCCAGAGGTGATTCTTTAAAGCAGCACAGTATGTATGAGTGCCAGTTACTCTCTGGTCCAGTCTGTTGTTTATCGATAAGGTGACCACAGGGGGGAGTTGGAGTTGGAATTGAAGGGTTGAAGAAAACCTCAAGGTGATTGCCAGGGAGTCCTCCAATTTCAACCAGTCTCAGAGTTCTGCATTTTTTGTTGGCTTGGAATTTGTAATCCTATGACGTTATGGTCCACACTTTTCTCCCATCCTATTGGGATCCATCAACTGGAATGGTCAGCAGTGACAGCTAGGCACCATCTAGTTTTCCTGATCTCGGGGCTAGATTAGGCAATGGTTTGTGCACGTCTACTTGTCCTGAAGCCTAGTTTCTTGCTTGAGTCTTTGTTTTCTTCTCTCTCTTTGGCACTAAACTTTGATCAAAGCAGCAATAACTATGGTAGCTACTTTTTTCCATTGAAAATTGAATACTTAGTGTGCTAAACAAGTGCTTATCTCATGTAACTCACAAAATCCCAAGGCAGTAGGTACTATTATTGGCTTTAACATAAGGGTTAGGAAAATGAGTCGCTTGGGCACTAAATTGTACTTAGAATTTGATTAGAGAGCCAAAGCATCGGCGCACTGGGATATGCTGCTACCCAAATGGTCTTCTCTGCCCCCCTTACACCAGAATCCCAGCTGCCACGGAGTTGATTCAAATTCCCATGGAGCCCATGGGAGTCAGACAGAACTGTGCTCCGTGATGGCTGGTTTGTTCAGCAGTAGATTGCCAGGCCTGGCTTCTGAGGAGCCTACAGGTGGACTCAAACCAATATGCTAACCATTTACACGACCCAGGGGATCCCTCTGACCTCTGAACACCCTACACCCACCCTTACCCCCGCCTCAGAAAGGGAAACCGAAGGAAGAACTCACCTGGGGCCAAGCTCCCTGGAGAAGGAATGAGAACACCACCCATGTCAAAGATCACTGCTCTGAAGGGGCTGCCTCCAGAGTGCATCCATCGGTGGGGTCCCGGGGGCTGGCTCTGGCCCTGCTTTCGGAGGGCGGCCCTCCATGCCCCCTGGAGATTCGAGGCCTGGAAGAGCCTAAGAAGGCACATGCTGAGGCCGAAGCTGTGTGAGAGGAAGACAGAGGAACAGCTAGCCCTCCTGCCTCTATTTCTGGAGCTCAGCAGGGCTCAGGGAGTGGCCAACATTTCAACCCACACCCAGAATGGAACCAAATCTCCCTTTCCCCGGCCACTCCTTTTTCTAAGTCCCTTAGCTCAGTTAAGGTCCCACCACCCATCCAACTGCCTTCCCCAGGACTTTCCCACCCTTAGCTGAGCCACCTTCTCTCCTGGTGTCCTATTCTGCCAGTTTTCCCTCCTGACACTCTCCATTCTCCTTGCTGTCACTCGACACACATCTTCTCCACCCCTAGGTGGTCCCCTGCCTCTTCTTAAACCACCCACCACAAATTCTGTAGTTTCCACACTATCTAAAACCCTTGCTATGAATCAGAACCCACTCAACGGAACCTCACGACGCAAACAACAACAACAACTGTGCAACAACAAATGAGAAAATCTTAATGCCTTTTCATGTGAACTCTGTGTGGCTGCAACAATGGGTTCAAATATAGCGATGTTTGTGAGGCTGGGTCAGGGCTGGACAGTGTGTTATTCTGTTGTAGGGTCGCTGTGGGTTGGGAAGGAGTTGGTAACAACAAATAACAACATAGTTTAAAAGCCTGCTCTGCAAAGTGTGGAGCAAAACAAGTTAGTGATTCCCCGAGTTTCTGGGAGAGCTACCTCAGTGCCACGAGGAGGTAAGAAACCGAGAGTCTAAAGAAGGGAATCTAACGTAGTGGATCTTCAAAATGATGCCAGGTGTTTCTCCCATCATTGAAGCTTTGCTGAACTTGAGAGTGATTTTTGAAATCAAAAGCCGAAGTTGATTTGCATTTTCGTCTGCTCCACTTCCATTCCTAAGCGAAGCTGGAGTTTCTGATGGAAGGGGAAATTGATTTATAGGCTTGTGAAAGCACCAACACATTTTGTGTGAGGGCTTAACATCCGTGAGCAGTATCTCTGGGACCCGAAGGGTGGACGCTAATCCTCCCCAGGACGCTGCACTCCACATCCTCCCACTAATGGACAAGTGGGCAATGCTCCCTCCAGGGCTGGCTTACTCCTTCCAACTCCACTTGACACCTCCCAGCACGTTCTTCCGAGAGGATACTGCTGTGATTTCTCAGACCTCGGGCCTTGGGAGCTGTCATGCCCATAGACTGGGATGGCAACTCTCTTCCCTGCTTTCTCTGCCCAGGGAACTGCCAACCTCCTCACAGCACAACCTATTATATGTCCTCAGTGGAGGTGCTCTGCCTCTTCCCAGGAAGACTCTTGGTGCTGTGTCACTTCAGGTACATTCTGACCCAATGACCCCGAGCGGACAGAGTGGGACTGTCCCAGATGGTTTCCTGGGCTGCAATAGTTATGACAGCAAACCAGAGAACTGCTGCTAAGTTCACACTGAGCTTAACCCCTGCTTCTTCCTCATCCCTCTTCCTTTCCCTCCTTTTGCTGCTTCTCCACACCTCTGGTAGAGCACTTACCCCAGGACACAGTAGCAGTGTCCATGCCTATCTGGTGCTAGAATTGTAAGCTCCTTACGACAAGGAGAATGTCTTGTTTGTCTCTGTATTCACCCATCCCCTGGGGTCTAGCACAAGGCCTGGGCTCATCGCAGGTACTCAGCACAAATATATATGAAAAGGATGAATAAATAGGGTGAACAGAAAGTAGGAGTGGGAGAGAACACACTCAGTTGTTGGCAGCCACAAAGCTAACATGCGCAATGCCCATCTCTGGCTAACAACTCTAGTTCTCTGGGCTGGCACCATTCTTCTGGACTATAAAGATCTGTCTCCTCCCTGCCTCCTAGAATTATGAGATTAGAATGATCAGGTTGCTTTTTCTACTTAAGTATGTGTTGTCAGCTATTTAGTTCAGTGATAAGGAGGTTGGGTTCTGGAATCAGATGGATCAGGTTCAAATTCTAGTCCTCCCACTTATTAGCTGTGAGATCATGGGCAAGTTGATCTTTCTGAGCCTCAAATCCTTCCTCTGGAAAATGGAGGTAATTAGAGTACCTATCTCTGCATTGTTCCCAATACACAAGATAATTAAAGTATATAGAACACTCAAGTTAGTATCTGGCACACTGTTCAATGTGATCAATTGTGGGGTTAAGGAGAGGGGTACCCCACAAATCATCACAGGTCCAGTAGGAATAATTGTACAGCGATAATAAGTAAAGATTATAGTAAAGTCATAGAGAGCATGAGAGGTAGAAGATAGAGTCAAGTAATGTCAGACACAATTCATGGTAGCATTGCTCACCTCAGCCCCGCTTGATGGTCCATGGGGGGAGCCCAGCCGGGAGAGCAGGAGAACCCTCAGGCTCTCGAGAACCGGGGAGAGCTTTCTTTTTATTGCTAACCAAGCATTATATCTCTTTAGGGGGACATGATTACAGGTAACTACACGTCACAGGAAGGGGCAGTACAATAGGCATACACATTGTAGGAAGGGGATCTATCATTGGCATAAGCATGACAAGAAAGGGGATGAGCTAGGGGTGTGCCCATAAGAATGGGCAGGTCTAGGGGTATACATGTGACAAGATGGGCAGACCCTAGATTCATGATGGCAGCCTAACCTTGGTCATCCTTGGGCGGGTTTGACCTCTCTGGGGTCTCCTACAAGGAAACAGACAACTACTATCCTATCAGAAGGGAGTGGGCCCTACTTGTTGTGGGATAAACAGTGGTGCCTGCTTGGTCTAGATGGCTGATAGCTCTTGGGAAGAATGACATCTATCTACTCCTGATGACCCCCAAGTGAACAGTCATTCTCAAGCAGCTAAGTCTGGCATATATTTGGGGGAGACAACTTGAGAGAAATCCTTCTGTTTCCCATAATCGATTGCTGTAATAGACTATAAAAAGTTCACAAGGTATTCCCTGTGAGATATGTACATAGATATGCATATGCATATAAACCAGTGACTTTTCCACCAGGGTGATTTTGACCCCAGGGGGTTTGGGGGTTTTCATTGTCACCACTTCCAGGCTCAACATCCTACAATACATATGACACTGCCCCACAAAGAATGCTCTACACCCAAAAGATCCGTAGCATTAAGATGGAAAAAACCATGACATACAGTGTGCCCTGAAATAAATGTTAAAGGATACAATCATAAGCTACAGAAACACACAGCTCATGCGGTTGTATTATTCACAGCCCATGTACCTACACTTGTCCATGACTTGATGTGACACAACTTGAGTATCGTTATAGTATATTTTTAGGATAGCAGACAGTGGTGATCCACTGGAAGGTGAGGCTGTCTGCTCCCTTAAGTATTTAGTCTTGCAACATTCCCTAGAGCTGTTTTACTCTACTCTATCCAGACTCTAAAGGAGCCCTGGTGGTGTGGATTCCCAAGGTCATCAGTTTTAAACCATGGGGGGGCTCCACAGGAGATGGACGAAGCTTTCTACTCCTGTAAAAAGTTAGGCTGGGAAAGCCACAGGGGCAGTTCTACCCTATAGGATTGCCATGATTCGGATTCCACTCGATGGCAGTGAGTTTGACTTTTTCGTTTCATAGGTTCTCCAAGGGATGACACCGCATGGATGACAATGGGTTTGTTTTGGGTTAATATAATGCTAAAGGGCAGTCTGACTTAAAAGTTAAGGTACCCTGCATGAGTATCCTAACTGCATTTCATATTATCTTCACCACCACCGTTAGGAGGATAATCCCACCTTTATGTCTGGTTAGCTCAAGGTCACATAACTGTAATGAAGGTCGGCTCCATCAGGGGCAGGAACTGTGAAGCGAGGTCTCTGGCACTTAACACGCCCTCTGCCCACTGGGTCAGAAAGCAGGAACCGGGTCCCCTGCCCCGGAGCCCCAGGGAAGCGACTTCATCTCGCTGAACCCCCGGTAAAGCGGGGCTGTAACAAAGCAGCCCTGCCCAAGGCTGGCGAGAAGTGTCACACGAGCCAACCGCGGCCAGAGCGCTCGCGAACCCGCGGCGCCCGAGACACGGGACCCCCGACTCGGGCGGGCTGCGGACGCCTCCCGGGTGAGGGGGACGTTAACTCGGGCCCGGGAGCCAAGCGCCGGCCCTCAACCTCGCCACCCCGCCTCCCACCCCCCATCCCCC
>NW_022111312.1:10703206-10736645 GCF_000313985.2 Echinops telfairi
CCTGAGCCCGCCGGGGCCCGCGCCGGCCAGCGCCTGCCCTATGAGTGTGTCACTGGTGGTCATTCGACTGGAGCTAGCGGAACACTCGCCCACCCCCGCCGGCTTCGGCTTCATCGCCGCCGGTGAGTCCCTCGGTGGCGTCGCCTTCCCTGGCGCGCGCTCCGGGGCCGAGGGCTGGGCCCCCGCCCCGGGCCGCGCCGACGGCTTGCGTCTCAGGAAGGAGCTTGAGAGCCGCTGGCATTCCTGTCACCCGGGCGCCTTTTCCACATGTCACCACCGCGACCCTGCCGGTCCCTCCCAACCCCCCTCCGCCACACGGGCGCCCCAAGTGTACCTGGCGGCCCCTCCCCCGCCGGCCCGGAGTCGAGTTGAGTCATTGTCCCTCTGGCTCCCCTCGGGCCTTTGGAAGGCAGGGTCGGGGTTCCCAGCGACGCGGGCCCCCGCTAACTTGAGTAAATTGTTTGGAAGAATGCCCCTTTAGGCGCTCTGTAGTCATGGTATCATCACAACTAACCTTGGGACCCGTCCCCACAACCCAGCACTGACAACGCCCGGGGGGCGGGGGTGGGGGCTTTTTCTGTCTTCATTTCCTTGGCCACACCCGCGGAGGAGGGCCGGTGGGCTGGTCCTTTGACAAGTTGGACACTGGGGACCCACTGGTGTAATGCTGGGCTCAAGAGGAGAAGGGGAAACGGGTTCCAAAGAGAGAGGGTGACCCACACCCCACCCCACACACACCCCCAGCCACGCAGCCTCCTGGACGAAGAACGCGGCGATGACTCTGGCCTTTGGGTCTTAAGTTATGCCCTACCGGCATAGCCCTTCAGGGCACATTCGGTGAGTGCCTGCGCTGAGGGGCAGTCCTGGGCAGAGCCAGACTGCTTCCTGCGTGATGGCAGCAGCAGGGCAGCTCAGTGAGGGAGCCTGATGGGTGGCACGTCTAAGGAGCGGATGTCGCCTTAAGACGGGGGTGAGTACTGGGGAGGAGAGGAAAGGCAAGGTTTGGAGAACTGACACATTGGGATTTGACCTCCTGGCTTTGGGCTGCGTGCCTCTGAACGTGCGTGTTGCAGACTGAGCACCTTCCGAGGGTCACGCAGGAGCTCCTCGTTCTGAATTGGCATTGGCCACATCTCAGTAGGTCAGGCTTGCGGGGAGGGCAGCCTGGAGGACAGGGAGACCTATCCAAGGTTCCATCGAGGGGAGTTGTGGTCTCTCAAGTGTTAATCAGTCGTGTCTTCTTCAGCTGGGGAAATGTCCAATGAGGAGATCAAAAGGAAGACACTCGCTGCCGCCAAAGCCTGTTTAGAAGGGAAGTCCCCAGGGGAGAAGGCAGCGATCATACACCAGCACCTTGGCCGTCGAGAAATGACAGATATGATCATCGAGACCATGAAGTCCAGCTCAGGTATGCATGTATATCTGTTGTTTGATTTGACCTCTAGCGTCGTTTTTTCAATGTTGTGGATTAGGCGAAGCTTCTTAGAGCAAGTCATATATATATATATATATATATCCTGTTTCCCCGAAAATAAGACAGTGTCTTATATTCATTTTTGCTCCCAAAGATGCGCTAGGTCTTATTTTCAGGGGATATCGTATTTTTCCATGAAGAAGAATATGGTACACATTTATTGTTGAACAACAAAAAAAGGAAATTTATTACCTATATATGGTACGGTAGTAGTTGTCATCACAAACCAGCATAACTAGACAAACAATCCTACAGTATCAAGAATTTCTTTTTACTACCATTATTTCCTACAACAATCTGTGGTACATTTACTTGCACCTCCTGTCTGCTCCGGCTGCGCTGCAGCCAACAGTGAGCTGTGCAGTGGCACCCACCACTACGTTCCAGGGTCCAAAGTTAAGGTAGCTTCCGGGGGCCTTATCAGGGAGGCCTTATTTTTGGGGAATGCCTTATATTTCAGCAAGAGGCAAAACTGTTAAGTAGAACTTATTTTCTGGGGATGTCTTACTTTCAGGGAAACACAGTATATATTTTACATTTCAAAGATTTATACACATTCTGATTCAGCTCCTCCATTGCAGTCCCCCCTGGCTTAGTTTCCTCCTTCTTCCCATGTGCCTTACATAAGGTTGTCAAACCATATTTCAACTGCTTAAAATGAAACATTTTTATAGAAGATCAAAGGTATAAATATGACTTGAACAGTTAAAACTTTGTCAGTAGATCCCCCCTATGATGCAGGCTGGAACTGATCTGGTTTCCAAAATTTTCTTTATTTTTGGTTTGCATTGTTTGGTTTGATTTTTGTTCATATCAGAATGTATCTCATAGGTGTTATGTCAATAGCTGTGTTATGTGCGTTTCTATTTTTTGCTATATGAACAGGATTGATGAACCTATAGGGAAAACAAGTAGCATAAGGGGTTCTGGGGGAGAGGGTTACAGCAGTGGGGTGAAGTGAAAGGGAGACGATGTCAAGGAGTCCATGTAGAAAAATAGTATTTGGTAACTGTGGTAACAATTCTACTTGATGTGATTGAAATATGGAATGATATAAGTATTAAATTCCCACTAGTAAAAATATTTAAAGTTAAAAAAACCTGAAAACATTTTAAACTTAATTTTGTTTGATTTGGGTGAACATTTACTTACAGAGCAAATTGGTTTTTCGTATTACAATTCCTAAACATTTTGATTTCTGACTTTAGTCCACTGAGTGTAACAGCGCTCTTCCTACTCCACCTGGTGTTTATTGCCTCCATTTGTTTTTGTTTACTATCTGAGCTTTATTCTTTGGCAAATACCGCCCTTTGATTTGTATGGTTGATTGTGTAAGGAAGCACACACCTCCTTGGTGTTATTGTTCACCTTGAAGCTTGTCTGTTGTTTGAAAGTTCAACGACAGGGGGTGGGGTGGGTTAAGGGGTGGGAGTTGAAAGGGTAAAGAGGAGGGCAATCATCTCTGGGGTTCCACCAGTCTATCAGACCAATAAGCCTGTGTGTGTGCTTCTTTTAGAATGTCTTTTATTTATGTTTTTAATGTTAACAGGTTTTTTTTTTCTTCTCCTGGTCCCGTACCCAATGTTAACAATTTTATTGACATAATTCACATATACAATTCAACGGTTCAAACATATTAAACAGTTGTCAAAATAACAATAATAATATATAATTTATCAAGGATTCACGAGCATGGGAAGGTGGAGGGAGGGGAAAGAAGAGCTGATGCCAAGGGCTCAAGTAGAAGCAAAATGTTTTGGAAATGATGATGGCAACATAAGTACAAGTGTGCTTAATACAATTGAATCATGGATTGTTATAAAATCTATAAGAGCCCCCCAGTAAAATGATTAATAAATAGAGTTGTACAGTCACAATCCATTTTAGAACATTTTCTTCATTCTTGTACTCATTAGCTCCCCATTTCCCCAACTTCCCATGTCATAATCCTAAGAAACTATTACTCTGATTACTGACTGTAGATTTACCTATCCTAAATTTCATATATAGAAAAACAAAGACATACACACAAAAGAGCACAACAACAATAACAAAATAAGACAAATCTAAAAAAGAAAGCAGAAAATCATAAAAATTGGAGCAAATTTAAAATTGGTCAAAAGGGAGAACAAATGATAAGGTCTTAAATTTTAACCTATCTGCATCTGCATATATCGACTTTCCAGTGCACTCAGTCTGGTAGCAAGATTATTCATATCCCTGGTCAGCGGTCAGAGGGAATTCACCGGAGGCTTAATCTACTTGACACTGAAAATGGATTTGGGGCATTCACTGTCATCCATTACCTTCTGCAAACTGGGTGCTCAGAATTTAAGTTCTAATACCCGTCCTTCCTCTAGTCTTGGATTTTATTATGTAAAATCTTTGGATCATGCAGGCTGATGTGCTCCATGTGTAGATGGCTGATCATTTTAAGGCAAGCCTTTATTTTAAGACAAGACCCTATTCTTAATAACCAGGCACCATCTGATTTCGTGTGTGTGTGTGTGTGTGTGTGTGTGTTTCCACATTCCCCCCCACCCCACTTTATTTGGGGCCTCCTATTGTGATTCAGAGTGGTTGTCACTGGTAAGTAGTAATAGCCAGACACCATCTAGTTCGTTTGGTCTCCAGGTGTTGGAGGCTAGGGTTCATGTGGTCCTTATTTCTTCTAAACAAATCCTAGCCAGCTGGGCTGCCAACTTTACTCTGGGGGAGAGCTACTTAACTACATAGGTCAGTGGCAGATTATGAAGTGATTCTATAAACATGTTGTTCATTTCCCTTCCACCACCTGTTTGCATCCAGGGGAGTGAATGTATATTGCATTTCTAGCATGGCAGTGGTCAGAACTGGTTGGTTTAGTTTTCAGACCTATTAGAACTGAGTGTTCATCTCATTAAGGAATGGGTGATGGAAGACATCTGCTTGTGTTATGGCCCTGCCCCTTGTAAGAGCTGTCCCTAAGTTTCTATGGGTGTTGATGAGATGTTTAGAGGGCAAAGAGATTTCAAGTGGAAATTACCACCCTTCCCCCCCAAAATAAGCTGTTCTGTGTGTATAGTTCTTAATGTGGTACCTGTTAGGTTTTTTGTCAACGTATTCCTTGTGACTTGAAATTTTAACCTGGTTGGAATCCTTTTTTTTTTTTTGCACACTTCCTAACAATTTGTAATCTGCTTATTTTTAATTTGTGAAAGATGAGTTAAAAGCTACATCGGAAGAAGAAAAGTCTTCAGAAGTCTCCCCCAGTGCACAGCGGAGTAGGGATCAAAGTAAAGAATGCATCAGTGCTACTCCTGACTCTCCATCTAAACAGCTTCCGGACCAGATCTCATTCTTCAGTGGGAATCCATCTGTTGAAATAGTCCATGGTATTATGCATCTGTACAAGACCAAGTAAGAAAAAAACATTGACTTCCTTTAGGGTGGCTCTATTTTTTTGCCATGGGGCAGAGAAGAAACCTCTTGCCTTGAGAGGAAGTGGATATATTAAGCTTCAAAAGGGTACTACTTTGATGGGTTTTGTAGGAGGGAATTCTTAGATGCTTTACATTTGGTTATTCTTATAGACTGGGTCAGACATTATAGGAGACAATGGAACTGCCCTTGTGGGTTTCTGAGACGAGTTTTCCTCGGGAATAAAAAGTCTCATCTTTCTTCTGTGGAGCTGCTAGTAGTTTCCAACTGCAGACCTTAAAGTTAGCAGTCCAACGTGTAACCCACTACACCACCAGGGCTCCTTAAAGATACAAAAGAAAATCTATAGATGTGGTTGAAAGGGGTGCCAGCCCCCCCACCACTAATCACTGGTTCGATAGGCACAACTGTATGATTATTATATATAAATCTTATATTAAAGTCATAGCATGAGAGATAGAAGAGAGATAGAAATAATGGAGTCAGACACATTTCATGGTAGCAATGCTCACCTCAGCCCCGCTTGGTGGTCTACGTGGAGAGATGGGGAAGGGAAGGAGGACAAGGGCAAAGGGAACAGGGGAGAGAAGAGAGGGGAGCCGATGAGAGGCCAAGGGAGGGGAGCCCGAGAGAGAAATCTTTATTGCTAACCCAAGCCTGTATATCTTTGGGGGGAGTGCAAGCCCACTAATTACAGGTAAAAACATACATCACAGGAAGGGGTTGCACTATAGGTTATACAGCAATGACAGGGGGACAATCTAGGGATATACACCCAAGGAAGAGAAAGGATTGGGGGTATACATGTGACAAGAAGGGCGGATCTTAGATGCAGGATGACAGCCTAACTTTGGATGTCACTGAGCTGGTTTGACCTGTTCTCTGGATCTCCATAGAAACCATTATACAGTAGGGTATAAACTCCACCTACAGGAACCAAATTGATGACTGCAAGCCTTTAGGGAGAAGTAGCCCGCCTACATGGAAGTAACTTGTACCATTAGCTGCAAGCAGTGTCCTAAGTCTAACATATATTTGGGGGAAAATGATTTGGGAGAAATCCTTCTGTTTCCCACATATAGATGATCCACACTTTCATTGTAGCCTTCTAGTGCCCACCAAATCTTTACCCAAGAACCTGTAAACCTGTCAGGCGATTGGCTACAATTTCATCACCTTTCTACCTTTTTCTGTGATCCCAGCAAAAGCTGCTGGAAGTCATAGGAAAGGAATTGTTTGGCTCGGCCATCTTTGGATAATTGGCAACTAATCTCTTTTTATTTTTACTTTTTAAAATTTTTTTGGGGGGTGGGCAACTAATCTCTTAAAGGTTGTTCTTGCCTGAGCTTATCACCAGGCGCCCATGTGGACAGCACCACATCCTCGAATTGCCATTTTGGATCACAGCTGTTGAAGTGGACAGTTTTTCTCCCCACTCTTTCATTGCAGCCAAACAACCCTGTCTTTAGATGGACCACCTCATAGGTTAGGCATCTTTTTTCTTTAGTTAGAGCAGCTCTCAACCTATGGGTTTCGACCCTTTTGGGGGTCAAATGACCCTTTCACAGGGGTTGACCGATTCATAACAGTAGCAAAATGACAGTGACGAAGTAGCAATGAAAATACTGTTATGGTTGGGGGTCACCACAAAATGAAGAACTGTATGAAAGGGTCGCGGCATTAGGAAGGTTGAGGACCACTGATTTAGCACTTTCTAGATCTTTTGAGGGAACCTCGTAGCTAGAATTGTGTCTTGTGACAGGCAACAAGTCAAAAACTAAATGAGTGCTAGAAACTGTCATTTTTTGTGATAGGTCTTCAAAAAGCCTCCGGAAAAATTCCATTATCTTTTCATTTTATTTTTCCACGAACTTGAATTTCCCCTTAGCTGTATATGTATGTGTGTGTATACACATATGTAACCACAATTTAAAAAAAATTAAGGATGGAAAAGAAACCAGTGAGCATTTTCCTAATACAGTTGTATAACTAACCACCCTTCTTAAAGGATTAAAAACTGCTCTGGGGAAGGGGTATAAGAGTTTACGGTTACAGCAAACTCCATGGCAGCTATGTCGATGAGATTCTGCATTTACTCTTTTAGTCTGTATCTTCAAGTAACTTAACAAACGGTTTCAGTTGGTTTGATATGCTACACATTTTATTTTTTCCCTATTTTCTGAGACATAAAAGCTATCTAATTAATTAGTGCTATCTGCACTAACCACTCCATATGTATTCAAGACAGTCTCGTTATTGTCTTATTAGTAAGATGACCTCCTTAAAAGAAGAAATAAGACGCAGTGCCATGCTGTGTATCCTCACAGTCCCTGCGACAATGACCAGTCATGATCTTATGAAGTTTGTCGCCCCGTTTAATGAAGTGATTGAACAAATGAAAATCATCAGAGACTCTACGCCAAACCAGTATATGGTGCTGATAAAGTTTAGTGCACAGGTAAACATTATAAAGATTCTCTCTGTTATAGAAACTGGGTGATAATAGCTATGTGTGATTTACCACGTTTTGCATTTAAGATTCTGGACTCAGCTGTCTTCTAGGATATTCTAGTTGTAGATGTCCCCCTTAATTCATTCAACGATTGTAAGGGTGGCTCTGGACTGGACCGTGTTTCTTTCTGTTGTACTTGCAAAACTGACTCAACACCTAACAACATTAACAGAGCAATAATTCTTTTTATTTTTTTAGAGCAATAATTCTAATCCTATTCATTCTTTTTTTTTTAATCAATCAGAATTTACTGTACTTAGTAGTAACTATTCACAGTATTTCCAAACTTGCTAAAGTTAATACCATGTCATTTCCCGTTATAACACGATACCTCCGCTTCTTCCACATTGGCACATTTTAGGAATAAAATCTATTCAGTTTTGTTTTGTTGTATCAGAGGGATTGTGTGACATACCATGAAGTATTAAATATGCTTTAGAGTTCTAAAAGCACTCTTAAGTGAGAGACAAGCATTGAAAGAATGTTGGTATTTTCAGCTGTTACTAATGCAGCTGGTGCCTTCTACAGGTACTTGGGAGATGGGAAAATTTTGCCATCCACTCAGTCTCATTTAATACATGAAGCAGCATTTCCCCATGAGCCTCAAGTTACAAAGACTTTAGAAAAATATCCTCTTGGGTTGCATATTTGTTCTTACAAGTATGTATAATTCCATATGAATATAAAAATGATTCCATGTGAATGTAAAAATGTTTTAGGAATATTCCCGGTTGTTAAAGAGCACTCAGCCCACAGGTTTCATTCATCGTGGTTTCTGGAAAATAGCCTGTTGTGTTTTTCTACCTAAATTTCATTAGGTTTTGAGATGCAATTTTGTCAAACATTACTTGTGTCTTACCTCATTTGAAACCACCTTCCTAAATTGATCCCAGATAAATAGTTCCAAATTGCTGGTTGACAGGGATTTGGGTTACCTTCAGGACCATTAGCCATGGCCTCTGCTGGGTAAAAAGGAGCACATGACACAAAGTTACACTTGCCCCTGCCTCTTTCCTTGGTACAGAAATCTTGAGGACTGGATAGAAATCATTCACTGGCTGTGGGGGTAGTGGTAAGGTAGAAACTAAGAGAAGTGGGTGTTGGATTATAGCTGTCTCATTACATAGGCCCCAGAGAGAGGACCTGTGTGTGAAGCTCTGTGTATGCTGTCGTTAACTCGTTAGTCTTTAAAAAGTACTCCATCCTTGAGGGAAACACCTAAACATGAGTATAAGCACCTGTGGACTGAGACTTCCCAACTTGATGTGGGAAACAAGTGCACTTAAAGAACTCTTTTCACTAATGTCAGAGGCCATTCCAGGGCACAGAAGAACCTTACAAATAATGGGCAAGTGGTACCTCAAAACCCTTAAGTTCTGCTAGCACGTGAAACACTGAAGATCACATCTAACCGTTATGAACTGCCTGAGTGGTTAAGTGCTCAGCTGCAAACTACAAGGTCAGTGGTTCAAACCCACCAGCTGCTCCCTGGGAGATAGCTGTAGCAGTCTGCTTCCATAAAGATGGCAGCCTTGGAAGCCCCATTGGGCAACTCTGCTCTGTCCCATAGAGTAGCTATAAATCGGAATTGGCTTTTTGGATCAGGTTTGATTTTTATGGTTTGTTTTTGCTGATGTTTTCATATGCATTATCCCATTGAATCTTCCACAGCTCTGACAGGTAGATACATAGTTTTGTTATCCCTGCTTAACAGGTTAGGTAGTGGACTTCAGAGAGAAAAGAATCATTCGCCCAGGGTCACACAGTTGGAAATAATGGCCAGATGGTACGAGAGCCAGTACTTTTAATCCCTAGGACATAATAAGCTCCTTCCTGTTCTTGATCAGTGGGATGGAGGTGTAGGCAGGTAAGAGGCACTGTTCCTAAGACAATCTGTAACGGCACGCAGTAATCAGCATGGGGGTGTGAGGGGCATATCTGACTTTGTTTACCTTATTCTAATACCAACTGTTCCTTCCACAACACTCTACTTCTTTGCTCAGCTCAGCTAAATCACTACAATGGCCATAGACCTTCCACACAGTACTCATAGTTATGAGGGCTTATGAGGGATGTTCATGGGTTACAACATGTCAGGATTAGTAGATAGGCTAGTCTTTTGGTCCACAGTGACCTTTTGGTCCGACACCTCTCCTCAGCCAGCAGCTGAGTGTCTGTCCACTCCTCAGCCATGTGGTCCCTTGGCCTCCGCCTAGATAGACAAAGAAGCTCTCCCTTTGTTCTGCCTCACGTTCCCATAATCTCAGTGGTGCTCCTCTCTTCTGCCTCATTGTCTCCTTGCCTCAGTGTCTGGTCTCAGCCCAGCTCCTTTGCTCTGTCCCATCATAGTCTCTGTGTCACCGTCTCTGGTGCTTCTGGTCTCGCCCTCTGCTAATTCAGACAGAGCTTCAATGTACTGAGATTTCTCTGTGTGTATGAGATTGCTTCTGCGCACTGGTATGGCTCTGAGGGAGGTGTAATTTTTGTCTTTTAGCAGACCATACCCCCAAAGAAACAAAGGGTGTGACTTGGTTCACACCCTCAACTAAGGTCAGGACTTAATCCTACCTTAATCATTAATCCATCAGTACAGTGGGGACCTCGCTCCAAAATAGGATCATAATCACAAGCATAGAGTTCAGAATTACGATATATCACATGAGGAATTATGGCCAGAAGAGCCATATTAATTGACTGCATCTCATAGCAACACTTCAGTACCATGTTTTCCCATGGAATGAGCTCACTTAAATATCATACAACTCCCATAATGCACCCAGGAAACTAACAACTATGTGGAGGTTGCACAGTTTGGGGGGATAAAAGCATAGCATGTGCATTATTTGTGTAAAGCTAAAAAAAGTCCAATAAACCTCACTGCCATTGAGTTAAGGCTGACTCATAGTCACCCTATAGGACAGGGTAGAAACTGCCCTGTCAGTTTCCGAGACTCCATGTTTCTCCTATAGAGTGGCTGGTAGTTTTGAACTGCTGACCTTGCAGGTTGCAGCCCAATCCATAACCACTACACACGTACTCCTGTGTAAAGTGCAGTCATAGATTTTGTGACCCACGGGCAAAGTCTCATTAATAGATAGAGGAAAACATGTTTAAGACCATATAAGACATTTAAAATTGTGGTTACTTACTGGGCTGCTAACCACCAGGTTACCACCAGCTGTTCAGCAAGAGGAGGCTTTCTTTCTTTTATAAATCATTTTACTGGGGACTCTTACAGCTATTATCACAACCCACACATCCATCCATTGTGTCAAGCACATTTGTACATTGTGCTTTCATAACTCTCAAAACACTTGCTTTCTACTTCAGCCCTTGGTATCAGCTCCTCATTTTTTATCCTCCCTCCCAGCCCCCCATTACTCATGAACTCTTAATAATTTATAAATTATTATTATTTTGTCATGTCTTACATGTCTCACTTTACCCACTTTTCTGTTGTCTGTCCCCCACAGAGGGAGTTATATGTAGATCCTTATAATCGGTTCCCCCTTTCTATCCCACCTTCCCTCCACCCTCCCAGTATCGCCACTCTAACCACTGGTCCTGAAGGGTTCATCTGTCCTGGAATTCTTCTGTTTCCAATTCCTAACTACCAGTGTCCATCCTCTGGTCTAGCCGGATTTGAAAGTAGAATTGGGATCATGATAGTGGGGGGGAGAGGATGAATTTAAGAACTAGAGAAAAGTTGAATGTTTCATCGTTGCAACACTATACCCTGACTATCTCCTCTCCTCTCTGTGACTCTTCTGTAAGGGGATGTCCAGTTGCTTACAGATGGGTTTTGGGTCCCCACTCTGCACTCCCCCTCATTCACAATGATAAGATTTTTTGTTCTTTGATGCCTGATATCTGATTCCATTGACACCTGGTGATCACACAGGCTGGTGTGCTTCCATGTGGGCTTTGTTACTTCTCAGCTAGATGGCCACTTGTTTATCTTCAAGCCTTTAAGACCCCAGACGCTATATCTTTTGATAACCAGGCACCATTAGCTTTCTTCATCACATTTGCTTATGCACCTGCTTTGTCTTCAGCGATAGTGTCGGGAAGGTGAGCATCATGGAATTCCGGTTTCATAGAACAAAGTGTTCTTGCACTGAGGGAGTACTTAAGTGGAGGCATCTGCTACCTTAATACTAAACCTATAAATATATGTACATAGATCTATTTCCCCATCATCATATATAAATGTATTTACATAAGTACATGCTTTTATTTAGACCTCTATAAATGCCCTTTGCTGTCTTGTCCTTTCCTCTATTTCCTTTTACTTTCCTCTTGTCCCAGTACATGCTCAGCCTTCATTTGGGTTTCAGTAATTCCTCTCGGTTACGTTGCCTTTGATCAAGCCCTACCAGGCCTCTTACACCCTCCTCGCCACCGATTTTGGATCACTTGTTGTTCCCTTGTCCCTGGGTTGGTTAACATCACTTCCTTTCTCCCACCTGTCCCTCTCCCATGTCCCCCCCGCCCCCAACCATGGGTCCTATTGTTTTCTCCTCCGGGTTGTTTATCCCCCCGCCTATCTTATCTAGATAGAGCTGCAGCCATAAAACTATTTTCGTTGCTACTTCATAACTAATTTTGCTACTGTTATGAATCATAATGTAAATATCTGGTAATGTAGGATGTATTTTCATTGGTACAAATTGAACATACTTTTAAGTACAGTGATTAGTCACAAAAACTGCGTAATTCTATATTTTGAAATATTTATTTCTAATGACAAATCAAATTTTGTCTTGAAGCATAGTGTAGCATGTTAACGCTGGGTACTCGTATATGAGCGTACCTGCATGTGGGCAGTCTAGAGAGGGATAGAGGAGCGGTGTCTCAGTTCCTAAAACGATGGGACATAAGTGTTTTCCGATGGTCTTAGGCGACCCACAGGTTGAGACCCAGCTGCCTTAAAAAGTTACAATCTCAGAAATATACAGGGGCAGTTCTTCCCTGCCCTGTGGGACCCTTATGAGTCAGCATGAACTTGATGGCAGTGCGTTGGGTTTGTTTTTGTTTTGTAATTTTTTATTTGAGTGAGTTTGTTTTTTATGAAAGTCTAATAACATCACAATGTCCCTGTAAGCAAATGGCTGCTTGTCATAGCAAGCAAGGGATACTGGCGACATTTTCTTATGATGAAGGGATTTTTCTTTGTGCAACTGCATGTTCTGTCCACCTTAGTATTTGACCAAGTACAGGCGGTTCACGCTGACAGATGTCGTTTGAGACTGTGGCAGAGCTTGCAGCATGCTCTCTCCAGTGAGGATAGTGCCCTTGGCTTTGGTATTGCAGGTTGTATCGCTAGTTGCTGTTGGACCCTGGCTTTTAGGGTCTAAGATCTAAGACTCTTGGTATAATACTTTTCATTGTTAAATTAATAATGCGCTCTAGTGAGAATAATAGACTCCTTAGCGCTCAACTGCTGAGCACTGATAGCTGGCAGGCCCTGTAGTAAGTGCTTTTCGTGTGATACCTGCCAGAGTTTTCTCAACCTGGCCTTGAAGTGGGGTGTGGTTTAATAGAATTTTACTTATTTTTTGATAGAATTTTATGATGGAGGAAATGAGCACAGATAAGTTCAGTCACTTGTCCAAAGCTACACAGTGAATTTGTCAGAACTAGGATTCAAGTATAGGCAGCTTGACTCTGAAGCCTGGGCTGCTGACCATATTCTTCTTCCGTTTTTTCATTCCTTATCTCAGAGCATTTTCAGTAGCCTCTAGTCCTTTTTGTATCCTTTCCAATCTTCTAGATTTCTGATGGCCTGCGTGAAGTCTTAGAAACCGATGTGCTTGTACAGTTGTTCTGTGGCTCTTAGGAAACTCGTTCTTTGAGCCCAGGATTTGTAATTGATCAGGACACACCAAATCAGGAAGGGGTTCAGTCCAGTAAAGCCAGTTCCTATGTAAAGCAGAACCATAGCAGAAGGGAACCAATGGTTTTCACTAAAACAACTGGGGGGAAATGTGCTGCAATGCACCGCACCAATGGCAAAAACCATGCAAGGCCTGGGAAAGCAAGGCAATCTTGTCTCATGCTCTGCCCCACGTCGCTCGCTTGCTGTTTGTGGGGACAAAAAATGAGTAGTCACTGTTCAACTCTTTTTAATATATTTATTTATTTATTTTTAACATTTTATTAGGGGCTCATACAACTGTTATCCCAATCCATACACACATCAATTGTGTAAAGCGCATTTGTACATCGTTCCTCAAAACATTTTCTCTCCATTTAAACCCCTGACATTAGGTCCTCATTTTTCCCCTCCCTCCCCGCTCCCACCTCCCGCATGAGCCCTTGATAGTTTATAAATGGGTATTTTTTCATATCTTCCCCTGTCCGACGTCTCCCTTCACCCACTTTTCGGTTGTCTGTCCCCCAGGGAGGAGGTCACACACAGTTCCATGTAATCGGTTCCCTCTTTCCTACCCATTCTCCCTTTACCCTCCCTGTTTTAATATATTTAAACCATTGAATGGTTTGAATTTTATGTCAATAAGACTTTTTAAATGATTTTTTAAAACCATTTTGTCACTTTTTAAAAAGAAAAAAACTTTTATTGGGGGCTCTTACATCTCTTAACACAATCCATACATTCTTCCAGTGTGTCAAGCACATTTGCACATATCCCGCCATCATTTTCAGAGCATTCTCTTCTCACTTGAGCCCCTGATATCCACTCCCCATTTCTTCCCCCACCCTCCCTCACAAACCCTTGATAAGTTATAGATTATTTTTTCCATATCCTACATCATCCTCCATTACCCCTCATCTACTTTTTCATTATTCGTACCCCCCAGAGGGGGTTCCAGGTTGATCCTTGTGATAGGTTCCCTCTTTCTCCCCCCACCCTCCCCTAATCCTCCTGTCTACAGGTCACTTTATTAAAGTGACTCATAACTTAAATACCTGAGCTCATTTTCTCTGGTATGTCTTGAACAGGCTAGGAGACACCTCTCAAAAATAAGTTCTCACTATACTTGGTCATAAGGCGCCCTAGTAGAGTAGTGAATGGTGTGTTGGGCTACTAACTGCAACATTAATAGTTGGAACCCACCAGCCACTCAGAGGGAGAAAGATGAGGCAGTGTGCTTCTGTAAATATTTACAGCCTTGGAAACCCTAGGAAGCAGTTCTGCTCTATCATACGGTCTCTGTGAGTCGGAAGTGACTTGATGGCAGGTGGGTTTTTTTGTTGTTTTCCTTTATTTGGTTACTGTGACAATGAGGGTCATATGTTAGCTTTTATAATTGTCTGTAATTTGTTCCCTATTTATCTTATTCACCACCTACTAGGTGCTCAGTGAATATTTGAACAAATTAAACTGAATTTCCAGTACCAAGAAAGTGGAGGGAATCTCAACTGTTGATAAATGTTCTCATTTTAGAAACATAACCTGTCATTGGAGTGGCTTAACAGGACCCCCCCACCCCACCCCGTGCAAGGACACATGTGTCCGTGTGAGTGGGCTTGACCCCTTCGACCCTCAGCGAGTACTTCCAGGCCTGAAGGGTCTGAGGAGGCACTGCCTGTCCTCAGCGCTTCAGCCACCCCTGCAGGATTCAATTGGAAGCATTTGAAGAAAAACCCACTGCTCTTGAGAAATGTGGGGTGCCGTTTGAAGTTCCTTTTTTTTATATTAGAAAAATGGCTTGTTCAGTAGCTGGTTTTAACAGTTGAATGAAGTTAAAAATACACTGTACTCTATGTACAGGCTGTTTCCTGAGAGACAGGCCCTCCCTGCCCTGCTATACACCCCACTCCCCCGCTCAGTGAAAACTCCCTTCCGAACCAGCCCTCCATCCTCAGCTGCACAGCTCGCTCTGGCAGATTAAGAAAGCACAAATCATCAAGACTCCACATTGGAATTACATCATCTGAGTGGAATCACAAGCTGTGGAGAAACTTCCGGAAGCTGTAAGATTCAGAAGACCCAGGAGGGCAGAAGTATAGGACTATTTTTATCTGATTTGGCTTGGTGTTCTCACTAATAGGGCTTTTCCTTGTGCAGAATCCCCCCATGCAGGCGGATTGGTAGGGCCAAAGCACACAGCTTCCTGTGTTGGGCTGATTCCCAGGTGGGAGCCTTGGTCCCCCTGCTGCCACTAAAATGTGGAGTTTGAAAACTGGAACCATCTCTTTGTTGCTTCCTACGAAGACTAGACTAGATTTAAATTACATATGCTCATAATCACAAAGATGGAGCCCTGGAGATGCTGTGGGTTAAGTGTTGGGCTGCTGACCAGAAAGTTAGCTGTTCAAACCCCCAGCCAGTTACTTCACGCGAGAAGGATAAGTCTGCTGCTTCTGTAAAAGACTTAAGGCCTCAGAGACTCTTTGGGGCAGCTCTTCCCTGGGTATATTCCCAAATTACAGACACCTTTACCTAATAATGGCCTTCGCCCCTTGTCCCATTTTCTTCCATCAGGCTCACCTGGACCTCTTCACTTGGGTTGAGTTTTGCCATGAGTCTCAGACACAGGGTTGTTGTATAAAACCTCTTAGTGGAGGCCTTTCTGTATTATTGTCATGATGGAGTTGGCATTTCATGCCATTCCAGTTCCACTGGCCCTTAATGTTTTTTCTGAAAATGATGTTGACATTTTGTAAAAGACTGTCCTTTTTTTCCCCCCCTCCAATAGTTTATTTTGGTAAAAGAATCTTTCTTTCTTACATGGTTCCTCCCCCTCTCCACTATCATGATCTCAATTCTACCTTACAAATCTGGCTAGGCCAGAGGATGTACACTGGTACAGATAGGAACTGGAAACATAGGGAATCCAGGACAGATAATCCCTTCAGGACCAGTGGTGAGAGTGGCGATACCTGGAGGGTGGAGGGAAGGTGGGGTAGAAATGGGGAACCGATTACAAAGATCTACATATAACCTCCTCCCTGGGGGATGGACAACAGAAAAGTGGGCGAAGAGAGACCTCGGACAGTGTAAGATATTACAAAATAATAATAACTTATAACTTATCAAGAGTTCATGAGGGAGGGGTGCGGGGAAGGAGGGGGAAAATGAGGAGCTGACATCAAGGGCTCAAGTAGAAAGCAAATGTTTTGAGAATGGTGATGGCAGCCAATGTACAAATATGCTTGACACAATGGATGTATATATAGATTGTGATAAGAGTTGCACGAGCCCCTAATAAAATGATTTAATTTAAAAAAAAAATCTTTCTCCAGCCATCGTCAGTCAGGATTTGGTTCCAAGTTTTGCAGGAATGAGTCTTCGCTGTTCAGCTGCTGTGGAAGTGCTGACTAAAGACTTACTAAGCTGGTACTAAGGAAAGGTTGGCTGCTGGTGGTTGAATATAGAATTGTACTCACCGTCCGCTTGCTGCACTTCAGCACCGCTGGCCAGTTCTCATGAAATCTTTTTTAGAGATGGTGGCTATGGACTTGCAATGTCCAGTCAGCCCATGAACCAGCATTGGTACCTACTCCTTTTGGCATTTGCTTTCTGCCCTTCATAAAAACTTTTAAAGCTGATGAGAATGACTGAAGCTGCGCACCTTGAATATAAAGCAAGTTAATTTTGAGGTTCATAACTAACGAGTTTTCTTTTCCTATCGGTATCCGTAGGCTGATGCAGACAGCTTTTACATGGCATGCAATGGCCGACAGTTTAACTCAATAGAAGATGATGTTTGCCAACTGGTCTACGTGGAAAGGGCTGAAGTTCTGAAATCAGAAGACGTAAGTATGAGAGGTTTTTATATTTGATGTAAACATTGTCTGTGGAAATGTCCCAAAGAGGCCAACCCATAGTAACAGAAAGTAGGTTAGTGGCTACCTAGGCATCAGGTTAACCTATGGGATTTCTTTTCAGGGCAGTGGAAATGTACCACAATTAATTGGTTGTGATGGTCGCACAACCTGGTGAATATGTAAAAATGGAAACACTGAAAGGAAAAAAAAAAATCAAAACACTGAGTGGTTACATGCTTTTTTTTTTATTTTATCATTTTATTAGGGGCTCATACAACTCATCACAATCCATCCATACATCAATTGTGTAAAGCGCATTTGTGCAGTCATTGCCCTCATCATTCTCAAAACATTTGCTCTCCACTAAAGCCCCCGGCATCAGCTCCTCAGTTACATGCTTTTAAATGGTGAATCTTATTGCCAAAAAGTGTTTAATAAAGGAAAAATTTAGTATCTGTGTTGTTGAAATAGAGGAGGGAGCTGTTCCAGATCAGTGAGACGTCACCTAGAACCAAAACTGAGTTTGTGGGTTGGTTTTAAATGTCACCCCTCAGTCCCCTTCCCTGTTCTCGATGATGGGATCTGCGCTGGCAGCAGCTGTGACAGTGCTGAGGCAGCTGCCTTCCGTGGGAACTTGCCCACAGTATGTGGCGGTCGAGTCATTCAGTGGTGGCACAGGTTCAGCTGTTCGAGATTTACATTTTCTTTCTGAAACCAACTTGATGGAAGTTAGCCCTGATTCCATTGCTCCATCATCACAGGGTGCCACTGAGTGGATTCTGATACACAGCAGCCCATGTAGCAGAGAAGATCCACTCTGTAGAGTTTCCTAGGCTGGGATCTCTATGGAAGCAGATCGCCAGGTCTCTCTCTCGTGGAGTCACTGGGTGGATTCAAACCTGGGTCTCAGCCAAGTACTTATTTGTTGCATTTGGCAGGCCTCCTTGTTTGCCCTTAAACATGGTGAAGTAAAGCTTGACAATCAATATGGGCTCCCTCATGCCTGGCACTGTGCTAGGCCTCCATTGTAGAGACGCTTCTCTAAGTGAACTTAGGTTCTTGAGAGAATGCCTTGGGAATGTCTAACCCTGAGGGACTGGACAAGGAGTCCTGGTAACATAGTGGTTATGAGTTGGGCTGGTTACCACAAGGTCAGCAGTTTGAAATACCAGTCAGTCCACAGGAGCAAAGCACGGCTTTCTATTTTTGTGAAGAGCAACAGTCTCAAAAACCCACCGGGGCAGTTCTCCCCTGGACTGCAGGGTCCCTACAAATCAGAATTGGCTCGATGTCAGTGAGTGAGTAAGAGGAACTAGACAGTGTGGGTTCCTCAGCCACACTTCCCCAGCTTTGCGGAGTGCTTCCTGCTCCCCTGCTGACTGTCAGGTCTCAGGTGGAATGTGGCTTTCTCGGGGTGTCTTTCCTGACCACCTGAACCAGAGTGCCCCTCGACTTCACACTCTTTGGTGGCTTCCTGCACAGCATTCACACCTGATGGTGGTCTGATTTTTATATTTTTTTCACCTCCACTGAAGGCCGTAGGAAGACAGGGACTGGCTCTGGTGTTTGGGCTGAAGCTGGTCATAATCACCATTGTGGCTTACCTGTAAGATGCGAGGCACATAGCAGGGACTCAGTGCTGTATCTCCAGTGAGGCAGTGTGAAGTTATCATTTACTCAGGAAAAGCCCTCTGGAAACCTCCTCTCCGGCTGCTCTTATTCCTATGTGTTCCCTTACAGTTGTGGATGCCAAGCGTGGTCTGTGCACAGGCTACCGGCATTCTCTCTTCCCAAGGTGCCACCTCCACAAGGGCAGGGTCGGGTCTGTTTTGTTCACTATCTCCCAGGGCCAGGCAGCTGAGAGGTGCACAGTCGGGATTTGGTGAGTGAGTGTTGAATGAGCTCTTCATCAGTTTAAATGATGAAGAGCAGGTCATATGTAGAAAGCACCATGCCGGGAGTCAGCACGCTCTGGTTGGAAAGCAAGAGTCAGAGTAGGGACTGTCAGTGTCTGCTGACACACGTGTGCCGTGTGTCCCTGCAGGGTGCCAGCCTCCCCGTGATGGACCTGACGGAGCTGCCCAAGTGCACAGTGTGCCTGGAGCGCATGGACGAGTCGGTGAACGGCATCCTCACCACGTTGTGTAACCACAGCTTCCACAGCCAGTGTCTACAGCGCTGGGACGACACTACGTGAGTGCAGAGGCTCTGCCGAGCCTGCCATGCCCTTCCCTGGGAGTCGGACTAACCGCCCCAAACTGGAAGCCTACAGCTGTCCTGTGTGCAGATCCAGAGCCACTGGTCTGTCCTCAGTCAAGTGCTGAGCCTGTGGGCGCCTCCTCCCTTTTCCTCGGTTCAGTGCCTGCATCTTTGCACCAGGGCCTGTAGTGTGCTGACTCGGAGCCCTTGAGTTTTCCAGAGCAGTACAGGTGTTTCTTTCCTCCCAAGAGCCAGAGAATAGAAAACAGAGAAGTTAGCATACCCATTGTGCACAAACCCATTCTCTCTCTCAGATCTCGTTAATCACCTGTGCCTGCTGTCTGCCTTTACCTGGGTTTCTTACCAGCTGACCACAGGGAAAGGAGCCCTGGGCATGCAGTAGGTGCAGTATTGGACTACTAATTGCAAGGTTGGTAATTTAAACCCACCAGCCACTCCTCAGGGAAAGGTGCAGCAGTCTGCTTCTGTAGGACATATAGATTGGAAACCTATGGAGCAGCTCAGCTCAGCTCGGCCCTGCCCTGCCCTGCCTTGCAGACTCACTCTGAGTCAGAACTGACCCAACAGCAGTGGTGTGGTGTCTTTGGTTTGGACGCAGCAACCTAACACAGTAGCTTGTCCAGGCTGTTGAAAGCACAGTGGCCAGGAGCAGAAGTGCTAAAACATCTTAAGAGGCATCACGTCGATGGTACCTGCCTCCCAATTTGACAGAGCCCTTATTTAATAGGGAGGCATTGCTGTATAAAGATAGCTCAGATCTCACCTGTGCCTTTTTCTGCACCCTAAGACTTTGCTAGAAAGGTGGCTCAGACACTGGCCTCCCATCAATCCCATGACAAGGGGTACGGTTGCAGCCCTGACAGGCCTTAGGAAGGAATGGCTGTGACTGGAGGGTGAGCCAGGTCTTCTGAGATCTGAGCTGAGGAAGAAGAGTTTTCCAGATGAAGACTGGGACTCGGGAGGAGGTGCTAAGCAGGTGTGTGTGTGTCTGTGTGTGTATGTGTACATGTGTGTACACACCTGGGGAGGGATAAGAAAATTCCAAAGCCCAAAAGTACTGAGGAATGGAAGTTCACAGGAATCTGCTCTCCACTCAGAAGTGGGCCACTGGCTGAGCGGAGAATGCCAGCCCCTAGAGCAGGGTCTGGCCTGTTCACTTGTTTACTCCTGGGCCCCTTGCAGCTGGCATGAGCCTTGGTGCGTAGTGGGAGCAACGTAAGTATCGCTGAGAAAATGCATAAACCTTGGGTGTTGTGGAGTGTGCTTCTAGAATCAGGCAAGATTCTTGCCTTGGTTCCACAGTGTCCTCGGCCAGTTTGTTTTGGAGTTCTACAGAAAATCGTCCAGGTTTAAAATCACCTTGAACAAAGCCACACTGGACTGTGTGGACGGTGTAAAGTGCTTGTCTGTATCTTGTGTCCAACCCCTACGCCATTCTCTTTGCCGGCCTCACCAGTGTTACCTTCAGTAGAGGTGAACTCATAGAACCAGAGCATTTTGAACTTGGACGTTTCCTCAGAGAACATCTTATCGCCCCTCAGTTTATAGAGAAGGAAACGAAGGCCCAGAGGTGAGCATTAACGTGCCTAAAGTGTCCTGACCGGAGAGGTCAAGTCACTGGGCGTTGGAACGACTTGATGACAGAGCGTTTCTGTGCGTGACATAGGGTCTGAGACATAGCCTTCACCCTCAGAAGCACCCAGCTCATTTAGCAGTGGGTTTTGTGTGGATGGTGCAGTGGGTGGTGCTGAGAGGGAGACTCAAACACAGATCCTCCTCAGAGTGAGCACACCCATAATAAGTTCATGTGACTCAAGGTAGAGGCTGGAGGAGGTAGAGATGGGGGCTGCTAGGCTGTGATTGGTACTGGGTCACAAAGGGTGGTTTCTTCTCATCTATAGAAATGTTGCGTGGTAAAACTCCACTCTGCCAAAGGCGTCAATGTTAGAAGACCCAGAAAACCAATATGGTCCCATTGAGCTCAAGGCTCTCACATGTCAATATTGTAGAAAAAAGACAAACAATCTAAAGATCTATCAACAGGATTAAGGTAAATAAAAATGGAATTGCAAGAAAAAAGAAATGTTGGGGTAGAACATTCTGAGAGGGCTCCCCAAAAATTTCATTGCAAAAATTAAAATAAAAAACGTATTCTTAAAGGGGAAGGCAGGAAGAATTTAATAAACATTTTAATGGGAAATAGATGCTATGTAGTAAAGCCAGGATTATATTATGCAAATAAGTTAATCCGTAATTTTATCCCTTCTTTCTTTTTCTCAGACTCAGATTTATCTTTCAGAAAGAGCCTTCTAGCACTGTGTGGAGAATTAGACTTTGGATTCAGTTGGTTCTTATCCAGACACAGAGAAGAGGAGGCACGCAGTGACAGGATGGCTTAGAGCTAGTTCCCGCCTGTGACAAGGCTCATTGCCACTTGTTAGCTACTGTTTTTTAAATCATTCCTGTGAGCTTATGGTCTGTCTTCTGATACTAAAAAGTGAGCTGGGTGGGACCTGTAGCCTCTTCATTGAAACCAGGATAGAGCCTCCTGCTCTGTGACAAGACCCCAGTGTTCTTCCTGCGGGTTCCCCTCCTTCAGCTTTGCGTACTCATTTGGTCAGCAAATGAACCTGCTTGTGTCTGGAACGTGAGCATCCTTTCTTCTTGGTTCCAGTTCAGTTAGCCTCAACTCTTCAGCTGCAGCACGCTTTCTGTTGTTTACAACCTAAACGCACCGCCATGGAGTCCATTCTGACTCTTAGTGAAGCTGTAGGATAGGACAGAAGTAAGGCTTTCTCCTGCATTGTAGCTGGTGGGTTCCAAACTCCAACCTTTGGGTTAGCAGCCATGCACTTAGCCACTGCGCCATCATCAGACAAAAGCATTCAAGACTAGTATTAACTTTACTTTGTCTTGAGTATAATAGGAAGGGATTGATGAGTTTTTCTATGCCATTTTTATTAGTCACCAGTATCTTCATTGCATCATAAAATGTTGACCATATTTCAAGAAAAATAATTTTGTTCATTTGATTTTTTTTTTCAACTTGGTAAAATTCACTGTCGTTTTTATTTCCAATTCTAAAGAGCAACCTCGAGAGCCTAGAGAATATTTTGAGTGATTAAAGTTTCTGGGAAATGTGGATTGTTAGCAGTGAGAACATCTAGTAGATAGCATGGATGGATCAGTGGCCTGTCCCCAGCCCCTCGTTCTAACCTGTGCTTGTTGAGCTCTTGGATTATGTAAGCTCCAGGCAGCAAGAGGGGGTATGAGGCCAGGCAAGAGTCCTCATTTCCTGTTTAATCAACAACTTTTTTTTTTTTCTTTTTTAACATTTTATTAGGGGCTCATACAACTGTTATCCCAATCCATACACACATCAGTTGTGTAAAGCGCATTTGTACATCGTTTCTCAAGACATTTTCTCTCCATTTAAACCCCCGACATTAGGTCCTCATTTTTCCCCTCCCTCCCCGCTCCCCCCTCCCGCCATGAGCCCTTGATAGTTTATAAATGGGTATTTTGTCATATCTTGCCCTGTCCGACGTCTCCCTTCATCCACTTTTCGGTTGTCTGTCCCCCAGGGAGGAGGTCACACACAGTTCCATGTCATCGGTTCCCTCTTTCCTACCCATTCTCCCTTTATCCTCCCTGTTTTGCCACTCACACCACTGGTCCTATAGGGCTCATCCGTCCTGGATTCCCAACAACTTATATTTTTAACTCTGCTTAAGAATACCTGGCACATGTCTTGTGAATGATATCCTCAGTTATGATAAATTTAGAGGTATAGAAGAGAAATCTACAATCCATGCTTTGGCTTCCAGGCTCTGGACCAGTTGTCTTTTGATCTTTAATCAATACCATTATCTCGCTGTCCTGGTAGGTGTCCCGTGTGCCGGTACTGTCAAACGCCAGAGCCAGTCGAAGAGAACAAGTGTTTCGAGTGTGGTGTTCAGGAAGTAAGTAATGGGGGCAGGCAAAGAACAATGAACACAGCTCCCATTGTCGGGGGTTTCTTCTGCCTGGTGTCGTTTAAATTCTTTTGGTTTCTTACTGAGACTGAGTATTTTATTTTTTTGTCTAGGATCAGGCAAAAAAAAAAAAAAAAAGGAACGCCCAAATGATTTTCCTTCTAAGAAAAGTACTTGATGCTTTTATTCTTTGATCCTTAATAAAAACCTAGCCTTTTCTTGATCAGTTGTGAATGCTTTTCTTACTGTTTACATAGAGCTCCTTAGAAATCAGAGTGAGAAAATAATGTACCCATAAAATCATCCTTGATTGTTGGACTTGAGACATGCATTTGTTCAAAACTCCTGTAGAAGCCACTTTCCATCCACCACAGGCCCCTTCTCACCCCAAATGGGCCAAGTACTGGGTTACATCTAACTGACCAGGCCCTTACTTTCCTCTTGGCAGAATCTTTGGATTTGTCTGATATGTGGCCACATCGGCTGTGGGCGGTATGTAAGCCGACACGCTTACAAGCACTTTGAGGAAACCCAGCACACGTACGCCATGCAGCTTACCAACCATCGCGTCTGGGACTACGCTGGAGGTGAACACCAGCCCAGCATTCTAGTTTGGGGTTCTGTGTGGGCGGCTTGTCCTTCAGAGACAGTGTGAAATGTCATCCCCCCAGCTGTCGCAACACTCGTTCTCACGGTGCCCCGAAGAGCACGCTCCCATGAATGGCCCGAATCTCCTTATGACAGAAGTTTACACTTCCACTCTTCCCCACTCACTCTCTCACATTCTCATCAAAATACAAGGGATTTGGCCCGTTTTTAAAGAAATACTGGCATTGCCTTTAGTTCCGATCCATAAAAACAAATGTTGTGTCGGCATTAGCACATATGGAGACCTTTTCTGTTCTGAAGACACAACTTTTCGCTGACTCATTCTCTTCTTTAGATAATTATGTCCATCGGCTTGTTGCAAGTAAAACAGATGGGAAAATTGTGCAGTATGAATGTGAAGGTGATACTTGCCAGGAAGAGAAAATAGATGCCTTACAGTTAGAGGTAAGTTATTGTCATTATCACTCAAGACCAGTTTCCAGGTAATACATGTTATCACTTTTCTAAAGTAAAAGGTGCTTTGTGGTTGTTAGGTGCCCTGGAGTCAGTTCTGGCTCATAGCAACCCTAAATGTACAACAGAACAAAACTCCCCAGTCCTACGCCACCTTTACAATTATTCTCATGCTTGAGCCCATTGTTGCAGCCCCTGTGTCAATCTATATGATCAAAGATCCTGCTCTTTTCTACTGCCCCTCTATTTGACCAAGCATGATGTCTTTCTCCATTGACCAGCCTCTCTTGATAACATACCTAAAGTACATGAAATGTAAGTCTTGCCCTCCTTGACCCTAAGGAGCATTCTGGGCGGTGCTTCCTCCAAGCCACGTTTGTTGGTTCTTCTGACAGTCCACAGCACTTTGAATGTTCTTCACCAACGCTGTAGTTTTAAACATATGTTCTTCTTCAGTCTTCCTTATTCAATATCTAACTTTCATATGCATATGAGACAATTGAAAATATCATGGCTTGGGTTAGGCATGTCTTAGTCCTCCAAATAGCACCTTTTATTTTCAACACTTTAATAAGGTCTTGTGCAATTTCAATTCATAGCTACCTTATATAGGATTTCCGAAGTTCTAAATCTTTACAGGAGTCAATAGCCTCATCTTTCTCCTGAGAAGTGGCTGGTAGCTATGAACTGCCAATCTTGTGGTTAGTAGTCCAACACCTAACCCACAAAACCACCAGGGACCCACAAAATGGTTTTGAAAAAGACTGATGTTATTAACTCATTGTTCTATTGATATAAAAAAAAAGATAAAAACTTTGTAGGAAAGTTTTCAATTAGCAATAATTGTGCCTTGGATAAAACTCACTGGGTTCAATATTGCCACTGTGCAAAGCTAAACACTTTGTAAAGAGCTCTCCCATGTTAACTGTAAGTATGTACACACATAATTGTCAGACCCTGCTCCCTGGGCTGGGAACTGGACATGGAGCAAGCCTCATGAAACCTACCTGCCCTCATGGAGTGCACAGCCCAACAACACATCCATTTTTTTTTCTTTGATGCCTGATACCTCATCCCTTCAAAAACCTTGTGATCACATAGGCTGATGTGCTTCTTCCATGTGAGCTTTGCTGCTTCTCAGCTAGATGGCCACTTTAAGGCTTCAAGCCTTTAAGACTCCAGACACTGTATCTTTTGATAGCTGAGCACCATCAGCTTTCTTCACCACATTTGCTTATGCACCCATTTGTCTTCAGCAATCCTGTTGGGAAGAAGAGCATCATGGAATGCCAGTTTAATAGAAAAAAGTGTTCTTGCATTGAGGGAGTACTTGAGTGGAGGCCAAGTGGTTATTCAGGGCCTTCTACTGTGATCCCTTTCAGAGCAATTGGTGGTTATATCTGGACACCATCTAGTTCTGTGGTTTCAGGATGGTGGAGACTGATGTTCACTTGGTCCATTGGACTGCTTCTGCCAGATTTTCATCACTTCTTTCACCAGACAGAGAGACCAATAGTCGGGCTTTAGAAGAACACTTTTAAGACCGCAGTTGATGGAGCAAACATTTCTTGATATTGTGTGTGTGTGATAAAGACATAATTCTCACTTTGATGGCAGTCACAAGCCAGTCAGGGAGACAGGCTGGTAAACTTGGGATTGAGTGCCAGTGTCCGAAGGAATGTTAGCGGTGGGCAGAGTGCTGAGGGAGTGGAGAAGGGCTGGGAGGGAACAGCTTCCTGGAGAAGAATGAATACATGATTGGTTTGAGTTGCACTTCAATTTTAATGATTGTGGTTCCTCATCTGCTTGGACAGAATCCATTTTGTTTTTTAGTTGCCGCTGCTGCTGCTGCTGCTCAAAAGTCAGCAGCATAATTGGCATCTGTGGGCCCCTGCTGACCCATTGTGTTGTGTGGAGAGGAACCAAGGTGTCAGATCCTGGTGACTGTGCTTACTCTTCCAGCTCCCTCCAAGGCCCACTTTGAATTGCATGCATTTCCAAGACTGACAGCAGTGGCTGACACTTTCATGTCTCTTTTCTCTGTCTCCAGTATTCATATTTACTCACAAGCCAGCTGGAATCTCAGCGAATCTACTGGGAAAACAAGATTGTTCGGATAGAGAAGGACACCGCAGAAGAGGTAAGGCTGATTTAGTGACAATGCTGAAATGCCACGAGACCGAAAAGGCTGAAACCCTGGCAGAAGGAGGCATTGGAGGGTGGAGTGGGTGGGGTCAGCCTGAGGGTGTAGCCCGGTGGCTCAGCATCGCACTCACCCAGGGAGGGTGTGCATCTAAGAAATTTGCATTTAAGGCTTGAGTGTTTTGGCACTTGAGGGGTTGGGGAGTTGTTTGTCTTTTAAGCCCAGTCAGGGTTCCTAGGGCTTGATACAGCCCCATTAAAAAGTAAAGTAGGTCCATAAATTTGTAATTTGGGTCAGCCTGTTGGTGTGTCCACTTTGGGAAAGCTATTCTCAGGAGTTCACTGGGATTGTCTGAGGTGGCAAGATACTGCCAAGCCACTCTCTATCCAACGAGGCGAAACCAGGCAGACACTGGGGCTTTGCCCATTACCCGGGTGCCCTGTGTGTCTAAGGTGGGTGCCCCAATTTTACTAAAGGACCTTGTAAGGAAGATGCCATTCAAACCTCCAGCAGCTCCAAGAGGCAAGTCGTGTGACGTAGACAGTGCTAATGGGCCAGAGGTCTGCCCGCTTGGTTTTTCCCTGGGCCTTTCTTGTCCAAAGAGCACTGCAGGGTGCAAAGAGGACCGCATGGAAACCAGCAAGAGCCTCTGAGTTTGTGTGTAACTACAGCTCTAGGAACCATTCTCAGGACCTAGGGACAGTGCCTGGTGCATTGCTTCCCATAGTCTTACATACGGTCGTTTAAAATGAAATTGATGGCTTTGGCAACTTTGGAAGCTCTCTCCGATATCTGGGTCTTCAGGTAGGAGCTGCGGAGCAGGGCTTGGGTAGCCAGGATTAACCTGTGGTGAGCAGAGAGGGCCCAGGTGCTCTCAGTACCTGGGATACCAGTTATCCTGTGCCCCCAAAGGAGGGGAAGTCAGCTTTACAACAGGCTACACACCAGCTCTGAGGGCCAAGTGGATTCTGACTCCCAGCAACTCCAAAGAACAGAGGAGAACCACCTGATGGGGTTTCCAAGGCTGCGAATCTTTAAGGACACCGTCAACTTCATCTTTCTTTTACAGTGTTTGGTGGGTTCAAACCATCAGCCTTTTGGTTTGGGCCAAGTGTTTTAAGCACTGTACCACCAGGGCTCTGCAGGGGCCCAGCAGCTGTCAAATTCTTTCCTATTTAGTTCTCTGTAGGGATGTGCTGGAGACTCAGGGCAGCCCTGCCGATGAAGCTTTAAGTCAGGGGTCCTCAAACTTTTTAAACAAGGGGCCAGTTCACTGTCCCTCAGACCCGTTGGAAGGCCGGACTCTAAAAAAAAACTATGAACAAAGTCCTATGCACACTGCACATATCTTATTTTGAAGTAAAAAACAAAACGGGACAAAAACATCCGGCGGACCCCATAAATGTCCTCAGCGGGCCGCATGTGGCCCACGGGCTGTAGTTTGAGGACCCCTGCTTTAAGTGCTTGAAGGGATGTTTTAGGTGATAACAAATGTCCTTTATCCCTTAGTTCATGGTTCTTGCCGCTGTCCGCCCTCTGAGCAGCCCTCTGTCCACTGCCTCCTGCAGTGGAACCACCTGGGGAGGAACAGTGGCCAGCCCTGCATGTCCTGGGAAGTGAGTGGGGAGCTGAGGCTGGAGGAGTGTGCATGCATGGTGGGTCTGCTTCTCTTGCCCCTGATACCGAGTGTGGCACGTGAGCAGGAGCCTGTTCTACATAGTGAGGAACACGCACCCATGGAGGGGCTGAGTTTACACAGAGCAGGACACGGCTTCCCTGGAACAGAGAGCCCACCATCTAAATCAGTATTGTTCCCGATACGGCTATGAACAGAAGTTTGGTGGGTCATGACTGGCATTTTTATTAATAGAATGAATGTAAAGTATCAGAGCTTATTTAATGTTTTGTGAAACTCTTCATCTCTTTACGTGTGTGTATGCTTACAGGCGCTGCGTGTGCCTTATCTTGGGCTAATGGTCAAACACGTTTCTGGAAAACTGATTTAACATCTGTCTATTGCAATGTATATTTTACCTGTTTCAAATCTGTGGGGTTGATGTATCTTTATTAACCAAAACATACACAATTTGGTTCCTTTTGGTAGTAATTTCTGCTCTTTATTACAAAACAGAAGTGTATTCAGGAGAAAATGTCAAAAGAGCTAATGGATCCTTTTACAGCCATATTGAAGAGATGCACTGATGCCAGACTAGCATTTGAGCTGCTTCAAATACTATTTTGATCTTCATGACTTACAGGAAATTTGAGAAGTCGCCCTTTGCTTGCATGTTCAAAGTCACCCTTTGCTTAATGAAGTGGGCTAGGAAGTTACTCCCCCTCCCCCCAAAAAAGGCTTTATTTATTTATTTATTTATTTATTTATTTATTTATTTATTTATAATCGTTTTATTAGGGGCTCATGTAACTCTTAGCACAGTCCATACATAATGTCAATTGTGTAAACCACATTTGTACATTCATTGCTCTCATCATTCTCAAAACATTTGATCTTCCCTTAAGCCCCTGGCATTAGCTGCTCATTTTCCCCCTCGCTCCCCCCTCCCTCATGAACCCTTGATAATTTATGAATTATTATTTTGTCATATCTTGCCCTGTCCAATGTCTCCCTTCACCCACTTTTCTGTTGTCCGTCCCCCAGGGAGGGGGTCACATGTAGATCCTTGTAATTGGTTCCCCCTTTCCAATCTACCCACCGTCTACCCTCCCAGTATCGCCACTCACACCACTGGTCCTGAAGGGATCATCCGCCCTGGATTCCCTGTGTTTCCAGTTCCTATCTGTACCAGTGTACATCCTCTGGTCTAGCCAAATTTGTAAGGTAGAATTGGGATCATGATAGTGGGGGCGAGGAGGAAGCATTTAGGAACTAGAGGAAAGTTGTATTTTTCGTTGTTGCTACATCACTCCCTGACTGGCTCGTCCCCTCCCCAGACCCTTCTGTAAGGGGATGTCCAGTGGCCTACAAATGGGCTTTGGGTCTCCACTCTGCACTCCCCCCCTCATTCACAATGGTAAGATTTTTTGTTCTGATGATGCCTGATACCTTCAACACCTCAGTGATCGCACAGGCTGGTGTGCTTCTTCCATGTGGGCTTTGTTACTTCTGAGCTAAATGGCTGCTTGTTTACCTTCAAGCCTTTAAGACCCCAGACGCTGTATCTTTTGATAGCCGGGCCCCATCAGGTTTCTTCGCCACATTTGCTTATGCACCCATTTGTCTTCAGTGATCGTATCAGGGAGGTGAGCACACAATGATATTAATTTTTTGTTCTTTGATGCCTGATAACTGATCCCTTTGGCACCTCGTGATCACACAGGCCGGTGTGCTTCTTCCATGTGGGCTTTGTTGCTTCTGAGCTAGATGACCGCTTGTTACCTTCAAGCCCAAAAGGCTTTTTTAAATGAAATAGTCAGTGCTGTTAAGGAGACCTAGTCCGTGTGGAATATGCTTACAGAGGGAGGATGGGAGTGCCTGGCCTTCCTGTGGCCTGCCTGCCATCGCAGCCATCCCTCGCCAGCAGCCAGGAGGAGGGCTGCTCAGAGTTGAGTATAGAAGTATCCTGGCTCCACCAAGCTCCAGCAGGTGACCTCGGGCATCCTGCCTGCCCTCTGTTCAAGCCTTAGCTTCTAACGAGGGTGGACATGTGAAGTCAGGACTGTTAGAAGGTCTCAGTGAAACATTGTTTCTGAAACAATTTCAGCTCCTGCTATTGCTGCCTCATGGCCCAGCCAGCCTCCTTGTCGGCTCCTGACTTAAGCTTCTCCCAGTGCCCTGAGACAGTGGAGGGGGCAAGGCCCACAGCCACCTGAATAAGCCCGTATCTACTTAGCTGTCCTGCAGGCAGCATGCTCTGGACTGGGATTGCTCTGCCCTTAGCCAACATCCAGCAGTCTACACCCTCAAATTCTGAATGCTGTGTCATAAGAATTAGTTCTATATACTTTTGACTGCTCTGTTTTGTTCCAGAGCAGAAAGGAGACTATGTCAACAATATTCCACATCTATGTGACAGGGCTTTGAAAAGTTTGAAAAAATACAATATAAACATGAAATATTTCCATGAGCTCTTGATGCCCCCTCATAAGAAGCCCTGGTGGTGCAGTGGTTAAGTGTTAGGCGGTTAATCAAAAGTCTATACTTTGAACCCAGCAATCGGTCCATGGCAGAGAGCTGGTCCTATAGAGACAACAGCCTTGGGGGTCCATTAGAGTAGTTCTACCCTGTCCTATAGAGTTACAGTGCTTGCGAATCCACTTGACAGCAACACATTTATACATACGCAAGCGGCCTTTGAAAAGTTTGTGGGAAATGGAATTAAAACATAATGGGATTTTGCCACAACTTTTTAAGAAACCCCCTCATATCTGTATGTATTTCATAAGTAAATAACAAAAAACAAACTCCCTGCCACTGATTCAACTCTGAACTTCCCCAGTGGGATTCCGAGACTAACTCTTACAGGAGTAGAAAGCTTCATCTTTCCCCCTTGGAGTGGCTGGTGGGTTCAAACTGATAACCGGAACTGATATGCTATATCATGCACTGATAACAGTGCATGATATAGCATATATTAGTGAGCTTGAGACCTGGACAGCTAAGGAATGCTACCACGAGCCCCTTAGGTTCCCGTGGAGAATCACTTGTGGAAGGAGCCTCAGGAGAAGAAAATCAACAGCAAGCGTGGCAGGGCCTCTGACCAGCCTTCTGTGCTCAGGCAGAGCCAGCAGCTCTGTATTCTCAGGGTTCTGCTGCATACTCAGGCGCCTAAGGGCCCCGTTCCCAATGGTCCTGAGAAATCGTGTCAGCACCAGTTCTCAGCATTTTTTTAAATTCCTGTTACAGAAATGGTTTTCAAAAGTCTCACTTTTTCAAAGTTTGACCTGTCAAAGTTATAATTGAAGGAAAGAAAGCATGTGAAAACTAGCCCCAAAGAGCACAGAACTTCGCCTTTCTGCAGTGAGCCTGCTCTCTCATGTTTCTTTCAGATTAACAACATGAAGACCAAATTTAAAGAGACCATTGAGAAGTGTGATAACCTAGAACATAGATTAAACGACCTCCTCAAGGAAAAGCAATCCGTGGAAAGAAAGTAGGTATAACTAGTCTGTTCTCTAAGCTCACTGTTTTATGGTGACAGCTTGACTGTTACTGTGTGCCCTCGAGTTTTCAGGGGTTACCCTATACATGGAGCAAACTTACTGTGACCTCCTATTTATTGAAAGCAGAGGCACGCAGTAGCAGGTGGGTACTGTATGGGGCACAATACTTCAGTGCCATACGTGCAAATCCTTACCTTTGCTGTCTGTGGTGGTGGGGAGGGGACACTCCACTCGGCCTGCAGCCCTTTTGAGCCCTGTGGCCAAGCAATGGCAGGAAGAAAGACCTGGCACCCAGCAGCATGACAGGCCATTCACAGCAAGGCAGCTCTGCCCCACTGCTGGGATTTGCTGACTGAAGTGACCTTTTGGGCTCAGGGTGGACTTAAGTCATTTTGAGGGGGGGCTCATGTAGCAATCCATCCATCCATTGTACCAAGCACTTTGAACATATGTTGCCATCATCATTTACAAAACATTTTCTTTCTACTTGAGCCCTTAGCATCAGCTCTTTTTCCCCCTCCCTCCTGAGAATCGGTGTTTTATTCTGGGAGTAGATTCAGATTTACAAAAAACTGGCAAAGGTAGGCCAAGGTTCGCAGACCCTTTACCCAGTTCCTTCCATTGTTAAGTACATGTTAGTATTTTGGCTTTGAAACTGTTGTTAAAACAATACTGCAACATCACAAGAAACCAAAATGGAAAATTCTCCAACCCTTTCAGCCCCTGAGAGATTGAACTAAAAAGTTAAAACTGGACACTGGAGAGTAGCAGCAGCATTAACAGTAGCCCTTGGGTAGTTCTCCTTCCAGATCCTTTGTTCTGTCTACATAGTAAACAGAATAATCTCGTACTTCTGCTGCACAAAGAACGTAATATTAGAGGAGGCCCCTCTCCCCCGCCTAGTAATTAAATATATTACAAAGGGGCCTCAAAAAGTTTGTGGAAAAATTCGATTATCTTTTCATTCTATCTTACTCAAGCTTTTTGAAGCCTCCCCACCCCCATGTTATCTAGTTCTTCAGTTACTGTATTTTTTGCATATTATGCACCCTGTGAACAACATGCATATACATATTGCGCACACAAGAAGCTAATGTCTGTGCAGTTTGCAAAAACCGTATAGCATGCATGCTATTTAGGTACTAAGATGACACTCAAAGAATATGTGTAGGAGGTAGTTTCGTGCTGGCACACCCCAAGTCCTCTCTGGTCTCTGGAGGGGCTTTCTGGCCCATTACCCAGATGTGCTAAGGTGTCCAGGGACACCTACAGTGCCTCAGCGCTTACACTACTATGAACGGTCTTGTGGTGAGCACCTTTGTCCCTGTGGGCTTTTTGTATTGGTGTGTTTGGGCCACAATCCTGAGTTTATTCCATAGGGTGCATTCCTAGATGTAGGGTAGAGGTGTCAGAGAACATGCAGGGTTTTGATTTTTAGAGCACTTACTAAATTGACTTCCAGAGGCTGTGCTCCTGTGCACCTCCAATCCTCCACAGTGCTCAGTGGCATTCTGATAGAAATGGCATCTGAAAAGGTGTTTTAGTTTGTAATTCTCTACTTGAGTAAGGTTGAGCGACAAGAATGGGTCACTCCCTCTTCTTAAAAGCCCTCTGCTTAGAATATCATCCAGGAAAGTGCTTTGAGCATGTGATTCTCCAAGAATTGTCACTTTTGTCCTAGCGTCCCTATCCTGGAGCTCTGGTGGTGTAGTGGGTTATGCGTTGGGCTGCTAACTGCAAGGTCAGCACTTTGAAACCACCAGAAGAGTCACAGTCTC
>NW_022111312.1:10737279-10750708 GCF_000313985.2 Echinops telfairi
TTTTGCAAAAGATGCACTCAGCTAAACACAAAAGTGGCCAAGCTCACCACGGAGCTGAAAGAGGAGCAGGAAATGAATAAGTGTTTGCGAGCCAACCAAGTCCTCCTGCAGACTAAGCTGAAGGAGGAGGAGAGGGTGCTGAAGGAGGCCTGTGACCAGAAAGACCTGCAGATCACGGAGATCCAGGAACAGCTGCGAGACGTCATGTTCTACCTGGAGGCGCAGCAAAAGATCAACCACTTGCCTGCCGAGGCCCGGCAGGAGATCCAGGAGGGACAGATCAACATCCCCATGGCCTCAGCTGCCAGTGCCCCCTCCGCGGGTGGCAGTGGGAAGCTGCCCTCCAGGAAGGGTCGCAGCAAGAGGGGCAAGTAACTGGCAGAGGACAGCTGTCCTCACTGCCCTTGAGAGGAGGTTGTGCTGGAACGTGCAGCTGCATTTGAGGGTGGACACTGGATAAGTACATGGAGCCGAGACCACACTGTTTGGCTCTTTTTCCTAGCTTGTGGCTTACTGAGTGCACAGGGGCCCCTAGAAGAGCTGGTGGAAATGGCAGTGTTCTCAGGGGGCTGCTGGCTTTGACCGCGATAGTTCACCGATTGAAGACATTCTGACAACCGTTTTGCCTTCCTACTTGATAGATGCCCCCACTCTCCTGTGCATTTTTCGGTTGTATTTATTATTGAGTTGGTATATTTGGTACTGTTCTGAAGTTAGTTGAGACATTGATTTTATTTTTCCCCCAGTCACCTAGCACACCATACCAAACATCCCCAAGGTCATAGCAACTGCTTAAAGCACTGGGTACTAAGGCGTTAGGAACATCCCTTCGCATTAGTCTGCCCTCACCATCATCCACCCAGTCCTCTGGGCAACTGAAGAATTGTTGGGACGTTGTATGAAAAGAGGCTAGGCCAGTTTGTCACCAGCTCCTGGGCTAGTCAGAACTGTCCTGCTTGCTCTGAGGCTCTCCTGTGGAGAAGAGCAGCGAGGCCTTAGACCTGCTGATGGTATCATTTGCTGGCATCAGTATTTTTTGGGATGTTTACAGAAGTGTGGGTTTCTGCTTCCGGGTAGGACTGGGCCGGAGGGCACAGGCAGATTTTCAGTGATGTAGTCAAGGATACAGCCGGAGGCTGTTTCAACAGCATCCTCTGTCACACTCCCCTGCAGAGCTTTGGGTGGGCCCACAGAGGGAACTGCCTTTCCCTGGGACTGTACACATCCATCATTTGTGAGGAAGAAGTGAACAAAACTGAAGGAAGGCCCAGGTGGAAATTTAGCTTCAAGAAGTAATAGTTGGAAAAGTTAACACATGATGGGTGGTAGTGGTAGTTTTTTCCCTTTATAATTAGCCAAAGTTTTCAAGTGAGCACATTTCAGGCATATTTTTTTAGCCTAGGCCTGAACCTCCTCCCCTTGGACCTCACTGTCTGGCAGGCACTGCTGCACGTGTAGTCCCCCTGCGGTGGGGGTGGGGGAGTGGCTGCAACAGTGACTCCCCAAGCACCTTACCTGCAGCCTTGCAAAACGATTGCACCCACCCATTCTTGATTTTCCCATTTCTCCCCCAGACCTGTATTCAGAGATCTTAAAGCAAGAGTGGGGATGTCGAATGCAACCTCTGTCCCTTTCCTATAGAGAGTCTATTTTATTTAAAGTCTATTTTTACACTCTGTAGAGCCCTGCTCTTCTGGCCAAGTCCTTGTCTTGCATGACTGACCTTGCAGAAGCTGGGGTGGGTCGTAGCATACTAATGATCTGAATTAGAAGTTGCTTTCAAAGCTGGCTGCTGCTCCGCTCCCTGTAGTGGCCCTTCCCCAGCAGCTGGCAACAAGGAGGTTTTCAGCACAGGTGGGATGAGTGCTGAAAGGCAGCGGCCAGGGGAGCAAGCAGACAGGCACAGATGTCCACACTACTTGAAGGTTAGTCGGTGGGGGGGGACGGACCCTGAGGGTAAAAATCTCACCAAGATATGTAAGGGGTATGTTTTGTTTAGTCTGAGAAAATGGTCTTAGAGCCACATGGTTTGAATTAGACAAAAATATATAAGATTGGAGCTGGTAGTATTTTCTTGCAGGGCAGAAATGAACAACTTGACATAGCCACTACTACCGGGACCTACAAAATCACATTAAAATAACCAAACTTTGAACCAAGTCTGCCTTGTGTGAAGTTTGTGTCTGGTTGGTATTTGCTCAGGGCACAAAGCTAGCGATCCAGTGGCTTGGGTTTAAAACAAAGTCCCCAGTTCCACCCCTCAATAACAAGTGTGAGAAGCTTGGCCAGTCATCTCTCAGCCCTTTTGCTCCAACTTCCCAAACTAATATGAAGTAACCGAGCCAGAGAGGCAATAGGGGAAAGACTGGGATTTGGAGATCTGGAGCATGGGAGAATTCCAGGCACACAATTCTTTTAGAAAAGTAATTTATAAACCTGAAAGTCTTTCCAAGCCACCTCCACCCTCCCACCACCACCACCACCAAGTTGAGATGGCTTTATTTTGGGAATTGTCACAAGTATGACTTTAGAACAGATAGAGCAATAGAAAGCACCACTCAACGTGGCATGAGTGTGATCCAAAGTCCAAGAGGGATTTAAACAATCAGCCAGCAAGACGTGGCAGAGGATAAAGGAAGCCCCTTTTCTGATAATAGTCAGGATTCACAGCTACCAAATTGCCACGGTGCCCCATCACGTGTCCTGATGGCATATGTTGGCTTACGTAAGGACAGGATGGTTATTCCAAGGTTGGAGGAAGACCCTCTGTTTCCCCCAGGATCACACTGTCCTCTGGGATAGGGGTTCTGTTGCCAGTGTCCCTTTCTGTTAGCAGCAGGGAAAGGCTCCACTGCAAAGAAGGCTCCCATGTGTCTTTTCAGAAGACACCTGCACCTCAGTGGTGTCGCAGGAAATCCAAACTCCCTAGAGGCAACCCATCGCCTTCAGCAAGTTTTTGGAAGCGGGCTTTGCTGCTGGTCTGGTCTCTTCATCGGTGCCTGTGAGAAAGCCATGAGATGGGATGAATAGCATGTTTTCAGTGGCCACCCCACAGATGCGGCATTTAAATTTCTAAATGAAGAGCGAAATAATAGGAAGAAAAGGTTCCCTTCCCCAACACCTACTTTACACCAGAGTGGAGGCTAAATGTCTCCTTCCTGCCTGCAAAGTAAAATGCACTTTTCTTCGCAAACATTGTATCATGGGCTGCACAGACCAAATGGGACATCATTCTTCACATTGTGCATGAAGGGAAAGAGACTCTGGCACGTTACATAAAGGATGGTTTTTTTTGAAGCTGGCATTGTGCGTTGTGACCAGGAGAAGGTAACCTTCATTCGAATTAATGCCAAAGTCAACCCTTGCGAATTGCCTCTCTACCTTGCATCCAGGAATCTCAAGTGCTCTCCTGGCATGCCCACAAACACCTAAGGTAGTAGGTTTTACCAGACAGTCATTCTGCCAGCTGTATTTCCAGAAGCCAAAACTTATAAGACTGTTGTACTTTTCATGAGCACTCAGTTGTCTTGCTGCAATTCTGTCATCTTAGGAGAAGATGAAAGGGCTGTGCAGCTGGTTCAAAGAAAGCCAGGAAGCGATGAACAATTTGTTGTTTCATACACGATGACTGCGGTCTTTGGGGGCCTACGGTTGAATTGCTTTAGACCAAGGTTTTTGGAGGGAATCACCTAGAGAGTGTGGTTTGAGCAACTTGGTATGGAGCTGTGATGGTGCAGATGACGTTGCTTGTGAACCAACTGCTGAGCTCACTCAGTGAACTTAGAGCAGCTTTGCTTCTTGTCATACCGCATCCGAATCCCTACCCAAGACTCCTTTTAGATCTAGCCCCAAGGTCACCTTGATGAGAAGGGAATGTGTCCATGGGGAAAGGAGGGGAAAAACAACCAGCGAGAAGTCACCTGCCTGGTCCAAGGACATGAGTTTACTGTGTTTTTACGCAAATGACCGCAGAGTGTGTGTTTGCTCATTCACAGCGCCCTCGTGCATGTTGGGTGTGGTATATGCATGGGTTTCACATGTTATGTGACATGTGAAAACTGTGTGTGGTTCCTAGGATAAATCCACTCCAGATCATGAGACTGATGGTACAATTCAAGAGATAAATCTACAACACCGGGCATAAATGACCAGATAAAAAGGCTCTGCATGGACCTCAGAGCTCATCAGCCGTCTCTTGCCATCTACGCCAGCAGATCCTGTCCACTGGTTTCCTCCTTTAAAAAGGAACAGCCCACTGGGGCTCTCCAGAATCCAAGCACAAGTCTTCAGTCCTCTGTGCCTTGGTTGTGGCGAGGAGGCGAAAAGTTCAGCCCGTCCCTAGAGGACTGTGGGAAGTTGAGTCTTGAAAGAATGAGGTGTTTCCACAACTTGAGAAACTTGCCCGTATCACTTTACATCATTAATGCAGCTCTTAGTACCCACAGGCTTTCACGCTAGCTGACAGAGGAGGAAAAGACAAACTGGCTGCTGGGGCAGATCCCTGAGAGAAGTCCTGGCAGTCAAGAGGAGCCAACAGGACATTGCAGGCAAGTTGCTCTCAGAAACGGTCCAGCATGGAGGGCTCACACAGTGACCTGTCACACGGAGCCAGAGGGTTTTCCCGCAGCAGTGTCCAGGAACTGGATGTTGTGAAAGACCCCGCCTTTGCTGTAGCCAGGCCCAGGCATGGATTCTGATGGGCTAGTGGGGGTGCACTCAGAGGCTATGAGCCCCCAAACGTCTGCAGACAGCACAGTGGCAGAAAGCCACAGTGCATCTCCACCAGACTTGTCCTCAGGATGGAAGGGTGGGGGGGATGTTGTGTTTAAGTCTTCTTTGCAAAATGCACGTCTCAGTCAAATGGCTTCGCCTCAAGCTGCTCCGTCGCATTTGTTCCCATGCCTCAGAAAGTCAACACCAACTGGCTTTGATCCCAAACAGGGCCAGCTGCAGCCAGGAAGCCCTTCCACCCCCCAGCACATTTGACTCTAATTATGTGGGAACATGCCTGGACAAGGGCTGCTGCCAGAACTCTCCTGGCCCTGATGGGGGAGGCCCAGTATCTTTCCTAAAAGTCCATACAGGACCACCAGTGGTGAGATTCCGGGCTCTGCTCTACCAGCCAGGAAAACCTCTGGTTTTCCCCTCTCTTCCCAGGTGCCTGCTGCCTTCTCTTCTCCCCACAGCTCCTTGGCCCCTCCCAGTTATAAACCAGAAGGTTCCATCGTCATCGTCATCCCCATCCCCAAACACATTGCCCAGCTCAGCCCCCCAACTTTTTTTAAGTCTCGCTAGAGAGGTCTGCCTTTATTGGGGGAACCCTTACCGAGCGATCTTCTTTTCACCTTCTGAGCACATTCATTCTGACGGGAGGGGATGCAGGCGTGTGAAGAACCTGAATTGAATCAATGTCAGCGCATGGGAACCCTCGTGGTCTAGGAAAACCCCAAAGGACCTCTGTGAAGAGGCTTCTTCTCCAACCCTTGGTTGTCCCCATGAAGCCAGAGAGGGTCAGACCCCCATCTGGTTTAGGTCGGCAGGACCCACGGCTGCCACAGGCACCTTGCACTTGCTGAGAATTAGAAGCGGAAGCAAGTGCTGCTGCCTGTGTTGAAGTGTTTGCTCTCCCGGCTGCTGTTGTGCCATTGTGACCACTCTGACTCCGAGTGACCCAAAAGAGCAGAGTACAGCTGCCCACGCCTTCACAGGAGCACACCACCTGTCTTTTCTCCTCCGGCCTTTTGGTCGGCACCCCAACACTTAACCATTGGGCCACCAGGACTCCTGCTTCCAACACAATATTGACTGCAGTTCTGAATTCTGAACCACAATCCCTGTCATGCCATCCTCCACACAATCCCGTTAGGGGGCTCCTGGGGTCCCATCACGCAGATGGGGAAACCAAGGCTAGCAAAACACCGGGACAGAAACCAAAATTCACGGCTGTCGAGTCAATCCCAACTTGTAACAGCCCTATGGGGCGGAGCATAACTGCTCTGTCAGAGCTTCTAAGACAGGAAATCTATACAGAGCAGCTGGTGGTTTGCAGCTCGGGTAGCACATTGTGCAACTGAGGTTACCTTGATATGATGGCAGACAGTGTTCAACTTCATCTCTGTCCTACCCCAACATCTTTTGGGCCCCTCCCCACTCCAGTCTCCTGCTGCCCCTGGCTTGGGCACTGGGGCATGTAGAGGCCATGGCTCCCAGGTCCTAGTCTGCTGTGGAGTTGACCCTGACTGGTGGTGACCTTACACGTCAGAGGAAAGCTGTGCTTCCTGCTGTTATCAACAGCTGGTTTTTCAGAAGTGGGTGGCCAGGGCTTTCTTCTGAGGACCCTGTGGGTTGGACTCAAACCACCAACCTCCTGTTGGCACGTTGACCAGCGGCACCACATGGGAGCTTCTGCCTTGGGAGAGGAGAGCACTGAGTTGAGCTTTGTGAAAGTCCTGCCCCTGGGCCAGCCTTCCCCTTCTAAGAGAGCATCCCAGCTTCTCCTGCTTCCCTGAGAAGACACCCAAGGGCTGGCTTTGGGAAGTCACTTCATGTCCCTTGCCTGTAATGGCCCCTTTGCATTGGGAACCGGGGGGGAGAGCGGGGTGTTGTAGGGCATCCTAACCAGCTACTGAAGCAGGCAGCTCAGTCCTGGTGCACAAAGCTTCATGGAAGCCAAGGTGAGTGAGTCCCCAGCTGCTTGCGTTGGGGTCGTCTGGACGAAGCTCCAGGCTTGAAGGAGTCCTCTTCTGGGACAGTGCAGGCTTGGTCACAGCTCTGGAGATAACCCTCAGGCAGTCCTGAGCAGGTGGCCCAGAAACTCTGGGCCTAAGTTGAAGCTTCAGATAGGAGAAAGAGCCTCCAGCAAAATCCTAACTCTGAATGGGTCTCAGTTGAAGCTTCAGATAGGAGAAAGAGCCTCCAGCAAAATCCTTGCCAGACAGCAGGGAAAGGTTGGGGTGCTGTACTTTGGGCTGCTGGAGATGGGTGTGTCTGCAGGTCTGTCCCATCCCAAGAACTGCTGCTCTTTGCTCTTGCTGTCTATCTTTTAACAGGAAAAGTCAAACCCAAGACCTGTCTTAGTGTTGCAGTATTCCATCTATCCTACTCTTAATTGTACAGTTGTATCCAATGCTCTGTTCTGAATGCTACAGAACAGGAGGAAGAGTTTCAAAGCACACAAGTCTACAGTCTGTGGTTGTGGTTGGTTTTTGGCTTTTGATGGAGATAGAATTAAAGGGCAGTAGAATACAGATCTTAAGGGTTCCGGTCCAATGCTCTCCTGCTCAGTGAGTCGAGTTCTCATGCTTGTCTAAAGAATCTGGAGTGAGAGGCTTTTCTGGTGTCTACATGCAGAGAGAGATCGGTAAGAGATGACTATTGTCTTTTCCTAGCTTCCATATAGAGGTATTAGATAACATTGGAAAGAACCATGCAATGGAAGAGTCTGTACTAGCAGGGTCAGTGGGATCTGTCTAGTAAAACCAGATTTTTGCTCCTTAGAAGCGAGAATGGGGAGATTTTTTTTTTTTTATCACGCTTACTTTAGACATGTTATCAGGAGGAACAAGTCCCCGAAGAAAGACATTCTGCTTGATGAAGTAGTCGGTGAGAAAGAGGGGAGACTGAATGAGGTGGCTGGACCCCGTGGCTGCGACAATGGGCTCACACTTAAGGACAACTGTGAGCCTGGCGCAGGGCTGAGCGGTGCTTCACTCTGTTGGCGCGGACTCGGTGGCACTAAGCACCAACAGTAAAAGTTGTCCTAAAAACACGGCATTCGCAGCCAACCCACCTCCTGGAGAGATTGTTCTGTTCCAGAAGGTTTGGCAGTTACGTTTGGCCACGCTCCCCTTTGCTCTGGTTTTGAGTAATGAAGTGGCATCCAGGAAGGCAGGGCCTCGGGGATTTCACTTGCGCTTGTCACAGATTCCTTGCCTTGTGGTGGTAGTCACAACTTGTGACTACTGATGCCCAACTTGTGAAGGGGTGGAGTCTAGCCTGTCAAGCAGGCTGCAGATTAATGACCTCATTTGGAGGCACCATGGAGATAAACAGCTCACTGGAGACCAGATACACTCACTCCCTGCAAGATATTTCTGACAACGAGGAGCCTGGATGGAGCTACACTGATGGAGCCAGGGCCCTAGAACTGGAGGAGCCATATGGAGACCCACACCAGCACTGAGATGCTTCCACAGCCACTGGATCCACAAGACTTTCTTTCTGCCCTCTGGCCCGTGATCTTCCTGCATTCGGCATCATTGCATGTGTTGCATGAGTGCGAAGAAGAATTTATGGACTAGTATCAGACATATGGGCTAATATTGGACTTAGGGACTTGATCTGGACTGGGATGTTTTCTCAATATACAATTGCTCTTGTATATAAAGTTCTTTCTTATACACATATGAGTGTCTCTGAATTTGTTTCTCTAGTCCACCCAGACTAACACACCTGTCCTGTAGGAGGTGGACCCCAATGCAAACTCAGGAGTCTTCTCCAAAGAACCAGTATTCCAAGGTGAAGTGGACACATGCTCTGAAGGTACAATTGGAAGTGACCTTGGAGTTATCTTGCTCATTGCTGCCATTTTACAGACAAAGAGACCTCTTCTTCTGTGAGCCTCCCTCCTATAGCTGGCACTGCCCAGCCTCATTCAGCTGGACCATGAAGACCCTATACTTCTTCCACTCTGGTCTCAAGTGGGTAGCTATTCCCCCTTCTCCTGGCCAACTCCCAGGGCCCAAACCTCCATTTGTTTGAAAATTTCTGCAGGGAGCTTTCCCTGTTGTGGGAAACTAACAAATATCATTCCCACAGAATTACCCCTAACAGCTATGCTGCCTTAAAGTGAGCACATGGTTGATTCTGTCTCCCTGTAGAGGCAGACATTCCCTGATTATCGACTCCCACTGCGGTGCCATCCCCCCTTGTCTTTCCCCAATGCAGGTATTAGGTTTCCTCACCTGTGAGCTCAGAGACTTTACTGTGATTATCATCCACCTTGTGACGTATGTAACTCCTGAATGTGCATGTCAAATGGCTACATACAAATGGCCCCAAAACAATAAAGATGCTCTCTCCTCCGGTTCCCAGTCCCCTCTCTTCTGGTCACCTCTTCCCCGCTCCCTCTCCCTCTCTCTCCTCCCATATCCTCATGTGGACCCCCAAGAAGGGCTGAGGTGAGAATGCTACATGAACTGTGTCTGACTCATTTATTTTACCTTCTCTTCTATCTCTCTTATTCTCTATGACTTTACTATAATCTTTATATATAATAACGGTACAATTGCGCCTACCAGACCCATGATAGTGTGAGGGGCTAGTTCACCCCACACCCTGTGTCCTTGACTCTCCTGCTCCCTCCCCTCCCACATTCCCCCCACCAGGTTCCCCCCCACCCCCACCCCCTACACCGCCCTATCATGCTGGTGCCTTCCTCCAGCTCACTCAGGGAGAAGGTTTCTCAGGGTTGACCAAGCCTGCCTCTGCTTTTCTGTTCTCTAGCTGAGCTCTCACCAGTTCCTGGTGGAGATTTCTGCCTCTAGCCCAGACGCTGACCCTCCTCTGAAGTCCAGATTCACACATCCTCTGCCGACTTGATATCCCTCCTAGGATGCCGCCTGCACAGCTTACAGTGAATGTGTCCAGAAGGCCTAGTCCACGCTCCCATTCTCCCAGCGCTGGTCTTTGTCCCTGGATATGGAGCCTGCTCACTGGGGGTCCAGTGCCCATCACTGTGGGGGATGCAGAAATCTGAGCATCCCCCTTGCCACCTCCCTTCCCATCTCCTCTTGCCCATCAGCAGTCGAAGGCCCTGTTGGTGCTGACCCCCAAATAGTGGCGGTGGTCCCTGGCTTCTCCACCCCTTCCACCACCCTCAGTCGAACCATCATCTTCTCTCACACACATAATTGCAGCAGCCTCCTCGCTGATCTTCCTGCTGTTCCCTCTGCCTCCCCCGCTCCCTCCATAGAGCTCTCTTGTAAAACCCACCAGTCGTTCCTTGGGTCTTAGTGGAAAGCCCAAAGTCCTCCTTCAGCCTCCTTGTGTGATCTGGCCCAGACCTACCTCGGTAATATCTTTGTATGCTCCTTACCTCCCGTATCACTTCCCAGGTACCTTGAGAACGATGTCGTTTTGACTTCTAAGCTCTTGCCCACTTCCAGGCCTTTGCATGTGCTGTTCCAGCAGCCTGGAATGCCTTCCCAACCCCTCTGAGTCATGGGGTCTTTCCTTCCTTTCGATCTTAGCCTGTGTGTCCCCTCCCCAACCCACACCACCCCTAATGTAGTTACATGCCTTTGCATCAGTTCTGACTCAGAGAGACCCCACCTGTGACAGATTGAAACACGGCCCGCTCTGGGATGGTCCTCACAACTGTCATGAGTGTGTTTTCAAAGCACACCCGCTGCAGCTCCTTGCTGTTCCTCAGGCTGTACCCCTTGCTGAGGTTTGAGGCAAATTGCAACCCCTTTATTTATCCTTCCCTGTCTCCTTCCACGAACTATTAAGTTATTTAAAACCAGGATCGACATCTCCTTCGCTGTCTCCCATGTTGCTCAAGCAAGCGATGACATAAAAGTTGAGTTTACCTGGTCGGTCATCCCACAGAGCTAAGATTAGAGCCTCAGCCTTCCACCTCCTCATTCCCGTGGCCTCCCTGCCCAGGAACGCGTCCCAAGTAAGCCCGTGCCAGGAGCCTGCCAACAAGTTGTTTGATGCCATGATGGGTGTCTGCGGCACACCGGCCTCTTTCCCTGGCTTGCTATTCAAACTCAGCCTCATCCCATCCCCGCTCGGCATCACTCTCCCCTCTCGGGAAAAGGCAGGTGAATCCGTACTCACCTGGGAAGGCTACTGTGATACTTGTCTCCTAAATCAGGTTAATGATGAATGGGATCATCAATCACGTTCAGGATAGCATCGGCTCGTGGTCTGATGATTAACTCCTTAAGTGAGTCAGTGTGTGTGAAGTACTTGGCACAGGGGCCACTAGATGCCGGGAACCGAGAAGCAGGAGACTCCTTCAATGCACACCCGGTGTGCCTGCTGTCCAGTCGGTTCCGACTCACTGCGGCCCCACGCACAATAAGAGGAACAATCGCCCAGCCCCGAGCATCCCTACAAGCATTCTTAATGGCGCAACCAACATGCCAGTGAGGAGGACAAAGGGCCGAGGGTGTGATTTTAGACACTCTTGAGTCTGGAGGTGCTGCAGGTGGCTGAGAGGTGGGGGGTCACCATCTTGGGCAGGTGGGAAGAGCATGCCGAAGGCTCACGGCAGAACGAATGTGAAGAACAGCTGCCGTCTGGTTGGAGGGGAGGGAGAGTAGAAGGGGCAGGGACCCTGAGAGGAAGACGCTCAGATGGAAAGATGTCCCACAGCCTTACTTTCACTTTTGTCATTGAAGTGCAACTTTCCTTTGAGGACCTGGCCTCCCTTCACTTCTTGGTCCACACCACAGCAACCCTCTGGCCGGTTGGAGTCAGATGACTCAAGCTGACCAATCACATGCCCTAAACTTACCCACAGGGATAGGCTCACGAATGAACATGTGACACAGTTCTGCCCAATGAGCATTTGCCCTAGGATTTTGTCTTCTGGCCTTTACCAACAGAGCCCTGGTGGCCTAGTGGTTACACATTGAGCTGCAAGGTCAGCAGTTTGAAACCACCAGTGGCACCACAGGAGAAAGGACTTTCTACTCCTGTAAAGAGTTACAGCTTTGGGGGAAAAAATGAGGAGCTGATGCCAGGGGCTTAGGTGGAGAGCAGATGTTTTGAGAATGACGAGGGCAATGAATATACAAATATGCTTTACACAATTGATGTATGTATGGATTGTGATGAGCCCCTAATAAGCCCCTTATGAGCCCCTAATAAGACAATTAAAAAAAAAAAAAAAGAACTAATTTCAGAACAATAAACCAATGCAATTGATTTCAAGGGAAAAAAAGGAGTTACAGCTTCGGAAACCTACAGGGACAATTCTACCCTGTCCTAGAGAGTCACAATCAGCTGGCATCGACTGGATGGCAGTGAGTTTGTTTTTTTGTTTTTTTGGGCTTTCTAACCAAACTGGTTCTAATGGAAGCCTGGCACTAAAGGAGGCTGTGTTTGCTACCACCTGAGCAGGATCAGCCCAAGAACTGAAAAATGGACAGAGACTGAGTCCCACGCATACCATTTGTGCCCGAGTCCAACCCATTCCTCAGCCAGGATGTGGTGGGATTTGTGCTGCTGGAGTCTGAGAGCCTGCCTGGTACGGGGGAGAGGGAGAATGGTGTGCCCTGGACAGAATCCACACCTGAAACTCACTCAGGTGGTTGGCAACGGGCCTCGGTTCCTCACTGACTGTCCCTGGGGGGTGTGGGTCCTTGTCCCGTCGCCCTAAGTGTTGTGACGACATGGCGTGCCCAGAGCACAGCCCAAGGTGGGCGCTGGCAGTCCTGTTACAGTGTGTCTCAGCAGTGGCCCATCACCAGATCAGCCACATTCTCCTTACTAGAAGAGGTCGCTGAGGTCAGCCCACTCTCAAGATCGTAATTAAGCTCCACCTCTTTTATTTAAAAAAAAACCCACTTTATTGTGTTTTCAGTGAAAGTTGACACAGCCAGTTAGTTTCCCGTTCCACGATTTCCTACACATTGGTTAATGGTTTTTCACAATGGGTCAGCCAACACTCCCCCTCCCACCCCCCAGGGTATTTTATTTTATTTTTTTAAATCACTTTAAGGAGGGCTCTTATAGCTCTTATAACAATCCATACTGCAATTGTATCAAGCACATTTGTACATATGTTGCCATCATCATTTCCAAAATATTTTCTTTCTGCTTGAGCCTTGGTATCAGCTCCTCTTTTTTCCCCTCCCTCCCCCACTTTCCCACCCTCCTGAACCCTTGATCATTTATAAGTTATTTTTATTTTCATATTTGCATCATCTGCTGTCTCCCTTCACCCACCTTTCTGTTCTGTCCCCCAGTCCACACTCTTCAGCGGCATTCTGGTTGCTCTGTTTTCAGCCATACGTTTCCCAGCCGCCTCCTCTTCTCAGTTGTGCTTTTGAGGGGCTCTTGCCCGTTGGGTCTCATACAGATGTTTTTCTAATGAAGTGGCATCCTCATGGGTAGCCTCTTTCATTTTGTCTGCCCATCTGTCATTCGCTAAAGCACGGTTCTCAACCTGTGGGTCACAACCCCTTTGGGGGTCGAACGACCCTTTCACAGGGGTTGCCCAATGCATAACAGTAGCAAAATGACAGGGATAAGCAGCAACGAAAATAATTTTATGGTTGGGGGGGGGGGGCGGTCACCACCACGTGAGGAACTGGGTGAAAGGGTTGCGGCCTGAGGAAGGTTGAGAACCCGGTGCTGAAGGGTGGCCTCGGGATAGTGTTTGTTCAGGGTTTAAAGAGTCCCTCAGGCTGGT
>NW_022111312.1:10751118-10753959 GCF_000313985.2 Echinops telfairi
CACGCCGTGACCCTTTCATACAGTTCTTCATGTTGTGGTGACCCAACCCTAACATTATTTTCTTTCTTTTTTTTTTTCCCTAACATTATTTTCCTTGCTACTTCATCACTGTCATTTTGCTACTGTGATCAATCAGGAGACCCTTGTGAAAGGGTCGTTTGACCCCCAGAGGGGTTGCGCTCCACAGGTTGAGAACCTCTGGTTTACATGTAGCAGACGAAGGAAAGAGGGTACCCTTCTGACTGGGAGCCCCATTTTGCCCCCTGCCCCTCCCCGTGCTTTATGTTGTCTCTGAAGAAGCACAATAACCCTTTGTGGCACAGATAGGTCTAAGGTGAGGCCAGGATAGGCTTGGTTGGTTGCCCCTTAATGAGCTAATGATCTTTGTGGACCTCTGGGGCCCAGATCTTGCATTTGATGGGACTAAAATAAACGTAAGGGGGCAGGGGTGGCTCAGGGGAGAACAAGGCTTCACCCATTCCCAAGCGGCTTTCTGAAATGGTCTGAGGCCGGAAAATACACATGCCCCCAGTAGGTTCCATTCAGAACTGTGTGCTCAGGGACAAAAGAACACCAGGCCCAGCCGGTCCTGACCACGCTCCTAATAACTAGCAGAGTGTCAGGCCTGTGGGTCTCTCATTGCAATTGGACTCCGTGGCAGCCAGCCTGGTCCAAATGTCTGCGTCCCTTGGAACACGGGCCAATGCTGACACACACAGAACGAGATGGAGATGCCTCCAGGTGCGCACCTCCACAGCTGGACCTTTTCTGTAGCTCTTCCAGGAGCCTTGGTGGCACTGCGGATTAGGCATCAAGCTGGCAGCCATACGGTTGGTGGCTCTAACCCAGCAACCGCTCCTGGGGACAGCGTGGTCTACTCCCCAAAGACAGGCCCTCTGGGAAACCCTCTATAGGGTTGCTCTTAGTCAGTCGACTCAATGGCACGAGGGTTGGGGGTCTCTATCTCATTTCCCCTCCAGCTGTTGTCCCCGGGAGTACGTTTTAACATGCACTGTAAACGTGCACACGCACAAGAACAGGATGCCACACACATCGCTCCATTTGACATCTATTCATTTACGATGATTCCTAGGCATCGTTCCCAGCTTTGGAGAAGCAACAACCATACTTGCTGCCCTTCTAAAGCTTAGCTTTGAGAGGGATGGACAAGAACCCACCCATGACAAGTGGTCTACTGAGGAACAGATCAAGGTATGGGGCCCAGGGGATGGGGAAGGGTGCTACTGTGTGTAGCAGGTTCCTTAGGGAGGGTGTCCAGTACGGAGGGTCTAAAATGAGGCCAGAGCCCGAAAGATGGAGCTGTGTGGATATCTGTCTTGGGCAGCTAGCTCAAATAACTGATCTTCCCATCCCTCTTTTTTTTTTATATATGAGAGTTTTATATAAAGGATAAGTGTACATTAAGAAAGCATCCTAACCCAGTGCTGCCCAAGCCCATAAGTCCAATATTAGCCCATATGTCTGACACTTCCCATCTCTTTTAAACAAGATTAAAAATAATGGAGATGAATGGATGGAACTAATTGTAGGTGGGGCGTGTGTTAGTCACACAATTGCATGTGAACTTGATAAATAAGAATGAAGGGGTGGAATTTACCCTGTCAATCAGGTCACAGCCTGATCCCTCCTTGTGGGTGTGGTCTTCTCATGAGGATTCTGAGCTAGCTATTATTTATTCAACCTTTTCTTCCCCTAGAATCCTTTTTTGTAAGGAGGGTAAGGCAAGTGTATAGAAGAAAAAGCCCATTCATCATACCATTCAGTAGTTCAATCACATTATTGTATACTGTATTATTGTACAATTGCTGCCACAATCAGTTTCAAAACATTTGCTGATCGCAGAGACACGTGTCAGCACGGTTGTCTGGAATAAACCCGTGTGTGAGCGTGTGTAACCCCTGCAACCGAGTAGCAACCCTTCCTCACTTCCCCTCTGCCTGAAGGTCGGGCTGGTCAGGCTTGCAAATGGGTTGGAGGTGGGTTGTGGCCAAAAGTAGAGTCCGGGATAGTTCTGATGCCATGGTGACTGTTTTAAGATTTTGTTTTATTTGTTGGTGAAAACACACACAGCCAACCCCCGGCTTCCATTAAGCAGTTTGCAGGCCTGCCGATGGGTGATTTTGGTTACATTCTTCACACGGTGTCAACATGCCTGTGATTTCCGCTCTGGTGGTTCCACTCCCCGTGACTGAAACTCCCTGCCTTCCCCCAACCTTCTCATCTGTGTTTTAAACATTGCTGGTTTTATCTGAGCTCCTGGAAGGACGGAAGTCCAGTTTCCTGGGGTGGTGGAGCTGGGGGAAGAGCTGGGCTCAGCGCTGGTGACAAGTCCAGTTTTGGTCACACACGGTACCCCATGGGAGGTCTCTCAAGAATCTGTCATTCTTGTGAATGAGGGGAGAGCACAGTGGAGACCCAAAGCCCATCTGTAGACAATTGGACATCTCATTACAGAAGGGTCACAAGGAAGAGACGAGCCAGTCAGGGTGCAGTATAGCACCAAAACATATAACTTTCCTCTAGTTCTTTAATGCTCCCCCCACTATTATGACCCTGATTCTACCTTATAAATCCAGCTAGACCAGAGCATGTACACAGGTACAGATAAGAATTGGAAACAGAAGGAATCCAGGACAGATAAACCCCTCAGGACCAATATTGAGAGTGGTGATACCAGGAGAGTAAAGGGAAGATGGGGAGAGAAAAGGGGAACTGATCACAATGATCTACCTATAACCCCCTCCCTGGGGGACGGACAACAGAAAAGTGGGTGAAGGGAGACATCAGTCAGTGTAAGACACGAAATAATAATAATTTATA
>NW_022111312.1:10754856-10768926 GCF_000313985.2 Echinops telfairi
GGGCTCATCCGCCCTGGATTCCCTGTATTTTCAGTTCCTATCTGTCAGAGGCTGTTTTTAAATGGAGGTGAAATTCCAGGCACCTAAAAGTCACCATTTTAAAATGCACAGTTCTGTGTCCATCGCTGTGGTGTGCACCCACCCCTCTGCCTAGTCCCGGATCATTTTCATCACTCCAAAGCAGTCATTCCCCACACCACCCATGGGTTTCCCATCTGGGTGGACCTGCCCCTTCTGGCCGCTTCGTGTAATGAGAGTACACCACAAGAGACCTTTTGTGTCTGGCTTCTTTGACTCTGCGCCGTATTGTCAAGGTTCAAACACATTGGTTCGTAGATCAGTGCTCCATTCCTTTTTACTGGCCAAGTACTATTCTACTGGTGTATGTGACATCATTTTGTTTATCACGTCACCCCTGAACGGGAGTTTGCTGGCTGTTAGAATTTGCAGTGGGGATAGCCTTTTACCTGGACAAGAATGGGCGGGGAGGGGTTGAGGAGAGACTGAGAGTAGAGGAAGGGGCTGGAACTCTAACAAGTGGGAGCATAAAAGAAAGGAGGTGGCAGCTCAAGAAGGAGGTGGGATATAAAGTGATTTATTTAATAAAGATTTTGATTTTACACCCATAAAAAAAGGAGGAGGAGAAAGAGTCAGGAGGAGAGGTGTTTGCAGTAGAGGGCTGTCCAGGAAAGAGCAGAAATCTGGGGTGCCCAGCAGTGGAGTCTAGTTCATGATGGCAAGGTGAGCTCCCGGGGGAACACAGGTCCCTTCGATGAGCAGAGGGCCCCTTTCCCAATGTAGGCAGTCCTCCTGGGCGTGAGCCGCTACTGGAGGCAGACTCCTGACCCCTGAGGTGTCCATTCACCTCCAAAAACACCACCCATGTTCGCTTAGCTCTAAAACCAACCGCGATGATTTACTTTTTAAAAATCACTATTAGTTGGGAATTAATACATATTCCATATTTCAATGACGTCAAGTAGAATTGTACAATTGCTACCACAATCCGTTTCCAAACATTCTTTTTCTATGGACTCCTTGACATGGTCACCCTTTTATCGGCTCCCCATGCCCCCGCCCCCTGTACCCTTCTCCTCCTGAAGCTCTTGTTCTACTTGCTGCCCCTATCGGTTCATCAATCCTGGGTTTCACTGTTTGCTTTTTGACGTCAAACCAACAAGCAAACAGTAACAAAGTAATGTTTGGTGTAGGAGAAGGAGAAGCAGATTACAAAGGGCAAGGGGAAATTTTAGGAGGTGCCTTTGTTCATATCTGGTAGAGGTGATGTCACAGATGTTTTTATATGTCAAAACCCATCAACTTTAAATGTGTGCTGTGGAATGGACATCAAGTAGCCCTCCATAAGGTTGTAAAAATGTAATACTTCATTACGTTCCTGGGGACAGTCAGGGCGATGGCTGACCCCTTTCTTTCTACTATTGTCCAGACACACTAATTTATAGACGAGTGTCCTCCCCACCTATTTAGAAACCCAGACCCAAACATTTGCAAGCCAGCCTCTTGGTTTTATATCCTGATTTTTCTCTGCCTCACATTTTAGGGGCTGGAGCTCCCTTTATTTGCGACATCTGCATACTGCTACCCCTTGTGGGCTCTTGGTTACAATGTATCTAAACAGTTCCCTCCTGCTGGACAATAAAGTTGTGTCCAGTTCGGGCCCATTACAACATTGACTATCTCGCTAGCTCTGCCACTGTAGTGCTCTCTTCTCAGGAAGAGAAGGAGGCAAGAGCCTACTTGGTAGTTTGTAAAGATGACAAGGTCGAATCCATTGAACGGACTTAGAAAAGGGCCTGACACAGTCTAAGTGCCCAAGAAATCATCAGCACTCGCTCTTGGCTGCAGGAGCCCTAGAGGCGCAGCAAGTAAGCGCTGGCTCTGCTGCCAGGCAACAGGCTTGTGGTTTACACCCATGAGTGCCCCGTGGGAGAAAGTCCTGGTGATCCACTGCTAAGAAGATGGCCCTGCCCTCAAGTCCATTCAGACTCACCCTATAGGACAGTAGTAGGACCACCCCCTCCACCCCCCAGAGCTGTACATCATGACAGAGCACACCTTGCTCCAGCAGTTTCAACCGCCAGTGTCCTCAGTCAGCAGCCAGATGCTTCACCTGCTGTTGCTGCTCGGCCCTTTTCCTATGAGTTGCAATCCATTGGAGAGTTCGGAACAACAAGCCCAACAGCATAGTTGGGTGAATTCCTAAAAGGGGCTGGCTCTGCTGGTTCACATTCCCAGTGTTTCCAACAGGGCCTGCAGGGTATGGTCTCTCTCTGTCTCTCTCTCTTTTTGGTGTTCTGCTCCAGTATTTGTGCAAGATAGATAAGAGGGTGGGGCAGGGAGCACCCAGTTGAAGCTGAGCAGAGCATCATTACACAGACTGAGAACAATGGACAGTATGTACGCACAGCCACACACGCAGGCAGCTCCCGGAACTAGAGTGGCTCGGGAACATCAGGTGCTGTTGGGGGCTGAGCCGCTTGGAATGGGCCTGCTCGGATCTGGCTCCCTTAGCCAGCCTAGTCCCTTACCTCAGTCCCTTCTGGTCTGGCCATGGAATACAGAACAAGCAATGCTCTAGATGCTGGGACCAATGGGCTCTTTAGAGCAGTGCTTCCCACAGCTAGGGAGACCACCCAGCGGGGGAGACTGGAATAATCCTGGGGAGTTGCAAAAAACCTACATTTTACTGTGGATGATGGGCTAGAATATAAAAGTTTTTAATTGTCTTCCTGAAAAGGGGGCATTAGGCCAAATAGGTTTGGAATCCTGTGTTTCAGAGCACGGTAAACAAGGCCAGAAGAGTAGGGCCCTGAGGAGGGGGAGACACCTGAAGCAGCATCCCTGTAAGCCCCCCTGTCTACCTGCCCCTTCCAGACAGTCCCTTGCCTTTCTTTCCCTCAGCCCCATGTAGAATGCCAGGCAGTCAGCCCATTCAAGCCTATATTTTTATTGGAAGCACAGTATGACTGGCTATCAAGCCACGAAAATAAAATCAAACCTGAAACTCAATATAAAGTAGTCCAAATTGCAGAAAGTAGATTAGTGGTTGCCTGGGGCACCTTTACCACTCATGTCAAGATCAAAATCATCCTACTGCCACCTGTGGGGGTGGTGGTAGTGAATGACTGCTAATGTATATGGGATTTCTTTGGTGGGGGGTGTGGGATGAGGACACTGTTCTAAGATTATATTGTGGTGATGGGTACAGAACTCTGTGAATTAAAAAAACCCATTAAATTGTACACTTAAAAAATGGAATTGATTCTTATTTATAGGGACCCTTTAAAGGGTTTCTGAGATTGTGAATCTTCATGAGAACAGACAGCCTCATCTTTCTCCTGAGGATTGACAGGTAGGTTTGAACCACTGACCTACTGCTAATGGCCAACCAGTAACCCACCATGTCACCAGTGTGGATGCTATCCTGATAAAGCTGTTAAACAAGAATGCAAGCTGGACCTGCTCAGGATGTACCCAAGGAAGCAGACCCCCTCATTTGCCTTCATTCCTGGTCTATATTAGTGAGCAGCTACTCCGTGCCCCCAGGGCACCCCGCCTCTACACACAGAGTGCTATCCAGTGTTGGTGCGGGTTATACTAAGCAGAAAGGCCCTTTAAGGCCCGGAGGGGGGTAGTAGGGAAAGACCTTTAAGGTCAGCCTGGAATAAGTGGTGTGTTTCTAAAGTGGTGTAATAATATTGCCCAATCAAATGAGAGAGATCAAAGGGTTTAATCAAGCCGAAGAGGAGGAAACGTGGAAAAGCAGAGGCTTGTGCGGCCAGGCCGAAAATCTGGATGACAGCTGAAACACCTAGCTCTGCACCTGGCCGGCTGTCTTATCACACGCCAGCGTGTGAGCAGTTCTCAGCAACACCGTCTCGGAGAAGCCCCTGCCTGCTCACTGATGTTTTGTGCAGCCTCTCTTCTTCCTCCTTGAGGAAGGTTCTCAGAGAAAACAACGCACACACAGATCAACCCACAGGAGCACGGACCCCTGGCGCTGAGCCAGCCCCAGGCAGCTTCTGGGTGCTTGGAGCACATAGCTGCTCCGGAGGGCTTCCAAGGCTGTCTGTCCCCTTACAGGCGCAGACTGCCTCGGCTTCCTCCCTTGTAGTGGCCAGTGGGTGCAAACTGCTGACCTTTCTGTTAGCAGGCCTCCCCCTCCTTCATTCACCTGGCCACATACATATGTACATATGTTCACGCACACACATGTATGCTTGGACGTAGTCAGGAGCTCTGGGAGTCTGGATCAGCAGGATCTCAGGAGTCAGTCTCAGGACACCAGAGGCCTGTGAGCTACTGCAGGGCCACAGCTCCCGGCCTGCTCACGCCTGCGGCAGGCAGCCTTGGTTGCTGACTCAGGGCAGTTCCCCCGAAGGCCCCTTGTGGTTTCTTGGCTGCCAAACCTTCTGACGAACCAGGATGCTTCCCCGAATGCCTTCAAGGCCACATCACAAGCTGTTAACCGGAGAGAAGTCGACTGTGCCCAGTTGAAGGGCAATCACTGCTGGGAATGTGTGGGTTAAGAAGGCTGGTGGTCCAGTGAGTCCCCTCACCGCCTGGAATTACCTGGGTCTCTGGTGGCAGGCAGGAGTTTGCATGTGAGTCCTGCTTTTCGGGCCTGGGGCTGGAAGCTATCAGCAGGTCTCAATAGGAAGCACATGTCATTTTAGGCCCACGTAAGCAGACACATGTAAACCGTGAATGTTTCAATCAAATCAAAACCAGCCCATGATTGTTAAGTACTGACCGTCTACAATCCACCAGTTACCTGCCTGTCAGCCTGTAGAACTGTGGTGACTGAGGTGTTGCGGCGATGCAGGAATCTAGACCACTGGCGTTTCCAATGCCAACAGGGTCACCCAGCCAGAAGAATGGGCCAATCTCTCTCAGAAGAAGCACAGCCACAATGCTCCTTGGCAGCATGGATAGGCAGACTTCTTCATTTCATGTACTTTGGCCTTGTTATCTGGCCCTGCAAAAGGACCTCCTGCTGGAAAAAGAGGAAGACCTTCCATAAGATAAATTGACACAGTGGCTGCAACAGCGGGCTCCCTAAGCAATGATTGTGAGGCTGGCCAAGGGCTGGCCAATGCTTTATCCTGATACACCAGGAATCCCTCTGAGTTGACACTCATTAGCAGCACCTAACAGCACCTGTGCACAGAGACTGACTCCATTAGGTGGTGGTGGGCATGAGGGGAGGGGAGGCGGGGGTTGGGGATCTACCCCATCCATACTCGGCCATGCCTATACTTGGCCAACATGACAGTTCAGTGGAGAACAGCACCCTGTGGCACCAAGGCCCGAGGTGGCCCTTTCCCCCCTAAGTCCCAGTAGACTAGGACTCAGTGCTGAGAACTTCACAGCAGCAGAGACACTAAGAGATCTCTCCTTGGGATGTGAGGAATGACAGGACACCGGCAGGGAAGCCTGGAGCTGGGCTCCCACCTGCTCCCATCCACCCATGTGACCGGGGCTGCCCAGTGGGTGCTGCCATCTCTGCAATGGGGTGAGGGCCAAAGGCAAGACACACGTGCTTTGTAAACCAGGAAGAGCTACACAAATGCCCGTTACTCCTACTGAAGGATGCCCTGATTTTCATTTTGCTATTTGGTGTTTTTTTTGTGCCAGGTACATTGTCCCCTAGTATCATTTTCTTGTGTGACCATCTCCCCTTGCCCCACTACCATGATCCCAATTCTACCTTCAAATCTGGCTAGACCAGAGGATGAGCACTGGTACAGATAGGAACTGGAAACACAGGGAATCCAGGACAGATAAACCCTTCAGGACCAGTGGTGAGAGTGGCCATACCGGGAGGGTAGAGGGAAGGTCGGGTAGAAAGGGGAAACTGATCACAAGGAGCTACATATACTCCCCTCCCTGGGGGACAGACAGTAGAAAAGTGGGTGAAGGGAGATGTTGGACAGTGTAAGAAATGACAAAATAATAATAATTTATAAATTATCAAGGGTTCATGAGGTAGGGGAGATGGGGAGGGAGGGGAAAAAATAGGAGCTGATACCAAGAGCTCAAGTAGAAAGAAAATATTTTGAGAATGATGAGGGCAACAAATGTAGAAATGTGCTTGACACGATGTATGGATGTATGGATTGTGTTAGAGTTGTACGAACCCCCAGTAAAATGACTTTTTAATGTTATACATATAGACACATTAAAATGTGTTTGGGGGGGACCTCAAAAAGTTCATGGAAAAATGAAAAGAATGGAATTTTTCTAGGAAATTTTAAGCCCTCTTTGCACACGTATATGTATGCACAGGCTTAAGGGCACACATACACACTTCCCTCTTGTTGACCACACACGCTCATTGGCCAAAGTTGTTCACACAGTGCATGTTTAACAGCTCCATTTAGATGCAATTCCTATGCCATAATTCGTCCTATCTAAGTGTGCAATTCCATCGTCTTTAATGTGTGGAAGCTTCAAAGAGTTCGTGGCTTCTGTTGAATGCTAAGAAAATGTCATTTTCCCTGGACTTTCAGAAGCCCCCTCACATTCACAGATATGTGCCAGCAGCACCACAATCAATTTAAGAACTCCGCCTGGCCTTTTTTCCTTTTTTTTTTTAACCTAAGGCCAGACCCTAATTTATGAGCTGGCTGCATAACATAAAAACTCAACTCCACACCCACTGTCATTAAGTAGATCCCAACTCCCAGGGGTCCTGCAGACAGGAGCGGTATTGCTGCCGGAAGGGTCTCCAAGGCTGCCAGCCTTCCAGAAGCAGGTTTGAACTGACCTTTCAGTTTGCAGCCATCCGTGCCCCCCCCACCCCCACTGGCACCACCAGGGCTCCTGATGGAACTGTGTGGGTAGAACTGTATTGTCCCAGTGCACTAGGGGCTCCTTTCAGGGCACGTGAGCAGCCTCATCTGTGAGGTGTCTGTCCTGTCCCAGATGTCAACCTTGGGGGACAACAACAAAAGGAATTCCTGAGTGGTGGAGGTCACCTGGGGTGACTTTTCTCATCACCAGGAATCAAGCCACAGGAACGTGTGCTTGTGCTGCCAGCTCGCAGGGGCCCGGGTTAGTGGACACCTGGCAAACACATAGGCACTACTCTCTGTTGGTTGCAGGGTAACCAGAGCCCAGACCTGGGAGACAGGCTGCCAGCGCTCCCATCCCCAGACGTGGCATCAGGCAAAGGGATTTAGCCTTCAGGGTGCTTCATCTCTCCAGCTGTAAAGTGTCAGGAACAATCCTATTGGCAAGGGGCAGGGCTTCTTAGTGGCTCTGGGGACACCTGGCTCTATCCCGTGCTGTGTGGGCCATTTAGCAGTGTCTCTGGGCTCTACCCACTGGATGCCGGTAGCAACCCCTACCCCCAGTCCCCCAGTTGTAACAACAGCAATGTCCCTAGACATTGGCAAGTGTCCTCAGAGAAGAGCCCTGCTGGCTCCCGGGAGGAAGGTGGGGTGACTATTCACCGAGTTGCTGTGCAGTCAGCTGCAGGGGAACATGATGTTGCCATTCTCCCTAGGCTGCCGGATGGAGAAGACAGACTTGTGGAACTGTGGGGGCGGAAGCAAGATAGCCCCCCAAGCAGGCTTTCTGAAGCCTCCACACATATTAAAGACAATAGATGAGTCATGACACTGGAACAGGAACCCAAGCCCCCATTTGGCCACCATAGGACAGCAGTGGCCGAGCTCACTCCGGTGGGATCCTCTATGGCTCCAGGGGTGCCTGGACTGGCCTGCAGCAAACTTAGGGCCCCATTGTCACCAGGGCTGCCCGTGGCCGAGTCACACACCTTCCTCCAGTCCCCCAAGGGTGCAGCCTCTTGTGTGTCCTGAAACAACCTGCTGTTCCTAAATCCAACCCCTGTGCTCCCTGCCACCCCACCAAAAAAGCGGGGTGAGGGAAAGAAAAAGGGGGTGAGGAGAAACAAACAAAAGGACTGAGTTTCTTTCACACCAGTAGTTCCAATGCAGAGGCAAGAACTCCTTCTTCTGTGTGGATTTTGGCTGCCCCAGCTTTTGTCTCGGGAAGAATGTAGGACGGCAGCAGCTGCTTAATGGACGGAAGTGAGCCTGTCCTGTGTGGAGGCCACGGCTGATTTTAAAAGCGTTTCAGATACACTTGCTGTGCACCCAGTTCTCCCAGCAATGCCCCACCCTCCTTCACCAATGGGGAAGTTGTGACTGGAGCCCAAGGTGTGTCACTAGGGCCCTCCTAGGTGTGGCCCACCCCAAACACACACACTTTTCTTCTTCTTTCTTCTATGGCTTTTAGCCTTTTGGGGCTCCTAATGTGTCTACAAACATAAACCTCGGAGAATTCTGAGTAACCATGGCTGGAAGAAGACAGACAGAAAAGAAACTAACCAAACACACACACACACACACAAAACCATTGCAGTAATGAGCTTTAGAACTATTTTTGAAATTACATCTGCTTTTTTTTTTTTTAATGAAGATTGGTTTATGCAAAAACTTGAAGAGGACCAATTTTTTGTGGGTGGGGAACAGGATACATATTAGTTTTGATTTGGATGAGTTTTCCTGCTTTTGAAAGCCAAATCAAGAGTACTGAGTGAATACTGTACCATCATACATTAAACATGATCGAATAGAGATGGCTGAAAAGAAATGATTGCGGGAAAATGACTTGGTGGAGACACCGGATCAACTGATGTGTCCATGGGGGAGCAGCCTCCCCGGCTTGGCTCGCTCCTCCAAGGCCCTGGGCCTGATGGGTTACTGAAGGGAAGAAGAGTAACAGTAACAGGCTGACACAGACTGTGGGGTAAAAATCCCAAACCAGGAGGAGATCCCACCTGACTAGATGCCCAAGTGTATCTTTGCTCTCTCTCCACTTAAAACAAATAGACAAACTTCTGAAGTATCCATTTAAATGGCCATGGCTATTTTTGAATTTAGATTGCCAAAGCACCGAGGCCCCTTTCCTACTTCCCTTGTGACTCCCTGCCCCTGACAACCCCAAGACAACTCTGGCCACCCTACATTACCTATGCTAGATATTCGCTAAGAGTGGGATCATATGATGCTTCCCCTGTCACATCTGACTTACTGCTGTCGGCAAGATGCTTTCAAGAGGCAGCGTGGACAGGACTTAGTTTCACGTCACAGGGGCTATGTGCGTGTCTCAGCTTATCTACCGATTGCTCTGTGGATGGACATTCAGGGGTGGGAAGGGGATGGAGGCTAAATCACTGACTACAGGGTAAGCACACATTCACTTGGGAGATGGTCAAGGAAACATACAATAAGAGGGAGCTCAGCAAAGATGATGAAGGCAAAGGAAGACACTGGGAGAAGTACAAGAGTTAATGGCAACAGAGTTAAGACTGTTAGATACCTTTCTGCAGGAAGAGTAACAGCAGTCATGAATGGACACACAGAGACTCAGACTGAGTAGGTGTGAGAAAGAGAATGTGTCTACATAAGTATTTACATATGCTGCAAATATATCCATGAATATTGCATACAGGGGCAAAGCGATGAAAACATCTTAACTGTAACCAAGCACTGAGGAGGGCTGAGCTGTTGGACCTGGGGGCTCCGGACCATATTCTTGGTCAGTGGGGTGGGGAACAGGAGGGAAAACACTAATGGCGGCAAAACACAGTCCACAAAGACGATGTTCTTCTCCTACTTCAGCAAGCAGCAACTGGAGTCTTTTTTTTTTTTTAAACCAATTTATTGGCATTTCATTCACGTCATATAATTCAGTAATTCAGTCACATCAAGAAGAGTTGTATGATCCTCACATTTTCTATTACAATTCTGATACATTTTCTACTTCCTTGTACTCATTGTTATTCATGTGACTTTTTAATTGTGGTAAAAGTGCACACAAGAAAACATTCTCCAATCCAGCAACTTCTACATGTATAATAAAGTGCCATTGACTGCACTCTTCATGTTGTACAACCATTATTGATATTCTTTTCCAAGTTATTAACATAAACTCAATGCCCCCTGAGCAAAAACTCTTCTTCTTTCACTCACGGTAACCATTGGTCATTGGTCAAATTGGTTTCTTCTCTTTATTTTTAGTAGTTTTATTGATCTAATACTCACATATCATACACTTCCATAGTTAAATCGCTTTTAAAGAGTTGTATATACATACATCATCACAATCAGTTCTATTGCTCCCTCCATCCCACAGTCATTGTTTGCTTCCCCAATCCCCTCCCCCTCCCCACCACATCCACGATAAACCATTGCATCAGTGATGGTCTCTATGCATCCACTCCTCTGCTTCACCAACTGGGAAACCCAACAGGAACGAAACCAAAACAAAATGGCAAGAAGAAAATAATAATAATAATATAAAGATAAAAATAAAAAGTAAGACAGAAAAGACCACCATCAATATTTAAATAGCCAGAGAAGAAATTTCTGTTGTTGAACAAGCGAGAAATACTTGAACCTAGAACAAATTCAGGTTGGGTCCAGAGGGAGGTCAACTGACCAAATATCCTATTATACCATGGTTCGATCCACCATAATTAAGTTTACAATAATCTCTGTCTGATAGTAAAGCTGTTTAAGTCCCTCAGCTGTGGCTAGAAGGGGTCTGTCAGAGGCTTAATTTGACTAGATAATTTGCAGATGGATTTTGGGTTCCCACTGTCATCCATAGCCTTCTACAAATTAGGTGTTCACAATTTAAGCTCTGATACTTTTCCCTTCATCGTGTGTGGATTTTTTATCATCATCTTTGGATCACCCAGGCTGGTGTGCTTCTTTGAGGCGGGCTTAGTTGATGGCTCACTTAGATGGCTGCTTGTTTGAATGACCCTAGACACTATTCCAATTGATAGCCGGGTACCATCCACTTTCTTCACACCTTGCTGTAGCACCTTTACCTTCAGTGATCTCTTCATGAAGGTGACTATTGAGCAGGACCATGTTACAAGAACTAACTGATTGGAGCATGTACACTGGTACAGATAAAAGCTCACAACACATGGAGTCCAGGTCAGATAAACCCCTCAGGAACAGAAATGGGAGTAACAATACCAGGAGGGTATGGGGAAGGTGGGGAGACGTGGGAGGAAGGGAGAACAGAACCAAGCACCATGTTTGACAAATAACCTCCCCACCCTCCTGGGGGAGCAACAACAGAAACCATGGGGGAAGGGAGACAGCAAATGGTATAAGATATGAAAAGAATAATGATTTATAATTTATCAGGGGTCCATGAGAGTGGGATGGTGGGGGAGGGAGGGGGAAAGAGGAGCTGATACCAAGGGCTCAAGCAGAAAGAAAATGTTTAGAAAATAGTGATGACAACATATGTACAAATATGCTTGATACAATTGACCAATTGATGTACGGATTGTTATAAGAGTTGTAAGAGCTCCAATAAAAATGATCTTTAAAAAAAAAAAGAACTAACTGTTCTTGGATTGGGACTAGAATTATGTGAGAGCCCAGAATCCATCTGCTTATCCACGGGTTATGAACAACTCTGGTTTACTCTGGTGGTCATATTATGAGAAGCACAAAACCCAACAACAACAACAGTAGGAACTGAGATCTTAAAAGCTCATGAGTGGGTAAACAAGTGGCCATCTAGCTCAGAAGCAACAAAGCCCACATGGAAGAAGCACACCAGCCTGTGTGATCATGAAGTGTTGAAGGGATCAGGTATCAGGCATCAAAGAACAAAAAAATAAATTCATTGTGAATGGGGACAGAGGAGTGCAGATTGGGGACCCAAGACCCATCTGCAGGCAACTGAACATCCCCTTACAGAAGGGTCGTGGGGAGGAGACGGGCCAGTCAGGGTGCAGTGTAGCAACGATGAAACATACAACTTTCCTCTAGTTCCTAAGTGCATCCCCACCCCCCACCACTACCATGATCCCAATTCTACCTTACAAATCTGGCTAGATCAGAGAATGTACACTGGTACAGATAGGAACTAGAAACAGGGAATCCAGGACAGATGATCCCTTCAGGACCAGTGGTGAGAGTGGTGATACCGGGAGGGTGGAGGGAGGATGGGGTAGAAGGAGGGAACTGATTACAAGGATCTACATATAACCTCCTCCCTGGGGGATGGACAACAGAAAATTGGGTGAAGGGAGACGTCAGACAGTGTAAGATATGACAAAATAATAATTACTTATAAATTATCAAGGGTTCATGAGGGAGGAGGAGTGGGGAGGGGGGGAAATGAGCTGATACCAAGGGCTCAAGCAGAAAGCAAATGTTTTGAGAATGACGAGGGCAACAAATGTACAAATGTGCTTGACACAATGGATGGAATTATGGATTGTGATAAGAGTTGTATGAGCCCTCAATAAAATGATTTAAATAAAAAACTCACAAGTCACCAGCTAAAGTGCCAATATTAGTCTCGCTGTGGATGAATCCAAGAAGGGTGAAGAAAATAAACACATGGGAACAATTAGTCCAAAGGACTAATGAGCCACACAAATGTCCACAACCCTGGGACCAGAAGAACTAGACTGTGCCCACCTACCACTGCCAACTGCTCTCTATGGAAGGGGTCATATGAGAAGGTCTTTGATAGAGCAGGAGGAAAATGTGGAACAAAACTCAAAATCATAAAAAAGACCAGGCTTGACTGGTCAGTTGGAAACTGGTGGAACTCTTAAGGCTATGGCCCTTAGTCATCTTTCAAGTCGGATTTGGATTCACCCTTAGGGTTCAATTTTCAGACAATCGATAGACAGGTCTATATAGTGACTTCATAACACGAGGGAGGTACACACTCCTTAGAACCATCTGTTATTTGAGATCGAAAGGGCAGCATTTGCCCAAGGTCAAAGTTTAGAAAGCTGGAGAGTTAGTAAAGAGGGAGAAGTGGAAAAGAGAAACACAAGGATGAACTAGGAGGATTGATACTATGTTGTGGAGGACTGCAGTCAATGACCTGAAATAAAATGTATATGAATTGTTGAATGGAAAAGTGATTTGTTCTATAAACCTTCACCCAATTCACAATAAAAAAGCTTTTTTACTTTTATTATTAGTTTTTAATTATACAGCTCTTATCACAATCCATGCATTCACTGTGTCAAGCACACTTGTACATTTGTTGCCATCATCATTTTCAAAACATTTTCTACTTCAGCCCTTGGTGTCAGCTCATCCCCCCCACCCCCACCCCCCTCCCTCCCTTCCTCAGGAACCCTTGATAATTTATAAATTATTTTTTTCATGTCTACACACCTGATTTTAAACCAGGCAGTATCCTCCTGTTCTGTTCCAATGACTGCCTCCTGGTCCAAGTACAGGTTTGACATGAGTCCAATTAAGTGTTCTGGAATCCTTATTCTTCACGACGTTATCTAGTTTGTTGGGATCCATGCAGTTGAATGACTTTGCATAGTCACTAAAACACAGGTTAACACCTTTCTGGTGTTATTCTCTGCTTTCAGCTAAAATCCATTTGGCTTTAGCAATGATAGAAGTTCCATCAGTGTATTGCTGCAGCCATTTTTTAATTACCTGCAACTAAATTTTACTTGCTGTGATTTTATAAAATACACTGTGATATTAATGTTTATTAACTTCTGTATTATGTTGGCTCACCTTTTTTTGTATTCCAAAGTATATTCTTTTACCAAAATAAAGTCAGCAAAGTTGATTTTAGAAAAAAAAATTAAATCATTTTATTGGGGGCTCGTACAACTCTTATCACAATCCATACATCCATCCACTGTCAATCACATTTGTACATTTGTTGCCATCATCATTCTCAAAACATTTGCTTTCTACTTAAGCCCTTGATATCAACCTTATTTGTTCCCCTCCCTCCCTGACCCCACCTCCCTCACGAACCCTTGATAATTTATAAATTATTATTTTGTCATGTCTTACACTGTCTAACATCTCCTTTCACACACTTTTCTGTTGTCTGCCCCCTAGGCAGGGGGTTATAAGTAGATCCTTGTAATCAGTTCCCCCTTTCCACCCCACCTTCACTCCACCCTCCAGGTATCGCCAATCTCAGCACTGGTTCTGAAGGGATCATCTGCCCTGGATTCCCTGTGTTTCCAGTTCCTATCTG
>NW_022111312.1:10770940-10777534 GCF_000313985.2 Echinops telfairi
TTCTGAGCTAGATGGCTGCTTGTTTATCTTCAAGCCTTTAAGACCCCAGACACTATATCTTTTGATAGCCGGGCACCATCAGCTTTCTTCACATTTGCTTATGCACACATTTGTCTTCAGTGATCATATTGGGAACGTGGGCACACATTGATATTTTTTGTTCTTTGATGCCTGTTGGAATATGTACAAACATGGATCTCTTCTAGTTGGTTGGTCAGGCCACTGTCTTCCAGATGTTTTGGTATAGCTGAGTGCTTTTGGTGTTGCTTCCATTTGTTGAAGCATCCCAGTTAGTATTCTGTCAATTCCTGGGGGCTTTTGTTTGGCCAATGACTTTAGCACAGCTTGAACTTCTTCAGCACTAGTAGTTCTTGATCAGACACTACTTCCTGAAATGTAGAATGTTGACCCATTTTTTTGGTATAGTGATTCTGTGTATTCCTTTCATTTTATTTTGATGGTTTTTGTGTTGTTCAAATTATTTTGCCCATTTTTTTCTTTAGTTCTTTCAGCTCAAGAAATGCAGAATGTGTTTTCCACTTTTGGTTTTCTAATTTCAGATCTTTGCACATTTCATTATACTACTTTGTTTTTTTGCACCACACTTTGAAATCTTCTGTCAGTTTTTCACACAAGTGGGATTAACTGCAGGGCGGAGAGACAAATGGCTCGGTTAGCCTCGCCTTTCTTGTCTCTCGCTCTTTGATCATAGGACCAGTGTGTGGCTACCAGTTCTGTGCCGCAATTTGCAGGCTACACTACCTGTGGGACGCCTAGCCTGTGAACTGTGTCGCTGTAAATTGAGGTCCCTTTAAGACATCTCTGGAGCTGGGGACCTGGCTGACAGTTGGTGACCTGCGTTGTGATTGGCTGCTGTGCTGACATAGCCTAGCTCTCTCTATAGATAGAGGAAGACCTGGCAGCAGACAAGACTTGAAGGACTGCTAGTGTCTCATGACTCTCTCTCAAGGGAGTGAGTTGCACTGAGCCCTTTGTACTGCTTTATAATTTAACTGTTCATTTCTTGTATTATACATTTATTTGTATATGATTTAATGGTTCATTTCTTGTGTTATATATCTAATTATCTTTATAAATATATTAAATTATCAGCAATTGGTTTTATCTCTCTAGAGAACCCCATCTAACACATTCATCATCTCTTCCATTCACTGTAGCTACTCTACATTCAGTAGCAAATCTCAGAGTTTTTTCTGGTCTTTTTAATAATGTTTTGCTTTCTTCATGCATGATGTCCTTGATATCATCCCACGACTCTTCTGGTATTTGGTCATTGTTTTCATCATTAGATGCCATCACATTGGTCCCAACTTATAGCGGCCCTATGTACAACAGAAGGAAACAATGCCCAGTCCAATGACAGCCTCACAATTATGTTCAAACCCATATGTAGCAGACACTGCGTCAATCTATCTTGTTAAGAGTCATCTTTTTTTAATATATACCCTTCTACTTTACCAAGTATGATGTCCTTTTCCAGGGATTGTTTTTTTCTGACATGTCCAAAGTACGTGACACAAAATTTTACTATCCTCGCTTCAAAGGAACATTCTGGCTGTTCTTTCAAGGCAGATTTACTTGTTCTAGCAGTCCAGGTACTTTCCATAGTCTTCACCAGCACCCTAATTCAAATGCGTCAATTCTGCAGTCTTCATTATTAATTTGTCAATTCTCACATGCATACGATGTGATTGAAAACATGGCAGCTTGAGTCAGGAACACCTTAGTCCTCAATATGACATCCTTGTTCTTCGACATTTAAAAAGGTCTTATGCGGCAGATGGGTCCAATGCAATAGGTTATTTGTTCTCATGACTGCTGCTTCCATGAACAATGTGGATCCAAGCAAGATGAAATCCTTGACAACTTCAATCTTTCTGTTCATTGTGATGCTGTCTATTGATCTAATTGTGAAGATTTTTGTGTTCTTTACATTCAGTTGTAATCCATACTGAAAGCTATAGTCCTTGATCTTCATTAGCAAGTGCTTCAAGCGCTTCTCACTCTCAGCATATTGCAGTCTGTTAATAATTCTTCCAATCTGCATACTTCTTCATATAGTCCAGCTTCTCAAATGAATATGGTGAAAAGATACAATCTACACTCCTAATGCATACCTTTCCTGATTTTAAACCATGCAGTAGTCCCTTGTCTTTTTTTTAAATCAATTTATTGGGGCTCATATAATTCATCACAATACATAGATCAAGTCCCTTGTCTTAATGACCACCTCTTGGCAGTCATTTGTGTTCCATTGTATCAGATCTATTTTGGAGGTGGTCTTTAAATTCAGATAGGATAAACTGAGACCCATACTTTGACTGTGATGGGCTTGCTTTAATTTTCTTCGGCTTCAACTTGCATTTGCATCTGAGCAATTGATGGTCATGGGCCATGGCCTTATTTTAACTGATGATATTGAACTTCTCTGTAATCTCTTTTAACAGCTATAGTTGATTTGATTTCTGTTCTATTTCATCTGATGGAGTTCACATGAATTGTCCCCATTTGTTGTTGAATAAGGTTATTTACAAATAATTAAGTGATTAACCTTACAAAATTCTATCTAGGGGTTTTTAGGTCATTTCTGTCACCATAACCAACTATCGAGTCATTGTTTCCCATCCCAATCACCAGTAATTAGCAATACATCTTGAGTGCATTTAAAAAAATCAATTTTAGACTGTAAAAGTTGGTAAAAAAATCTTTACCTTCTCCAGCTTTGACATTAGTGGCTGGTGCATAAATTTGAAGAACCATCATATTAACTGGTCTTTGTAAGTGTATAGATCTTATTGCTGACAGCATTATACTTTGTAGGTCTTGAAATGTTCTTTTTGGTGATGAATGGAATGCCATCCTATTTCCATTGATCATTCTTTGCACAGTACACTATGTGATTCTCTAAATCAAAGTGGCCAATACAGTCCTCAGCTCACTAACACATAGGATATCAATCTTTATGTGTTCCATTTCATTTCTTATTACTTCCAACATTCCTATATTCATCTTTTCTACACCCAGATTCAAATTACTAATGGCTATCTGTGGCTGCTGCTTCTCCTTTGGAGTGATCCCACATCAGGAAATGAAGGTCCAGAAAGCCCCACGCCATCCACATCATTAAAGTCAATTCTACTTTGAGGAGGCAGCTTTTCTTTTCCTTTTTAAATTAATAAATCATTTTTATTGGGGGATCTTATAGCTCTTATAACAACCCATACAACAACTGTATTGAACACATTTGTATGTTGCCATCATAATTTTCAAAATATTTTCTGCTTGAGCCCTTCATAGTAGGTATGTTTTTCCTCCCTTCCCCACCCTCATGAACCCCTGATAAATTATAAATTATTATTATTTTCATAACTTACACCATCCACTATCTCCCTTTGCCCATGTTTCTGGTGTTCGGCCTCCTGGGGGCAGGGTGTTAGATGTCAATCACTGTAGTTGGTTCCCCCTCCCCTTCCCCCTAGCCTCCTGGTGTTGCTACTCCCCCATTACTGTTCCTCAGGGGTTTATCTGTCCTGGATTCCTTGTGTCCAGAGCTCTTATCTATATCAGTGTACAAGCGTACATGCTCCAGTCTAGCCGGATTTTTAAGGTAGAATGGGATCATGATAGTGAGGTGGAGGAAGCATTAAAGAACTAGAGGAATGTTGTGTGTTCCGTGCTATGCTGCACCCTGGCTGACTTGTTCCTTCCTTGTGACCCTACTGTGAGGGAATGTCCAATTGCCTACAGATGACCTTTGGGTCTCCACTCCACTCCCCACCCCCCTGTTCATATTGATAGGTTTGTTTTGGGTCTTCTGATGCCTGGTACCTGATCTTGTCAACACTTTGTGATCACATAGGCTGGTGCGCTTCTTCCATGTGGCTTGTTGCGCTCTGCTCGATGGCCATTTGTTTATTCTCAAGCCTTTTAAGACTCCAGATGCTATAATAGCGGGCACCATCAGCTTTCTTCCTCACATTTGCTTATGCACCTATTTTGACTTCAGTGATTGTGTCAGGAAGGTGAGCACCATGGAATGCCAGGTTATTAGAACAAAGTGTTCTTGCATTGAGGGAGTACTTGAGTAAAGACCCAATGCCCATCAGGAGGCAACTTTTCCCCAGTTGTATTCTGAGTACTTTCCGATCTGAGAGGCTCATCTTCTGGCACTATATCAGACAATGTTCCTCTGCTATTCCTACAGTTTTTGCTGGTCTTTTTTTAAAAGAAATAGATCACCAAGTTCTTCTTCCTCGTCTGTCCTAGTGAAGCTTTGCTGAAACCTGTCTGTCGTGAGTGATCCTACTGGTAAATACCAATGATATAATTTCCAGAATTACAGCAAAACACAAGTCATCACAGTATGATAATCTTTAGATGACTCAGCAATTCCATTTTTAAAACTCTACCAAAGAGAAATGAAGACATATGTCCAAATGAAGAAGCTATGTTTATAAATGCTCCCAGAGACATTATTCATATTAGCCCCAAACTAGAAGAAAACTAATATGTTCACCAGTTGGCAAACAGAGGGATACACAAAATGTGATCCATCCGTACAACGGGACACTACTTAGTAGCTATAGGAAGGAATGACAAATGATGTAACATGGATAAGCCTCAAAAACATGTTAAGTGGAAGAATCCCAAATCAAAAGACCACATATTGTTATTCCATTTACAGGAAATGGTTGCACACACACACAGAGCCACCTGTAAAGAGGCTGGTTAAAAAAAGAGAGTAAGAAATATCCACAACAGGTAAATCCATGAGAGGCATCTTCTTGGGGTGATGGAAATGCTCTGAAATCAGTGATGATGCGTCTGTAAGTGTACTTAAAGTCATCCAATTATCCACCTAAAATGGGTGTAATCTACATTCGGGAGCTTCAAAAACCTCGTGGAAAAATTCCATTTTTTTAATGAAATGGTTTGAAGTCCTCTCCTCTGTGATGTTATCAATAAGGCCCTTACAAACGTTAAGTGGTGAGAACTTGACCTCTTCTGGCCCACCTGAAATCAAGTTCAGCTGTCAGCTTCAGGCCTTCTAATTCTGCTTCCCTTTTTTTTTTTTGGTCTGCGTGGAGTTTGGTCCTAAGATTGAATTTGGAGACCTTGATCCTAGATATGGCTGTCCAATCATTAAACCAGAGAAAGTTGATTGTATTTCTATTATAGTTCTTTCATCCCGCCCCCCTCCCCCACATTTAACATTTTAGTCCCAATTCCCTTTGGGTTAATTTTTAAAAGATTTTTAACCGTTGGTTTAAAGGAATGCCTTAGATAGCGGGAGGGATGTAAAGTAAAGTTGATTTCCTACTTTGTAATGTTTGCAGAATACAGTGGTCAGTTTTTTGCTTGGACAATCTAAGAGATTAATTTCATGTTGGGGACTGGAGATATCCAGTTTAATCATTCTCCAGGGTTTTCCATGCCTTTTAGTGTGTGTTTAACCCTACGAGTCGGGATCAACTCTACCGCAGTAAGTTTAAAAAAAAACACAAACATTTCCTGAAAGTTTTTTAAAAAAACTATATTCTTTGCTCAAAAGTTACCTCTTGCTTCCAGTTTAATTGTTAACACGTGTCCCCCCCTCCCCCCACCAAACAACGAACTACTTACTGTGCTGGCAGGTGCAACTTTTAAGTTAAAGTAAAACTTCAGAAGGGGCCAGGGTCTAAAGTTCGCACATTCCTGTGAGGTCTGCTGTGTCTCCAGCGAGGGAGACCCTATCATCATCCAGTGTTACCAAGTGGCGTCCATTTCCCAGAGTCTCAAGAACCAAGGAAAAGAAGTTCAAGTGAGGGAAAAAACGGGTTCAAATCAAGGTCAGGTACCCAAGAGTTTTCTGGTTACCGCGTGGCTGTGGTGGAAAAGTGGGGAAAAGGTAACCAGATGTGGGTGGCCCCAGGAGGCTGCTCCAACCCCATTTGTCAGTCTTGGCAGGGAACTTTGGCACGGCCCGCTTTGGAGACACGCAGGGATATTTGAGGGCCTACTGTGTTCCCAGCGCTGAGCTCCCTATCGGATGCATGTGCCCAGGAGTCAGACACCATTCTGTGTGCTTTACACGTAGAAAGCTAGTCTTCACACTGCAGGCGCTCGTAGCCCCTTGTCTAGGCTGCATCAGGTGGGGGACCAGCCGGGCAGCTCCGCGGAGTCCGAGCGAAGGGGCCGTCTTCCCTCCCGCCCTTCCCACGGAGCGGACCCAGCCGGGGAAGGCGGATACGCCCTTGCCGAAGGGCAGACCGGTCTCGAAGAGGGCGGACCCAGGAGGGCCGATCGCCCGGCCCTCAGCCGACCCCCGCGAGCGCGGCCCAGCGCGGCGCCCGCTCCTCACGTGTCTCTCCCGGCCTCGGGCCGCCTCACAGCGTGCTGCCGCCCGACCCTTCCGACTTCCGGTAAAGAGTCCCTGGCCCCGCGCCTCCGCACCCATCCGCCACCGCCACCCGGTGTCTCGCTGGGCCCAGCCTGGATGCAGGCGCCGGCTGCGACCGCGCGGGACCCCAAAGCAGCAGCCCAGCCTCGTCGCTTGGTCGGCACCAGGTGGCCCGGTTGGCGCTCGCTCCCGCG
>NW_022111312.1:10778323-10782596 GCF_000313985.2 Echinops telfairi
TCCTTGGGCGGCCAGCCCACCCCAGGCCGACGAGGCCTCCGCCAAGAGCTCCGGGCCCACCTCCTTCGCGCCCCCCGCGCCCTGCGGGGCTGCTGGGCAGCGCGCCCACCCCCGCTCACATCTGCTGGCGGGGGCTTGGGGTTGGGGCTCGGCTCCTGCAACGTGCCGACCCCCGCCCCAGCAGGAAATTTCGGGGGCTGGGACAGTGACCCCCGCCGGGGGAGGGTGCACCGGGGAGGGCCGGGGTCTGCCCAGGCCCCCCAACACGTCGAGGGCTGGCCTGGGAAAGGCCGAAGGACCGGGTGAAGGGGTGGCCAGCGGTCTCCCGCCCTCTCCGCGTGGACCCGGGGGTCGCGGGCTCGCGTCAGGCCCTCCCCCTGCGGCGCCGCAAGGCCTCCCGAGCCGCATTGCTGTTGGCCGCCGAGGAGCAGGCGCCTCAGCGCGGGGTGGGCGAGGGCCGCGCGGGGAGCGGGCCGCTGCGCATTTTCGCCCTGCCCCGCCTCAGTTTCTGGAATTTGGAGCGGAGAGGGATTGGCGCGGGGGCCCGGGGGCTTCCTGCAAGGCGAAATGCGGGTGTGGACTTGGCGGCTCCCGACCCCTCCCCCGCATCCAGGCTGTCGGTGGGGGTTGGGGGCCCAGGGGCTCTCGGGGACCCGGGCTTGACTCTGGAGAGTGTTGCTGTGGGGAGGCCGCTGGGGGCTGGGGGGTGGTTGTCAGTTCGTCTTTCATGAACTAAGAAAATGCTTAGTGTTCAAACTGGGTAGCAAATGTCAATAGACTCCATTCCATTGTGGCCTGTGTCCTTAACTTGGGGAGTGCCGCCAGGGCTTACCAAGGGCACGCCACCCAGTCCACTTCCCCTGTGCCCCGAGCCCATCGTGTGGCAGGCCCTGCCATGCTTCCCTGAGGTCCAGGCCGATCTGGCAGGGCCAGCGACTCAGCGACCAGCTTCCTCCTTAAATAGACATGCTGGTCTTTGGAAGGTGGGATCAAGGAGTGGGGGCTCATGCACTTAAGTTTTTGAAAACACAACTCAGCAACCCAGCTCCAACAGTTTTCATTTACTGCACGAGAACTTGCCAATCAGAGTGACTTGGAGCTGATTTTTAGGGAATCGCCCCTTTAAAAGTGGGGACAGTCACTTTTTTTGGGTCCTTACCCCCACAATCTTATAGTCTTCTGTGGTGTGGAACACCCACAAATGCCACCTGGACAAGCATGTTCAGATGAGTGTCAGTTTCTCCAGCTCTGTACATTTAGGATCCTGTAACTATTTGAGTTTTCTTTTTCCACCATGATAAGTGAGAAATTTGAAAAATAGAATTTTCATAGAAATTTTGTTTTCCTTTTCATGCTTTAGGCTATAGCAGATATAGTCACTTTGTTCAAGTAATTAAAAACTTAAGACTTAAGTTGCATTGGATCTCCCTAGGCTTAAAAATTAGATTATAACAAAGAATTTGCTTCAGAGTAGTTGAATGATCAAAGAGGAAATGTTTGAGTACTACAGATCTTTTTCTCTCTCTTGGCTTTAGAAAAACTTAGAACTAATTTAATGTCTTCCTTGCTTTAGGTACTTTTGCTCAAAGGGTAAACCACAGCTCTTATTTTGTTGCCAAATGTGGAGAGTTTTGCTTAATAAGAAATTCATATAATGTGACGTTTCATTCTTAAACAGATCTTTAATTTATATTCTTGAAGAGTTGCTTTAAAAAAAACGTAACTTACTGGGTTCTCTGTATATCAGTTACTGTATCTCACTTAGGCCTGAATATATCAGTAAAATAAATTTCTTGAGGATGGAAAAAAGGGCAGCATTGGCTTTGACATGCTTGGAGATAACAAGATATCCTTGAAAGTCTTGAAGTTTGTATGCATGTCCTAAGTAATGTAGGAGAACATTTCTGTGTATTTGATAGTTATTTTTATTGGTGAATAGTAGATTTTCGTGGCCTTCAGAAATTATTTGTCTTTGTCAGATTTGAGAAGATTGAAGTTGTCTCCCGCCACCCTCCCCACCCCACAGAACAATATAGTTATAATATTAAAATTTGAAAGTAATGATTTTTACCTTAATTTTTATGTTTCCTTCTACCCCACAGTGCTCTTCACTGTATTTTTACTTACTTGCAGTGGTTGGATGTTAGTTTGTCCAGTTTTTCCCCCTTAACATTGAGAGCTATCTCTAAATTTATGGCTTCTACTTCAATTGTTAGAATTTGGGTTTCCACTTTGGGTTATTAGGGATCATTGTGATGCCTTGGACTTTTCAATGGGGCTTTTGGCTTCAATGTAATTCTTTCCTCTGAGAGAGTTCCCTGGAGTGGTATTACTAGGTCAAAGGACTTCAAGATTTTTATGGCTCTTGCTAAATCTGTCGAATTGTCCCGCAGAAGACTTGTGTATTCGCTTCCAATGCCAAGAGGTGGCTCTTTAGAATGGCTTCTTTGTTGTTGGTCAAACACCACAGGGGCATGTTGAACGGGAATGGTGCTTTTCCTGTCCAGTGCACACAGTAAGTGCTTTTGTTAGTTACCTGATTGTTTTCCAAGTGCTTGAGTTTGGTTTTCTTTCCTCTAGGGAATGTTACAATGTTGTCAGGATGCTTTGAGAACTATCACTGTTAGTACTGGTTTCTCTTATGTTGAGCTGTCCACCTGGTAAGTACAGGCATGGATATTCCTGGTGAGTTTGAGAGGTTTTTTTTTTTTTTTAACTTCCCGCATTTATATAAAAGTGCTTTTTATTAGCAGTTAGTCTGTGACTAAGTTAGTTTTTGGAACTTTTATGTGATTTCATGGTACTCTTGAGAATTGTCACCAGTTAACCAACATTTTTTACTGTTTATAGCCCCTTCCACAGTTTAAAAAATAATGTTCGACAAGTCCTTTTACCCTAATTCTAATCCTTAGTGAACCAAGATCCAAATCCAGTGACCTTGAGTCTATTTCAACTCAGAGACCCTTCAGTAGGGGGTAGAATGCCATAGGGTTTCCCAAGCTGTAAATCTTTTAGGGAAGTCACCTCTTTCAAGGAGCAGCAACTTGTAGATTCACATTGCCAGTCATACAGTTAGCTGATGAGTACTTTACTAATAACCCCATCACCCTAATGCTTACCCTAAGTAGCATAACTGACTTTGAGTTCAGGATCCAGGGTGGATGATATATACACATATGTATATTTCTTGAATGCTTTTTCTTGGAATAATATATTTTTTAATGAATAATTTTCAGCTTAATACTAACTACTTTCTCTTGAGGCATTGCAATTTAAGGAAGTATGCTGCAATTTAATTGTTCATCCTGATTCACTTAATATGCAGATATATTAATTTCTGTAGATATTAATTTCTACAAAAATAGAGGGGCCTAAAACAACATCTGCATTTATGTAAAACACGTTTACTAAGGAGCTGCTGTGTACTGAGACACATCCATGTTAGCTATCCACCAAGAGTTCTAATGTGAGAAGATACAATAAGCAAGAGACATTTAACAACAAGTGATACGTGATGTTAGGAGCCCTGGTGGTACTGTGGATTAGGCATCGGGTTGCCAATACCAAGGTCTGCAGTTTGAACTCACTAGCCACCCTCCTCTGGAAACGACGTGGCTGTGTGCTCCGATCAATATGGACAGTTAGAGAAACCCTATGCAGGGTCATCCTGTTGGAATTAACAGGATGACAGTGGGTTTTTGTATATAAGGAAGTAGAAGAACCTGGTGACATAGTGGTTACAAGTTGGGCTGCTTACCGAAAGGTGAGCAGTTTGAAACCACCAGCTGCTCAGGAGAAAGATGAGTTACAGCTGCCGAAACTCACAAGTTATAGCCTATAGGATTGCTGAGTCTGAATTGATGGCAGTAAGGTGGTTTGTTGTTGCTATAAGGGAGTAGTGAAGTGCAGATTACAGTTACTGCTGGTGTAGGGAAGGGACTGAGTTGCAACATTAAATTGACTTAGGGCTGGCCTCATGGAAGAAGGAGCTGAGGGAGCTTGCTATTTATGTTTCTTACCTGCATTAGTTAGCCATGTGGCCTATTGAGATGTAATGTTTGACATTTAAACGTTTTCACCCTTTATTCATCCTTTTGTGTGGGTATTGATATAACTAATCTGGTGGTTATGCTCACAACTGCAGTTCAAATCCACTAGTGACTCTGCTGGAGAAAAATGAGGCTGAGATATGACAAAATACCCATTTATAAACTATCAAGGGCTCTTGAGGGAGGGGAGAGCGGGGAGGGAGGGGAAAAATGAGGACCTAATG
>NW_022111312.1:10783801-10799784 GCF_000313985.2 Echinops telfairi
AAAAAAAATATCTTGAAATTTCAAAAAATTCGTCATAAAGATTTTAAGTTTTTTAGTGGGTTTCCTCCTTGAATTGTAATTTATTTTGGTTAGCTAGTAGTAGTATTTTGATAGCAAGCAAGAGCTGAGCTAGACTAGTTGAATTTCAATGGGAGATGTAAATAGAATTTATTAAACAGATCTTATCTGCCACTATATTTCAAGTGAAAGTACGGTAGTTTTGGTTTTTTTTTGAAGCATGTCTGGGTTCTCTATGACTGTTACCATACTTAAGTGTTATGAGAATGCTGTAGTGGTCTGCACCCAGGTAGCACAGTAGTTTTAAAAGCACTCTATTCCTAACCCCAAACATCCGAGGGTTGAACTCATCAGCTGTTTCATAGTCAAATGATGTGACTGGCTGTCTCAATAGCACTTGGAAATCCTTTCGGACAGGTCTGTTCTGCCCTTTTAAGAACATGATTAGTTGGGATTGACGCAATGGCAGTGGGTGGTCGTAACTTTCAACACTGTATACCTGATTAAAAGAATGCAGTTTTCTGTTGAGGTCTTTTTGTCGTCATAGATGTCGAACTTCAAAAGTAAGGATGTTTTTCCCAGAGAATTTACTTGTGGGTGACTTTGAGACTGGTATCAAGTGTTTGAAAGGTGGTTGATTTTGTGTTGCAGACAGTTGAACCCATAAGCTGATTAACCTTAGTTAGGATTGGAAATAGCTTGATTTCTCGCTTAGTGTTTCTCGATATCTGTAAGCATACTTAAATGAGTACATCCTGAACTACCTAAGTTATTTCTTAAGTATATTTTTCTATTCAAAATTTATTTTGTTCTGTTTGTGAAGGTGCAGATTTTATGTAGTGCGAAGGTCAAGTGCTCTCCATTAAGGTCTCCCTAGCCAAGCACCTGCCCTCTCCAGAGGTGGTCATTCTGTAGGTTACTTCTCTGTGTCAGGCAGTACCTGGGTTGTGAAGAAGATCAGTTCTTATGGGCTGTCTTTAAGTGCCATTTGTAGGTAAGTCAGTACAAGTGCATAGAGTTCTTATTTAGCCTTAATTTAGTGCAGGGATGGGCAGCGTAGTCCTACGGGCAGTATAAGGCCTGTGAAATCAATAGCAGCTAACATCACACACTTCACCAAAGAGAAGCAGTTCCAGCCATCACACTAGGGGTGTGTTCATTAAATGTTTGACCAGTATGGCTCCAGAATGATGTTATAAATATCCAAATGGCCCTTAGAAGAATAAAGGTTCCCCCAACTGCTTTTGTGAAACCCTTGCTGGTGCAGTGGGTAGGCCAGCTGATAAGTTGGTGAGTCAAACCCATAATTCTTATATGTAGGAGAAAGAGGTGGCTGTCTGTTACCATAAAGATTACAACTTTGAAAACAAATTGGGGGTGGGGATGGGGGAAGTTCTTCTCTGTTCTACTCAGTGGGTTGGGTTCACTTTGGGTTTTAGTGCAAGAAAAGGCTTGAAGCTTTTCCAGTGGTCTAAAAGCCACAGGAGCAGCAAGGGAAGATGATTGTGATGAAGGATTTGTTGTGAACTTGGGTTGGTTCAGTTAGTTCAAAGTGAGGGCACATTTCCATAATATTAAAGGGTAAGTCTCTGGTTCTTGACTCATGAACTTAACTGTATTTAAGAGCTCATTAGAGATTTGTGAGTTTGTAAGACCATGGGTGCCTTGGGGTGTACAAATATATAGTCCTTGATCTTAAGCTACTTATAGTGAAATAGAAATAAGAGATATGCTTGAACTTTATTTCACCACAACAGAAATGTTGTAAATGAAAAAAGAATAAGGTATACTTGAACCAGTGTCCAGAAGAGATTTATGTTTGCGATTAGTAGGAAAACAGCTTTTGTTTAAGTGTTGCCTTATTTATACAACATCTGCAAGTTTTGTTTTACATAATTTGAAAAGCAAGTTCTTAAGTCATTGTAGAAAGCTGGTACGGAAAAGCAAAACGCAAAAATGAAAAATTTTAAATCACTTAAGTATTACCAGGGCCTAACCAGTTAGAAATGTGTGTTCACCTTTCTAGACACTTCTGTGTACGTTAAACATGTCTATGAGTGGAACTCTATGATACATACTGTTTTGAGTTCAACAGTATAGATCATCTTTTAAAATATGTATATAATTCCTGGTTAGTTGACATCAACTTGATGGCAGAGTGAGTGATGTATCCCAAAACTAAAATTTTTGAGTAGTATGACAAAATAGAATCTTATTTTAAGAGAAAAGAAAATCAAAACTTTGAGATTAGGGGACTCATCCAATGTAGCATAATAAACTCACAATTGAGCCGATGTCAATTTAGTGACCCTATGAGCCCCTTAATTAAAAAAAACAAAACAAAACAATTGAAACATAAGGTTTCAAAAAGTTTATGAAAACCAAGAGGAAAGCGAGTTTTGGGAATAATGAGGGCAACAAATGCATAGATGTGCTTTACACAATTGATCTATGTATTGTGATGAATTGTATGAGCCCCAGTAAATTGATTAAAAAATAAATAAATAAAAATAAAAATGTTACCATTGGGGGGGGTTTATGAAAAAAACAAAACAAAAACAGAATTGAAAGGTAATGAAATTATTCCACCAATTCTTTGAAGCCTCCTATATTCAAATTTATATTGCCCCACTCTTTTCACATAAACACACCTAAACAAGAGCATGCTACGTAATTTAAAGAATACCTAAATACCCTGGCAGGGGAGACACCATGATCAAGAAGGTGGTTTTCCCAGGGCGAGGCTTATCCATTGCACTATGGGTGTGCTGACCCCTGCGATTTCCCCAATGTGGTAAACTGCATAATTTGTGGTAGTGAGGACTGCGTTCCCGCTCTCCCCTGAAAGAAAAGAAAAAAAAAAAAGAAAAAGAATACCTAACTACAGATCTTCCCCATTCAGTATACTTTATACAGTATATGTTAAGCCTTGAGTTTGACTGATTAACATGGGAAATCAAGGTCCTTTGTGTTTTCTTTAGTCAGTTCTGTTCAAGGGGTCTTCAGAAAGTTTGTGGGGGAAACTCCATTATCTTTCAACTCAAATTTTCCATGATTTTTTTTCATGAACCTTTTGAAACCTCTTAGTACATATGTGGTGTGAACTCTGAATTAAATGTTTGTTCCTTGCCTTGATTGTTTGAAAATTTGCCATAACTGGTAATCTTGGGTTTATTTGTTGTTAATATGTGATTGTATGCATATAAACTTTGTATATATAATTTTAACAAACTTTCTACAGATCGTTTATATTTTAAACTTTGAAATTGAGTCAAGTAGCTTTAAGATACCAATTTCATGTCCTGATTAAAAGGTAACTACATTTTGTGAATTGGGTAAATTATAACTCTACAATAGAGTCTTTGTAGATAGAGCACATCAGTTTGTGGTTTGAAGCTTATCTGTAATTTAATCAGAAGTGAATGTGACTTATTTTTATGAAATACATCAGAACATGCTGTTTTTGAAAGTACTACCTTGGGAAGCCTTATCTAAGCGTTGTTAATGGTCATATTTTTGATCGCCACTTTTCATATTTCTTTTATAAATCATTTAAACGCCTGAACAGTGATCTTTGCACCAAGAGAGGAACAGCCAAAGTTAAAGGTTGATCTTGATTTGGGTTTTATTAGAACCCCAAGCCCACTCCTGTGGAGTGGATTCTGACACACACACAGCAGGTGACCCTTTAGAACAGAGTAGAACTGCTCTATAGAGTTTTTGAGACTGTAAATCTGTACAGAAGCAGATGGTCACAGCTTTGTTCAGAATGGCTGATGAGCTTGAACTGCTGCCCTTTGTGCTAGCAGTCAACTCTTAACCTACTAGGCTACTAGGGCTCCAGATTTTTTTTTAATCATTTTATTAGGGGCTCATAACTCTTATCACAATCCATACATACATCAATTGTGCAAAAGCACATTTGTGCATTCATTGCCCTCATCATTCTCAAAACATTTGCTCTCCACCTAAGCCCCTGGCATCAGCTCCTCATTTTTTCCCCTCCCCGCTCCCCCTCCCTCATGAAGCCTTGATAATTTGCAAATTATTATTTTGTCTTATCTTGCACTGTCTGACATCTCCCTTCACCCACCCTTCTGTCCATCTCTGGGGGAGGAGGCCATATGTAGAGCCTTGTAATCGGTCCCCTCCTTCCAACCCACCCTCCCTCCACCCTCCCAGTATTGCCACTCACACCACTGGTCCTGAGGGATCATCCACCCAGGATTCCCTGTGTTTCCAGTTCCTATCTGTACCAGTGTACATCCTCTGGTCTAGCCAGGCTTGCAAGGTAGAATTCAGATCATAATACCGTGGGGGTGTGGGGGTTGGTGGGAGGAAGCATTTAGGAACTAGAGGAAAGTTGTATGTTTCATCGGTGCTACATCACACCCTGACTGGCTCCTCCCTGAGACCCTTCTGTAAGGGGATGTCCAGTGGCCTACAAATGGGCTTTGGGTCTCCACTCTGCACTCCCCCCCTCATTCACAATGATAAGATTTTTTGTTCTGATGATGCCTGATCCCTTCAACACCTCAGTGATCGCACAGGCTGGTGTGCTTCTTCCATGTGGGCTTTGTTGCTTCTGAGCTAGATGGCCGCTTGTTTACCTTCAAGCCTTTAAGATCCCAGACACTATATATCTTTTGATAGCCAGGCACCATCAGCTTTCTTCGCCACATTTGCTTATGCACCTGTTTTCAGTGATCATATCAGGGAGGTGAGCACACAATGATATGATTTTTTTCGTTTTTGATGCCTGATAACTGATCCCTTCGGCACTTTGTGATCACACGGGCTGGTGTGCTTCTTCCATGTGGGCTTTGTTGCTTCTGAGATAGACAGATTTTGGTTTTAAGGCCAAAAAGAACTTTTGTTTCAGATGGAAGGTTTTTTTAAAAAGGATTTTTTATTATCCATAGATCCAAAAGTTAACTGTAAAATAGTTTGACTCAAAATGCAAACATAACTGCCTGTTTGTTTTTTTTCTCCCACTAGTGTTGGATATTTGTCTTTCTGAGAATAAAGGGATGTTGTTGTTAGGTGCCATCAAGTCTGCTCTGATTCATTGCGACCCTGTGTACAGCAAACCACCTCAGTCTTGGTCAAGCCATCGTTGCAGCCCCTCTGTCAACCAATCCATCTCAGGTGGAAGTTTTTTGGCATCAGATTCCCATTCAACAATTGTGCAGAAATGATTCTGTGGCATGTGAACAGTCCTCACAATGTGGAAGCACTCCTTGTCATTCTAGCCCCTGCCTGCTACCTTCATCCGGTTCCCTTGACCCACCTTGCCTTCTCATCTTTGCTTTTGTGATAGTATAAAGTTACATATTCCTGTTGAGTGATATTTTATTTTACTTGTCATAATTTTGTGGGGCTTGTTAGGAAAGTGTAGTAGGTTATCACAAGTCAGGATCAATAAGTAAACAGTAAGGATATAGTTACAGATCCACAGCAATACCTATCTTCATCTAACTGCCATCTCTTTCTGGTCCTCATCCTCTTGCCCACGTGGTCCCTTGGGCTCTGCTTCCCTGGGCAAGGAGGCCCGCCCACACTAGTCTGCCTTATGGTCTCATTGCCTTGGTGCTGCTCCTCTTGTTCATTCCGTCTCATTATTTCCTTGCCTTGGCCTGGTCGCAGCCTGTCCCCTTTTCCCTCTCCCATGGTCTCCGTGCTATAGTGCCTTTTGTTTCAACCTCTGCCACTTTAGACAGAGATTTTGAGCATGATCTTCCTCCATTGGTCCTGGGAATTGGATATTTATTTTTAAGTTCACTGTGTTACCGAACTGAGTTACTGAGTTACAGGAGTGGCTTCAGTTCTAGGTTAAAAGTGCATCCAAGTTCAAGAGTCTTAGGGGTTCCTCCAGTTCTGTCAGTAAGTCTGGTGTGTGTATGTGTGTGTGTGAGAGAGAGAGAGAGAGAGAGAATATTTGAATTTTGGTTTATTGTTTTTCTGCCATTCTAACTAGGGCCTTCTATTGTGCCCTTGGTCAGAATGGTTGGTAGTGGTAGCCAAGCAGCATCTAGTTCTTCTAGTCTCAGGCCAGAAAAAGCTCTGGTTTGTGTGGGTTGTTAGTCCTGTGGATGAATTTCTTCTTAAATCCTTGGTTTTCCCTTCACTTTCCTTTGCCCTAGATTGGGAGGAAATCAGTGGTTGGGAAGGGGGGATTATTTATTTATTTCTGATTATTTATTTTTAACTAAGTATTACATTTTTCTTTTGGGGCTCATAAACATTTGTCGTGGACCCTTATACAGATGAACTCGTTTTATCCTTGAAATGTACTTGGCAATCAGGGAGAGAGAAGACTGTCCTGGAGTGTGGGGGCAGCTGACAGGGCAGTTCTTCAGGGCCTTTCAAAGCTTTTTTTGCTTTTGCTTCATAGATGACTTTTCACAGATTATTGGCAAGTTAGAGAAGTGTAACTTTTAGAGGCATACATGAACACAGCAAGTATTAATGCTATGTTAGGAAGCTAAGAAATGGGAGAATCACATTTAAAGAGAAAACTACTGCAGTCGTCAATGCCATTCCATCCTGGGAGTTTGGGCTTGGACTGTGTTCCTTAGCTTCCACTGTTGTGTGATACAATGTAGCTAATTGACGTGCTCTTGTGGTGACTCATATGACATGGTTAAATTCTTTATGTTTTCCAAAGAAGTATTTTTCAAACCACAAGTCATGACCCTTTCCTAGGTTGTGAAATCATTGCTGTGGGTCATGATGACCATGTTCAGAAAAATGGAGAATGGTAAATGCTAGCATACCTGGCATTGTTAAGGGAGAAAGTAGTAAATATTAGACTAAAGGCATTGTTAAGGGAAAGAATTGTTTTAAGAAACATGTTTTTGTAATGCATTGATACCATGTTGCAATGTAAAAAACTGCACCTTTTCGTTGGTGTAGTTTAAAAAGCCCCTGCAAAAAAACCCGAGCACAGATTGATGCCAGGTAGAGATCACCAAGGACTTGAGGAATAGAGTTGAAAGGCAAGGCCCTTTCCCTATGCCCACCCCTCCCCCCACCCCCGGAAAAGCGTTGCACTAGAGTCAGAGCCCTGAATTCGGACTTTAGCCTCCTGTCCAGAGAAAATTATTACTACTTTGTTTAAACCAAAAAGATACCTTGCATAATTAACTGGACATTCTGTATTTTACCTGGCCACCCTAATCTAGACTAGAATCCAGGCTCACTCTAGAACTGAAATCTAAACACCACGAGGGACAACCTTGGCTTGATCACTACTGTGGTCCTCATTTGAAAGTATTCATGGCCCTTAGGTGTTTGATCCCTAGGCAAGTTATTCTGTGAAGCAATCTCAGCTTCGGTATCTCATAGATACAGGAAAGAAGCCCTCAGTCAGTGAGATCCTAACTGTAACTCTTTGGGCTGCTAACTAACTGCAAGGTCAGTAGTTTTGAAATCTCCAATCGCTGAGGGAGAAAGAAGGGGCTTTCTATGCCTGTAAAGAGTTACGGCCTCAAAAACCTACAAGGTCAGTTCTACCCTCTCCTATAAGGTTATTTTGAGTTGGCATCAACTTCATGGCAGTGAGTTTGTGTTTGGTTTGGAAATTCTTGTTACATTCTGGCTCTCAGTTTAGAAACCTAGGCACTTAAATTTGGAAGTGGTTCTGATGATTTGGGGGTACATGAACCATTTTTTTAGGGCTTATCAAAATTTTGTATGTCTTTGGTAACCTTAAGAGAGGACCCCCTTATCTAGCCAGAGGAAATACTTTTCTGTGGGACCCAGTTAGCAGAGACTCTGCTTTTTGCTTGTTTCCTGCCCATGCCTGGCTGTGGAAGAGTGCCCTTCAGTCCAGAATGAAGTGTGTCCAGAATGAAGGCCCCGTCCGGGTTGCTGCCAGCTGTCCTGCCCAGTTCTCTGCCTGGCCTGCTGCCCACCCTTACGCCAATGGCAGGCCACCTTCTTGGGTGCCGATCCTGACAGGGGTGGTGGTGGGGTTCTGTAGAGGTTCTGAAGTTTCGTTCTGCCTTAGTTGGGGTGGTGGTGGTGGTGAGAAAAGGGGTACTTGAGGGTATTTGCTGACTAGCTTAGCATGTCTCCCAGTTGGTCTCTTAAATTGCTCTGCACACATACACCCATAACCAGACTAATCTCCAACGTGTTCTTCCTCATGTCCCTCTTCTGAGAAATTTGGAGTGCCTCTCAGTACAGTACTGGTTGGGCTGAGCCCAGACTCTGGCCTGGCAGGCGAGCTCCTCTGTAGACTGAGCATGTAGTGTTTTTCCTTGCAGAAAGTCGACGACATTGCATCCAGTTTGGTTGTCTCATCTTTTTACACACAGATAGGTCTTGCCTCACACACAACCCACGTCCTCTGTTGTATACTGCTTCACATATCTGCCCCGGAAAAATGTAGGCCCTTCAATGCCCTGGGTGGCAGTGGATGCACGGCTGCACCACTTCGGAACACATCTACATAAACTCTCAGGGAGGAGATAGTGAAGCTGCATCCCCAGGGAGAGAAAAAGCTGGAGGTGGGGTCTGTCATGGACATGCTTTCACAACCATTCTGTCATCTTAAAAGTCTGACTTTAACTGCTTGGGCTTTGCTTAAGGCTGTTTCCAAAGCTGCTACTGTCTTCAGCAAGTGCAGCAGCAGTAAGCGTGAGCATGGACCGTGCTAGTCCAAAGAAAGCAATTGTCTATGGTGGAAATGAAAGGCTCTTAATTGAAAGTGTTGAGAAAGTGCTGGCTTAGGACAGGACATTTAGAAGGACAGAAAGCAAATGTACCATGTTTATTCAGTGAATAATAATCAACAGAAGGTAAAGAGAATTGATAGATGAAATGCGAGAACTTGGAGGTGTAGAGTTAAAGGTTAATTTAACTGTATGTAGTTAAAGTGCTACTTCTGGGACTTTTGCAGACCCTCATACAGGGCTGTGGACCCACAGTCGACTGGGTAGAGGGCCCTCAGAGCATCCAGGGATGCTGGAGGGCCAGGAGGGGTACAAGACATGTGTCTTGGGATGAAATTTGACCAGGAGAGAGATGCCTGCTGCCTCTAAAGCTGGGAAGAGCAAGATCCTTTTTGGTGCACAGGTCTTGAGTTTTGGCAAACACCCATGTAGGGACAACCCCCCCACCCCCACCCCCCCACCCACACACACACACACACACACACACACACACAACCAAGGAATTGCCTCATGAAGTTTCATTGCTTCTGTTTTCCTTCTGTCCCTCTCCCTTAGCTCTGGCAATGACTGATTTCTGACTGTTCTGGACAGTTTTTCATATAAATGGACTCATACAATATGTAGCTTTTTATGACCTTTCACATAGCATAATGCTTTCATTCATCCATGCTGTTGCATTGAACAGTTATTTCTTCCTTTTTATTCCATTATATGCATCTACCCCAGTTCAAGTTAAGGACTTTTGAGCGGTTAACCAGTTTTGGGTTATTATGAATCAAGCAGCTCTGAACATTTGTGTGGACTTGATTTCATTTCTTTTAACTAGATAGATACATAGAAGTGAGGTTGCTGGCTTATATAGCAAGTGCTTATTTAATTATAATGCTGACTAAAGTGGCTGAACTATTTTGTGTTACACTAGCAGCGGTTGAGATTTCTGATCCAGTCTCACCAACGTGGTGTCTTGGTCTTTCCTTTTAGTCATTGTGGTGAGTGTGTAGTGATATTTCATCATAGCTGTAATTTGGATTCCCCTAATGCCTAATAATGTTGAGCATCTTTTCCTGAAGTTTGCATCGGCTTATCTTTTGTGATAAAAGGAGTAATACTTGAGACTGAATTTATTTTGAAATGAAGACACTTCTGAATTTGTATTACCTTACTTCTAGACTTAGAGCATCTTGAGGACAGGGACAAGTGCCTTATAAAACTTTGTGTTGACAATTGATTACTTATTTATTGACCAAATGAGCACTGACTTTCTTATTAAGCAGATGAGTTTGCCCTGCCAAGGAAAAGTTGTTTTCTGGTTAAGCATTGGACTGCTAGCTTCATGGTGGGCAGCTCAAAGCCACCAGTTGCTCAGTAGGCTGAAGATGAGGCTGTGTCTGCTCCTGGAAACATATAGTCTAGGAAACCCTGTGCAGTAGTTTTAGTCCTATAGGGTTGTGGTAAAGAGGATTTGATTTTATTGTTGTTAACCCTGTAATACTGAGTTGTTTCACCTTATAAAACCTTGGAGCTAGATTTCGGGTGAGGTTTTCATTAGTGGAGCATTCAACTAGGGAGTGGTATACTATGTTGCTGAGGGTCTGATTCCTTTAAATGCTTTGGCGATGACTCGGGATAATTCCAGAAGCTTGCTCTTGGTCTATGTTTGTGGGAGCTTGTTAGGGCCTCCTTGAAAGGAAGTGCACCACCACAAGCTGCAGATTGTGCTAAGGCTTATAGATAACTAATCTCATTTGATTGCCACTCAACCTGCTGTCTGCCCAGGTTTTACTTTGGTGAGGAATTTAACACCCAGAGAGGTTAAGTGAACTACTCAAATGTATCTATCTAGAAAAAGTGTGTGGGAATGACAACTACTGTACTTGGATATCAGAAAAGGTATGTGGATGTGGGAACAAATGGTGGGTTAAGAGGTGTTACAATAAGCTTCTTCTTTGAGTTGACCAGAAATTAAAAAGTGGAGGAAAAAAATCAGAAATCAGCATTTGTTACAGGGATTTTTTTTTTTATCATCTGGAAATATTTTTTAACCCAATTAGAAAGGTCAGTGAGTAAAGAAGAATTCTGATTAGCAGCGCAGAACAGTATTGAAGACTGGAGCTAGCATTTCTCAGCCAAGTGGTTGAAAAGGTGTGGAGGGAAGGGGCTTTTGCTGTTAGTGATGTGAGAACATGTCCTGGTAATTAGCATTTATTGTGGGCCCTGAGGGCATCACTTGCATATATCTGAGTCCTTGCCTCTTTGGTTGGTGGTGCTGCAGCCATTAAGTCCAACAAGTTGAAAAACTTGAGAGCAATGCAAGGCTTCAAAAAGCCTTTGCTTTTAAAAATGTATTTTGTTGTTGATAATACACATATCAAAACAGACAAGTTAAACAGTTTCTAGTCTCTAATTCAGTGATGTTATTTCTGTGTTTTAGGAGGCTGTGTAAACAGGACACACAAAAAAGTGGGAGTATTCCATTATCTTTTCATTTCTTTTTTTTTCCCCATGAACTTTTCAGAAGCCCCCTTGCATAGCACCCATAGCGTATACAGGGAAACCAATGTGAGGCAGCTACGCAATTTAAATATGTGTGATAGGTGTAAAATGCCATCCACTCTGGAAGTTGTACCTGCTCTTTCCCTCGCCCTCATTTTCTGAGTTGTTACTCCCTCATTAACATGATCTCATTATAACTCTAGTGTAGCTCTTCGATCAGACAAAAGTTGATGAAAAACAATGGCAGAAACAATGCAGTCATTATTGCTAGACATAAAATGGTTTCAATTGCCCAGGCTCCTTAGTGCTGCCAGTTCTCAATAAGTGGGTTTGGATCCAAACATTTGTTTATAGTTCTTTTTTTTAACCCTTTTAATTAAAAAATTTGGAAGCTATATTATACATGGTGGTTAGTTTTCTACACCTGCCTATTTGAGCAAACAGTTGATTGTAACCTATAATTAAATTGCACTAACTAGTAGCGCACTGTGCTGTGGATTAAGGAGGTTTTTGTGGCTTGATGTAATAACACAAACACCCCTTTAGTGATATTGCTGTAGGAAAATTAGAGTTGGAAGAACCCACCTTTTCCTTTTTTCAGCACTGTAGCCCTCCAAAAAGAAGGGACATTAAAGTTGTGGGAATCATTCCTCTGTTCTGTGCTTCAAGGAAATTCCCATGGATACAATTGTTTGTAGGGCAAATAAGCATGCCAGGAGATTGGACACACACACACACACACACACACACACACACACACCCATCCCCCTATTTTATGCTTAAGTACTGAAGCACATTATTTTTCCCACCAGCTTTGTCTAACCCAACCATTGCTCTCAGACTCTCTTTGTGGGTCATCCCTCTTCTCAGAAACCACTCATTCTCAAGCCTGAGTTCCTCTTCATAAGGCAACCTTCCCACAATCTAGCCAGATGGCTAATTTAGTCTTTGTGTGTGTCAGTAGTTTAGTCTCCGTGTACATGTGTGTGTGAGGGGGCATCAAAAACCCATGGAAAACTGGAAAGAGAATTGAATCTTTTCATTGACTTTCTGTATCCCCTTAGTGCTGCCAGTTGAGAATATATACAGCAGTACACACCCATTCAGTATTTTCTACATGTACAACACAGTGGCATTGATTGCATTTCTCACGTTTTGCATTCATTCACAATATTGCATGGTGTGTGGGTATATATAAAAATCATTTTTAATGTTTTTTTAAAAAATTATTTTATTGGGGGCTTGTACAATTCTTATCACAATCCATAAATACATCCATTGGGCCAAGCACATATGTACATTCGCTGCCCTCATCATTCTCAAAACATTTGCCTTCTGCTTTAGCCCCTGATCTCAGCTGCCCATTTTCCCCCTCCCCCCTCCCCCTCCCTCATGAACCCTCCATAATTCACAAATCACTATTGTTTTGTCATAAGTTACACTGTCCGACATCTCCCCCCACCCTCTTCTCTGCTGTCCATCCCCCAGGGAGGAGGCCATATTTAGATTCTTGTAATCGGTTCCCCCTTTTTACCCCACATTGCCTCCACCCTCCAGGCCTCGCCCCTCTCACCACTGGTCCTGAAGGAGTCATCTGTCCTGGATTCCCTGTGTTTCCAGCTGCTATCTGTAACAATGTACATCCTCTGGTCTAGCCAGATTTGTAAGGCAGAATTAGGATCATGATAGTGGGGGGGAGGAAGCATTCAAGAACTAGAGGAAAGTTATATGTTTCATCATTGCTACCCTGCACCCTGATTGGTTGAATATAAACAAGCGACCAACTAGCTCAGAAGCAACAAAGCCCACATGGAAGAAGCACACCAGTATGTGTGACCACGAGCTGTCGAAGGGATCAGGTATCAAGCATCAAAGAACCAAAAATCATATCATTGTAAAGGTAGGTGAGTGCAGAGTGGAGACTCAAAGCCCATCGGTAGGCAACTGGACACCCCCTTACTGAAGGATTGTGGGGAGGAGATGAACCAATCAAGATAAAAATAATTTAAAAAAAAAATCATCTTATTGGGTGCTCGTACAACTCTTATCACAATCCATCCATCCATCCATTGTATCAAGCACATTTTTACATATGTTGCCATCATCATTTCTCTGCTTCTGGTGGGGCTTTCCCACACATATGGCGCTACTGCTCCAGATCCTCCTATTTATCCTGTAGGATCCAGCCCAAATCATCCAAGAAACTGCTTCCTCATTCTTCTCTGTTAATTGCTGTAGAACATAACCAGTTTCCTACAAATTAGCTTTCTTAATTGGGGACTTGATCTGAACTTTTCTGAAGTAGCATGCTGACTTACTGTCATTGGGTTGTTTTGACCTGGTAGGACAGGGTAGACCTGCCTCTGAGTTTGCGAGATGGTAACTTATTTTTTTCATAAATGTTTTATTTATTTTATTTTTATTTTGAAGTCCTGTTTCTTTTATTTTGTTCCTGTTTATTTTCTCTGTGCAGCTTTTCCCTTGCAAGGTTTGTGCATTCTCCATTGCCACATGATGTTCTGCATTCTGATTTGGTGTGGATGCTTTGTCTTTTAAAAAAAAATCATTTTATTGGGGGCTCGTACAATTCTTAACACAATCCATACATACATCCATTGTGTGAAGCACATATGTACATTTGTTGCCATCATCATTCTTAATACATTTGCCTTCTACTTGAGCCCTTAATATCGGCTGCGAGATGGTAACTTTTTATAGGAGTAAAAAGCCTTGTATTTCTCCCTTGGAAAGGCTTTTAACCTGAGGAAGAAAATGAGCCACATTTTCCTTCCCAACTATTTGATAGAAAGTCCCCCCCCACTCCCACCTTAGGGTTCCTTTTGGCATTCCACACTTTACCCCCCCACCCATCTCCCTAGTCTGCATTAGAGAATTGGGAACTTGCATATGAAATTGTGCCAAAGTTTGAGTGACTTGCCCAAAGTCACACAGTTGGTATTTAGCATCCCAGCATCACTCTACTTTGTGACCTTGGGCAAGTTATTCCACTTGTATTTGCATTTCTTCTTCTCTAAAATGGGGCCCATGCTGGTGAAATTAATTCTACCTGGAAAGTACTTAGAAAGTACTTAGGTTCTCAACCTTTGGGTCTCGATCCCTTTGGGGGTGTTGAAAGACCCTCTCACAGGGATTGCCTGATTCATAACTAGCAAAATTACGGTTTTGGAGTAGCAAAAATAATTTTAAGGTTGAGAACCATTGGTTTTGATTCATGCCTGGCACAGTACATTTAAGTTTTATTAGCATGTGTTTGGGGCTCATTAAGGCTGAAAGTGAAATGTTAGTAGGTGTTGGTAGCACAATACAGGTTGATATAGCTTAGCATCTTACTCAGCTTGTAGCCTGTAGATTCATTCAGTAAAACAAACTTTTACAAAAAGTAAAAGTTGAAACTGTCAGACGGGTGGTTACATAGATGATCAGACGTCTCTCCTTTCCCATTGCCTAACTTGGGGTAGATCCCAGGCTGTAACGCCAAGGGTAAAATGAAGGATTGTTCTCAGTGGGCTGAGGGAAAAGCTGTGAAGGTCAACACAGATCTTGCAGAAGGATGAGCAGTTGTCAGCAGGTCCCTGGAGGAGTGGACAGTCCAGTCAGAGAAGAGTTGCTGTAAAGCACAGTTGCTTAGAAACATGTATGTACAGAGAATTTTGCTTCTTAGGGTGAGAGAAGGCTGATCGGAGAGAGCAATTTCTGAAACCAAGATGGATGGTGAAGTTCATGTAGTTAGGGAAGAAATTATGTGAACTTGAAATAAATGCTAAGAAATAAGTCCTTTTTTTTTCCTTAAATGGAAAAAGGACAATATATGTGAGAGTAAAATAGTATAACAAACCTTCTGTACCTGTTACCCAGTTTCAGCTGTTTTCAGTAACTGGCCAGTTTTGTTTCATCTAGTTTCCTTGTTCCCCCATTGACATGAATATTTTAAAGACTTATTTTAAAGCCTGGTCGTGTAGAGGGTTAAGCCTTGGGCTGCTAACCTGCAAGTCAGTGGTTTAAACTCACCAGCTGTTCTGAGGGAGTAAGCTGAGTCTGCTCTCATAAAGATTTATAATCTTGGAAACCCTGTGTAGGTTCCCTGTGAGTTGGAGTCAACTTGATGGCAATGGCTTTGGTTATAGGACGTAAGGATCAGTGATTGAGGACTCATTCTTCGAGCATTAGCTCAGTAGATGAATGCCTTGGAAGGGAGGTAGCTTCTTGTCACTAGATATGCTCAAGCTGAGGACTGCAACATCACTGCCCAAGATGGTGACAGAGAGCCACAAACCAAACTCACTGCCATCAAGTCGATTCTAGCAGCAATCCTGTAGGACAGAGTAGAACTACTCCATGTGGTCTCCAAGATGGTAAAACCATGTGGGAGTGGACAGTCACCTCCTCCTCAGAGTAGTGGGTGAGTTTGAATCACCAGCCTTGCAGAAACTAACACTTAACCTACCACCGGATCAGGGATCCTGGTGGTCACCATCTCAGACAAAACAAATAACAAATCCATTGCCATTGCTTTAAAGGGATGCTGTAAGACAATGTAGCACTGCCTCTTGTAGTGACTGGGGTGTGTGTGACCTGTGGGGTACACTTCCGAGTGCTTACCATTACCAGTATGCCACTCGGTCTAATTCTGTTTGGGGCAGCATGGATGTGTAAAACCTTTTCATGACAAAAGGTTCTGTTGATTGCCTACTGGATTGGAGCCTCAGAATCCCTCTCTACCTGGGTCCTGTGGCATTTGTGTGTTTTTTCTAGGTCAGTTCTAACTCTTCATGG
>NW_022111312.1:10800928-10803290 GCF_000313985.2 Echinops telfairi
ACATTTGTACATTCATTGCCCTCATCATTCTCAAAACATTTCCTTTCCACTTAAGCCCCCGGCATTAGGTCCTCATTTTTCCCCTCCCTCCCCGCTCCCCACTCCCTCATGAGCCCTTGATAATTTATAAATTATTATCTTGTCATATCTTGCCCTGGTTTATTATTTTATGGTAAAGGTATACACAGCAAAACAGCTTCTCTTTCAACAACGTGTACAGATACTGTTCAGTGATACTACTATATAGGATTGTCACTGGCTGATTTGGGCACAGTGGATTGACAGGCCTTTCGTTGACACTCCATTGAAACCAGTTGATAGTGCCCTGCACCCCTTCATGGTGCCTGCACATGAGGAGCATTGACTGATGATAAAGCCTGGGTCTCCCCCACATGGAAGATGATAATTCTACCACTGAATTTAGGCTGATGTGTCATTATATGAGGGGAGGGGGATGGTGCTTCCAAAAGTCCATGGGAAATGGAATTTTGAGAATTTTTCTACAGCCTTTTCGAAGCCTCCTCGGACATAACTGTGTATTTGTGTGTGTAGTGACAGTCTGGTTTGGGAAAACTGAATTACTGGTGTGGGAACTACTGACAGTAGACCTCCCCATGTGGGCGCTGAGAATGTAGTGGAAGCTCATGCAGGCTGACTGCCTTGGTAAGTGGTGAGGAGAGGCACAGGGTTGAGAGGTACGTTGACTGAGCAAGCTTTGCAAAATGGAGATAACAGCTCCATGACTATTATGAAGTGACAGCACCAGGGGTTTCTCCCCACCCCCACCAACAGTTTGAAGTAGTAATGGAAATAAGTTTTATTACATTCTTTGATGTGTTTCAGTTATCAAGAATGCTACTGGATTGTTTATATATACTTGTTAATTCAAGCAACCTATGAAAATACACAGTGCTTGGGTGGCCCACCACAGGGTTGATGATTCAAATCCACCAGCCTCTTCAAGGGTAAAAATCAGGCTGCCTATCTCAAAAAGCAGACTGTTAACAAGTTGCATGCAGCCTCAGAAACCCAGGGAGCAGTACCACCCTGCTCAGAACCAGAATCAACTCTACATACACCACAGTAAATACAAAAAGACTAATTGTTGAAAATAACTTTTTGAGAGTAAATTTGAAAACTGTTCAAAATATTTAGTACATTTTATAGATATCAAATTGCTGTTGGCTTAGAAACAAACAGATATATTCATTAGATTTGGTGCTGCCCAGGATGGTGGCCATGAGCCACATGTGGCTTTGTAAGCTTATATTTCCTTAATTACATAAAATTGAAAACTCAGGCCCTTGCTTCCAGTAGCCATCCTTCAAGGGCTTGGTAGCCATAATTGGTTAGCGACTGTTGTATTGGACAGCAGATACAGAATATTCCAATCACTGCACAACAGGGTTGGTTAGCTCATTAAATTGATAAACTTCAGGAAGAAATGGATTTAGGGGGGTTGGTAATAATAGTTTCTTCTCTTTAAAGTTTACTAGGATCTCACCTTTCTGCCCATATTCTCAAAAATAAGATAGTATTTTGACATGCATATTTTGGCTAAAGGTTAGGTTGAATAAATGTTTCAGGCAGTACTGAGTACAGGGTTTGCTCCAGATGCATGGAAAATTTGTGGGTAAAGATGCAGAATCCTCCCTGCAGGATAGGACTGGTTTTTTTTGTGTCAGAAAGCTCAAAATACTGCCATGGTTGAGACATCGGCAAGGAAGGAAAGGACTGTTGGTGACATACCAAGAGATGCAGAGTAAAAGTGGGCATGTGGATTAACTCAGTTGTTGTGAGGAGTCAAGTTGATTCTGAGTAGTGACCCCTGTAGGGACTGTAACAGGACTGCCCTGTAAATTCCAAGGCTTGCCCCTCTTTGGGGAGCAAATTGCCAGGTCTTTTGTCTATTGGAGCAGCTGGTGGGTTTGAACTTCAGCCCAGCATTTACCATTTCTTCTCATTCCTTGCTGCTGGCTTAGCAGTTGGCAATGCATTCGCTAATGAACCTTATCAAAAGCTACTTCTTGTTGTTGTTAGATGCCATCAAGTCAGTTCCCACCCACAGTGACCCTATGCACAGGTCCTGTGCCGTCCTCACAATTTGTTCCTATGTTGGTGTTTGTCAGAGGAAACAAGCTTCCAACAACTGAAGGGCCAGAAGGTGCAAATGTATGGGAACAGTAAATAAAGATTATAGTAAAGTCATAGAGGATAAAAAAGATAGGAGAGAAAATGAAGGCATCAGACACATTTTTTAATAGTTTTTTAGGGGCTCATATAACTCTTAGCACAATCCATACATACACCAATTGTGTAAAGTACATTTGTACATTCATTGCCCTCATCATTCTCAAAACAT
>NW_022111312.1:10804578-10858304 GCF_000313985.2 Echinops telfairi
GCAAAACCAAGCAACAATATACAGCAAAACAACAAACCAATGACAGAAAAACAAAACAAAACACGAAAGAAAAGCTTGTAGTTAGTTCAAGGACTGTTTGTTGGCCTTTAGGAATGTTTTCTCGTGCAGTCTGTTGGGGCACCACGCCCTGGCCCTAAAGTCCACCTTTAGCATTCCCTGGGAACTCACCACTCCATTCCCATGCTGTTCTGTTGTTGCACCCCCTTAGTGTTTGCCTCGGTGTGGGGGGATCAGATCTGGCAGAATTCCCACACTGTGTCTCCGGTATTGTCCCTGGTAGGGCTATGGGTCAGTGAAGGACGTCATGTCTCATAGTAGGACCGGCCATGTGGTCCTCTCTGTGGACTGGCTGCTCTAATCCCCAACATCGTCCTCAAGGCCTGGTGGACCAGGATGTGCTCCACTCTTCCTCTCTCCTCCTTCCCCTTCATCTGCTCCCTTGTGCTCTGATCAGATATGTCCCTCTCCCGGAGCTGCAGATTCAGTGCCCTTCTTTGAATTCTTTTGGGGCGAGGGGCAGGTGTCCACGTAGTATCAGACACATTTTATGGTAGCATGCTTACCTCAGCTCCTCTTGATGGACTATGCAAACCTGGGAGAAGTGAGAGCGAGCGAGCTTTTACTATCTTGGGACTTTTTTTAAAAATCATTTTATTAGGGGCTCATACAACTCTTATCAAAATCCATACATACATCAACTGTGTAAAGCGCATTTGTACATTCATTGCCTTCATCATTCTTAAAACATTTCCTCTCCACTTAAGCCCCCGGCATTCGGTCCTCATTTTTCCCCTCCCTCCCTGTTCCCCCCTCCCTCATGAGCCCTTGATATTTTATAAATTATTATTTTGTCATGCCATGTCCGATGTCTCCCTTCATCCACTTTTCTGTTGTCCGTCTCCCAGGGAGGAGGTCACATATAGTTCCTTGTAATCGTTCCCTCTTTCCTATCTTGGGACATTTATAGGTAGCCTTAAGACATGCATATTCAGTAATTACATGCATCACAAGATTGATGGTGTCTACATTAAGGTCCCTAAGCTCACAGGTGAGGAAACCTCTAATACCTGCATTGGGGGATGGTGCAGTGGGGGTTGGGTGTCACTGCGGGAAGAGAGAGCAAAAGGATAATGTCTGCTTCTATAGGGAGATACAATCAACCATGGGCTCATTTCAAGGCAGCATAGCTGTTAAGGGAAGAATCTGGGGAAATGATATTTAAAACAGGATAATGTACTTGAACTTAACCTCTAACTTGGCAAAGTAGAGTGGAGGCTTTCCTAGCGTGGAATACCACCTTTCCAGATTCTCTCTGTTAAAAGTTAGGGAATATAGTCCTCGTCATGTTTCCCTCAGTGTTTGTTTCCCACAGCTGTTGAACATTAAAAATAATTTTTTTAGGTAGTACTCATTCAGTTGCTAATTTATTCAGTTAACATATGAGTGCATAGTACTTGTGTGTGCCAGAAGTATTGTTTGGGCGGGGGGGTGTATGTCTACTTTTTAGTAATTGTATATTTCAAACAAACACGTCAACCTTCCTTACATCGAACTTACAGGGACAGAATACAACTGCTACTTCACAGGGTTTCCAGGGCTATAAATCCGCTCCAAAGCCAACTACCATGTTCTTTTCCTACGGAGTGGCTGATGTCAATCTTTCCATTAGCACCTGTATTCTTAACCCCTGCATCAGCTACAGTAAACAAGTATTCACTCAGCCAGTTTTATTCCATCTATACCCTTGAGATATAATTCACATGCCACAAATTCCACTCTTTTAAAATGTACAGTTCCATGGTTTTTAGTGTGTTTATAAGGGAGTTGCAACCATCTCCACTGTTTAATTTCAGCTCACCATCATCACCCCTTCATGCCATTAGCATAAGGTGACCAGACGTCCCGCTTTTTAACAATTTTTCCCGTGTCCTGCGGTGTTTTAAAAAAGCCCCTATTTTTGGAAAGAATGCACGACAAGCTAGGGTATACGGTTTTCGGCTGCCATGTGGCTATTTCACCAGGATTTGAGTTTTTTTTTCTTTTTTTTAGGATATGAGTTTTATCAATGGTGTCCTGCTTTACCAATGTTAAAATCTGGTCCCCTTACATTAGCAGTCACTTCCTGTTCCTTCCCCAATCCCCCATCTCTCTTCCCTACAGTATTTGGCAACCAGTGGCCTCCTTCCTCTTGCTATTGATATGCCTACTCTGGACATTTCATACTAATGGGACCAGACGATATTATTTCACTTGCATGATGGTAGCCAGGTATATTCAGGTTAGACCCTGTATCACATCTCCACAACTGATGAACCACATTTTATTTTTTCATATATGAATGTTTGGGTTTTTCCACTTTTGGGCTGTCATGAAGAATGCTGCTATGAACATTAGAGTACAAGCGTTTATGTGGATATATGTTACTGTTTATCTTGAGCATGTACCTAGAAATGCTACTGCTGGGCCACATGGTCATTCTGTGTGTAACTGTTAGACTGCTGAACTCTTGGAGGGCTGCATCATTTTACATTCCTACCAGCAGTGAATGAGGATTCCAATTTCACCAAATCCTCGCCTATACTTTTTACTGCCTGTTTTTGTTGTTATAGTCTGCAAAAGGAGCGCTGGTGGCTTTTTTGGGTTAGGCGCTGGGCTGATATCCACAAGGTCATCAGAGGTTCAAACCAATCTGTTGCCCTACCTGATAAAGATGAGGCTACTAGAAAGACTTCATAGTTTACAAACTCCAATATGAATTGGGATTGACTTGATGGCAGTGGGTGTTTTGGCTTGGTAATGATAGCTTGCTGCTGAAAGGAAATTTTTTTGTTCTGGGTCTTTCATGGATTTTCATTTTTTATCCAGTCCCACAGACTGCCTTTTTCTTTTGCTGCTGATGCTTTTGGTGTCATAGCTAAGAAAACAGTTTTCTGAACCAGGGTCATAAGATTTGCTTCTGTTTTCTTTTTAGAGTTTTCTGTTTGGGTCTATGGTTCATAACTGAGTTACACTTTGTTCATAGTGGAGCAAAGGTCCCGTTTCATTCCTTTACATGCAGACGTGTAGCTGCTGTCCAGCACCATCTGTAGGGAAGACTATTCTTTCCCAAGCATTGTCTCGGTGCCCTTGCCAAAATTAGTCACTGTAGATGTAAGAGCTTGCTTCTGAATCACCGCATCACTTCCGTTTGCCATGTGTCTGCCCTTTTGACAGCACCATACTGCCTTGATTATTGTCATTTCCCCAGATTCTTACTACTATTATTGTGGTAAAAATGTGCACACCAAAATATTTACCAACTTCCACCCTTTGCAGTTCTCTGATCCTCGTGAATCTTTCATTTTGTGCAACCACTCCTAGCCTTCTCAAAAACACTCTACCATTGTATAGGGTCGCAGTGAGTCTGAATCACCTCCTTAGCAGTAGGTAGAAACTGGTTAATAATGTTGAACATCTTTTCATATATTTGATGGGCATTTATTTTCTCTCAATGTTTTAAATCCTTTACCCATTTAAAAAAATAAAATTGGGTTGCTTAGCTTTTTGTTAAATTATAGACTTTTATGTATGCTAGGGCATCAAAAAGTTCATGGAAAGATTGCCTTTTAATTCCATTTGATAGGAACCCCCCCACCCCCCAACAGTTTTATTGGCAAGTAATTTACATATCTTATAATTCAATAGTTCATTCAATCACATGCAGACTTTTCTGTACAATCACTCCCACATCAATTTTAGAGCAACACCCCCCCTATGGTTAAATTGATTTATGCAATCACATTCCGTTCTTGTTCTCCCTCCCCCATCCCATCTTACTTAGTTACTCCCCATATCTCATTTCCCACCATGTCTTCCTCCCCAACCTTGTATCCCATATATCCCCTTGTACCAATTATTATCATTATGCATCTACTCCTCCTGTGCTTCATAGCTGGGAGATCCAACAGAAAACAATAAAAAACAAAATCACACTAAGGTAGTAAAGGTGAGAAAACATAATAGTATACAGACAAAAATACAAAAATGCATAAGAAAGAAAGTATCCCAAACAATAATAAAAAAACCAGGGAAGAAATTTCTGTCATGGAACCAATAAGAGATATTTGCATCCAGTGTCGAGTTTGATTCAGCATAATCAAGATTACTATGATCTTTGCCTGATAATAAGGCTGATTGAGATTCTCTCTTGTGGCTAGAGCAGATCTCCCAGTGGCTCAGTCTGACCACCTACTCTGCAGATGGGTTTTTGGGCTTTCACTGCCTCCCAGTGCTGCCCATATAATTTTTGCTCTGATGCTTTTCTCCTCACCATATTCGAGTTTTGTAATTGTCATCTTTGGGTCACACAAGCTAGTGTGCTTCTTCCCTGTGTAGACTTAATTGACTCCTTACTGAGATGACTGCTTGTTTGAATACAAGCCTTTAAGACCCCAGACACTATTCCGATCGATAGCCAGGCACTATCTGCTTTCTTCACCACACTTTGCTTGTAACACCCTTATCTTTAGTGATCATTTCATGAAGGTGAGTATTCAGCCAGGGTTATGATGTAAGAACTAATTGTTCTTGAAGTTGGGGCTAGGACTTAGTGCAAGCCCTAAACCCATTCTTGGATCTATGCCTTTATTTTATTTTTGTTTTTCAAAATTAATTTGCTATAATTTGGGAGTCAATACATATGTCCTATTCTATAGTTCAATCATGTCAAACATAATTGTACAATTTCTTGCATAATCATACATGCTTTGCAAAACAGAGTTTTCCTTCCTGGACTTCTTGACATTATCTCCCTCATCCCTCTATATCCCCTTTCCCCCAAACTCTCAGAATATATTTTCTTTCCCGGTAGGCTTAACAGCCCTGGGCTTATTTGGTGAAAAATAGTAAAAACAAATAACACAGCTTCGAGAGAGATAGGCCCAATGGTGATGCATCTTTGAGATACACTCTAATGTAAATGAGCATAAGCAGAATATAACATAAATGCATGTCTTAATACAGAAAACCGGGAGTTGATGTACCTAGACCTTGTTTGTTTGCCAATCAACAGTACACCACTCTTGGTACAGCCGTCTTCTACCTCAGTAATGTGTTTTCCGGCTTAAATCCTCGGTTTACAAGTGTGCTTGGGGTAGAGGCCAGTTCACCCAGTAAAGTTCCCATGATAGGAACTTTTTGAAGCCATCCTCATATTTGTGGTATTATTTTACTCATATTGACAACATTGTTGTGATTTTATGTAAGTCCGTGTCCTCTCTCATTCATTGCCATCAAGTCAATTCTGAGGCATAGAGACCCTATAGGACAGAATAGAACTACCCTTGTGGGTTTCCAAGACTAACTTAATTTTTAAAAATGTTATTTATTTTTTTAAGACTAACTCTTTACAGAAGAAGAAAGCCCCACCTTTCTCCTGTGGAGTAGAAGTGAGTTTGAGTTTCCTCTTCATGGGAGTAGAAAGTCTTATCTTTCTTCTAGAGGAGGAGGAAACCAAGTGTGTCACCCTTTTAGTTTATCCTTTTTGTCTGTTCTTATTTGTTGCTGTGGATTTGAGCTGATCATTTTGAGTTGTTTCTTTATCACAATGCAGCTTTCCTCCCACCCATCTCATTAGTGCCATTATAGGCAAAGTTAACTACATTTCTGTATCCCAGGCTCAGCAGTAAATTACATGCATATTGTTTTATAATTGATTTTAAATCTGCTATCAAAATAAATTTGACTTACAGGGACTTTTAGAATTACATACTTTTTACTGATTTTTTTCTCCCTTTATTAGTGTGTATGAATTTGAGTTATTGTCTGTGATTACTTGCTTTCAGCCTAAAGAACTTCCTGTACTATTTCTTGTAAGGCAGATCTGCTAGCAACAAATTACCTTTGTTTTTATCAGGGAGTGTCTTCATTTCACATTCATCTTTGAAAGATAGCTTTACTAGATACTGAATTCGCCTATTTTTTAAACTTAAAATTTTATTGTTCTTGAGAATATGCAAAGCAGACTATCACCAGTTCAGTAGTTCTACATGTACATACAATTCATTGACATTGATGAATTCTTCCAATTGTGCTGTTATTTTCACCCACCTTCTCTGAGTTGTTAGTCTCTATTAACATAAATTCACTGTCCCCTGATGGCCCTGTCTGATCTTTTGAGTTGCTGTTATCAGTTTGATTACATGTAGATAGTTCTTGAAAGAGCATAGTGCTCATAACAGATATTATTAAGAAGACTTTAGGCAATGTTTTTGGTTTAAAGTTTAAAGATGATCTGAGTGCAATAGTTTCGGGGGTTTAGCTAGTCTCTCTTGCTACAGATAGTCTAGAGTTCTTGAGATTATAAAATTCTGCTCTATATTACCCCCATTTTAATCAAGCTCTTCTGTAGAATAATAGCAAAATACTCTGTAATGGTATCATCCAGTTCTAGGCTCATGGCAAGGAAGCCCTTTGATTGTAGAAGCATTTGGCTGCACATTTCACTTTTTTCCTCCCTGCTCTTGACTCTCTTCCTTCCTCTCTTGCTCTATGTGAGTAAAGACCAATTGTACCTTAGAAGTTTGGAGTTACAAGTACTGAATGCATTGTTAAACTAAATTACTGGGATGATCCATGAAACCATGCTCCTGAACACCTAAACCAAGGAATCTCCTGAGGTGTCTGGTTGTACATACACAGCCTCAGCAGCTTGGTATGTGAGATTCTTGATCGACAGTTATTTTCTTAAATCACTTTGTTGTTCCATTGCCTTCTGGCCTCCACTGTTTTTGGTAGAACCCAAACCCCACTGCCTTGAGTGGATTCTGATTCATAACATCCCCATAGGACAGCACAGAAGTGCTCCATAAGGTCTCCAAGACTGTTTCTATGTACTGGAGCAGGCAGTCTCTTCTTTCTCTCACAGGGCAGCTAGTGGGTTTGAACCACCAAGTTTGTGGTTAGCAGTCAGTGCTTAGCCCACTGTGCCACCACAACTCCTTTAAGGAAGCAGGTTGTTAATCTTACTGGGATTTCCATATTTTTCTTTTACTGCTTTTGAGATTTTCTCCTGATCTTTGTCAGTATTTTTATGACGATAAGACTACTGGGAGAGTTTTTATCCTACTCAGAATTCATGTGTTTTCCTGGGTGTGTCAATTGATACTTTTCAATAAATTTGAAATGTTTTCAGCCATTGATTCTTAGAATATGTTTTCTGTTCCTTCCTCACTTTCATCCTCCTGGTATTCCCATTACACGTATCTCAATACACTTAAATAGTGCTCCATGTTTTTCTGAAGCTCTGAACCTTTCTCAGCATTATTTTATTATTTTCTGAATTACATAATTTCTACAAGTGTGAATTCTTTCTTCTGTCACGTCATATCTACTGTTGACTGTTGAGTCCCTCTAGTGAATTTTTATTTTCAGTTACACTTTTCAACTCCAGATTTTCCACTTGGTTCTTTTTTTATAATTTCTATCTTTTTATTGATGGTGTCTATTTTTGTGTGAGAGCTTACTCAATTCTTTCTGCATAGTTTCCTTTGGTTGTATTTATTACAGTTACTTTGATGTTGTTATTAAATCAAACTTTTAGTTCTTCTCATAGTCGATTTCTGTTGTTGGTTTTTCCCCCCAGCATCTGCCTTAGACTTTCTTATTTCTTAGCATAGTAATTTGTTGGAAACTTAAGACCCAAAACTCACTGCCCATCGAGTTGATGCCAGTTCATAGCAGCCCTGTAGGACAGGGTAGAACTGCTCCTTTGGGTTTCCTAGTCAGTAACTCTTTATAGGAGTAGAAAGCCCCATCTTTCTCCTGTGGGGAGTGGTGGGTGGTTTCGTACTGCTGACCTTGCAGATGGTAGCCCAAAGCGTAATCCAAGACATATCAGGGTTCCTGGAAACTAAGACATTTCAGAGAATGCATTGTAGCCATTTTGGGTGCTGATAAGTTGGAGGCCAAGTCAGACCTGCCCTTGGGGTGTGGAAGTCAGTGCTTCTTCATTGGGCACTGCCACTCATCAGACTGCTTAATCTGTTGGATGTGAATTATGCTGCTCTTGGAATACTGTTCATTTGTGGCTTAGTTTGAGTGTTGTGATTATTTCAATAAGAAGAGGTTTCAGTCATGTTGTAAACTAGCTAATTTTTGCGAGAAATGTATTTTTTGTGACTAATGTTTCTATGATTTCTATGGGGCCTAATCTCTTCCAATGGCATAAGCTTAAAGTTGCATTATGTTACATAATAAAATTCACTTGAAAATAGCACTTGAAATTACTTTCCAGCCACCTTTGGTATTATACTACATTGTTTTAGTGGGAGGGTTTAACCAGGAAGGGCACATGTTGTGTAGTTATTGACAGAGGTCCTTACTATTTAGAACATTCTTTAAATTATGTAACATATTTTCAAATGGTTTTCTGCCCTTGTAAGCACATCAGCAGTTTTAGAGGTGGAGGAAAAATGGCAGGTGCTTTACTGTCAGTCAAGTGTGTTAGTTAAATCAGAAATAGAACTTCTATTTTGTTCCTGGGTAGCTCTTTATAAGTGTGTGGTTACTTTTGTGGTACAGATTATCACTAACTCATGTTTAACATTAGTCGTGCCCCTCCCCCATCCTAGTATATGTTGTTCTTATTTTTAATGTGCTTATTTGATTTAGAAAAGGGTTTCGTTCTTTTGTTCTCCTTCCTCCCTCCTCTGGTCCTCTGAGCAGGCAAACCACAGGGAAGATAAATGTACTTAGCTCATCTTGAGATTTAATATTGGAGAAGACCTCTACACCCATAGCCTGCCCATCACTGGAATGAAATGATATAATATTCTAAATTTGGAGGGAAATAATTGTAGCTGCTGAAATGAATAAGCATACTGTTTTATCTTTGCAGAGGTCGAAACAGTAGCAAAGGACTGCCTCAGTCTACGGTAAGTAATATGAATCTTATTTCTTTGGTAGGGAAATGGTAACTCAGAAATGATCTCTAACCACAGATCAGAAGTCAATGCAAAAAAGAGAAGAATCTTCTTGTTTAGCTCAGAACTCTTTAATTGGTCAGCGTAGTGTAGTATAAAACTATTAGGCTGTCTGCTTTCAATTAGGCTGTATGGTTAAAACAGAATTATCTATAAATAGTATTTTGTCAGACATAATTTTGTAATAACAGTGCTTGGTAAATCTAAATGATTAATCCCCCAAAGATAGTAAACCATCAGGATGAGAGTTTGCAGAGTTCTGTGAGGGTTTGGCTTTGGAATAATTTGCTTTTTATTTTTTATTTTTATTGCTCTATTTTTCTTCCTTGGATAGGGCCTTCTAGTCTTAACTTTTGGAATGTTGCCCTTGAAATTCAACTAGGCACGAAGGGCAGAATGTGTAAGTTCCTGATGGTAGAAGAAAGAAATGAGAAGCTGTCACTGTTTTTTGAGCCTGTGCATTGTTTGGCCAGACTGTCGTCCTGAGAATCGGGAGGACACACATTTAGGTGTGGGGTGTGAAATGTACCATAGAGTGAAGTGGTTGTCCAGAATAGGACAGTTTTGTTGCCCTCAAGCCCCTAATACCATTTTATAGACAATCTTTCCCTCCCTGCTCTCCAGCAACTATTGATTGTTCTCTGCCCTTGTGGTTTTCTCTTGGCATATCTTGCTTTTGTAGTCCAGATTTCTGTAGTTGGAATGACTGATTTCACTTTTGAAAAATGGAGTTGTTTTCTAAGGAAGAAAAAGATGATAATGGTACCAAATCTCATTTTAATACATGTGAGGTATTCTATGCCTACCTGAAAGTTTTGTTTTTAATCATTGGGGGCTGTTACAGCTCGTATCACAATCCCTACATCCATCCATGTGTCAAGCACATTTGTACATATGTTTCCATCATCATTTTCTTTTTAATCATTTTATTGGGGGCTCATATAACTCTTACCACAATCCATACATACATCAATTGTATAAAGCACATTTGTACATTCGTTACCCTCATCATTCTCAAAACATTTACTCTCCATGTAAGCCCCTGGCATCAGCTCCTCATTTTTTCCACCTCCCTCCCTGCGCCATCATCATTAGCAAAACATTTTCTTTCTACTTGAGCTCATTCCCTCCTTCCCTGCGTGGACCCTTGATAATTTATATATATAATGTTTTACACCTACTGCTGTCTCCCTTTACCCATTTTTCTGTTGTCTGTCCCCCTGGGAGGGGGTTATAGTTAGATCATTGTGATCAGTTCCCCCTTTCTCCCAGCCCCTTCCTCTTACCCTCCTGGTATCGCTACTCATTATTGGTCCTGAAGGGTTTATTTGTCCTGGATTCCCTGTTTCCAGCTCTTATCTGTACCCGTGTACATGCTCTGGTTTGGCTGGATTTGTAAGGTAGAATTGGGGTCATGATAGTGGGGGAAGAAAACATTAAAGAACTAGAGGAGAGTTGTGTGTTTTGTCAGTGCTGTACTGCACCCTGACTGACTTGTTTCTTCCTTGTGACCCTTTTTGTTTTTTATTTACCTAAAAATTTTATAACAAAAGAAATACTTTCTTATACGTGTTTATGCCTGTGTGTGTATAAAGTCTGATTTCTAATAATGTCTTCTCATATTACAGATTTCATTTGATGGAATCTATGCAAACATGAGGATGGTCCATATTCTTACATCAGTTGTTGTAAGTGATCAAATTACTGGGAATAAACTGCCTTGTTCTTGTAGTCGAAAGCAGCATCTGACATTCTGATGTGTGTGAATGATTCTCATAGTAACATTTCTTAGATTAAGTTATTCAGGATGATTTAGTATAGACTGTGTAACCCTCTTCTTATTGTCCTATGTACAAAACAATTTGAGGGTTCAAAAAGTTTGGGGGAAAGTTCTATTATCTTTTCATTTTTCCATGATTTTTTTTGAAGTTCTGTAATGGCCTTATTTCCTTGTCACCAAGTATCGTGGGGTCAGAAATCTTTAGCTTCAATATTAAATACAAATGAAAACTTTCAGAACGCTGAAGAATTCTGAGAGTTCAGTGCATTTTTATACAGAGTCTTCATAAAATTTGTGGCAAAATTCCATTGTCTTTTTCATCCCATCGTTTCATGGACTTTTTGAAGCCTCCTCATTAATATCTTTAAAATGTGTAAATACCTAATACATTTAGTGAAGCCTGATGAGCAATGAAAAGTTACTTCCTCCTTCCCTCCCCACCTCCGTGGTTGTGTTGCAAGTGTGCCATTTCTCTGATAATGTACTTGTATGTTTTTAGGGCTCCAAATGTGAAGTACAAGTGAAGAATGGAGGTATATATGAAGGAGTTTTTAAAACGTACAGCCCTAAGGTAATGTTTACTCTGCCTTTTTGTGTCTCTGAAACCCACATGAAAAGCAGCTGCTGCATATTCACACGGCTTGCTGGCTTGTGTCTTCTGGCTTCTGATATAGGGTAGCCACCTTATCACTGGCTATGCTGATAAGGGTGAAATCAAAAGTTTCATGATCTACCTGATTATTAAAATATTTGTCATTTTTCAAGTGTTGTGGACTAAGAGAAGGAAATGAGTTCACTGCCCTTCCCACTCTGATCACCACTAGTGCTCTTTACAGTGACTGCAGCATCAAGGGCCAACTCAGAGTCAAGTGGTGACTGAATGAACAGTAGTCTGAGGAAAAAGGGTGATTACGAGGCTCTCTTGAGAGAGGTCATTTTTGCCAAAGATATTAAAACAGCAGACTGTGCTAAAGCGTGTGTGGAATTTTGTAGGTGTCTTGAATGTTCACTCATGTTTTTATTTTCAGTGTGATTTGGTACTTGATGCTGCCCACGAGAAAAGTACAGAATCCAGTTCGGGGCCAAAACTTGAAGAAATCATGGAGAGTATTCTGTTCAAGTGTTCAGACTTTGTTATGGTTCAGTTTAAGGATATGGACTCTAGTTACGCACGAAGAGGTACGTTTTGATTTGTCAACTGTGCTTCAGAGGTGATTGGATTACTCAGGCAAAAACTCTGCAGTGATAACTTGTTTTTAAGCCTAGGCCTCCTAGAATTGTCTGGTTAAGGAAATCTTTTAGAATGGTGGCAATTTTAATACTTTCTTTTGGAAAATTATTTAAAACTTACGAGGATGAGTATTTGGTCCTTTAAGTAGCATATATTCTGACTTTGTTTCATTAAAGTAGTTTGTAAAGCATTTTCTCAAGTTTCATGGTTAAGGTTACTAATTACACACCTGAAAATGTCTTGTGGCACGTGGTCTGTGGCACTTTCGATCACTGTAACTCAAATCAAACTCATTGCTATTGAGTCTACTCTGAATCATCATGACCCTGTAGGACAGAAGATCCCTGGCCAATAGAGGTCCAAGTCTATCAGTCTTTATGGAAGCAGACAGCCTCATCTTTTTTCCATGTTGGTGGGTTTCAACCATCAGCCTTTTGGGTAGCAGCCAAATACTTAACCACTGTGTCACCAGGGACCTTTTTCATTTATAACCTTATCCCCTTTTGGTCATCAAATCAATTCCATCTCATCATGACCCTCTATAGGGGTTCAGGAAAGTAAATCTTTGTGGGAACAGACAGCCTTGTCTTTTTCTTCTAGAACTGCTGGTGGATTTGAACCTGGAGGTTTAGCAGCCCAACAGCCCATAGTACCACCAGGGACTGTAAATAGGAAAAGACATCAGAGCACAAGGCCAGGAGCCAAAAGGCTCAGAGATACGGGTGGAAACTGATGCTCTGGAGCAGAATTGTTTGGGGTTTCAGTTTTGAATTGATCTTTTTTATCGTGTTTATCTTTCTCCCTTGGAAAGGGCCTTCTGGTCTTTGAAGTAGAACCAAGTGTATTTAATGAAAAATAGAGCAAGGGGCTATGTTTTAAGATTTTAAAACCAGTACTGCAGCTATTCTAGAATGGAGTCCACTTAGTGTTGAATGAGGAGGGTTATGGGGAGACTGCTATGGCTTGTGTGTTCAGTAGCAGGTTGAAGGCTTTTCTTGGCAATCTTGAACTTGGTTCTGGAATTCTTGAAAGGGTGTGTGTGTGTGTGTGTGTGTGTGTGTGTGTGTGTGTGTGTGTGTTCGTGTTCAAAATCTATAGTCAAATATGTAATTCTGCTGCAAATTTTAACTCATTACAATTTGAGTTGCATTATGAGGGTGATTATAATCAGGGATGATGATTCTGCACTGCTGTTGGACATTGACAAGGCACCAGGAAGTTGGAGCCGCCCCTCGTGGACCTCTTGAGTCAGGCTCCCCTATGGTGACTTTGCTTTTCTGGAGGCTGCCTTACTGGGTACTCTGGGCTGCCAAGGAGAGCCAAGCTCTGGTTTTGCATCTCCTTGTGCTGGTTTTAAGACACAGCTCTAAGAGCATCTCAGGAGTTTGTAGGGAAGCAAGTCTTTTTCCGTGTTTGGCTCTGGAGTTCGGCTTGCGTGTGCCTAGATGCACACAATTGTTCCCACCTGGACTTACAGTGCTGACTTTTCCATCGTTTTAGCTGTAAACATTGACTTTGAGTCAGAACCAAAAAACAAGACTGAAATTTTAGGCGATTTTTTTTACTTCATAGCATCTTGGAGAAAATATTGACCATCACAGAATTGGGTACCAGGCTATCTGGTAACACAGTGTGCTTTGTTTTAAAACAGAAAGAGCATTCCTGAAATTTGGAAAGCACCTCGGAAGTATTTGGATAGCTTATTGTTCGATCCCTTATTGTTAGAATTAGAATCTGACACTTTTATGAATTAGAATCTGACACTTTTATTATTTTCGTCTATTACTATACTGTGTTTTGACCAGGTAGAAGGCCCAGAAATGGGAGATCAAAGTTGTATATTTGAGACCTTTCAGTACACTCCTAAAGGATAAATGCCCTTTCCTATAAATATAAAAATGTCCTTTTCTTCATGCAGATAGCCAACGTTGTAGTACTTGCAGTATTTAAAAACTAAACTGGTAAAGCTGGGAAAGGATGTGGCGCCATCTGCTTCTGTAAAGATTACAGCCTTGGAAACCCTATGGCACAGGTCTGCCTACTCTGCCCAACAGGGCTACTCTGAGCCGGAGGTTATAGTGGTACAGTGAATTATTCAGTTGTGGGGTGAGTGAGAGATAACTGAAATAGTACTAATGCTATGAGTATTGCAGCTTTCTAAGAGGGGATTCATAAATCTGTTCTATAATATTACTGTTGAGTTCTGTTTGCTTTTGTAATTAAAAAAACAAAAAAACACCAAACCTGTTGTCCTGGGGTAGAATCTGACTCATTGCAGCCTTGTCGAATAGAATAGAATAGAACTGCCCCATAATACTGTCAAATTCTTTTTATTTTTTTAACTCATTTTATTTGGGGCTCGTACAACTCTTATCATAATCCATACATCGATTGAATCAGGCATATTTGTACATGTGTTGCCTTCATTCTTTTCTAGACGTTTACTTTCTATTGAGCCCTTGGTAGCAGCTCTTTTTTTTTTAAACTGTCAAATTCTTAAGGTTGAGACTAGTCACTAGAATTTGAATGTACATTCTAAGTCAGAATCTTTTGCAAAGTACTTAATGTGTTGTGGTGGTTCATTCTGAAGTGGGTGTGATTATTGTCCAGGTGTTTTTAGACACAAGGCAACTAAGACAAGCTTAACTTGCAAAAGTGAGGTCAGACCACCACCTCAAAGCTTGCATTAGGTGACCTGAGGTGTTAGACTTCATTTGCATTAGCAAGAAAGAATTTACCCACAAATAAAGCCAAATTGAAACAAAGCCTCAAGCAATATAATGCTTAGCTTATTGGTGTTATTTAAAATTCTTTTTTTTTTGGTCAATAGTGAGTGCAGTCCATGTACTACATTGATCTCAGTAGATATTAAAAGCTGTCATGTTCATGAGTATATCAAGCACATTTGTACATGCGTTGTCCTCATCATTCTCAAAACATTTACTCTCCACTTAAGCCCTTGGTATCAGTTCATTTCCCCCACCCCCTCCCCGCTCCCCTTTCCCAAGTTTTTTAAAAAAAATTTATTTTAAACATTTTATTGAGGGCACTTACAGCTCTGGTAACAATTTATATATCAATTGTATCAAGCACATTTGTACATATGTTGCCATCATTATTTTCTAGACATTTCTTTTGTTTGTTTGTTTTTGTCTTTTTAAAAAAATCATTTTATTAGGGGCTCATACAACTCTTATCACAATCCATACATACATCAATTGTGTAAAGCACATTTGTACATTCATTGCCCTCATCATTCTCAAAACATTTCCTCTCCACTTAAGCCCCAGCATTAGGTCCTCGTTTTTCCCCTCCCTCATGAGCCCTTGATAATTTATAAATTATTATTTTGTCATATCTTGCCCTGTCCGACGTCTCCCTTCATCCACTTTTCTGTTGTCCGTCCCCCAGGGAGGAGGTCACATACAGTTCCTTGTAATCGGTTCCCTCTCTCCAAACCCACTCCCAGTATCGCCACTCACACCACTGGTCCTGTAGGGATCATCTGCCCTGGATTCCCTGTGTTTCCAGTTCCTATCTGTACAAGTGTACATCCTCTGGTCTAGCCAGACTTGCAAGGTAGAATTCGTATCATGATAGTGGGGGCGGGGAGGAAGCATTCTGGCTGTACTTTTTTCCAAGATAAATTAATTTTTTTGCATTCCATGGTAATTTCAATATTCTTCACCAGCACTGTAATTAAACGCACCAGTTCTTCTTTGGTCTTCCTTATTCAAAGTGCAACTTTCACATGCACCGAGGCCATTGAAAATACCATGGCTTGAGTCAAGTGTACCTCGGTGTCCTCAAAGTAACATCCTTGTTTTTCAACACTTTAAAGGGGTCTCACAGCAGATTTACCCAAGTGCAATATGTCATTTGATTTCTCAACTGCTGCTTCCATGAGCATTGATTGTGAATGCAAGCAAGCTGAAATCCCTGACAACGTCAATCTTTTCTCTGTTAATCATAGTCCAGTTGTGAGGTTTATGGTTTTCTTTACATTGAGTTGTAGTCCACACCGAAGGCTGCATTCCTGGATCATCGTTAGCAAGTGCTTTAAGTCTACCTCATTTTCAACAAGCAAGGTTGTGTCATATGCGTATCTGTAGCATTTTTGTTAATAAGCCTCCTTCTAATCCTGATACTGTATTCCTCGTCATATAGCCAACCTCTCTGATTATACTTGCCAACACACATCTTGGTGCCTCAGATGTTAGACTTGTTTCTGGGTGTATTTGTCCTGCTGATTAAAAAAATGGCAACAGTTTTCCCCATTCAGATTTAGTTTTTGAGATACAGAATATATGCTTTATACCACTCTTCATTGTGCTTCCTCCCCCAAAATCAGAATCTTTTAATGTTGTTAGCTAGACTGAGATGGACGTGCACGCTGGCTTTATTTAAAGTAGTTTGTGTTGTTTAAGTCAAGTTAGACTTCACATGGTGTCCCTTAAGTCCAAAAATATATTTAAGCAGTGAAAATTACATGAACTTGGATTTTTTCCTAAGTATCCCTTCACATTTATTAGAAACTAAACAGGCAGTTCCTATTTCTTACCTTAAAAAGGGGCCAGAAATAAGAGTTACTGTACAATAAATAAGGAGCTCTCAAGGTCAGATATTTGTACCTACCAGTTGCTCTGTAAAAGAAAGATGAGACTTTCTTCTCCCATAAAGATATACAGCCTCAAAAATCCACAGGAGAAGTTCCACTCTGTTCTATACGGTTGCTATGAGTCATAGCTGACTGGTAGGTAGTGAGTTCGGTACAATAGATATTCAAATGCTCAGAATCCCAAAATGGACCTGTCAGAGTTCAAATTCCTTTATTAAAATGAAATGTTTCAGTCTCTTTATAAGATGGCACAACTTCTCCACCTGTGCACAGAAACTTAAAAGGAAAAAGAAGCTTGGAATCAGTCTTACATCGGAAACACTTAACATGAATTTATCCATTGACTTCTGTGTAATAAAATGTGTTCTGAAATGTTTACTGCATAATTTAAAGAAGAAAACGTTTACATTTTCAGAATATTTATGAAAATTGCTATGAAGTCTTCCATTTTTGCCACTCTAAATTGCCCTCACACCTTCCATATAAATTGTGCCTTTATGATTTTCTTTTTTCTTTTTCACTCTTCTCAAAGCTGTTCTGGCTGTGCAATATCCAACTCGTAGTCTCTGTATATACCCATGCCAGAAAGAAAATCCTTCTAATCGATTCTAACTCAGTGACCCATAAGGACAGGGAAGAACTGCCCCTTTGGATTTCTTAACCTTTCAATCTTTTAGGCTGCAGAGTGACTGGTGGGTTCAAATCACTGTCTGGCCAGTCATGCTTGGCCAGAGGCATTTGCTCCTAGTGGCTGTTCCTTTTCCATAAGTATGTTGCTGTGGATGGTGCCTGGTGTAGTTATTTCCTCCTGGTTCTGAGACACTCAAGAAAGCAGTTACTGCTAGCCAAATCAAAACCAAATCGTGGATTTCCTAGATCGCCAAGGCATGTTTTTCTGACTGACATATCCTTTCAGTAGTCATTTTGACACTGTTCTGAAATGCAAAAACAACCCCAAAATCATAAGTGTGAGCTTGGAAAGATCCAAACGATTCTGATACAAGAAGGGAAGGTAGAGGTAGGTGAAGCTTGTCAGCCCGCGGGAGGCTTTTGACAGACAGGAAGTGCCTTGTCCTCACTGTGGCTGGTGGCAGAAGGGAATACACATCTGAATGCAGACCTTGGCCTAGGAAAAGTGCGAAACCAGTTTCACCTTGAGTCCATTTGAGCTTCTAGTACTGTTAGGGACCAAAGGAGCACGAGTGGCACCATGGGTTACACATTGGGCTGCTCACTCCAAAGTGAGCAAAGTGGTCGAAACCACCGAGCACTCTGGGTGAGAATTACGGCCTTGGACACCCACAGAGATCCTGATTTAATAGGTTCACTAGGAGTCAGACTCAACTTGAAAGCAGTTAGTTTCATTTTGGTTTAGGCAGCCCTGGTGACAGTGCAGAGTAAACATTCATTGAGTTGCTGTCTGTAAGGTTAGTGGTTCAAACCCACCAGTCATTCCTCGGGAGAAAGATGAGGTTATCTTCTCCTATGAAGATTTACCATCTTGGAAATCCATAAACAGGGTCACAATGAGTCAGAATTGACTTGATGGCAATGGGAATGGTTTTGTTTGACCTTAGAGATTCACTAGGTTTTTATGCTAATCGGAGTAGAACAAGCAAGCCCCTTTCTGCTTGTGGGTCACAAAGCCCACTGTCTTAAGACTCCCAGAGGCCCCTCATCCCCATTTGGAAAAGTGGCATCCTTTTTTGTTAAACTAAGAAATTATTTTAAATTTTGCCCAAAATTGGGTGTTTGGTCTTTGATTCTTTCTTTTGGTGTTTGGAAGCTTGTCCATGCTGCCTGCCCTGTTGTGTTATGGACAGTAACACTGCCACCTGCTGGCAGTTCACAGTTTTGCCACCCTTCCGGGACATGAAGAGATTACCAACTGTGAATGCTCTGTTCTGTTGCCTGTTTGCAGGATTGGGGTGGAGGATGTGGCATTGGTGGTACGTTTGCTTGTGCTGCAGAGAGAGATCCTGGTTTTCTGCCATATGTGAATTTAGGACCCCCTGTATTTGGTTTTGTTGTTTACCTTCTTGAGTTTGGGACAGAGTTGTGCATACCTTTGGAATGCATTTACATGTCCTTGAGTTTTGTGGCTGAGAGACCCTGGTGGTGGTCTGGGTTACTTGGGCTGTTAACTGCAAGGTCACCAGTTAGGAACCTCCCAGTCGCTTTTTAGGAGAAAGATGAGGCTTTCTACTACCATAAAAACTACCCTGGCCTATACAGATGAGATGAGTCACAGTTGATTCATTGTTGGTGAGTTGGGTTTTGATTTTGTTTTGTTTTGTGGCTAGGACTGATACTTTCAATTGTAGGCTTGTACATGGGAAAGGTTCCCATGTTTATTTTGTAATTGGTTCTTTAGACCAGAGCACTATTTCTGTGGAAACTCTGCTGTTTTAGCTTCTTCATCACCTGCCTGCTTCAGTTATCAATTACCCAGGGCCTTCCCACCCTCCACTTTGTGCTCACTCCCCCACAACCCTTAAGGCCTTCCATCTTGACTCTTCCTGGCCCTCTGTTCTTAAACTCCTTCCCTCATCTGGCCAGCCCAACTGGTGTGGCTGGGGAAAGTCACAGCATTGCACTCCTACCCCCTGCCCTAATCTCAAGAGTATGCTGCAGGCCTTGATGTCCCTGAGCTCTCACCTTAATGGCTGCCCAGTCCCTCCGTGCTTTCTGCTGTCTATCCCAGCAGCAGCTCACCAGCTGGTTCATCAGCCCACCTCCCTGGTCCCCTCCGTGGCCTCAGTGAATTCATGTGTGGGAAAGACTTATTTATTTTCCTGACTGAGTGAAATTTAGCATTTCTTCCCTTACAAGTGTAGGCAGCGCACCACTAGTTTTAGCAGTGCTTGTGGCTGCAGCTCCTGTGAAACTCAAGTTAGCTGTCAGTCTTACACATGTGGTACAGATCTTGACATACCGAATTCCATTTACTGTCCTGTGGAAGTTACAGCAATAATTAACCAAGTACATATATGACTGTAGCACAGTCTTTAGGTGTTATCAACTATGGTTCATTCTAATTGGTCTCCTTTTATTTCTTGTATGTTTTAGATATTTAAAAACAATTTCCCCCAAATGCCAAAAAGAGCCCATAAATAAAGGGTTAAGATTCTCTCCTGGCAAGACCTCTCCTGCAGAGGGTAGCTTGTACTCTTGGCCTTGATGTTCCTTTCCCCTGCTAGCCCCACCCCTCCAACCCCCCACCTTCCATGTGGGCATCGCCTCCTCTTGCTTCTTTATGCCACATGGGGATTTCAGAAACTTCATGGAGAAATTCCATTTTCATGGAGAAATTCCATTATCTTTTCATTCTGTTTTTCCATGCACCTCTTGAAGCCCTCTTGTACTCTTAACTCATTTAAAATAATAAAGCATATGGCATGTTCATAATATAAAATTCGAAATAGGACAAACAAGCTTGAAATGAAAAGGTAATCTTCCCTCCAACCCCCCGGTTCCACTTTCTGGGCAGCCTGTTCTGAAAGCTCTTAGGCACATTCTTCATGCTGCTCTAGTCTGGCTGAAGCCCTCTCTCTTCCCTGCTTGGGTTCCTGAAGGTGGAGGTGCCTTTCACTACAAAAGACACAACCTTTTCTTTCTCAGGCTGTGTTCTCTTTCCTGTGAAAATACTCATCACCGGAGAATTTGAAAGAAAGGTTTGCTTGCTTCTTGTCCCTGACTACTACTAGCCCTAGAGCTCCAACAGGCAAAGGACAGGCTTCACACACAGTAGGTGCTCAGTGGGTGATAAAGGAGTCCCTTGACTTTCAGCCTGACCCTGACCGTGGCCGATGCTGGACAGTAAGTGTAGAGGCTGGCTCAGGCTAGCCCCACAGTATAGCTGAGAGGATGTGGTGAACCTGTGTTTTTGTAAGAAGTTGAGGGGAAATGCCAACCAGCAGCACTACGATGAAAACAGGTTTTCTTACTGATCTCAAACATCACTGTCCAATGAAAAGTGCAGGCATCTATCGTGGACTTCAACAAAACTTGGCAGGCATACACTGGATGGGTTCTGGAGTTAAGTTGATGTTAAGGATGGATAGAATTTTGACCTGTGCATGACTATTTTTATAGTTTTTATAAAATTATCATTAAAATGCTTGTATGTGTTTATTATGTTAATATTCTACTGTTACTGTAGTGTTGCTAGCATTTAACTTAGTTCACTGCTACTCTGGCCCATCAGGCAAGTCAAGATGGACAAATAGATGGTAGCAGTTATACTCTGATGTGGAGAGGAGGGAATGACAAGGAAGTTAGGCCATTTCCCCTGTATGCCTCCAGGTGGCGCCACTGGGCTGGAGTCAGAAGGAAAGGAAGGTTTTTCTAGGAGGTAACCTAGGGGGTGGGGCTAGCCTCTGGGCAGGAGTGAGGGAGGGATAGATGATCTGCCCTTAGTCACTTAGTTTTTCCCTCTCTAGTCTAGAGACTTTTCTAAATTAGATGTTTATATGGCATAACGTGAAGCCAATGATTAAATCTTTATTATTTCATCTGATAATTTATATTTTTCTGTTTTTTCTTTCTATATCTATAGTCCCTTCAGAAACAGGTAATACTTTTTAATAGTCACTTTATATTTCTGCATCTTGCTCTTATAATGCTTTTGTTTCTTGCCATGGATATAATATGGAATTAATATATCCTGATATATGGCATTGTAAAAATTTGCATGCAAATTCCCAAAATACAATTAGATTTTAGCCAGTAGAGTGTTCTGAACTTAGCATAAATCCTGGTCATGGCATTATACTATGTGTTCAGTGCTCCAGCAGTGGTTTTTAAAAGCCTAACCATAGGTGTTAATAAAATAGCTAACACTTTGAGCATTTATGGTAGCAGGTATTGGTAATACTGGAGAGTGAAGCACCTGGCTCTTGCCTCTTCTAGTTAGTGACAGGGAGTGGCCCAGAAGGATGCATGATGTTTACACACACACACACACACACACACACACACACACACACGGGTGCAGCTTCCTGGGGCACCCCCTCACCCCTTATTCTGTGCTGACTCCTCACTCATCAGTCCTTGGGCCTCTGAATCATCTTTAAAGAGGAACCTGAATGGAAAAGACATATTTAAGTCAAGAAATATCATTCCTTATAGAATCGCACTTTGGTACGTCCTTTTTCCATTTATGCTTTGAAAGAAAACCATAGTGCTAAGTGATAGCATGTGAGTAGGTAATGCCTTCATAAGGCAGGTGCTGCCAACAGAAGCTGTGAAATGCACGTGTAGCATTGGAACCTAGGCCACTTATAGTGCCCCCAGAACCCAGGCTGCTGTGTAGTCAGGAGAGTAAAGCCTCTGGTTTAGAAGTCCCTTTTTGACTTTGTCTAGATTAATGCCAATGTCTTTGAGGTATTTTTCTTGAGCAATTTAGCCTTTAATTTGAACACAGTCCAATCCCTAGTCTTTCCTAAATACTCTCCAGGAGACAGACAGACACACACCACACTGTCTCCTCACCCTACACCTCCTCCCCCAAAGAGGAAAAGTGCAGTCATATGGACTGTAAAAAGCACTAGCTGCTTTAATAAAGCTCTATTTCTTGAATAAAAAAGTTACTATCTTTAGGGCTAAATTTCTAACTAAATGCTTTGCTTTATTTATTTAAACATGTGCCTTTCCAAAGTATTAGGATTAAATCACTATCAGGATCTTAAATATAAACGTTTATCAGCAGTTCCTGTAATGTTAAGAAGACAGAGAGTAAGTCTGTGCTCAGCTGAATGTCAAATGTGGCCAGTATTTAGGGCTTTCAGTGGCTTCCAGCTGCAAAGGGGTGTTGGGGAAAAACAGTGTTGGCTTGGTGGACCCTCCTGAGAGCATCAGCCCAGGCTGTACCCCACCCCTCCCCCAGCTCAGGCTGCTGCTGCACGCATCTCCTGAGCATGCACTTGCCTCTTAGAATGGTGAGTTTCGGATGAACTGTTGGGTGGAGCTGATAGCTAATGCTTCCATTGCCCGGGGTGCACATGCCCATACACTCCCCCATTCCCCCTCACACCCACTGTGGGATGAGAGGAGGGGCCAAGAGGCTTGCAGTGCCATAACTGAATTTGCGGTCTTGGAACTCTTACTTTGGCATCACTCTGCCCACTAGGGACAGTAGTATCCATTACAAGAGAGTAACCTACTAACCCCACCTACCTTCCAGTTGATTCTGACTCACAGAAACCTTACGGGTGAGAACCTTTCTTACACAGAGCAGTTGGTGGGCTTTTTTTTTACTGTCCCCTTGCAGTTAGCAGCCAAGGGCTTAAGCTGCTGTGCTATGAGGGCTCCTTGAATGTAGGTCAAAAAGTATTGCCGTTAGATTCCAGTTCATACATGCCTGGGTTTGTTTAAAAACAAAACACGTTTAAACATGTCTCGCCATCAGTGGATACCCGTAGTAAGTTATCTCAGGAATACACTTGTGTTGCATTCAGGGTGCCTTCAAAAAATCAAAAAGATACTTTTTGTGCCATGGAAAGAAATGATTTTGTGGTCAGGGCCATTATCTTATTTTTAGCAAAACTCTAGGATATGTTTCCAGATCATTGACACTTTGGAGCAAAGTTTACACAAAGGCTACCCCACATGAAAACGTTTCAGATGGATCAAACTTTTTAAGGAAAGTCCTGACCTCAAAGGTTAGCCAAGAGAGGGAAGACTGTCTCCCCTGAAGAGGCCATACTCTAGTTGATGTCCAGAAGTGGGTGGAAGAAGTGACCACTGGCACAGGAGGCTACTGAAGAAGCAGTGCTTATAGCTCACCGCTTCCTGTTTCAAGTGAACATCTTGGCCAGGAACCTTTTGGCCAGATGGGCACCAAGAGCAGGGTGTGAAGATGAACTAGATCAAAAAGCAAGCTGGCCTTCCTATGAGGCTCCTTAGCAAGCTAAAAAAAAACTTAGGACAATTTTATGACCGATTTATAACCACAGGTGAACCTTGGATTTACGAGAATGATCTTTAGAGCAAGATCCAATCAAAACACTGGCTTATCTGAAGGGAACTGCGGGTTTTGTACAAGGCAGAGAGGTCAGCTCTAGAGGTTGTAACAGCTGAATCTTGGGATTCTAGAGGGATAATCGTGATAGGGTGTGTCCCCCCCAAAAAAAAGAAAAGTTCATGGGACAACCATGGGTGTTTGTTGAGAAGTTTAAAGGAAATTTAAAACTACATTATGAAGAAAAGGCTGAGAAAGTTTAGCTGAGGAGTTTTTCATCATAATATACCTTCTCATTTTTCCAGGGTAGCAAAGACTGCCCTGCTAGAATTTTATTGGAATCTTTACAACCCTGATCTTGTCCCTTCAGGCTTCTTTTTGTTTTCAAATCTCAAAAGAATGTTGCAAACGAGCACACTTTGAGTTCCTCACGGATGGCAAGCAAACCTTATGATGTGTAAAGTAAAGAGCACAGAATTCTTTGGTGAAGGGTTAGAGAGGAGGAAACAATGCCTCCAGAAGTGTGTAGACCTAGATGGAGGCTCTGCGGAGAAACAGCAGCTTCACATCTCGATATACATGTATTTTAATGCATGTTCCTATGTTTTTATAGCAATACTGTTCTTATAGCAGTGCCAGATCAAAAGTCCCGCTGGAGCTTTTTTGAGGGAAGCTAGCGAGGCTGTTGATTGTTCCTTCCCTCCCTCTTGGTGGCAGCTTTGCAGCAAGGACAAGCACACAGTGGCCGGGGGCCAGGGCTCCCCATGAGAACCAGGGCAGCAGACTAGTTCCCCAGCCTGTGGTAGGTGCTGTCCTGGTGGTCTGGCCCTTCAAACTGCAGTCCTGTATCGGCAAAGCCTTTTCTCACCAGTGGACCTTTATTTAAGTGGCTCCTAACCCCCTAACTAACTGTCAGCCATCAGTTGAACAACTCTTCAGTGACAGCAGCCGAGGAGGTGAGAACACAAACGAGTGTGAGAGTGGGCATGGGGAGGTCTGCCCCTGAAGTATGAGCTGGCTGGAGCTGTAGACCTGAGTTTTGTATGTAGCAGGATAGCTGTAGGAAAAGTGGGATCTGTGAAAGGATGGCCTCTTAGAATAACTGTAGGACATTGACCATTGCAAATGGACTTGGGTGTGCAAAAGCTAAATAGTCTCCATGTTTGGCTGCAGGTCTAGGTGATCAGTGGGTCCATTAAATGGAGTTTGTGTGGTCACTTTCTGAAACAAAATAATTATTTTTAGTAGGATTTGATGTAACTACATTAAAATTTGTTTCATGTGGTTTAAAATTCTTTGGGAAGCGAACTCCTGACTGTTCACAATTCCCATGTGTGTTTGTGTAGCCAGTTGTGTGGTTGTACAATCTTTCATTTGAAACTGCCTTTTGCAGATGCTTTTACTGACTCTGCTCTCAGTGCTAAAGTGAACGGGGAACACAAGGAAAAGGACCTGGAGCCATGGGATGCCGGCGAACTCGCCACCACTGCTGAGGAGCTGGAGGCTCTGGAGAACGACGTGGTAAGTCTGCCTCTACAGCTAGCTTTGAGCACAGGGCTTCCGATCTCATGATTGTATTTAAGTATATATTTTGTGTTTTTCTTTTTAGTTAACTGTCCTTAGAGCAGCAGTTTAAATGTGTAAATAAATATTTCACTACTGTCCCCAGGCAATAAATTAAGAAATAAAATGTTCTTGCAGGGTTAAATGGGAGTGCTGTCAATTCTCCTGGCTATACCTTAATTAGTTCTTTTTATGATTAAAATAAATAACACAGTGAGCAACTTGCACATTTAAATTGGAGAGTGAGGAGCAGTTTTGAAAATATTGTCCCGAGTGCTCTGCAGAGTACCGCAGCCTAAGCAAGGGTGTCTTGGGCGAATTCTGTGGTCTCCTTAGAGTTGAGGTCAAACTGGGACATTCTAGGCCTCTTGTTGGGGAAGAGTGCCCCTAAGTTAGAAACTGCAGTTCGCTCACATTTGAATGAAAGCAACAAATAAGTTCCGTAGTCTTAAAATAAGCCTGTTGTTACATATTCCATCTTTTTCCATAGCACATACTATGTATAAATCAAACCTTTGATAAAGGGGCTATCCTTAGAATCCCGTGGTTTTAATGTAGCGATGTGAATAAAACAAAAGTACTTGCCAAAAATGAGTGTTTAGGCAGTAGAATTTGAATTGGTTAAAGACTGTTTGAGGGTAACATTGAGGGTAACAGAGAAACCTGTGTAACAATTCTGAGTGGGATGTTGAAGGCATTGCTTGTTGTTTGCCCAGGTTTAATACTGGGAATACATTAGCCCTCATCCTGTGTAAGACATATCCATGGACACCTAATGGGAGGGTTCTTGACATTGCTGTGTCTAATAGGGAAGAATTGGAAACATAATAAAAGTCCACCAACAGGGCATCAGTTAAATAGGTTTATGTGCCTCTGTTCAGTTGAGGTCCTACTTATCTATGAAAAGGACCAGCATGTCGTTGTGGAAAGGTTGCCAGTACAAAGCAATGAGATCTTAAAACCGCTGATTATAGTCTTACCATATGCATAGAAGCTGTCTGGAATTATGTCCGAGAGCTGTCAGTAACAGTCATCTACATACACTGGCTGGAGCCCTGGGGGCTGGGCGGATTATGAGTTGGGTTGCTATCAGCCACTCCTTGGGAAATGATGAGGTTCTCTGTTCATGTAAAGAGCTACAGACTTGGAAACCTACAGGGTTGCTATAAGTCAATATGGCAGTGAGCTTTTTGTTATTGTTTAGTAGACACAGTTGGGAAGATTTTTGCTTTTTGTTGGATGTCTTTCTGTGTGGTTTGGTTTTTAAAACTGAACCTGTGATAGGGAACTGTAAAACCCTCATGTAGTTGTGACTCCCTGTCCATGCACACCCAATGGCTTTCCTGACTTCACCATCTGATCTTATTAGTGGAGTAGCAAGGAGGGTCAAGTTAAGGCTTTGGAGCTGATGTTGCATGGATCACACTCAGATGACACTGTGTCCTGTCATCTGAGAGGGGCAGATATGTTTGGTGTTTAGCCCCTTCCCACTGTCAGGCTCAGGTGTTGGAGGATCAGAGAGGAATGATTGCCAGACCCTAATGTTCCCTTCTGCCTCAGATGGGTGAATTCTAACATGTAGAACGCCACCTAGCTTTGGAGTGTAGTTGTGTTCTGCCATTCCTTGTAGGACCACAGAGCTATGGAGTTATGACATTGAGGCCTGGATTTCTGTGACCCCACAACTGCTAGTAGCAGACCCAGGTTCTGTTGTGCATTCATCCAGTGTTGCCATGCTGCCTTCCCAGCAGGAAGGGGAGGAGAGTGGGGATCAGGTACTGTGGGGACACAGCGGTGAAGCCTTTGTGTCCCCCGTGCCCCTCCTCCCCAAACACTGGTCTTCGTTTCTGGCCATCAACAAGCACCTATTGTCCTGCACAGACCTGATGAGCAAGTGATCTCAAAATAGGGAAGCTGGTAGAAGGAGGAGAGAACTCGTATCTACAGGAGCCTCTTTGGTACAGCAGCTAGAATACCCTCCACTTCATTGTTTTGTGTAGTTAGGTATCAACCTGTAGGGTCTGGTAAAAGATGAAAAGCTTGCCCTTAAAATGTGTTGAAATTCTTGCCTATTAAAAACCGCTTAGATGTTACTGGTACAGTCTTGTATAGTATGTTAAAAATTGGTAGTGTAGTATTGATATGTAACTCAATTAAAGGGGACAAGTACTTTGTCTTTTTGAAAAAATGAGCTTCATTTTCTTCTAGTCTAATGGATGGGACCCCAATGATATGTTTCGATATAATGAAGAAAATTACGGTGTAGTGTCTACGTATGATAGCAGTTTATCTTCATATACGTAAGTTTTTAAAGTTTGCTTTTGTTTTAGGGCATTTGTGTTTGATTTTTCATTAACTTAAATTGTAGTATTGAATGAGTGTTTCAGTTTGGTTTTAAGCCAGACAAATTATGTGAAAGAGTTACTTTGTTAGTATGTAGGCTGAGTAATTACCGTTAGAACAGATGTAGTTTGCCTACATCTTAATGCTATGCTCTAAATAAATTTTTGTTTTTAATTGAAGTTTCAAAAATATAAATTTGCAGGGGTACAGCAGGTTATGGGGGACTGGTAAGTTTAGCCAATTTTTAAAAATGTCATACTGTTCCAAGGAAAGGTAACAGAACAAATTAAATCTTAAATCTTGATTAATGAACAAATGACTAGATCACCCTAATTCCTACAGCTTGACTAGTGTTGCACACTTTCGACTTTGATATAGTGGTAGATGATATAGTGGCACATGAACCGTGATGTCCCCTTTCTCCTCCTCCTGTCTCAGGGTGCCCTTGGAAAGAGATAACTCTGAAGAATTTTTAAAACGGGAAGCAAGGGCAAACCAGTTAGCAGAAGAAATCGAATCAAGTGCACAGTACAAAGCTCGGGTGGCCCTGGAAAATGACGACAGGAGTGAGGAAGAAAAATACACAGCTGTTCAGAGAAATTCCAGTGAACGAGAGGGGCACAGCATGAACACCAGGTACTTAAAGGAAATATCTGTGCGGCCTTTTGGGTCCACAACACCAGCTCTGTGTGGGAAGGTGTGCTGAAGAAAGCTATCTCCTCTCCTCTAGTGAAGTAGTTTGGCTAGACTCTAGCCGCTAGAGAATGCAGACGGACCTGCTTTAGGATACTTTTAAGTCAGCTCTATGGAGCCAAGTGTTGGGCATAGAAGGAAATTCGAATCAGGGCCTCACAGAGCTGGTGTTTAAAGAATAACTAACTGCTGGACATGGGGGGAAGCACGCACATAACGGAATTGCCCTGCTCAAAGGTCTAAGAACATTCCAAGCAAGCACCACCGACGTAGCCTGAGAGTTCTGAGAAAGCCTCCCAGAGGGGTGGTGCTGTGACAGGCTGTTCTGAGAGGGTCATTGTCCTGGTGCAGGTTGAAGGTACAGAGCTGGCAGCTGGTGATAGGACCTGAGGCTGGAAAATGGGCTGGGCCAGCCAGAAGGATTTTGCATGCCGGAGTTTTAAAAGGTGGCACCCTGGGCCTAGGGTGGCATGAAAGAGCCTTAGGGCGGAAAGGACAAGCTGAAGCATGCTAGTTAGGACATTGAAATAGTTCCACTGTGAGAACTTGGTGACCACCTGGGCCTGGGATGGTGCTGGAAAAGCTTAGCAGACTGACAGGAACTTAGACCCAGACCAAGGACAGAGCCGATATGACCATCCCACAGACTCAGCCTCCCATTTATTTACACACACGTGTGAGAAACCCCTCTCACTGCCTGTCAGGGCAGGAAATGCATCCTGTCTACCCAAACTGGCAGGTGGGAGTTTGGTCATTTGAGTTCAAGTGTCAGGTGAACTATTGAGACCGAGTGACTGATGTGCAAGTATGGGGTTTATCAGCATTGCTGAGTGTGAAGCCATACGCAGACAGCAAGAGAAGTGATCTGAGATCTCAGAGAAGAAAGCCAAAAAAGAAGAAAGTTTCAAGGAGACACATGCTAGAATGAGTCATAGGAAGGACAAGTGGTATGAGAATGAACAGAGATATCAACTCAACTTTGTACTGAGGTGGCGGGAGGACGTGAGAAGCAAGAGAGAGACTGGGCCAGCATGGATGTCGGATGGGTCTGGAGGAGAGTGAGGAGGTCAGGTCCAGTTTGGAAGGTTTTAGGGCAAGCCGGCCCTTCTGTCTGAATCACTTCTCAGTATGTTTCCTGGGCCTGTTGTCTATGAGTATAAAATGATTTGAGAGGCTCTTTCATTTTCAGGGAAAATAAATATATTCCTCCTGGACAAAGAAACAGAGAAGTCATATCCTGGGGAAGTGGGAGACAGAATTCACCGAGGATGAGCCAGCAAGGATCGGCCTCCATGTCATCGAGAGCCACCTCACACACTTCAGATTTCAACCCGAATTCTGGTTCAGACCAAAGAGTAGTTAATGGAGGCAAGTATTTTAGCCAAATTTGTCATTGTCATCGACCAAGTATATCATTTTCTAAATACTTACAAGAGTGGTTTCTGTGGAGTGGTTTTCACATTAAAATTAACTCAGATTTGCTTTTGTGAGTATCAGAATGTTGTACAAGTCACTGTATGTACAGTACGTAGCATGAAGAAATAGCTATGTGTTAAAAACAAGTGCTGCATGTAACCCAAAGATAATGCACTTGGTGCAACAATTTACCATATAAAGAAATTGGAAATTTTAGATAGGTTCTTGTTTTTAAAGTGGTTTCTCATTTTAGATAATAAAAGCATTTAGCCTTTATTTTTATGGAAGAGCCTCACCTATGTGAAGGTGCTTGGTAATTCATATAGATTTTCATTAGCTTCTGTTTCTTGTATTTCTATTCTTTTTACTTCAAGAAAGGATCTGAGTTAACTTGCAATACAAGACTTGATCAAGGGTTGTGTGAAGAAGAGAGAAATAAGCTCAACAAAAATAACTTAGTCTAAGGGTGGCTGTTCAACTTAGCCACTTACTTAAAAGACACATCTGTCACTAGTAGATAAGTCATAAACTCTAGGTTGACTGTAGCTCACAGGATTTTACAATTCGAGCCCAGGGATTTGGGACCTCAGGCCTGTGGGTAGTGGGACAATGTGGTGATCACTAACAGCTATCAGAGCATGTTCACCCACATCCAGATGAGAGTGGACATTCTGTTTTAACTACTTCAATTTGAAAAGCTGGAAACAAATAGAGAACACTGAGTTTACAGTTTCATGAAGCCTTTTCTCCAGAATTCCTCTCCAAACACCACCCATTACATGAGTATTTTCTAGACATAGTATTTGGGGATGAGAATTCTTTGCTCACAAAATAAAGAGTTTTAGTTGTTCAAAAACCAACTTTTCAAAGTAAATACAAAATCAAAAATTTAAGAAGGGGTCTAGGAAGTGGATGATACTCCATTGTGTGGACTTGTGGAGAGGAGCCCTAGACTCACCCCCAGACCCAGGTAAGTGGGGTAGGTGCTGTCACTGTTAGCTCTTCCGCCCTGTCCCCAATGTGGGGTGACTGCTCTGTAATCACATTGTTTCTTAAGCAGTCTCTTAAGTAAGCCTGTAACAAAATAGATTATGCCAAGGGTGCCCTTTGCTTTTCCAGTTTAATAAGACAGTGTTTCTGAAAAGACAGTGAGTGGTAGCCGCTGTCACTCCTGTGCTTCTGCTTCTCCTACGGTAGGGCTTGCCTAGTGGGAAGTCTGGAAACAAGATGAAAAGCACAGACCATGGTGTTTGTAATTGGACACAATCGTCATGACTGCTTACTATATTCCAAAAGTTAAAGCTACTGTAGCAGAGCAGATAAAGCCAGGTCCTTGTGGTTTATTGTGGGAAGTCCCCACGTGCATGACATGAGAGACTCCTGAGAGACAGCTCCAGCCCCAGGAGAACAGGCAGAGTCTGAACTGCCGCCTCCACTAGTGTTTGTAGATCCTCATTAACCCTTTGGGAACGTGTGTTCATTTCAACAGACTTAACTTTAAGGAGGTTAACGTAAAATGTGAATTTATGTCAGTTAAGTTATGCTAAAACGTAGCACAAATCAAATGACTGTCCTCAAAGGGTTAAAATGTACAAGAAATCATTTTTGTCATTTTACTTTTTTTTCTGTTTACTTTTTTCCCTCATTTTTTTCTTTAGTTTTTATACTTTCCTTCATATCATTTGTTCTGTCAGGTGTTCCCTGGCCATCGCCTTGCCCATCTCCTTCCTCTCGCCCACCTTCTCGCTACCAGTCAGGTCCCAACTCTCTTCCACCTCGGGCAGCCACCCCTACACGGCCGCCCTCCAGGCCCCCCTCGCGGCCATCCAGACCCCCGTCTCACCCCTCTGCTCATGGTTCTCCAGCTCCTGTCTCTACTGTGCCTAAACGCATGTCTTCAGAAGGTACAATTCCACAATTTGTTCATGTTTCTGTTTGTCTTTGTTTAGCTCCGATGTGAGTTTATAATTACAAAAGTTTCCTCTTCATTATTTAATAGCCTATATGACATCTGTGTTTTGATTAAAGCTATGTCTGTTCACCATTTGTTGATAGAAGAGAGGGGTCATCAGTGCTGAGTGAAGCGATGATGTTCTTCTTGAGTTGGGAGGAGGGTGGGCTTCTGCCTGGTGGTCATGTTCCTGGACATTTCCTGGGAAGGCTGCGCCACAGGGCCGTTTCCCGCTTGGTGAGCCCCTGGCCATGGAGGGGCTGCCTCTCCGCAGCCTCAGACTCCCGCAAGAGCTTGGCACTGGACAGCTCCTTTGCCGAAGCACAAGTGGGAGTGGGGGCTGCAGCCTCCACCTCAGATCGCTGTCCAGTCCACTGTAATGGCTTGAGGACTGAGGATGTTAGCTGTCAGTGTTCTATAGTGAAAGGCTACTGCCATCTGGGAGAGCCCTGGATCTAAGATAAGGTATCAATAAGTGCTCTATATGAACTTGTATCCGGGTGTTTTTTTTTCCTTGCCCTTGCCAAAAATAAGAATAAAATCCTATTATTCTGATTCTGTATATTAGCTCACCATTCCTGCTATTAAAATACACGGAGTTGGTGTGAAGAGGGCACATTCTAATTTAAAAGCCTGTTTTCTGTATGGTAATGCTTTTTTTTTGGGGGGGGGGTAATGCTTTTTTTGATGCTAGTTCGGAATATTAATGTTGAAATTTTGATCTGATAACACGTTAAAATTTCAGTCCATACAGCTTCTATTGGGATAGTAAAATTTTCTGGCACACACCGCTTCCCTGGAGAAAACCATGTGATCTGCTCATAACTTGGGGAGGGGATGAGGTGGGGTAGGGTGACCTGGGCAGAGGTGTCTAGCCTGAAGCAACAGGTCTCCTTCAGGCTCAAGCTGGCACCTATCCTTCTCAGAAGTGCCAGCAATCATGAATGTGTGATGTTTCCTGCATGCGGGTATGCTTGCTAAATCTCGGCTCTTACTTGAATCGGACGGAGTGTGTGTGTGATATGGGCGTGAAAGGGCTGCTTGTGCACACAGGCATTTACTCAAAGACGTAAACCTCCGTTATTCAGAGATGGTGTGTTCTGTTTTTCCTTTTTCACTGATTTGAATTAAAAGGTATCCTTTTTGAATTGTCACCTTCAGAAGCAAAACTATTAGTAAATGCAGTGTTTTAATTCAGGAGACTGTATTTTGTGTTTATCAACATTTATATTAATGAAAAATGTGTTTGCTGAAGTTATATATGATTTCATGGAGTTGTACCATCAGACATTCTTGGCCCCTTTCCATTGGATTGGGTAGGACAAAACAGACAGACCCCTTGTTGTGGTGCTCTGGTCTCTGGCTACCCTTCACGGAGCTAGTATCTTGCCACCATTTCTCCAACAGTGTATGTGCTCTGCATGTCTCTGTACCCCATTTTGGTCATTCTCGCTGGCCCAGACCACTTTTTAATGCCGTTGCAGCCTTACTAGATTAGACCACAGTATAATGTAGACATAATCTGTCTAGGTCCGGGGAACCAAAAAATCCTAGGTCATCACCTTTTAAGATGATAGTCATTCACCTTATTGTGGTGGTCTGGAGTGGAACCTGAAGGATCTCTGAGACCTGCCAATATTTAACTGTAGGTGCCCAATTCTTGTCTGTCTTGGCTATGACACCCTTCTCCAGTTGAAGATTAGTATGTACCGTATGTGATTAGCATCTTTTTTGAAATCATGCCCATGAGTGAATCCACCCCCACACATGATCAGTCTAGCCTGAAGTCAGCGGCGGGCAGGAGAGCAGCCCTGGCTGTCACAGGAGAACTTGCTTTCTCTGGGTGCTGAGAGCCAGTGCTGCTGCCAAGTTTCTGGGACAAGAGCCATTCAGGCCTGTTTCCATCTGTGTTCCAATGCACTGTGGACTCCTTCAGAAAGAATTCACTGTCAGGATGACAAAATGAAGGCTGTAGAATTCAGGCAATTAATACAGTGCCTGTATCCACCTCAGATCTCTACTATCTGGCCTCACAAGTCAAACACTCCCTGCACTGCCTACAGGTGAGAGCTGCTCTAAGCCATGGCTCATAAAGTGGATCGTCGTGTCAGCAGGAGTAGATAGTCTGAAAATTTTGAAGAATTTAAGAAGAGTATTTGCATAGGTGTTTCAGTAGTAAAAACATTTGTCAGGATTGACAGTCTTTATCAAATATCATTTTTTTCCCTTTTAATTTTGAATGTGGGAAATTTGGAGAAGAAAGCTAAAAGTCAAAAATGAGTCCCATCATATCATCATAGCTCTTACATTGTACTATATTTATTTTTATGTGTACAAATAATATAAACAAATCCTTAGAATCTTTTAGGGATATGGCTTTGGATTACTTGATTTCTTGCCACCAACTTCATTCTTCTCTTTATTTAAAAATGAAGGGAAATAAAAATTGATTATAACGTGGTGACATTCCACACAATAGTACGGGCAAAAAGATGTATGGATTTTTTTGTTTTGTTTTCTTTAATCCAAGAGTTGCTAAACTACTGTTGTTGAGAGGGAGAGAGAGAGTGTGTTTGTGTGTGCACACGTGTGTGCTTTAGAAATTCCCTACTGATGGATATTGTTGCATTTATATCATGTTCACTGTTCCTCTTTCCTCTTTTAGGGCCTCCAAGGATGTCCCCAAAGGCTCAGCGACACCCTCGAAATCACAGAGTTTCTGCTGGGAGGGGTTCGATTTCCAGTGGCCTAGAATTTGTACCCCACAACGTGCCCAGTGAAGCAGCTACTCCTCCAGTGGCGAGGACCAGCCCCGCAGGGGGCACCTGGTCAGCAGTGGTCAGTGGGGGTAGGTAACACTTGGCTTGGGGCAGAATGACTGGGGCCCATTTGTCCAAGGTCTAAGCTCAAGCTCTGGTAGAGGAAGGGTGTCTGAGGTGCTGTTGGCCAGTCAGTTCAAATGGTGGGATAGCCAGGACTTGGAGAGCTTACTCCATTGCTCATTTACCATGTTGTAGAACAAATTATGTTGTCACTGGGAATTTCCATGTTCCCAGTCAGCAAAAGAATTCCTGCCTGGGTCTGCTGTGTAGGATTCTGGCCAGATTTCTGTGTGGTTGTAAATATGAATATATATGCTTATAGTGCAGTGGGTTTCTGTAGTACCTGTTGGTGTCACCTTTTCCTACTTCTGCATCACACCCAAAGCAGAAGGCAAAGTTATCTACAATTTGTCTAAGGAATATAGTAACAGCAGCTGAAAAATATCCGTGGACAAGAGTGTCCAGTCAGGCTAAGGCATTGGCTACTAGACATTCCTGGTCTTCTAGGCTTAGCGCCCTTGGGCCCAGAAATCCAGAGGCAGGGCGGGATTGCTTGTTTTAGGGCTGATCTATCTAAAACAGCCCACAGTGCCGTGAAGTGAAACAAAAAGACCTTTAAACGGAAGCAAAGAAACACAATCTAGCTCTGCTGTGTGTCTGGTTTCTGTTAATAAGTGTGGTTCCTCAACATCATGTCACGCATAATTATACTGCAATTTCTTTTGCCCATGCCATTTTCTTCCTGGTCTTCAATTATGTTAACAACCAAATCACATTTTAAAACCTTTATTTCCTGAGCTGTACTTTTTATCACTTGACAGTACTCAGATGATCTGGAACTGGATTTTGAGAGTAATGACATGATTATAGAGCCAGAGAGGAGAACAGAGTTGTTCTTGGCCCACCCAGCACTGCGTCACAGGATAGACCTCTGAACTAACTGGGAAAATGGTGCCTGTTGAAGAGTAGCTTCCCCTGATGACTTCAAAATAAAAGACCTGCTTAACTGAAGCATTTTCTCTTAACCATTGGTTCCAAGCTCTGGACATGCATTTATAGTGGAATAAGAAGGCTGTGACATAGTTGTTAGACTGCCACAGATACTACCACTAGAGAGGAAGCCCTTGACCGAGGTGGACTCAACACCGGCCTGGCCTGTAGCAGTGGGCAGACTGGTGGTCAGCATGGCGCCAGACCTAGCCGACTAGGCAGAGAAATCACTTGAGAGTATGAATGAACCTTGGTTTGGCTCATCTTTCCCTTCTGGCAAAACTGAGACCCTGCTTCCCTTCGTTGCCAAGCCCTGGATCTTGATGCCGACAGAGAGAGAGAGAGAGAGAGAGCGCGAGCGAGCGAGCGTGAGCATTTGAGGTTAGTTTTGTCACAACCAACTCAACAGCAACAAATGCGCTGTTGAAAGATGGTTTAGCTTCTTACTTGGAGCAGAAGATATGTACCTGCTAACCAGGTCTCCCTTCCTCTCTGCACTTGAGAGTGTTGTTAATTTTATCTTAACAAGTAGCCGTCATCATGCCTAAGCCACCCCTTTTCAGTGTCTTTTATAATACTGCCTTTTCCTTGTCAGACTGGTCTTGTCTTTCAAAATTAAACCCTTAGAGTTGAGGAGGAATTCCCAGTTGTACTCAGGTATTAGTAATTGCTGTTCATCAGATATGTGTGCTAGTGACAGCTCTTACTACTGTTCCTAAGACTCTGGGGAGGCAGGCAGGTTGGTGGGGTCAAGAGTCACTGAGAAGGGTCCAGAGAGCACTGCTCAGCTGGGATTTTGAGAATCTCACTCTGCTTTCAGGAAAGGATGTTTGAGCAGAGACTTTAATGGTTAACTTTCCCCTCTGTTCTAGTTCCACGGTTATCCCCTAAAACTCACAGACCCAGGTCTCCTAGACAGAGCAGTATTGGAAATACTCCCAGTGGGCCAGTCCTTGCTTCTCCCCAAGCTGGTACCATTCCGACAGAAGCTGTTGCCATGCCTGTGCCCGCTGCCTCGCCTGCACCTGCCAGCCCAGCATCCAACAGAGCGGTCACCCCGTCTACTGAGGGTGCGTACAGGAGGGAGGCTTCCTTCTCTCATTGTAGGTGGGGTAGGGGCTGGTGCTAAGGGCTTAGGTCTGGGAAGTGCTGTGTTGTCTTATTTCAGAGCACGTGTTCACTTTTTGCATAAGTGAAAGGAGTTTAAGCAGCTCAACTACCGTGTTTCATATGCCTGCAAAGAAGAATAGACTCTTATTAAATAGATGGGTTCATTTCTAGAAAGATAGGAAACCAAAATTGTTGTATGTATTGTTCCATTTTTACATCTCCTTTATCTGACTTTGAATTTAATTTTTTTCTTATCTTATAGCTAAAGATTCCAGGCTCCAAGACCAGAGGCAGAACTCTCCTGCAGGGAATAAAGAAATTAGCAAGCCCAGTGAGGCAGCAGCTAGTTTTTCAAAAGCTGAAAATAAAGGTTAGAAATTTTGAAACTCAGTAGGCTTAATTTCAAATACCTGGATGGAGTGTTTGGTCAGTACTTTTTCAAGTTCTGTGCATACTCAAATGCATAGCTTGACAAATGCCCAAATCTGTAGTTACTATGTTGACAGTTTCGTCACTTTTCAATATACCTATTTTCATAGGTAGCATTCTATACTAAAAACATCTTTAAAGTTTTTATTTTTTTAAAAAACAGATTATTGGCACTTCATCCACATATACAATTCAATAGTTCATTCATCAGGAAGAGTTGTACAATCATTACCACAATCAGTTTTAGAACACGTCCTTTTTCCTTGTACTCATTGTTAGAGTAATTATTGTTTTTTAAATTGTGATAAAAATATATGCAACAAAACATTCTCCAATTCAAAAATTATCTCTAAATAAAGATTAGGAGTGTGTATCTGACAGTTCTTAATTTTACAGGTATTTCACCAATTGTTTCTGAACACAGAAAACAGATCGATGATTTAAAGAAATTTAAGAACGATTTTAGGGTAAGTGTCATAATTGGACTAATGGATTAGACTATAAAGAGATTAAGCTCTACTAAGGATTTTTATATTATCTATTTTTCAAAGAGTGTTGAATATTCACTCAGAAACATGGAACCATTAGAATGGTAACAGGTATCAAGTGCAGGAGACGATAATCTTGACATTGAAAAGCTTCCTGTCAGACCCATAAGTGGTCATTGAACATTCACCTGATTCTCTGGGTCGCATGAAGCTGGATTCTAGTGGAGCCAGGACCAAGGTATCTCCCCCTGGTTGGCAGGTGGGAGGTAGCTTGGACCTGGTGTTTGAGATCGTCAGGGGCTTGCTCTGGAAGCTCGAAGGTACTGATTATGATGGAAACCTCTATAATCTCATTTCTCTATCCTTGAAGTTTTTTCATTCTTTCGTGAGTTGTTTACTCTTAAGATACTGGTGATAGCAGGCTCGGTTTTGAGACCAACTCCAAATATCCGCTTGCAACCTAACAGCAAAGATGAATGAATCCAAAAGCAAAGGCCACCCGTTCCCAGTCTGTCTTCTAGCTTTCTGCCTTCATTCTCAATGGCAACATTCAAAATTCACATATTTCCATACTCGAGTCTACTTTTCTCTTCAGCCTCAACACTCAAAATGGTTGTGCATTAACATTTTGAAGCAATATTCAACACACAAACAATACAAAGAATAATGAATGTTATTAACTTAACCAGTTTATCAAATCAAGCATTCCAACAGCAGCATCCTTTTTTACCTATTTCTCTCTTCTCTCCCATGCATGTAGATGGTTTTTTTTTAAAGCCTTTTATTTTTATTTTATTTATTTTTTTTTATCGATAGGTATGATTTATTTATTTTTTCTTTTTTAACATTTTATATTAGGGGCTCATACAACAATTATCCCAATCCATACACACATCAATTGTGTAAAGCGCATTTGTACATCGTTTCTCAAAACATTTTCTCTCCATTTAAACCCCCGACATTAGGTCCTCATTTTTCCCCTCCCTCCCCGCTCCCCCCTCCCTCATGAGCCCTCGATAGTTTATAAATGGGTATTTTGACATATCTTGCCCTGTCCGACGTCTCCCTTCATCCACTTTTTGGTTGTCTGTCCCCCAGGGAGGAGGTCACACACAGTTCCATGTAATCGGTTCCCCCATGTAGATGGTTTTATACAGAATCTTGATTTTTATGTGTCATGCTGTAGGTATTCTTGTCTCTAGTTCTTATTCCCCCCTCAGCATTTTTTAGGGTTTTTTGTTGTTTTGTTTTGTTTTCATATTCATTCCTCTCTGAGAGTATACTTGTACTGGATTTATTATCATCATGGAAAGTTTTTTTTTTTTTTTAATCTTATTGGGACTCATACAGCTCTTACCACCACCCATACATATATCCATTGTGTCAAACACATTTGTATATATGTTGCCATCATCATTTTCAAAACAATTTCTTTCTACTTGAGCTCTTGATATCATCTCATTTATTTTTCTCTTTCCCATCCTCCCTCATGAACCCTTGATAATTTATAAATTATTATTTTTTCATGTCTTACACTGACAGACGTCTCCCTTCACCCACTTTTCTGTTGTCCACCCCCCCTGGGAAGGGGTTATATGTAGATCATTGTGATCAGTTCTCCTTTGGTAAGTTTTAAAAAATATACTTTATTGGTTTTTAGTATGCTCACCGAATTGTGCCGCCATCACCATTAATTTCAGAGTATTTTCATGGCCCTAGAAAGAAACCCTGTACCCTTTGACCGTGGTTCATTATTTCTCCTCCCATCTCCCTTCTCCCGAACAATTCCTAGCCCGGCCAACTACTAGTCGACTTTCTGTATCTGTGGTGTCCTTTTTCTGGACATTTCTTATCAATAGAGTCACACAATATGTGCTCTTTTATGACTGGCTTTTGTGACTTAACATGGTGTTTTCAAGGTTCATCCTTGTCAGTGTCTATTAGTACTTCATTTTATTGCCAAATACTTTTCCACTGTATGGGTTATGCCACATTTTATTTATCTGTTTGTGAATTGTTGCACATTTAGGGGCTTGATACTTTTCAGCTATTTTGAATCATGCTGCTGTGGTTATTTGTATCCAGATTTTTGTGTGGGGATACATGCTTTTACTTCTCTTGGGTACACAGTTAGGAGTAGACTTTCTGGGTCACATAATAACACCCTGTCTAGACTTTTGCAGCACCGCCACTCTCCCCATCAGCGTGTGGCAGCTCTTATTTCTCCACATCTTTGCAAACACTTGTAATTACCTGACTTTCTGAGTGAGTATTGGCATGCTTGTCAGTGGAGGTGAAATGGCATCTCACTGTGGCTTGGCTTTGCATGTCCGTGGTGGCTGATGATGCTGAGCATCTTTTCAATGTGCTTACTGGTATTTTTGTATCTTCTTAAGAGACATGTATAATGTAAATCCTTTGCCCATTTAAAATTTGATTTGTCTCGTGTTTGCTTTGGCAGCACATACACTAACATGTGATTTGTCTCTGTTTCTAAAGTACAGGTTTGTAATACTGATACCATACCAATCCCTTATATTAGATCGATGACATTTGGGTATTTTTTCCCCTCCTGTTTTGTGGTTGTCTTTTCACACTCTTGATGGTGTCCTGGGAAGCACTTTTTTTTTTTTAAGGCCACTTTTTCTGTTGATTCCTGGGTGTTTGGTGTCAAGTAAGAAGCCATTACCTGAGGTTCATGATTTTGAAAATTAACTGTTTTCTTACAAGAGCTACGAACAAGGTTAAATGAACTCTATTTTGAATTAATTTTTCATGTGGTGTGAGATGTCAGGGGTTCTGTTTCTTCATGTGAATGTCTGGTTTCCCCTTTTGTGGGAAAGACTGTTCTTTCCTATCGGATTGCCTTTGCACCCTTCTTGAAAATCAATTCCTGTTTATTTGAGAGTTTCTTTCTCGGTTTTTATTTCTCCACCGATTTCATGCCAGTCCTCAAGCCTGCTCAGTGTCTTATCTGCTGGATGGCCACTTTGCCATGCCAGCGGCCATGGGACACCTGTCTGAAGCTGCACTTCCTGATGAGCTTGCTGATCTCCAGCAGCTTGAAGGGGATGACCCACTCCTGAAAGAAAGTGCTGGTCTGGCTGCCCATCTTTATTAGAGCCCGTCAGTTTTAAAGGCTTTTCCGGTTAATAGGAGGCATTTTGGTTATTGTGATTGGTTTACAGTGCTTTGCAAACCTTCCTTAATGTTTAAAAGGCTCTCTCTTTAGGACTTCTACTCATTACTAAGGTCTAAGGAATCAAATGTGTCACTAAGGGGTGTGTGGGGGGAGAAGGGAGCGTGGTTGAAGATGAGCGCCTCAGGTAGAGGAATGGTGCCAGCTTTACAGTTTTCTTTGCTGTGTACTGGATACTGTTCTAAATACTTACATATTGAACCCTTCATTGCTCCAGTAGCATTTTCAAGCATATTCTGTGATTATCCCCAGTTGTGTCTCTTAGGAAACTAATGTGAAAGAATGAAATACCTTCCCAGGGTCACATGGCCAGTAGATGCCAGGCCAGATCATCTGTGTGCATCTGTCTGAGCTAGCCAATGCTATGTGTGCACGACCATTCCAGATCCATCTTTATGACATACATAAGGTGCCAGGTACCATGTACTTACAAAAACTCTAGTCTCTCACTGAGGTGGGGATACAAGTTTCCTGTTGTTAAAAGATTCTGTTTTTCTCTCTCTCTTCCCTTGAGACTCTCTGTAAGCTCTAATCCTGCTATGCACAGGCACTGTAGTTTTCGTCCAAGAACTGCCTGCAGTTTGACCTGCTGGCCTGTCTATGATGAGGGTATGGGAGGTAAATAGAGTTGTTTGAACTTGGCCTGCACACTGACTCAGATGTCTGACCTTGGGACGTGTTACTGACTTCCCCGACCTCAAAATGAGATCATTGCAGAACCTCCTTCAGAATGTTCTCTGAGTACCTGTGGGCTGTTGATACAGGGTCTGGCAGAGTTTGCACTCGGTATTGGTAATTCCTACTGCCAAGATGTAGGCAGTCCCAGGGCTGCTAGGTATTTGTATGTTTCTTGTTTTCAGTGTCACCAAATAATCTTAAGGCTTCCCTTCAGTCTAGTAAGACAACAGAGAGGGAGATGTAGCTGAGGGCTTAACCACATAGCTTGTGCCTCGGTGTCCCTTTTGCGAAAATGGTGTCGACCACAGTGTCTACATCTTACAGGGTTGACGGGACAACTGAGCACCTGCATCTGTAAACCAGTTAGAACTGTGTGCACCCCTAGTAGGTACTCATGTGTCTGTCACGAGTAATGTGATTTTTTTGCCTTCATTTTCGGAATCTTTTAGTAAGTATTCTAGAAGTCTTCTGTAGTACACCAGGTGTCTGTGGCACACAAGTCTGTAGTACATGTGCATCGATTCTAGTAGAGATGTTGTGAGCCCCGGGAAGTGTACACAGTAAGAAACTATACAATTAAATGCTCCTGTCAGCTTATACCTTTATGCACTTGACAACCCTCTAGCAGTGTTGCCGATGCATGGCCCCTGATACCAAGATCTCTGTGCTGAAGCCATTGGTGTTGGCCTGCCCTGCCTTGGTGCAAGAGGCATCTTGTCCCTCTAACCTTTGGGGTGGGGTCCCTTCTCCTGTGAGGGTTTCTTCTCCTGGGTGTACTGCACCACTCGGCGCAGTAGCTGCCATTTGCTCATGGCCACTCATGCTGCTGCTGTTTGTGATGTTTCTTTCTCCCTTTCTTGACATTTCCATCAACTGCCCTTGGTGTTTTTCTTGTGTCAAGTATTGCATCTTTATATTGCCTTTAGCCAGTGACAGTACTTCTTCTGGTCTGCAGACTTAGAAAGGCCAGCAGGTATTTTCTTACCTCACACTCTTGCTTTGCCTCCTGCTCTTCCTGATAGGACTTTGGCTTTGTGGTTTCCTCCTTCACCTAGGCTTGCACGTGGCCTAATGGACCAATGTGTCTATTCAGATCTTCCCCTTCGTTGAGTGAGTGTGTCAAATCCTGTGGACTCCTGCACCGAGCCCGTGCCCCAGCCACGGGGGTCCAGCCGCGTGGTCCACCACCGTTGTTCAGTTTCCACGACTTGTCACTTTCATGGTGGACCATCTTCTCCCTTTCCTTTGGAGCTTTAAGCATGCTCTTCTGTTTGCACTGAACCTTTTCCCAAACACCTTCCCCCAAAGGCTCGTCTCAAGGATGTCGTAGCATGTACCTCATGTTGCTGTCAAAGGTCTGGGCTCATCCAGAAGGCAAGCTTTAGGAGGAAGGGAGAAGGAATTCCCAGCAGGCACAGTTACTAACCTGGGTGCTCAGAAAAAACCCACAGCACCCTGCCAGACAAAGTGAAACTGTTCCCTAAGGTTTCTAGGGCTGTACGTCTTTATGGGAGAAGATTGCCCCATCTTCCTCCCACAGAGCAGCTGATTGGTTTGAACCTCTCATCTTTGGTTAGCCCAATGCGTAGCCCACTCTACCACCTCCTTAATACATGGTAGGCACTCAGTAAATATTTATCGCTTGAAGCCAGGATATTCAAATGCTTACATTCCTATGGTTGTCTAGTGGAGACTTCATATTAGCTGTTGCTTTACAAAGACATTTTGAAATACGAGGGGGGAAAGTTGTCCAATACATTCCGTGCTTACACGTAATATTGTTTAGGTTGTAAGGTGCTCATAGAGAAAATTAATTACTAGAGCTATTTGGAGTGACTCAATGGGTGCAGCAGTGGGTGCAAACATAGGAACAAATGCGAGGACAGTGCCGGACCAGGAGGTGTTTAGTTTTGTTGTATACACGGTCACGATGAGTCAGAACCGACCTGGCGGCACAGACTATTACAAATATTATTAAAGTGTGCTTATTTCCTTTAGTTACAGCCGAGTTCTGATTCTGTGGATCTACTGTTAAACAAAAATAGAGAGGGAGAAAAATCAAGAGATAGCATCAAAGACAAAACTGAGCCCAGCACTAAGGAGTCCTTCCTTGAGAGCAACAGCAGCACCTGCACCAGTGGAAGCAGCAAGCCCAGCAGCCCCAGCGCGTCCCCTTCGATAATTAGCAACTCTGAATACAAAAGGGGGCCGGAGGTCACGTCCCAGGGGGTGCAGACGTCTAGTCCTGGGTGCAAACCAGAGAAAGATGACAAAGAAGAGAAGAAAGACGCAGCAGAGTGAGTATACCTGGGATGTAGCAGGCTCCATCCGGGAACTTCGGTCATGCCTTTAAGGTGTTCAGGTCTTTCTAATCTAAGAAGCAGTTTGGACCCTTGGGACTGCCTTTTAAGTGACCATTGCAAGTGGCGTGGGAAGTAAATGAGTCACTGCACTACTCTCTTCTCTTTGGGCCCTGTTTTTGCACCACCCTACCCCCACCACCCTGGGTAAAAGTGCCAGAACGGAATTAGAAAGGCTTATTCTCTTCAAACTTTGGAACCGTAACCTCCTGGACCCTGCTGTGCTGCTAAGACTTAGAACTGCCACTGCCCGGGAGAGAGAAAAATGTCTGATGTCTCTATGGAAACTCAAAATGGCTTTTATAAGAAATGCTGTTTTAATTACTGGTTAGATATGTTAAGATAAGCTTAATGCTGTACATCAGCATATTAGCGAGTTAGTGGATTTTTGTGGGCTAGCCTCAGAACCTAATAACCATTTTTTTGTGGGTTCTGATTTCCAAACAACCCAGCTGAGCTTTTGGCACGCGGCTTGCTGATAAGCTGAGAATCCTGCCACTTCTTAGTTTGAGGCAAGCTTTTTAGTAGAGACTTGGTTTTCCCCAAGATGGGTCATGTCAACCCCACCTTGTCATATTCACAGCCACTAAGAACTAAAGAGCTGGCAGGAAGGATAGTTCTGTGGTTACTCTGTCCAGGCATACTGTGGTCAGGAGGAACAATCGTTTATCATAACCTTAAAAACAAAACAGAACAAAAACCCTCCTCTGGCCAGTTTCTTCATCAGAATAGGAGATATGCGTGCATTGTGTGTGTGTGTTTAAAAAATTATTTTTAATAGGATTGATACTCTTCTGGTGTGAATTATTTGTCTAAGGTTTAGCAGTTTTAAGGAAGGATCAAGTGTGGGGGGGTTTTAGAGAGACCTAAGTCCTGTGCAGACATCACTGCCCTCTGTGTTTCTTTCTCATTTAGGCAAGTTAGGAAATCCACATTGAACCCCAATGCAAAGGAGTTCAATCCTCGGTCCTTTTCTCAGGTAGGTTGGTCACTCTGTTTGAAGTAATTTTAAGACTCTAGGGGGGAAATCACGGGGGATTAGTAGTAGCGTCTGTCTTTCATAGTTGCCTTTTGAAAGTAGTTGCATGCTGAAACAGCTATTGATGAAGTTTGTTTCCCTTATGTGGTAATTTTTGAGCCATAGAGAAGATGCTTGTTTGATATCAACTAGATGTGATCTTGGGCAAATCTTTGACTGGCCTCTGAGGTTCCTAGACACAGTTTTGTCAGCATTCTTCTGAATTTGTAAGAAGATATTTATTTACCGTTTTGATGATTTTGAACACTTTCTTCCATTTCTTCAGTTACTACCACCATTTTTAATAGTATTGTTGATGAATTGGAAGTGTTTTACTTTCATTTATCATTGAAAGGGACCATTTAAAAGTAAATGAAGAGGAAGGGGGTTGGGAAAGCCGTCAGACCTGCAGTAGTAGTTTAGCAGTAGTAGTAAACATCTCCTTACAGTGGTTGGATTCGGTTTCTGCTTTTGTAGCCAAAGCCTTCCACAACCCCAACTTCACCTCGGCCTCAAGCACAACCGAGTCCATCCATGGTGGGCCATCAGCAGCCAACTCCAGTCTATACGCAACCTGTTTGTTTTGCACCAAATATGATGTATCCAGTCCCAGTAAGCCCAGGCGTACAGGTGAGTCATTGGGTGTGAGGACCACCCGGCACCTTATAGATTCGAACTGCTGAGACCAGGGCTGAGTGCTGTTTGGAAGAGGGCGGGGGCCGTGGTAGGGGGTATTGAACGTATAAGGACCTGAACCTGAGAGGGCTGTCTGGGCCACATGAGAAAATTGATTTAGGTTTTCTGTTGTTCTTGATGTTCTTGCCTATGGGTTTGCATTGTATTCACTGGTTTTTCTAATGACTATAAGAAAAGCTGCCGAGTTAACTTTTCATGAGTGATAAAATGGGTTCTTATTGTGATAAGTGCCTAACTGTCATATTTTAATTTTTTTAATTCCTTCTAGCCTTTGTACCCAATACCCATGACGCCCATGCCCGTGAACCAAGCCAAGGCCTATAGAGCAGGTAAAGGTGAGAATAACCCTGCACGTGCTTGCAGTTGGCATGCTGCTTGGGCTCCGCCACTTTGCATGCAGCCAACACATGCTTGTTGACCCTCTCCCGTCTCCCAGCACTGTTGAAGGATTCAAGGGTGGAGTTATAAAGAGAAATAAAAGAGAAATACTCCTTAGTTATGACAGTTAAAGAAGTCTGGTGACACAGTGGCTAAGCACACAAGCTGCTCACCAAAAGGTGGTGGTTGGCACTCACCAGCAGCTCCTTGGGAAAAAGATTTGTAGCCTTGGCAACTGTGGGGGCACCTCCACTCCCCACTCTGGGGTCACTGTAAGTCAGAATCAAAACCACAACTGAAGGTTTTGTACAGTATGCTGTCCACAGCCTTTTCTTGGGGGGGGGGGCAGATCCTGAGGGTTTGGGTATTCAATTTTAAAAAGAAGGGTCACTAAACAGGGAGGGTAGAGGGAGAGTGGGTAGGAAGGAGGGAACCGATTACAAGGAACTATATGTGACCTCCTCCCTGGGGGATGAACAACAGGAAAGTGGGTGAGGGGAGGCGTCGGACAGGGCAAGATATGACAAAATAACAATTTATAAACTATCAAGGGCTCATGAGGGAGGGCGGAGCGGGGAGGGAGGGTAAACGTGAGGACCTGGTGGCGGGGGCTTAAGTGGAGAAGAAATGTTTTGAGAATGATGGGGGCAATGAATGTACAAATGCACTTTACACAATTGATGTGTGTATGGATTGTGATAAGAGTTGTATGAGCCCCTAACAAAATGATTTAAAAAAAAAAAAAGGGGGTCACTAGATTGCTGGCCATTTTATTTTGCACTAACACACAGTCCAGTATTTCTGTTGAAGCAGAGGTGTCTCCCCAAACCAACATTCAAGTCTTAGTGTAGAGGGCTGTCTCTTCATCTTCAAAACAAGGCATTCTAGTACATTCTGCACACCTGGGATAAAAGTCTTCATAGGCTAAATACACAGGAAATCTTTTAATGTTGAAAATGCCCTTTTACTATCCTCTTTACCATCCAATTACCGTATATACTCGTGTATAAGCAGAGTTTTTCCAGCACATTTTTAATGCAGTTTTTATGGTAAAATTAGGTGCTTCGGTTGATACTCGGGTCAACTTATATTCAAGTATATACGGTGGTTGTTAATTGTGAGACAAAGATGAGGCTGGCTGCTCAAGTAAAGATTTAGTTTCACATGATTGAATGAAATTGTATGCTGTGGATTATGTGCCAATAAAACTGGGAGAGAGAAAAATTCACAGCCCCCCCAAAAAAAAAAAATTTCACAGCCTTAGAAACCCCAAGGAGCAGTTCTCCCTTGCCTTCTTCCATCTCTGTGAATCCAAATGGACTCAATGGCAGTGAGTATCCAGCTAGTTGACAGTAATTAATTGCTGTCATTTAAGCAAAAGTGGAACTCTCTGTCTCTCATAAGGCGCACTTCTCAATGTCTTATAATCTTTGGGCATAAGGATTATTTTCTGTTCTTAATTTAATAAGCTTTTAAAAAAAATAATTTTATTGGGGGCATGTACAACTCTTATCACAGTCCATACATCCACCATTGTGTCAAGCACTTTTGTACATTTGTTGCCCTCATCATTCTCAAAACATTTGCTTTCTACTTCAGCCCTTGGTATCACCTCCTCATTTTCTCCTCCCTCCCGCTACCCCCTCCCCCATGAACCCTTGATAATTTATAAATTTATTATTATTTTGTCATATCTTACAACCACCTGACGCCTCCCTTCACCCACTTCTCCGCTGTCCATCCCCCAGGCAGGAGGTTACATGTAGATCCTTGTTATCTGTTCCCCCTTTCTCCCTCACCTTCCCTCCACCCTCCCTGTATCACCACCCTCAGCACTGGTCCTGGGGGGTTCATCTGTCCTGGATTCCCTATGTTTCCAGTTCCTATCTGTTCCAGTGCACATCCTCCGGTACAGCAGATTTGTAATGTAGAATTGGGATCATGATAGTGTGGGTAATAAATTTTCTTTGTTGGTTGAAATACTTGTGATTATGTGAGTCTTAATGAAAACTCTTAATCTTCTCTTTTGCAAGTGCAATCGTGTATAGAACAATCGTGCTTTAGAACATTCGGCCTTCTGTGACTTGGGCCCTAGCTCGAGCTAGTTAATAAACTCCTTGGTTGTTTGCAAAAAAAAAAAAAGAAGAAGAAGAACATTCGGCCTTGTTCTAAAATGATCCAGTGATAGGATTGAGCATATTTTCAGGGCCTGAAAGGGTTCAGGGGGAAAAAAGTTTTTTTACTTCTGCCAGTCCGTGCACCTTCTCTGCATGCTCCCAGAAAAGAGAAAGAAGAATTCAAAATAAAATAACAATAGTTTCTTATCCTGCCATTTTGAGTGAGTGTTGTGTATTTAGGGGTTCGACTATACCCCCCTAGGTCTTGCTATCTTTGATGATTATTTACAGCTGTGCTGTGGGGACATTTTAGTGCTAGCATGTGAGAGACCACAGTGACAATAAGCTAAGCTATAGTAGCACAGTCACTGCAGGAAGCCCTGTCATTTTGGCTGAAGAGAAATGTCTCTCCTGAGGGGACTCAGGTAGCTTGACTCAGGTAGAGCCCATCTAGCCGATCGGAAAGGACACTTTGAAAAACAACAGCTGTGAACATGTGCTGACCATACAAGGTGGGCAGTGACAAGGAAGTGATTTGGCCTGTAATTCAGATTCGGCGATTATCAAGATTTTGCCCTATTTGCTTGGCTGAGTTGTATTTCCTTGGATAAAGTATTTAAAAAAAGAATGCCAGGAATCATGCTATTTCTTTCCCTCATACCTGGTGTGTGTCTCTCAGAAGTAGGGGCATTCCTGGCTAGCATGCAATGATTGTGCATAATCACATTTCCCTAGCTGAGTCAAGAATATGTTTTACAATTGGTTTGTTTTGACCGCATAAAACATGATATTTATGTTACTAGATCTATCATGCCACTTGGTAAGCTCCCCTACCATGGCTGCGTTATAGCAGCCAGTCATAAAATGTGAAGGTTAAGTAAAAAAACATGGCTTCTAGGGTTCTAGTTATACATTCATGAGTTAACCAAACCAAACATGTTGGAGCATGTCTCTGTGCAGGCAAGTTCTCTCTGTGATACTTTTCTTAGGGCCTTCCAAAAAAAGTTCAAATTACAGCTTTGGCTTCAAAGAGGGGATTAGTGGGCCAGTTTAATTCAAGATGGATGTCAGTTCAGAAGGTTATGGTGAGGTGAGTTTTGGGGTCATCCCAAAGGGGTCATCTTTATAGATTTTCTCAAAGGACATAGGACAATCACGGGGGGTTATTAAAAAGAAATTTTAAGAAAATTAAAAATTGCATTGTTTAAAAGGCAACTAGGAAAGTTGTGCCAAGGAATCAGGACCTTCTCATTCTTCCAGGGCAGCAAGGGCTGTCTTAGGAGAATTTAGTTGAGAAACCTTACCCCATCCACCCTACAACCCTCATCTTGCCACTTCAGACTTTATTTTGTTCTTCAAACTCAAGAACATTGAAAAGGAACACAATTGGAATCCCTCAAGGGTGCCAGGACTGCTGATTTGATGTGGAAGTCGAAGAACACCAGATTCTTCAGGGAAGGGTTAGAGAAATGGAAATGCCACCTTCAGACTTGTATAGTCATAGGTGGAGGAAATGTTGAGAAACAATGGCTTCAGGTTTTGATCATTTTGTCTGTCCTTTACATGATGACAGTGATTAGATGCAGGTTCAGCCGGTTTGGAAGGAGGAGTGGGACAGGAGTGTTCCCTCTTCCATCCCTTCTGGAGGTTTTTAAGTGTTACTCTGATTCTTTGGGGATTGATGCTTGGCATCATTGTTCTTTAGGGCTGTGATAGAAAGTCTGATAGAAGTAGATCTTATTCCACTGTGACCCTCATCTCTGCATTTCCATTGCTGTGGTAAACAAACTTTGACCCATCACAGTAGGCATCATCAAAAGCAGCCTTCTCTCAATAAGACCAATGTAGTTTAATGGCAAAATGAAGAAAATGCAAATTGTTCTTTGAGATTGAAGGAATGATGACATAAGCAAATAATGTAGAGTATGATTCTTTCATGACGCTTGACTATAGCACCCATATCATCACTGTATATCACTGATTTTTTTTCAACAGTGAAGAATTCAATGACCTTTCCAACTCAAATTAACATTGCAAGAATTTGATCATGACTGCATCTCTTACACTAAAAATGTTTTGCACTAAAAACAGTTGATTTTTAGTTTCTTCATTTATAGAAGCTGATGGCCTTCCCTAGCTTGGCTCATCTTTGAGGTTGTTCTGACCTCTCAAAGTCTAAAAACTGTTGTCACATGCAGCAGCATTCCATTAACTTACTGCAAAGCTTCAAAGATTTGGGTCTGTATCTACTCAAGTTTTGTTAAAGTTTTGATTTTAGCTCTGACCTTAAAATTTTTTTTTTTTTTAATCTGGCACAAACTATCCCTTCTTTTGAGGGAACACTAGTGAGACTGAGAACTTATCTGCAGCTATCCTCTGATCACAGACATGTTCAGATCTGTTTTTGCCTGGTGTACACCCATGTAAGTATGAAAGGGAACCTTCACAGCAGTGCTTTTCACCTTAACTGGTTTCACATACCATCAAGGTTGCTCATTGAAAGCATACAGTTCAGTGGGTTTTAGTATTTTTCGAGCTGTGCAGCCATCACAACAGTTACTTTTAGAACATTTTTATCACCCTCAGCCCCCAAACCACACACCCCTTAGCATTCGTGCACCATTTTCACACTCCTTCCCACACACCCAATGCACACTCAGCAACTCTTTATCTCTCTCTGTTTGTCTAGTCACGACAGCACATAACGATGTCGTGTTAGTGATGGACTTCTTGTGCCTAGCATCCAGTCTTAAGGGTGCTAGCATGAGCTAGTAGGCTTTGCCTTCTACTTGGTGAATAGCATCCCTCTGTAATATACCATGTTGTGTATCATACATCTGATGAACATTTGGGTGTTTCACTTCTGGGCTGTTGTGAATAATGCTGCTTCTGAACATGAGTATCCAAGTTTTTATGTGGATACATATTTTCCCTTTCTTCAGTATATGTTTGGAAATAGAAATGTTTTGTTGGAACTGTAGAACTTTTCCAAAGTGGCTGCACCATTTTCTGTTTCCTACAGTAGAGTATGAGGGCTCCAACTTTCCCACATTCTAGCCAACACATGCTGCTGTCTTGTTAATTTCAGCCTTTTAAGTCAGCATTGACTCTGGCAGTGAGTGTGGTGTAGCTTCGTGGGTTATAGAGAGAGCCTGGTGGCTCCTAACCTCAAGGTTATCTCGTCCTGTGGTACTTCACTATCGTTTTAATTTGTATTTTCGCAATGACTAGTGATAGTGGGTGCTTTTTCACAAGTTTGCTGACCATTTATATATCTCCTTTAAGCAATGTTCATTCAAATTCTTGACCTAGATTTTATCAGATTATTTATCTGGAATAATCGTAAGAGTTCATTTCCTAGAAACAAAATCTACCCTCAGATAAATGTCTTTCAGATATTTTCTCCTGGTCTGTGGCTTGTCTTTTTACCTGCTCGATGATAGCCTTTACACTACAAAAGTTTTTCATTTTGATGAAATAATTCATATCCCTTATTTCTTCCAGAATTCATAAAACTTAATTTTTTATATATTTAAACCCATTTGGAATTAATCTTGTTAATTAATGAATGATTAAAATTAATCTTATACAAATGACTGAAAATTGTTTTTAACAATTTCACTATTCTATAATTATCGTAAAATGTATTTCTTTTAAGCTTACGTTTTAACTTTTGACAAGAGTATTTATCATATAACCACTACCTTAAGCAAGATGAAGAGCATTTTTCATCATACTTTCTTCCACCAGGTACTGGTCCAGACCTCCCTCCCCTATAGTGATTAACAATAATGTCTCCAGGCACTGCCCAGGGCCCCCTGGGAGACAAAATTTCCCCCAATTGTGAACCATTGACATAAGAAATGACTAAAATACGGTCCATCTGAACCATTGTTTCCCAGAGTGGGCAACACTGCCTCCTGATCTCAGGGTCTGCAAAAGCAAGGGACCTACACTTTATATTGGATCGTGAACTGTAGGACAAACATTTTTAATGGCCAGATGGGGGCGCTAAGTTGTTTGTTTTTCCCTGGAAAGGGGGCATAAGCCAAATAAGTATGGGAATTTACAATCTATCTAATAGGTTTAACTATGATTAAGGTAGGTTCAGCACAAGCCATTACCGTAACCATGATTCTGTATCACATAGGGGCCTTCAAAAAGTAGGTGGGGAAATTCCACTATCCTTTTATTCCATAGTTCCATGAGCTTTTTGAAGCCCCCCTTTTATCTGTACTGATGATGGATGAAGAATGATCTAGAAGGCTAGCTACAAAGCTTGCTAATAAGGCCAAAGGGGTGGGGTGCAAAAGATTAGAAAGGGCCATTTTGCTTAGTATTATTTGAGCACTTCTTGCTAAGGTTGTGTTCAAGTGTATGTTCATAAGTAAGAATTATTTTAAGTTTTTATAGAGACAGTAAACTTGTGCGTCTGTGAAGGCGGCAGTTGAAGTGTCACATTGATAGTGGTGAGTGGGTAGCTCAGTCACTTGGCTTATTAGACAGACTTGTATTTGATCAAAATGCTGCCTAAGTTTCGGGCAACTTTTCCTTTACCAAAAGGAGCTGCTTTTTCAATATGTAGACTCAGAATTGAATTCAGGAAAAATATTTTACTTTATTGTTCCTACTGTTTTCAAAATAAAATTAAAAAAAAAATCAAATAGGGCATTCAACCCACTGCCATGGAGCTGGTTCTGACTCATAGTGGCCCTGTAAGACAGGAGATCTGCCCCCGGGGATTTACAAGGCTGCAAATCCTTATAGAAGCCAAGAGTCTCATCTTTTCTCTGAGTGACTGGTAAGCTTGAACTACTGACCTTGTGAACCCAATACACCAACTAAAAGTTCAGCAAGTCATTAAAATTTTGACTTCAAGTTTAAAAGATTGAAAACAAAAACTGAACTAGGGATGTTGGCAATACCTTCTGTAGCCAGTCAGTCCCCACAGATTCATGAGTGTTAACCTGTTGTCTGGTCTGTGCCTCGTACCATCGATGTTGTGAGCTCTGTCCTTCGGACGCTTGCAGACTCCAGTGCACACGCAATAATAGACGTGTGCAGGGAAGGGACACAGTTCATCTAGCTCTTAAGGGGGCGCTGGGAAAGTCCTTCTTGAAGAGATAGCAGCTGAGTTCTTGGCAAATTGGTGTGGCACAACAGGAATGAGATGTCACTCTTGGCAAAACGGTGTGTCATTTATACACCTGCTGTATACTTGAGGAATATGGGGAGTTGTGTGGAGACCACCAGTGTGGGGAAGTAAAGAGACATGGAGGGGGGAAAGGTCTTGGGTTACACAAATGCTTTACATTCAGGTGGTAAGTAAAGGGGATGTGCGTGCATGCATGCGCACATACAAACACACATGTATGTATGTATGAATGTATATATGGCGATGAGCTCTTTTCTGACTAGAAGCATGATTTGGTGTATTTAGTGCACGTGGCTCTAGTCCCCATCATCATGTTGTGGTTAGTGCTCAAAGGGAAGCCCACAGGGACTCCTCAAAAAGAGCACTGAGCACTCTAGGGTGCCAGCCAAGTCTGTTGCCTGTGGAATCAAGGAGTAGCCTGTGTAATAAGACAGGCTGATGTGGGGCTGGTAGATCCCCATGTGGTGCACTGAGTTGGTGGTGCTAAGTTGTCTCTCTTCCTGCAGTACCAAATATGCCCCAGCAGCGGCAGGACCAGCACCCCCAGAGCAGCATGATGCACCCAGCCTCCGCAGCAGGCCCACCCATTGTTGCTACCCCTCCAGCCTATTCCACACAGTACGTTGCCTACAGCCCTCAGCAGTTTCCAAATCAACCTCTTGTTCAGCACGTGCCACATTATCAGTCTCAGGTAAGGCTTGGGGTTTCCTGGCTCGCTCTGTTCCCTGGGGATATTGGTTCAGCTTAGC
>NW_022111312.1:10858404-10865239 GCF_000313985.2 Echinops telfairi
GGCTTGCTGTGCTGCAGCTGTATGTGGCGTTGGATTATGGCCAAAGGCCTTTTTAGTGTATGCGATGCTGTGCCTGTTACAACTTTCATTGAAATGGCCACAAGTGATTTCTGGGGACCCTGGAGAGAGAAGAGGAGGCATCTGACTTACCCGTTGCACTCTGTGGTGATTGTAGACCCTTTTTTCTTCATTTTTTGTTTGGCTGCAGCATCCTCATGTCTATAGTCCTGTCATTCAGGGTAACGCCCGGATGATGGCACCCCCAGCACATGCCCAGCCTGCGCTCGTGTCGTCTTCAGCAACTCAGTACGGGGCTCATGAGCAGACACATGCGATGTATGGTAGGAAACCCTGTCTGGTTCCCTGTGTGTGCATCTCTCTTCATGGTTGGAAGGTTCAGAAAAGATACTTTAAGAATAACCTGGCTTTTGGTGACCCTGAGGGTTAAGAGTCTAAAAGATGGGCTTATTAGCACTGCTGCTCTGTTCATCAGCCTTGGCCATTCACTTTACCCCTTGACCAGCAAGTCCTCCAACTCTATGTGTCTCTCCTTCCTTCACCTTGTGGGAGAAAGGGCTATAGTCGGCCAAAGGCATGCAGGGAAGAACTGCCATGCACGAGCCTCAGCATGAGTGAGGGCACTGTGTTTCACTCTCAGGGCAGGTTCCCTGGCCTTCCAGCCTTTTATTGCCATTCATTACAGTGCTCCTGCCTGCCCGCCTCATGCCGGCCTTCAAAACAGCCCAGTGTTAGTCTGAATAGAACCTAAATGAGGTATAACTTTCAATGTAACCCAGTTACACAGGATGGTGAAATGAAATCAGATATCCTATATAAAAATAGTCAATCTTTCCCCCTAAGTCCCCTTGCCACCAACCCCCCACCCCTCCAAAAAAACCAACTTAATTTTGTGGCCAAATGGGGAACTTTGTGCAGGTCATTTTAGAAGCCATCCAAGGTGCTGAAAGATCTGGCTTCCCCGCCTATCCTGGAATATAGAGTTGATGATGAGTGGTCTGTATTCTAGGTTTTTTGTTTTTTTTAAGACTGCCTCTCTATTTAGTCCCCATTTCATTAAGTTGTCTGTCTTGCTGAGTCCTGTAATGTCATTGTAGGTCTACCTAAACATTAGCATTAGAGGTTTTTTTCTGTTGAGCAAAGATGTGAAATGTAAGTTTATTCACTTAGTTACGTGTGCCATGGTAAACGTAGAGTTAAAACAACAAAGTGGACATTGTGTCCTTCAAACCTTGTTTAACTTTTTGAGTGACTTAAGAATGAGAAGTTTTTGTCTTATGTTTTTTGATGTTGCTGTTTTTTAGTTTAGATAACTTGAATAGATTTAGTTAGACAATTTAATTTCTTCCTCACCCATTGGTTGACCAGTGGCCCCATAGATCTGGGTGGGTGATCGGAGGAGCCCTCGGGCAGCAGCAAGGACCCCATTTGTTGTGTCACCCTTAACCCAGCTCTGCTTTCTTCCCGGAGGTACACCCCCGTTCCGCAGGCCGCTGATGGTAGGTAATTTTACATGACTAAAGGCGGTGTTTTAATAAGTGCTTACAAGTCTAATCTTAATTTTCCACATTATTCCTTTTAAAAAAACGCTGCGTTGTAGATTATATATTTCAAATGAAAAATGGTTTAATTGCTACATTTTGGAATACATTTCTTGTAATTTGTAATTCAGTCATAAAATAAGCTGCCTGGCAGGTTCATAGCCTTGGTAAAGCTCACCTCTCATTGGCACTGAGCCAGAGCTCAAGTGCGTTTGGCAGGACCTCACGGACTCATGAAGCTGGCGTGTGTGCCCCTTGTGGATATTCCAGCAACTTTCCACTGTGCCGTATGGCCTCGGTGAAAAGTCCACTATGAGTGTTTAAGCCTCCTGTTGAGCACATCATGATCTAACAGTTGGGAAACACGTGTACTTTCTCCCTCCCATTTTCTGGCATACCTTGAAATAAGATCTGAACCTTTTGAGCTAAAATTTCCACTGCTTTCAGAGCATAACTGCGCCTCGGGGACAGGATGGTGAATATTGAGATGTTACGCTGACTCCTCCCTGTGCTCACTCACTGCCAATGCCTGGCTTTGTGTTTGGGATGGATAGTCATTGATTTGAAAGCACTCTGTGCAGTAACAAGGGTATTTGAAGCACTAGTAGTTTTTATAACCACCTTCTCAAAGCAGTGCAATTTAGAAGGCACTTGGCCTTGGACCCTGAAGTCCATTGGAATGTGGATAAAGAGAGAATACTACAAACAAAACCAGTGTGCAGTAGATTTATCCCGGCGCGCTCTCCTGCCACTGACCCAGCGGCCAGCCTGGCTCCCGAGGTTCTCTCTCCCTTTGGACACTTCACCCAAACCAAACCCGACATGAGGGAGTGATGGTCTTGTTCCTTACCGTCTAACACATGCTCTCCACTGACTCATCAATAATTTAATGGAAAGCCTAATTATACCCAACACAGACAAGTTTGTAAGTGTGTTCTTTTAAATTACGACAAGATCCATTGTGTGGAAATGGTCACCATACACTCACCCCCCTTGGATAGTTTATCATGACTTTCTCAAAGCAGCCAAACACCCTGAATATGAATTATGTTTATGATTTGATACCCTGTCTATATTCTTTAAAGCATTTTATATGGCCAGAAGAATATACAGCTGATGTTAGTGACAGCTTTATGTCACCTCTTTTGACATGCATCTGCTATGGCCACCCCAGATGGTTTGGAGTATAGTGGTGACTGCGAAGTGAAAGATTCATTATCATTAAAAAAATTTATTGGTGTTAGCATAAACATGGTAACCGACTGCTGCACAGTTCAGTTACTAGAGTTGGAGATGGGTATTTCAAAGGTTATTGGCCTTTTGTCCTTTTATCCAGTTTGGTCACACGCTTCATCTCATTAACCTTCATCAAGCCTTCATCCTTGCTGCTGCCCCCTCCTTTCCAAGAAGTTACTTTGATTTTTGATCCCCAAATATCTGGTCTCCTCTCATGTTGCTGTTAGTAGCGTGCTGGATCCTCCATTTAAAAATTATAGTAACAAAGTTCTTTCTACTAACCCGAACTGTGAGGAGCAACATGAGCTAGAACCTTTGTGTGGTTTTTTTTGGGGGGTAGTTTAATGCAGATCACTTATAAAATACAGCCTGCCAAAAAAAGTACAAAGTTCCTATTATCCTGCCTCCTGCTAACCTTTTGCTGCTTATCCTTCCAGATGTGCTTAAACACATGTATGCACTTTTTGTAGCCTTACCTTAATGAGAAATGATCATGTTTAATATAGTTATGTTTCTATAGCTCTTGGGTTCATCGACGACGCACATCTTTCGGAACAGCACTTCTATTAATAATGTGTTGCAAAAGTAGTGTTGTCTTGAGTCATTGGAATTGGCCCTGGCAGCTGCTGCCTGCCTCAGGGGTGTTGCATATGTATGAGCCATTGGATGGCATTATGCCATGTTGGTCTTCTCCCAGATAAGGATGTTTCTCCTTTCACCCAGCAAGTCCACTTTTGGAACTTGACACCCAGGACCAAAGGCAGAGTGTCTCCCAGCACTGCCCAGCACCCTCCTGGGGTTAAAGAGAGTTGTTATCGCTCTTAAAGTAAAGTGAACCTGTGCATGAATACAGAGAACTTGTCTAATATGTCAGCCTCTTCCAGAGAATTAGGAAAATGCACAACTCAAAAGGCTAATTCACCTTTCTATTTCCCAAATTCAGCATGTCCCAAATCACCATACACCAAGGAGACAAGCCCTTCTTTCTACTTTGCCAGTGAGTTGGGGTTTTTATACTAATTTTCGTTCTGCAGTAAAACACTTTTTAAAGAACACGTGTTAAGGGAATAGACTTGTTGAATAGTATTTTCCTGTGCCAGACAAATTCGTTACAAACAATATATATTTATCTCTCTAAGTAATTCTGAGTTTTTAAAAAAGGAAATAAAACCCAGCCGAAGAAAGCTGGAGTTTGTTTTAAAAATTCACATTTCAGAAAATAATTTTTGCATACCAAGCAAACATGACTCTTGAAAATGCCTAATATTCTCTTTTAGAGAGACGGCCTGAGCAGCTCATTTTTTTTATTAAAGAGGGAAAAAATTAATACCAAGTCATAAGCTTTGTAGTGGTTTTGTTCATTTCATCAAAGTGCCTTGGTAAGAAGAAAATTCCCTTGACCAGGATTTTGTATAGGTGGGGGTTGATGAAATATACCACAAGAGAACCGTTTTCAAACATCAGTCTTTGTATGAACCGAGGCTTCAAGAACCCAGGTAGCAGACACCCTCGGGGGTGTCTGCTCCCATAGGCCAGCTAACTGACCTGACCGATGGCCACCAGAGGGCCAGGCAACAGGACTCCCCCTGCTTGGGAGAGCATCCTGGTTGCTCCCAGGTACAGGTACAGGTGCACATGCCAGTAGGACTTTCTTCGGGAAATGAGCTTGTCAGGTGTGTTTTCTCGTGTCTGTAGGCAGTGCCTAGACAAGGCCAGTCATGGACTGTGGCACTTGGAGGAGAAGGGTCCGGCCACGCAGAAACACCCTCAGTTAACATGGTTGCTGTGTGAGACATGCTGTGCATTATAGAGGTGTTCTGCCCGGACTAAAATTTCAATTACTTGAAATGAGTCGATATATGATTTTCCTTAAGAACAGCTTTAAGAAAGCATTTTACAAACACTTTGACCTGAGTTTTTCACTAATTGTGCCATGACTTGGTATCCAAAAATAAGCTGCTGCCAATAAGGTGTCTGCATTTGATTTACTCTTTTACTTGGTGCTAGGAAATGTTAACAAATGTAATCCTTTAATATAGACGCTCTTTAAAAAGGAGTCGTGCTGTATGGCTGTCTCTTGAAGGGACACTGTGTATGTGACTGTATCTGTTAAAAGACAATGTCATAACTTGATTGTCTGGTGTACTCAGTGGAGGTCTCGGCTGGTTCTCCTCACCATCTTACTGTCTGTGTTACTAGTTTTGGAGTCCATGCCCTGGTAAGTAGCTAAGAGATCCTTCCTCATCACACCTGAGCTTTAACTGCCGCCACCTGATCCCCCGGAAGGGATGATACCGACAGTGGCTGCCGTGTGAGACTTTACTGGCTGCTTCCTTTTCCTTCTTGGAAGGTTTGGTACGGTTGCCTCTGCACCCTCTTCTGAGGACTCTTCAGCTTGCCTTCATGCTTCCACTTCGTTGGGATTGGAAGGCGGGAGGCGGTTGTCGTGCCCTTGTTAAGTGTAGTTCTGCAGTGCTGGCAACCCAGCGTCTGAGGGAGAAAACTTAAAAATCAAATGCACTGCCTTTGGGACAAGCTCTGCCGTCACGAAGACAAAGCCCGTTTATTGGTCAGTGGTAAAAGGATTTTCCCAGTGGCCTTTCTTAAAACTTCAAGCATTTATATCAAGGAGCACATGGATGGCAGTTGGGATCATGGGGTGCAGGTAGTTCCAGGACCAGGTCTAGCCCCTGACTTCCATTTCCCAGGATAGAAGCAATACTTCATTGATCTGCTCGACTTGACCCAGCAGGCCTCATGAAAGTGCTTAAATTTGGGTGAATAAAGGCTTAACAGAGTAGCACAATCCAAATGTCTTAAGAGCATTCTCTTGGCAGTATAGCTTCCTCTTGGCTATATAGCTTCCCTGGGCAGTACACTCGGCTTCTGAACAGGAGGCTGACCCCCGGCCAGCCCTCGCTGTCCACTTGTCCTCGTCCCACAGCCTTCACAGCCTCTCTGTTGCCCTGTCTTCCTCTTTTCCTTTGGTGGCTCTCATCCCCCCCAACTCTTTTGTTTCCTCCTGTCCCACTGCCTTTCAGGGGACCAGAGTATATTGAATTGAAGTATGGCTTTCACACTTTCCACAGTAAGCTACCCAGTTTTTGTTTTTGAAGAGGCGAACAACTGCCAGCACAAGGTGCCCGCTTGCAACTCTTGTTAAGCTAGAAAATGAAAAAGAAAAATATTTCCAATGGAACCTCCTTACAGTTTCTGTGCAGCTCAGGAAGTATCCAAGGGTTGTGTCAGAAAAGTACATGGAAAAATTCCATTATCTTTTCATTCCATGTTTCTGTGCACTTGTTGAAGCCTCCTCATACAGCAGTAGCATCTACTTGGTTTTTCTCTTGTCACAGTGCCTTGTGGCTTCCTGGTGTTGAGGCAGGAAAGGGGTAGGTGTCTTAAAAGCATGTCAAGTCACTCTGCTTGCGTTACTTAAAGCTTGTTCTGTGCATGCAAATCAGAGTGTAGCCTAGAACATTCCATTTTATAGCCTGGAAATACGAACAATCCTTTGTTGTCACAGATACCAGTGGAAAAGGCGAAAGAATTTTCTTTCTAAGCAAACAGTTGCAAAGTTTTTACATTTTTTAAATTGATGATAACTTAATTATAAAACTTTATGGGCATAATTATTCTGCAACTACTGACTGAGCCTTAGTGTATAAAATATATACATAGACCACCCCCCTAAATCTTTTATATTCTTAATGCTTTGCTTAGAAGGTAATTACAAGTAAAAATGTAAACTTTAGCGGGGGGCGGGGGCGCGCGGAGATCTTACATAAAATTTAAATATACGTTACAAGCTCTGGGATTCTGTACTGCCTTTATGAAAGGCTATAAATAAAAGTTAGGACTTGGGGATTGCTTTTTCCTGCAGTAGATTGAGTATTTACTATTTTGAAAATGACACATGTAAGACACTTCATATACAAGGAGAAGGGGCTTACATGCTGATGATTTGCAAATAAGCCATCTTGGCTGGCACGGTGGCACTTGCTCCCTACTCTGCTCTCAGTGCAGTGCCCCCCCCCCCC
>NW_022111312.1:10865409-10875842 GCF_000313985.2 Echinops telfairi
CGTGCGCGCGTGAACAGCAAAGTCAGGTTTCAGAATTAATAAAAGCCCTGGTGGTGTAGTGGGCTGCAAACCACAAAGTTAGCTCTGTGAGAGGAAGCCGAGGCTTTTTACTCGTAAAGATGTACAGTCTTGGAAGCCCACAGGGGTCTCAGGCAGTTAGATTCTGCCCTATAGGGTCACTGTGAATCAGAATCGACCAGATGGCAGGGGGTTTGAAGATTTTTTGGTATGTTAAACCATTAGACCCCGTCAGTGACCAGAGGGTTTTGAAGTAAATTACTTGGATATGATAGTGATAGGTGGGGTTTTAATCAAACCAGTGAGGTCGAAGAGACAGATTTCCCTAAGACTCGGGGACTGTGGCACTCGAGAAAGTGTTCAGTACATCAGTTTTCCCGGCTTCCAGGGGAAAAGTCACCAACTGTTCCTAAAAATACTTCCCTTCTAATATAGGTCTACCAGGGCAACTGTTGTTAACGTCATTGTGTTGTGGAGCCTGCACATAGACCAAGAGGCAGTTGTTGAAACAGAACAAGTGGACCCCAGATGGTTGAACATCAGGAAAGGTGTGGTCTGGGTTGTATTCTTCCACCATACTTACTCATGCTGGGCTGATCGTTCGGTAAACTGGACTGTCTGACGAAGAACGTGGTATCAGAACTGGAGGAAGATGCATTAACAACTTGCATTAATGCAGATAGCATGAGCTTGCTTGGTGGAAGTGAAAAAATACTTCCTGATGAAAATAAGAAACAACGGCCTTCACTGTGGATTACACCTCAATGTAATGAAAACAAAAACCTGTGTTGTACAGCTGGGCCAATACGTAGCATCATGATAAACAGAGAAAAGATTGGAGTTGTTTTAGGTTTTTGTGTTACTTGGATCTGCAATCAGCTCCCATGGAAGCAGGAGTCAAGAAATCAAATGATAGACTTCATGAAAGTGTTAAAATGCAAAGATGCAACTCTGAGAGCTAAGGTGCACCTGGCCCAAACCATAGTGTTTTCAGTCACCTCATATATGTGTGAAAGAGCTCTACAGTCAGAACGTTTCTTAGAAGCTAGGACAGCAAGACTTTGTCTTGTGTATTTTGCTCATGTAATCGGGGAGGGAGGGGGTGGCTTGGGGGGTGGGAGCCAGTCCTTGTAAAAACATGACTGAGAGAGTAGAGGGTTGGCAAAAATAAGGGAAGAACCTCAACAAGATTTCAGATTGATTGGCACAGTAGTTGCAACAATGGGCTCCAACCTGGTGACAATTGTCACCAGGATAGCGCAAGACCAGGTAGGGTTTCGTTTTGTTATCCAGGGTTGCTGTGATTTGGAACTGACCTGATGACAGGTAACAACCTAACAGCAGGTTGAACCTTATGGTCAGAAAATGTTCCCAAGTGTGTAAGTGAGTCTGTTTTGTTTGAGTTACACTAGGAGTTTTGAGTGTTGAGCCAGCTGTGGTGTTGGCGCGGGGCGCCCAGGTGTCTCCAGCACTGGCCATTTGCCTCACCCTACTCCCTTGGTAAGTGATGTGTTTGGAGTTGGACTGGAGTGCTGGTGGCTCTTAGCTTTACATGCCTACCCCTCTGCACCACATAGATGGGGTACACAGCCGGCTGGCCTCTTTGAGCACCGAGCTTGGGTGCCTGATCCCACAGCTATGTCTGCCTCTCCCTGCCACACTCACAGGCCTGTATTTGCTGACACGTTACACAACAGTGGGTGGAACATCTTGGAATTGTTTCTTGTGGGCTTAGTTTATAAAGGATTTTAGGACTGATTTCTTGAGCAAAGGCTAGGAGTCATGCATTACTCCAGATGTGTCTTAAGAGCACCATCCTAAGCCTGTTGCCTTATCATGGACAGGTTTGTGTCACAGATGAATGGTCGTCACTTGAAGCCATGAACACGTTTCATCTTCCTGATTCTCGCTGTGCTGTTTTTTGGAAGATGTGGACATCTGGATTTCTGCCTGATGTCCCTACTTTGTACCCAGGAGTAGCTGTAACCGAGATGGGCTTTTGGGTTCAGTCTCTTTGTGGACAGCGGACTCTTGATCACAAAACATAGCATCGCCAACTGGATTCTGTAGAGCAGCGGGCCTGGAGAGACACTGACAAGAGTGGCTGTTATGGTCAGCCACAGGAGTTTGTAGGGTTGTGGCTCCACCTCATACGAGAGGAGAGTTCTTTCAGCTCCTACCCACAAGCCCACTTTGAGGTGTCGGTGGCGGCTGCAGGGCAGTAGCATGGTGAGGTCAGCCAGATGATGCCCTCGACTCTGGGGTGTGTGTGTTTTGTGTGTGTGTGTGTGATTTTTGAGGAATTCTTGCCGTGTGTGTGTGTGTGTGTGTGTGTGTGTGTGTGTGATTGATTTTGAGGAGTTCTTGCCTTTTGTCCAGGCAAAGTGTGACTGTTGTAAGAGTAATTCAAACTAACTTGATTTTATCTTAAAACGTAGACAGCTATGTTATGTGAATATGTATTGGCTAGCTTGATATGTATTGGCTCTACATATTTTTCAAGAAAGGTGGAGTAGCCAGGTGTGAACTACTGAATGTAAAACTATGATCTACTCTGTAAACAAGCATTCATGAAAAAAAAGGGAAGAATAACAGAGAAAGGTGGGATCAAGTGTAGCAACTGGTGGGGCATCCCTTAGATGCTGGCCCAGCTATGAGTGGGCAGCAGAGGCGCGATAATGGGAGCGCTCACTTGTCGTCTGCACTCTCCTTTCTCTACCAGTTTCCACCGGCTCCCTTGCCCAGCAGTATGCACACCCCAACGCCACCCTGCACCCACACACGCCACATCCTCAGCCCTCGGCCACCCCCACTGGACAGCAGCAAAGTCAGCATGGTGGGAGTCACCCTGCCCCAAGCCCTGTTCAGGTGAGAAGGAACCCTTTTGACGGATGTTCTAAGTGCAGGGTCACCCTGATGTGAGACCCATGGCCGCCCACCCTCTTCCCTCCCTCCCTCCTTTGGGTAACTGAGAGCTGTGCGACCACCTGGGCTCCCGGGCATATAGTCACGGGTCAGAAACAAGGTAAAAAATCTCATGTGGCACCTAGTGGGGGTTTGTAGTCAAGTGTATCTGAGAGTTGTGTTCTTTTGTACTTATATCTTAAGCGTCATAGTTAAGAGTCAGCTTTGACATCTATTAACTCATGGGCGCTGTACTGGGTGAGAGTCTAGAACTGAGGCCTGGCCTCCTGCTCCCCAGAGAAACTCCCCAGTCAGAGGCAGCTGGATTAGATGGCGGCCCTGGGGAGCCGTGCTCACGTGCAGAGCTCAGTTGGGGGTGTGCCTGCCACCTGCCTTCTATAACATGTTTCTCCCCATTCTGTGGCTGGTCTGCAGCACCATCAGCACCAGGCGGCCCAGGCCCTCCATCTGGCCAGTCCACAGCAGCAGTCGGCCATCTACCATGCGGGGCTCGCGCCAACACCCCCCTCCATGACACCAGCCTCCAACACGCAGTCACCACAAAACAGCTTCCCAACAGCACAACAAACTGTCTTTACGATCCATCCTTCCCACGTTCAGCCGGCGTACACCAACCCACCCCACATGGCCCATGTACCTCAGGTAAGCCCGCCGTCTCCAGCTTTCTGTCCAGACCAGGCAACTGTGGAGGTTGTTAGAGCATCAGAACCAGACACGCCCTAGCTAGAACACCCTGTGTGTGATGCCATTCGCCCCCACCCCCTCTGCCTGTGCAGTGCACGTGGTCTGGCCCGCACCGACATCGTGTGGTTTTGTGATGGATTCAGTTGTGTTGCTGGTGGGTCAGCCCTGCGCCTTTCCCAGCTCAGACCTGACAGACACCTCTGACTCTGGAATGCAGCCCCTTCCTTTCCTTCCTGTGTCTGCTTGGCTTTGTGTATAAGCTCTGTTGCCCTGTACACATGTGCGTACGCATACACCCCTGGCAGGGCGGGTGGGCTCTGAAGGTTGTTCCTGCCTCTTCCTCTATCTTCGGTGGCTGTGTGAGGTACTTGAAGGGTGTGGCCGTGTGCACTGGTGCATTGAGCTCCAGGTCCAAGCACGTCCTCCAGAGCTGCCTGGGCAATAGTGAGCTCACCTCAGAGTAGTGGGCTCCTGCATGGGGGGCTGGTCATTGCAGTGGTTGCTCCTCCCCTGGAGTGGCTGCCCTTGGCCCTCTCTGGGGCTCTTGGGGTGAACTGGCTGGATAAGATGGGGTTGGTTGCTTTTTTGTTTTTGTTTCAATAAGACTCCCTTAGGTCGGGTCTAGGTTAGACCCACCTGACTGAATGCCATTTGGGTTCAGTTACCCGATAGCTGACCCGTTGTATCCTTGGCATGGCCTCGGTTGATGCTCTTGGGGCACCGTGGGCGCTGGAATTGGTGACGTACTTTTGGTGGTGGGTGGGGTGCTGGTGTGGTCAGTGGAGTGTGGCTGAGCCCACTCCCAGAGTGCAGGGGCCCTGTGGGGGCTAGCAGAGACCGCTGGCTTGGAGGTGTATGTGTGAACACAGGGAAGCTCAGGGTGAACACAGGGTGCCTCAAACTTCGCTGTGTTTTTGTGCTGAAAGAACCAGGCTACCTCCTGTTGGGAAGCCCAACCTGCCAGGGGCTGCGTGACAGAGGCCAACAGTTCTGGCCACCTTTCCACCTGACTCCTCCATCAGGCTTATCTTCGAGCTGTGCTGCTGAGTAGGCAGGAAGCAGGGGAGGGTGGCCCAGAGGGGTCCCTCTCAGGAGGGAACCTAGCTGCCCTGCCTGCTCTCCCATCAGAATGGGGAGTTGTCCTTACAGGGTTTACGGGGAGGGAGGCTCTCAGGCCTCACTGCATCTTGCCTCATCTTTAGTCGAGAGGTGGCCAGCCAGTGGCTCAGTGCTGATCTTTGTGAGGCCCCACCCTGGGCAGGCCCAGGGCCGTAGGTAGTAAACCCCCCACGCTGGGTGCCCGTGCCCCAGCTTGCCGGACCTGCTGGAAAGTGAAGCATGTCTGTGGACTGCCTGGCAAAGCCCCCCAAGAGTAGACCGGCCTGATGGCCCACCACTGCCCTCCCCCCTGCGCCCCATCCTGAGCAAGGAGTTGACATGTTGTGTAAGCGGAGATGTTGCCTGTATGCGTAAAAGAGCTCTCTGTTTCAGGCTCATGTACAGTCAGGAATGGTTCCTTCTCATCCAACTGCCCATGCGCCAATGATGCTAATGACGACACAGCCACCCGGCGGTCCCCAGGCCGCCCTCGCTCAAAGTGCACTACAACCCATTCCAGTCTCGACAACAGCGCCTTTCCCCTATATGACGCACCCTTCAGGTGAGGCGTGTGTGTGCAGGGGCCGCCGGGGCACCCACAGCATTCTGCTCACACAGGGCGAAGGGCAGGCAGGGCCAGTGCTTCATGCTCCGCATCGGAGAGCTAGCGAGACCTGTCCTAGCGCGTGCATTCGGGCCCGTGGCGGTCAGCTCAGTGTCAGGGTCCGAGGCTTCTGGCGCCTCGGCTGTGTGTTGTGGTCTCCCGGATTCGGCTTGACAAGCAGCAGCAGCATCGGTCTGGGTGGCTGGCGCATGCTAGGACTCAGGTGGCCTTCTTTGTACTACAGGCTGGGCAGGGCAGTTGGACCTGTGGGGGGTTGTCACTAGGGCGGAGCCTGAGTGGAGCTCTGAGGACATGGAGGTGCAGGTGCTGTGTGCTGGTTGCGAGGGCAAGCGGCAGCTCCCATCCACTTGCTGGCAGCCATGGCTTTATACACAGGGGACCAGTGCTCTGCGAGCAGTGCCAGTGCGTGGCTAGCCTGGGGAGGGGGTGTGGTGAGGCCTTTTTCTGGCCTCACAGGCAGCAAGTCTTGATGGTTTTACGGCTGACTGGTGTGTCGCTATCCACCCTGGTGCAGATGGGAGGGTAAGAGTGCACCGTGTCACGAGCCTCGTTCAGCTAGCGGGAGGGGCTCACAGGCGCGTGCTGCAGACACTAGGCTTCCTTGGGCTTGCCAGCCTCCTGTTTCAATGTTCACCTTTTTCTCTTGCAGTACAAGCCCACCACCAACAGCAGCTGTAAGGCTGCCCTGGAGGAAGCGAAAGGCCAGATCCCCTCTGCCCTGCTACTGCTTCTACCAACCGGAAGCACAGAAAACTAGAATCTCATTGATTTTGTTTTTAAAAATACGTTGATTTCTTGTAACATCCAATAGGAATGCTAACAGTTCACCCTGCAGTGGAAGAAATTGGACCGAATAGCGGCATTTAGGAACTTGTGGGCTAGTCCATAATTCCATATGCTGTTCAGCCCCTTGAGCACCCCAGCTCTCTGCTTGCTGAAACTGGAAGTTATTTATTTTCTAATGATCCTCTGACAGTCATGAACACATCAGCTAGCAAAAGAAGTAACAAGAGTGATTCTTGCTGCTATTACTGCAAAAAAAAAAATTATTATAACATAAATCAAGACTTGGAACGCCCTTTTATTAAACCTAAAAAAAAAAAGTTCAGTAAATTCTTACCGTCATCTGACGGATTATTATTTATAAATCAAGTTTGATGAGGTGATCACTGTGTCCAGTGGTCCAACTTTTAAGTTAAGGGGGGGGGGACTTTTACTTTGTAGATAATATAAAATAAAAACTTAAAAAAAATTTAAAAATAAAAAAAGTTTTAAAAACTGACACCCAGGTAGTGTATGTTTGTGTGAGCTCCCGTGTGGCAGGAGCTTGGCCATTGAGCCAGAAGGCAGCTGTCAAAAAATCGCTCTTCACCTTTTTTTGGTTCACACTGTCTCCAGAAAGAGTCAAGGGAGCACAGTGCCCGAGGTGGACCAGAAGCCTGCTGCTGGAGGAGGAAGCCACCCAGCGCTGGGCAGGGCCGAGCCTGCAGCCCTCGTGACACCTCCAAGCCCATGAGCTGCCCTTCTCTGCAGAAGCCCTGAGTCGGGTCAGGAGACTGAGGTCTGGGCACCAGTAGGGGGCAGGAGAGACTTAAAAGGCTGGAGGGCAGAGGCTGACCAGCAGGGAGTGCAGTTGCTGATTGTGTGCACCCCCAAGACACCTGTCAGTGAGCAGAGGGAGGCTTGATAGAGGCCACTGTCAAAGAGCAAGGCAGTAAATCAAGGTTCTGAAAAGTGGTTTTTAATTCACATAGAGCAATTTGTACACAATAGCAATAAGTTACTCGTACAGTACATAAAACAATAATACATTGAAGTCTGCCAGATACAATGTCAGCCACCATCTGTGTTGTCACGATGTGTCTGTCACGTGTGTCCTGGTTAGGGGCAGTGGAGAACCGTCTGGTCCCTCTGCCCTGGGGTGTGGGGGTGCTATGAAAGTGGGCAGGCGGGATTTCAGTTGCACCCTCAGGGCAGAGGCCAAGGCCTTGATTTTAGGTTCAGAAACAAGTAAAAATAGTGTTCTCTGGCCCAAGATTATAATGACTGCTATTTCTTCTTCCTACACGGTCCAGAAATGGTCAAAAACAAGGCAGAAGATTTCTACCAGACAAAGCCGTATGGATTGCTGGTCTAGAATTGAAGGCAGGTTAGTCAACTTAATTCTTTGGTGCTGGTGACTTGTTAGTGTGAAGAGCTGTCTGGGGTCAGATGGAGGTGACCGTGCTGGGGGGCTGTCCCAGAGAGCTGTCCAGCATGCCTGTTCCCTGTCATTAGATAACGGGAGGGGTGGGGGTGGGGTGGAAAGTCGGCATGGAGTGACTTAGTGGCCCGCCTCCTGCCATGAGGGTTTTTGTCAGGACAGGTCTGAGCTGTGCTGGTGACAAGGCCATGTTCAGGAAGGAAGGGGTACTGGGGTACATTTTCTTAGATACTTCAGCCTGGAGCAGTCTGAGGGGGTGACATCCACTTCTGCATGACAGGTTCAGAGCTTACAAAGGCTTTGCAGCCAATTTGCCTGGGCCTACCACTGGAGGTGGCTGACAAGTGGCAGTGCCCTGGCTGCTGCACGAGGCGCTCTCATGTCTCCTCGCTTTTCCAAAGTGGTTGGCACTGCTCCTTTGGGCCGTACACAACTACTGGCACGTAGGAAACAGGCTGCTTTAGATCTGATCAGGTTGGATCTGCTGTCATAGCACTGGGGCTTGTAATTTTTAAAGTGATACATAAGAAACTGACTGCCCACCCCTAAACAAACCCTCAGGAAGTTCTGGAAGTGGGAATCTTGACTATAGAGGGCAGCCCAAGCCCCCCTCAGTTCTGGTGGTTGGGACTACAGGGTGCGAATGCTACAGTCTACAAATGCTATCCTTTGCTAAACAACAGCCCTGTTCCTAGAAGTGTCTCCTCTGCAGAGAGCTGGGCAGCTGTCCAGAGCTGCTGTCCTCTCCACACACTAGTTATGGGAATGGTGTGCCTAGTGAAGGGTAGGTGGAGGTGGCATGTACCCATCCCTTCAGCAACTATAGCTGCAGGACACCCCAGCACCCAGCTGGGGGGCGGGGGTGGTGTCATACTCAGAGGGTGGTTTCTACTGGGATTGACGGCCGAGACTACACACCCGGGGGTCAGTTTAGTAAACCATAGAGGCTACAGGTGAAGGGCTTACTAGAAGCTGGTGGGTGGGGTGGGGCACGACTCCTCCAATTAATTCTTACCATGAAGCTGCTAAAATCAAAATCCAGTTTTTTATTCATAAGGCACCAGGGTAGAGCTGTCTCTTGCCACCCTGCCTGAATTTCCCTGAAAGGGTGACAGGCATGCTTCGCTCCTCTTTGCACAGCAAGAACAGGGGCCTGTCCTGAGAGTGCAGGAGACGAGAAAAGCCAGTGTGTCGGCTGGGGCGGTGAGCCCCTTCAGGGAGGGTTTGCATAGCTGTCTCTGGCTGCAGAAGTGGATCGCACAGGGGTTAGTTTAAACAGTGCAATGAATAAGCAACAGTTTAGAAACCTGAATCCTTAGGGAAAAAAATTAATCTTGAGGTAAAATGTTTAAAAATCATTTTTGACCTTAGCTTGTCCTGCTGACAGCACTGTCCTGAAGCTGAGGAGAGGCAGGGCCAGGTGTGGTCCCCTGTGAGAGCCAGGTGAGAATCCAGGGCTGTTAGTGTTTTGGGCTTCCTGAGGACGGACCCCTAGTGGGAAAGAGAACAGGTTTCCGCTGCAAGCGCTAGGCCTCACCCTTCAGTAGCGCTGAGCTGCGAGGGGACCAGGACTCCATCTGTAAACGATGAAGGAGGAAGCCAGGTGGCAGTGGGGCTCCTGGGGATGCCCTGGGGCAGCTGCCCGTCAGAGGGGTGTGTACTGGTTGTCAACGGCCCGCAGACGTCTCCGAGAGGATGTGTCCAGTTCATAGTCTGAGTCTTGAGCCCATGGGTCTGACCCCGGCTCCAGGAGCCGCAGGCTGTTGGCGAGCTCCTCGGGTGAAGGCACCCGGTGGAAGATCTGCTCAGGGGGTGAAGAGTGGCCGGGGGTCGTGTCAGGGCTCGGCCCCCAAGGACAGGCAGGGGAGCCAAGGTGGAGAAGGCCCGGCTCTGAGTCCCAGCGGGGCAGGGAGAATGGGAACAGGACCGTGTGGCAGGAACCTAGACAAGGAACGGACGAAGAAGACCCCTGTTAGGGTAAGTGACGGCCTGCCCACAGGCCTGTGTGCCCTGGGTCCACCAGCTCCTTGCCCCACCTGGTGGCTGAGTGACGACAACCACGTAGCTGGACAGGCGGACATCGCAGGCGGCGCCGCACTCGAGCGGGATGGGTGCGCGCTGGAAGTGGTGGAGCATGTGCAGCACGGAAGGGAAGCGCAGGTGCTGTACTCTGCACTGGCCACGCTCGCTCAGTGACAGGCGCAGATGCTGTGGGAGACAGGCGCACACTCAGGACCGGACCCCTGCGTTACCCAGCCTGGGGCCGCCCCGCCTGATGTACCTTGGCAATGCCCTGGAAGTTGAAGGTGAGCACGTACTCGCCGCGCCGGGTCTCGCTCTGCCGCACCAGGAAGACACCATGGGCTGCGGGACCCTGCAGCTGGACCAGTTGGGCTGCCTTCACTCGAGAAATGGGGCCGTGGAACCAGGGGTAGCATGACAGGAAGTGGTCTGTTTTCTGGCAGGCTGGGTCCAGCAGCCCCCCAGGAGAAGCACCTGGCAGGAAGGACAGGGGTGGTGGGGATGGTACATGCCTCCCCCCAGGGACCCCAGGACAAAGAGTCAGCACTCACCTTGGTTGAGTGAGTCTGTGCTTCCCTCAGGGGAGCTGGCTGGGCAGGGGCCTGGGGCTGAGGGCACTGGCAGCTCACAGTCACTCTCGGGCCTGTTGTGGGGGGAGAAAGGGGGTGAGGAATGGGCAGAGGGCAGGGCTCCTAGACTGGGACCACTGGTGCCTGGGCCTTACCCTCTGCCAGCAGACTCCTGGAGTTCAGCCATCCATGCATTCAGCTGCTGTTCATCCCCCACTTCAAAGATGACATCTGTTTGGTCCTTCACCTGGTGGGGCAGGGCAGCTTACAGGCTCTGCAACCAGGCTGT
>NW_022111312.1:10875942-10887228 GCF_000313985.2 Echinops telfairi
GGGGGGAGAGGTGGGTGCAGGGAGACCATGCCCACTCACCTTGAGCACAAAGGTGTAGAGGTTGTCTGGCATCTCCAGGCGGGTGCAGCGGCGGACCTCCTGGAGGTTGGAGCAGGCCGCCTGCAGCTTGGGCTTGGAGCTCTTGGGAGGAAAGGGGTGCTGGGCTCAGGGCCACCCCACACATATCTACTGCTCCCCACCACCACCAGAGGGCGGAAGCTGCGGACTGGGTGCAGGAGGGATCCACCTCCTGGCCAAGGCCACATTTCAGGATGCACACGGGTGAAAAGAAATACTCAGATTCCCAGAGGCTGTGCTGGGACAAGTCCCCTGACACCTTTCCAGGTTTTCTGGAGCGTGGTACCCCCCAAAAGCCTCCAGTCTAGTTCTGGCTTCTTCCTCCCAGCTTTTCCAGTGGGGGTGTAGGGGGGGAGTCGCTGGCCAGCCTCCCTCTCAGCTCTCCTCCAGGCCACCTACCCTTCATGTGAGAGCAGAGCAGAGATTCACTAGTGAAGCAGCTGGTTGTGCTTTGACTGCCCACCCCCCACCCCCACCCCAGCGGTCAGAAGTAAGTTCCCCTTTCTCATGCCCACTTATGGTGACCACAGGCAAGGGGGGCTCAGCCCAACTGGGTCCCTCACACAATGGCCTATGAAAAGGTAGGAAGGGAGCAGGGGCAAACAATAAAGCCCCTTGCTGAGCTCAGCTGTCTTGGGTTGTTACTGGTGACGCGCCTCCTCACAGCACTGGTCCTGGGACCCACACCTAGCTCCCCAAAAGCAGGGCACAGAAAGTGGCTATAAAAATAACCCTGTGACTTGGGAACTGAGGGCTAACGCCCAGGCCAGCTGTATCCACAGACTCCTGACCCCCACAAGGCTGGACAAGGTGCACCCCAGAATAAAGCACAGGACAGACCCCACCCCAAGTAGATTCAGAGGGGCTATCACCCTGGCCTGGCTTCTCTAGGACAGACGGGCATCAGAGCCTGAGGGCTCCATAGAGCCTGTGCTGTGGAGGAACTAACCGCATATCCCAACAGAGAAAATGCCCCCTCCTCCCAAGAGCCCCTGTCCACCACGTCCCAGTCAGCCCACTCTGGCACCCCCCCGCCCCCCCCTCAGCGTTGGTTTATCAGGCCGGGCCACCACTTCCTGGTAATGCCACTGCTTCCCCTGCTGCCAGCTGGGCTGTAGCTCTGCACGCGCACACGTCCTGTGTCGTCCCCTACTGCACTTGTGGGTGGACAGATGGGTGAGTGGTCACAGCTGAGCCAGTGCCTGGAGCTGACCTGGTCAAGGACAAACCCACTAGACCTTCAGAGACCTGCTTCAGTCACTTGTTCTGTGAACTCATTTCCTCACCTAGAATGTGGGGGGGGCAAGCTTGATACCACCCGAGCCCACAGAGGGCTCCCCTCTGTTGTCAGTCCCAGAATCTCCTGCTCCCACACAGAAGAGATGAGACGTTTCCGGAAAGGCCATGAGGGTCAGTCAGCTTCCACTGAGGCCACGGAGGGCCTCCCCAGAGTCTGAGAAACAGGGACATGGTCAACAGACATTCAAACCAGCTGTTGCTCACAGCCATCAGAATGGGGGTGCCTACCACCCCAAGTGATGGTGAGAATAGAGCAAGTACACACCTGCCTGTCCCTATCTAGTCTTGAGACCCCAGGAGACCTGCTGTGGGGAATCATGAGCAGAAATGCTCAGAGGTAGACAGGCTGGTGGTGCCTGATGCTCTGGTGGCAGAGCCCCCGACAGAATCAGGGACACGAAGCCCCTCTCAAAGTCAGACAACTCCTCCCCGACAGGGACACAAAGCCCCCTCTCAGATTCTGGAGCCACCTACTCTCAGGGACAGACACCCCCATGCAGAGAGATAGCCCCCCCTTCCCCAGAGAGGAGGGGACGACACCACCACCGGTGCTTGCTTCCCAGCTGCAAAGCCTGATGCCACTAAGCAGGGGGACCCCCGTGTCCCTTTATGGGTGTGAGCCAGCCAACCTCCATCCAGGCACCCGCATGGGGGACACACCTGCCTCCTTCACCTAGATCAGCAGTTCTCAACCTGTGGGGGGTCAAACGACCCTTTCACAGGGGTTGCTGGATTCATAACAGTATCGATTACAGTAGCAATGAAAATAATTTTATGGTTGGGGGGTTACCACAACATGAACTGTATTAAAGGGTCGAAGCATTATTAGGGAGGTTGAGAACCACTGACCTAGAGGCACCTGACATTTCACAGGCCATGTCCCCACCCCTGACCAGGACCTGTGCCCTCTGACTTCGACAAGCCGGGCCCTCGAGCTGGGCACCCAGCAGTGTCCACCTGTGGGCCCACCCCACTCACCGAGGAGGCCTCACTATACACATCCTGACCAAGCATCAGGGCCCAGTCACTGCCTACTGCAAACCAGCTGCCAAGAATCAGCCCACTCCCTGAACAACCACATCCTGGTCCCACCATCTCTATCTCTACCACTACCACCACCACCACCCTCCTCCTCAGGGATCAGCTTACCTAGCACCGCCTCCACCCACCAACACTGCACTGATGACCAGGCTGTGGCTAGCCTTCCAGATGGCTGGCCTCTCCCCTCCGCAACAATTAAGGTTTACGTGTACAGGTAGAGCCATCCATCCGTGTCCTAGCAGCACCAGGAGCCTTGATGGTGGCTACCACTGGCCTTTGAGGAGTGATGGCTCAGAGGGATGAAAGCAGGCCCCATGGGGCCACCAGGGAGGCCGAGACTTGGGCATCTCCTGAGTTCCACTGTTAACACCCTACGGGACAAGCCTTCACAAGGCATGTACTGCGGTCAAAGCAGTCGCTGCATGAAGTCATTCCCTTCAGCTGCCAGGGGTAAAGAATAAATGCCCACTAGATTAATGGCTGTCATGGACCTGCCTCCAGGGTGGGGAAGGGCTTTCTTTCTAAGCCCCCAAAGCAACTGCCATGTACACAGAAAGTTGGGTGCATAACAGTAATGTCAAATGCTTTATCAAGAGCGCTTGAAAATCAATGAGAAAAAAGTATGCGTGACCCTGGAACTAGGTCAGAATTCATACAGATCAAGTAGTGAGGGCAGAGGGTGGGCAGAAGAGGGGCTGAGTGCTCCCAGTGTGGGGGTCCTGGGTGGGTGCTGTGGCATTCTGGGCTGAGGTGGTGGTGGTTGCACAGCGAGGTGGACCCTGCACTTGCAAGCTATGTGCTCCATGAACCAGTTTTGAGAGAGAAATGTTGAGCTCTACCCAGAATCAGGAAGGACCAGAAAACCAACTGCTTCTCCCCCCAGAAAGTGGGAAGGTTTAACAGACAACCCCACCACTGTGTAGACACACTCCACCTGTGACGGAGGAAGGGGCCCCACCCTCCTGGAAGGCTCTGGAATGTATCAGTGAGAACCAGGTGGTCCGACTCCAAGCCTTCAGAAATGGCCAAAGAGCCCACAGGAAGATGCTCAACTACCAGCTAATGCAGTGAGACACTGCCGCACCCACACTGAAAACCAGGGCAGGTGCATTGCCAATGCCATGAGACAGCGCCCTCATCCATCGCTGGTGGGAATGTAACATAGACGGAGCAGCCCTCCCTCCCAATGGCCACCCCACTCACTCCTAGTTGCACACCCACGAGAAACCAAGCCCCTGTCCAGGCAAAACCTCGCACACAGGTGGTCACAAGAACATCGTCCCCAAGAGCCACAAAGTGGTTGGCCAGGTGAGAGCCAGGGATCAACAAAAGGTGGCCCAGCCACACAGCGAGAGGGCTCAGCCACAACCAGGCAGGGAGCCTGACGTGTGGAGACGCAGGCAGGCAGGCAAGCCCTGAGAACTCTGCTTAGTGCAAGCAGCCAGATTCAAAGCGCCATGTGTGCAGTGAATCCATTTAAGTGACATCCCGAAAGATCCAGAGAAAGCCGGTTAAAACACTGTCGGTCTGGGGGGAGGGGGGAGATTGAGGGAGACTGCTGGTGGTGTCCAGGTCCCTCTGTCAGATGGCGATATTCTGGAAACGGACCCCAGTGCTTGCTGCACCATCAATGCTGTCCTAATAAAGCTGCTCAGCGAGGCACCGCGGAAGCCCGACCCCAAGACCCAGCATTCCCCTTCCACAGTCCAGGCTAAAGACGAAGGGGCCCAGGTTTACGGGCAGCGCTATCTGCAGGAGCAGAAGGTCAGGTCGGCGGTGGCTGGAGGAGGGGGTCAGCGTGGTGGAAGGGGAGCAGCCCTCCTCAGGAGAGAGACTTGGAAGAAGGATTCCAGCGTTCTGAAAACTGTTCAAGCCTAGCTAAGTAACGAGGGGGCGCAAAACAGCCGGCGTGCTTTCCCAGGGGGTTCCCAGCTGCTCCTGGCAGGTGCGTTCATGCCATGCCTGCACACTAGCAGTCTCAACCTGGTGGGCCCTGCAGCCAGATAAGTAAACAGGCTCCCGTTGTGGATGGTGTTGGCCACTGTAGCATTATTCAGGTCCACAATGCAGCGCCCTGCCCACAGCCACAAACACGGACAAGCAGGCCTGCGCCTTCTGTCCCCGCCCCCACTAACTGCTAACCACCCGTGGCCTCCCCATCTGGAAGGCACGTGGGACACCCCCCATCCCCCCTTTGGTGGTGACCCGGGTCCTGTACAGCGGGGGCTTCACTTCCCTCTGAGTGAAGACAAAAGCCTAGAAACGCGCATCGGGCCGCAGGAACTGGTTTCCTAGATTACGCGAACGAGCGCCGGCCCAGACATTTCCCTGGAGAGCGGCCAAGGCTCCAGCCAGCCTCCGAAGGAGGGGTCCCCGGGGGGTCCTGGTGGCTGGTGGCTGGTGGCTGCCACCACCACTCCCATACACTGTCATGGGGGGGTGTTAAACTGAAGTGTAACAGTCAGCGGGGTCAGTGACCTCCTCCCCACTGCAGAGGGGAGATAGGACAGGGAGGCGGCACCCTAAGAAGGAAGCTGAGGTGGCCCCCTTCCCCATGGAGGGCTAGGTTCAGAGCTCAGAGACGACCTCTTTCTTTGCGCGCACTGGTTTCCTTTCCGTTTACAAAGGAGTGGGTGGGGGATTTCCAGCTGCACCCAGGCCAGCCTGTGTGTGGGCGGGCGGATGGCCTGGTCACTGTCCACGGGGGGAGGGTGCCCACTTCCTTGTGTCCCTCAGGGAACACAGCACACCAGACCCTCCGTGGGCCTGTTCATAGACTATTAAAAGCTCACTGCCATGGAGTCAGTGCCCACACATAGTGACCCCATCAGGACAGGGCATACTGCACCTGTCTGTCAGCCATGATGGCCTGCAGGGTGGAGGGGGAGGTCTTCTATGGGGATGACACCCTGATGAACGTGATGCCCATTGGGCTCCACGCAGCCTTGGGCGAGCGTCTCAGTCTCTCAGTGCCTTGCGCTTCTTCACCTGTGGGGTGGGCATTCAGGGGCAGGGTGGGGGTGGTGAAGGGCTGTCGGGCATGCTCCGTGCTGAGCTCTGCTGGCGGCAGCGCAGCTCATGCAGTCCACCCTCAGTGCAGGCAGGTCTCTCCCAGTGCCCACGGCCGGACTCAAACGCGGGCCTGCCCAAGTGTGGGTGGGCCCCTACCCCACCCACAGGCCCCGCCGCTTCCTGCTCACGGACCTCCCCCACCACTCCTGCCTGGAGAGGAAACCGCCAGGCCCCCGGCGGACATCCCTTTCTTTCTGCTTCCTCTTTCTCACACAGCGCGGGGGATGGGGAGGGACAGGGCGGCCCACCAGGCCACAAGCTCTATCCACCTCACTGGACCTGGGAGCATCAGCCCTGAAGGATGCTGGGCACCCATCGGGAGGGGACCTGCACAGCCTGGCTTGGTGCCTCACTCACAGAAAGTGTACCTTCAAGGCACCAACTTCATGCTCTCTGGCCAGGGCAGGGCCTTCTGGGTGCCTTCTTTCTGCTAAAGAGACAGAGGCAGGGACACCCAGCCTGGGGGCAGAACAGGACAGCTCTGAACTACTGTGCCCTCTAGGGCTGGCTCACAAGTTGCATCTGTGCCCCACCGGCCCCTCCATCCACTCCTGAGGGATTCGAGGTCTCAGTAAGGACCTCACTTGTCAGTATCCCCATCTCTACAACGATGGTGCTGAATAAGATGGCCTCACAGAGCCTGGCCTGGCAACACCAATGGAGGTTTTACAGACTTGGACACTGCATGGCCTGGGGCAAGTTCTTCACCTCCCTGGCTCTTTGCCCATTTGTACAGGGCTGCTGTGCTTGGTATGGACAAACACCCCCAGTACATGCCTAACAGCAGTACCCCTACCCCAAACCCAGGCCCAGCCTCCTTGGCCCATCCAGAGGCTGCAGGATCAGGCAAGCTCTATCTGGGCTCAGTCAAGGAGGCCTGTGCTGTCCCTGCACCCCCAAGCAGGCAGAGTCTTCACCCCACCCGCAGCTGTCCTGCTTCCTTCCTAGGCTCCACCCCCGCCCCCACCCAGCAGGAGCTGTCAGGCAAAGCCAGGGGAGAACCAGCATGGCCAGAGCCACCAATGTCCTAAGAGAAACCAGAAGTCTGGACTTGCATGGAAATCGCTCCATCTTGTGTTTTAAATGTTGGCAATGAGTTCCACATTTGGTGTTGCGTTTCTTCAGCTGCGGTGTGGGACAGCCCAGACTGGGGCTGGTGCCGAGAGCCAGCTCAAAGCAGACGGGTAGAGAGTGTGGGATTGGGACCCCCTGGAGTCCTGCACCCAGTCCCCTCCCTTGCACTGCTCTCCCAGCCGTGGCTGGGCCACCAAGCTCCACCCCGAGTGCACCCTCAGTGCTCAAGTCTGGACGCCTGAGCCAGGGAGGGAGTGTGGGAGCACAGACAGGGCAGGTCTGAGGGTCTTCTAGGGCACACTCGGGCCACTGACCCGTTGTCTGCAGCCCAACCCCCTCTAATGCTCCCCCACCCTTAGTGTAAAACCTGAAGTCCTGGCCCCAAGGCCCACCCCTCCCAGGCCTTATCCCCCTTCCTCACTCCTAACCCTGGCAGGGCTGATGAGTGGGCCACTCCCTTTGCCCAGCCCTTCCCCAGACAGCCTGAGACCTGCTTGACCACAGAACAGGGCGAAGGCCCCGGCTTCTCACGGGGCTCCAGGCAGACAGACAGAGAGACATCTTAGATGTTGTCGCTCCCAGTAAACCCACCCACCGGCCACTGCCTTCATCTCACCATCAGCACACCAGAAAGGAGCCCAAGGAGACAAAGTCCCCCAGGTGGGCACAGCTGGTGGAAGGTGTGGCTGGGGCCCACCTGGCCTCAGACTGCTGGGAGCCTTTGCTGGCCTGCGGCCTGAGGGCCTTCTTGGACAGCCTTTCCCCTGCTGCTCTGGGCTCTCTCCTTCCCTGTCAGGGAGCTACTGGTCTCAGCCCTCTCACAGACAACCCCGCGGTCACCAGGCAGCTGAACTCTGGGCAAGCCCACTCGATGTCAGAGCCAGTGACCTTCCAGCTCAAACAGCGCAGAGACCCGGTTCACACCAAGTGCCCCACCACTCGAGTGCTGGCACGGGACCCCCATCAGGGTTGCTCAGCTTGGGAGGGCTGCCCCAGGCCCCACAGCCGTCGCCGGGCAGAGGACAGCCTCACCGGCAGCAGCAGGCTGGACTAGAAGTGATCCAATAGTCCCTGCCCAAGGCCTCAGAGACCCCCACCTCAACACCCAGAAGCCTGGAACTCTGCTCAGCCCATCCCTCCGTCTGACCCCTGGCCCCAGTTGTTTTTCAGAGCTGACACTCCCAGGGAGCCGCCTGTCCCAGATAAGCCCTCGTGCTGGGGCCGACTCAAGTCTTGAGTGCCCAGAAGACAGTTTTTATCAGAGCTGTTCTAACAGCTTCCCGTTGTGTCTGGGGTAAATGCCTGCTCCTCAGTCCCCTCACGCCATGTACTCTCCCTCCCCTTCCCTCTCCCGCCCCGCTGTGGCAGCCCTCTTGACCTCTTTTGAAACCATTCTTGGTGGGAAACCCACTAACTTCATCCCCACTTTGGGGCCTTGGCCCTCTCTGCTCCCTCTGCCCGGGATGGCCAGTGGCTCTTCCTCAGGGAACACCTGGGCCCAAAGCAGCCATAGTTAAGAGAGTGTATGGCTGGCACAAAGATGGACACAGTGGCCAACAGAACTGAGCAGGAGGTCTGGAAACACCACTCCCCATTCACCACAGCAAACCACGTTGGAACAACAGGGTGTGTGCCCACAAGAAGGCTTGTGTTCTTGCCTCATACCATAGACGAGACGGGCCAGTCTGAACCAGGAAGGCCAGAATACTAATGATAATGAGCCTTCTGGAAGGGAGGAGGACATGCCCCAGACACTGCTGTGGAGGCAGTGTGTGTAGACAGGGCACAAAAAGAATGGCCCCAACACAGGGGTGGCAGGACACTGGACTCTGAAAACTAATCACCGCTAGTCCACTCTGACTCATGCGACCACAGCTGTCAGAGTGGAGCTGGGATCCACAGGCCTTTTGTGGCCACGCTTTTAGAAAGGGATTGGCAGGACTTTCTTCTGAGGATCCTCTAGGTGGCCTGGAACCTTGAAGGTGCCACTTGCTCCCAGGGCCTCCAAAGAGCCCCTCACGGAACCTCTAGGGCAAAGGAAGTGCATCCAGAACAGAGAGAAACTCTATAAATCAGCTAAAAAGATGACAAAAGGCAACCCGATAAAAACAGCAGTCACGGAGGAGTCATTGCCCATGTCACTAGCCCTTCGGGAAGGCGGAGCCTGAGGTGTCACCCGGGAAATGCACTGTAAGGCCCCGGGGGAAACTAATTCAATAGGCACCCGGGTTGTGATGATGAGACTCGTCCCAGTGCTGGCCAGGCAAGTCTGGGCCTCTGGCGCTGCCCCACAGGAAACAGCTTCCCGTCAAGTTCAGCGTGCATGTGGCATCTGACCCATAGCAGCACCTGTGTATCTGTCCACCTGAGCCAAGCACGTGTCCCCAGCAAGAGCCAGTAGCCCCTTTCTGGCCATCTGTTCTTCGCCACCCTAAAGCAGCGACAACCCCTACTGAATGACCAGCTCTCCAAGCAAGCACTGGACACACAGCAGATGCTCAGTTAGCACCTCCCGCCTGTGAGTGAGTGAATGCTGGACTGGCTACCAGCCTCCCCCACAAAGACTGTGACCCTGCAGGGCTGGGACCCCAACTGCTTTGCTCTCACGCTAGCACACAGTAGGACCACAAAGCAAGAGAGGCCTTGAGTGCCAGAGGGCTGGCCCTCTCACCTTGCCACTGATGAGCCCCCGGTGGGGCAAGGCTGCCGTGGCCTCTCACCTGGGTTGACCATGGTGAACTCAAAGGAGAAGGAAGTTCTTAAAAGATCAAAGAAAATGAAACTGCGACGGAATTCCCCTGAATATACGATTCTCCTTGGCCACAGTCACTGGGTTGGGGTTCTCAGGGAGCCTGCACTAACCTGCCACTCGCCCAGTGACACCTGCATACAAATCAGAGATCAATCAGAGAGCCCGTGGATGGTCCCAGACACCTCCAGGCAGCAATCGCACTGGCAAGACCGTCAGACCCTGGTGTCTTTCCCCAGAGACTTGACAGCTATGCGTGAACACCTCCTAGAGGGCATCCCTGGGGAAACAGACCAACACCCAGTCTCTGTGGGCCTGACCCTGTGGTGCTGTTCTTGTTGCCCTGGGGTCAGTTCTAACCCTTGGCAACCCTATCCCTACAGGCAAACCACCCCCAAAGGGCCTCTAAGGCTGGGATCTTTCAAAGGATGGCCTCTGGGCAGGTTTAATCACCAACCTTTTGTCTGGTGGTTGAGGGCTTAACCATTTGCACCATCCAAGAAACCAAAAACCCACTGCCATCAAATTGATTCTGACGCAAGGAGACCCTCTATAGCAGCGGTTCTCAACCTCCCTGATGCAGCAACCCTTTAATACAGTTCCTCCATGTTGTGGTGACCCCCAACCATAGAATTATTTTCACTGCTACTTCTTAACTGTGATTTTGCAACTGTTATGAATCGGGCGACCCCTGTGAAAGGGGTCACGACCCACAGGTTGAGAAGCTGTCAGTCTTTATGGGAGCAGAGAGCCTCATCTTTTGGCTCAGGAGCACCTGGCGGGTTTTAACTATTGACCTAGCAATTAGCACTCCAATGGGTACCTTCGGGCACCCCCAGGGCTCCTAGAGGTGCCATGCCCAAACATACCCACTGCCTGCTGTGGAGTTGACAGTGACTCATTGACCGTAGGGCAAAGCAGAACCGCACCACAGGCTGCCACGCAGAGGGGGGGGGGGCAACTGTCAACCTTTCGGTGAGCAACCCAACACTTGCCCCTGAGTTGCTGTGACTGACAAGGCTCCTGTAGGGCAGGGTGACACTGCCTGTGAGGGTTTCTGAGGCTGTAGGGTGGGTTTTAACTGCTCACCTTGTGGTTGCCACCCACGCCGCCGCCGCTGCTGCTGCCAGGGCTAATTAAATGCACTGCAGCAATGCAAAAAACGTTAACATCAGGGACCCTGGGTGGCGGGCGGTGAAGGAGGCTTGGTGGTGTAATGGGTTAAGCATTAGGCTGCTCACCTCGAAGTCAGCAGTTCAAATCCACTGGCAGCTCCGAGGGAGAAAGATAGTGCAGTTTGCACTGATGAAGATGTAGTCTAGAGAAGCCTATGTTTCTATATTGCTGCACTGTTTACCTTAAAAAATCTAAAGAGTAAAAAAAAACACACAAAAAAACCAATAAATAAGGCGGTCGGGAGCCCTGGTGGTGCAGTGGTTACTTGGGCTTCCATCCACATAGTCAGCAGTTTGAAACCACCAGCAACGCTGTGGGAGAAAGACTGGGCTTTTTAACTCCCCCAGTTAAGTCTTGGAAACCCACAGAAGGGTCGCTATGAGTCAGCAGAGACTCGAAGACGGAGAGGTTTTTGGATTTTTTCTCTCCCTCTTGTCACTGTGTGGCCATGTGCCACACACAAGCCACTGGGTGCTCCAACAGCAGCCAGCTGGGACAGCTCACCTTGGGTGGGTCGAAGAGCTCCAGCACGCGGTCCAGGCCACCGTCGGGGCCGCCCACGCGCCGCAGGGCCAGCCGCCCGCGCTGCCACCGCGCCCCGTTGTCCATAGAGGCCTCGTCGGCCAGGCTGTAGCGCAGCGCCACCTCCTTGACGGCTTCGGCTGGCGGTTCCCGGGCCGAGCTCCAGGGCAGGAGCTTCCGCGCCAGGCCGGGCCGGGCAGGGGCCTCGCCTGCCTCGCCGGCAGCACAGGCTCCGGGCACGCCAGGCAGCTCCCCGGCCGAGCGGCGGCGGAAGA
>NW_022111312.1:10887416-10894179 GCF_000313985.2 Echinops telfairi
CGGCTTTAGCCGGGGGCCCGCGGCCCGTCTCGCGGTAGTCCCGCGCCGGCGGTGGGTGCGCGCGCACCTCGCGGCAGAAGTAGCGCTGGAAGAGGTCGGTGAACTGCAGCGAGACGAGCTCGGCGCGCAAGGGCGCGTGGTGCGGGTGGTCGCGGGCGAAGAGCCAGTACTGGCGGGCCAGTTCTCGAGCCGCGGCCACTGCATGCAACTCGCAGAACTCACTCCAGCCCCGCGGCGGCGAGGAGGCCGCGGGTGTGGCCGAGGACGGGGCGGCAGGGGGCGCGGCGGAGGAGGAGGAGGCCGAGGCAGGTTGCAGGGTGGGCCCGTTCATGGTGGAGACCTAGGGGGGTCGGCCAGGCTGAAACACACAAGGAGGGGGGCATAAGTGAGCACTCAAGAAGCAAATGGCAACTTGGAATCAGCGCATCGTCAAAACTAGATAAACAAAAAGCCTATCATCTGCAGTGCTGATGAAGATGCAGTGAAAACAGGCACTCCCCTACAAGCTTGCTGGTATACTGGAGACTACTTTGGCAAGATGGAGTGCAGATCCGGCAGCTCCTCTTTTTACGTATTAAGTAATCCCACTATTAAATTGTCACTAGGAAAAGTTAAATTCAACACTGTAACCAAACTCACTGCCATCGAGTCAATACTGACTCATGTCGACCGTACAGGGCAGGGAAGAGCTGCCCTGTGAGTTTCCTAGAAAGCCTCCTCTTCACCCCCCCACCGTCCTGTGAAGCAGCTGGTGGTTTCCAACTGCTGACTTTGCAGTTTGCAGCCCAACGCTTAACCACTACACCACCGGGGCACTGTCCACTGGAAGGGGGCTGGTGAAATACACTAGACCTTGGTTAGAGTCTTCTGGAGGGGCTAGCTGAGCAGGACACAGAAATGGTTAAGACGAGCTGATCAGTGGAAACCCAAACAGCTGAACAATACGAACTACAGGTACACGAAACTCAACTTCCAGTTTCCATGTGCACCGTGAACAACACAGAACCCACTGCCATCACGCCGGTTCTGACTCACAGCAGCACGACAGGTCAGCGCAGAGCTGGGCGGTTAAGACTGCCTGCTGACGCCATCTACCTTCACAGGAGCCACAGCCTCGACTTTCTCCAGAGTAGCAGCTGGTGGGTGTGAACCGACAGCTTTGAGGTTAGCAGTCCAACATTTAACCAGAAGCACAACCAGGGCTCCCTTTAAATGTGCACCAGTTTATTTAAATCTGGAAAGCACGGTCTAGTGGGAACAAAACCATCTGACTTCTGGGTAGGAGCCAGAATTGCAGTGCTGGGGAAAGATGTGCCACTTAGCAATTCCTCTCAAGAAAACTCTGTTAAACACGAGGGTCCTGGGTCCTAGGTTCAAATCCTAGCACTATCATTTACTAGAGCATGACCCTGAGCAAGTTACTCAGCCTCAGTTTTCCCACCTATAAAATGGGCACCAGAATCCTGGCATTTCCAAAGAGAGCTACATCCAGAGCTCAAGAACCTCATGGAACAAAAGCCACTGCTGCTCAGGCAGGGGCCCAGGAAGGGGACACAGTCGGCACGCTCGATGCTCCCTGCAAACTGGAGGTGCCAGTCCACCCACAGGTGCCTGGTGGAAAAGCCTGGCCCTCTGGGCCAACGTCTCCTTGGACGTATTGGGGGGTTGCCACCTGTCGGGCTGGACAGCTACTTTCGGTGTTACTGCTATTTAAATGTTATGAGAGCGTACTACTGCGGCGTCTCGGTAAAACACACAGATACCCATCTGTAGCAGCAGCTCTGGCACGTACACCCAATGGGATGCTGAAACCAATGACAAAACCACAAAGCACCGTCTGCACGGATGATGCAGGCCATCACAAAAGCACAACTACTCTGTGAGACCACTGTTAGAGAGTCCACACGAGACACATTCACACCAAAGGGCACAGACTGGAGGCTGCGGGGACAGGGCTGGGAAGAGAAAAGCACCAGGTCAAACGGGGGTGAATGCCACAAGGGGGAGAAGAGAAATTGAGTGGGTGAAGGATCAACGTGTAGGCGGGGTTGATTAGTGGTTTAAACTGTTGAATACTTAGTTAATGATCTGAAATGTACACCCCCACCTAATTTTCAATTAGAAAGTGGAAATAAAACAAATCCAATAAATAAAATAAAAGGAAACATGTTAACAAGGTTCTCAATGCATATATCTGCAGTGTCTCAGGGTGAGTGGAGACCCTCATCTGCCCACCCAGTGGGGCTCCTACTCCTGCCACCACCATCCGACTCCCCGGCTCGCTTCCGGGCACAAGGCCCTGCCCTTGGTGCAGACTGGAGGGTGCCAGGTACTTTCCTTGCTTCCTGCTCAGCCTGGTCTTGCCTGGGACCCCTGGGGCTCCCACCTCTGTCCCTGGTCACCCCTGTAGGACCTGGAACAAGGACAGGTGCACACCACTGTCACCCACACCGGCCTGGGTGCAAACCCAGCTCCACCCATCATCTCACTGAACCCAACCCCAAACATGACTGAGGGCCTACTGGGTACAGCTTTTCCAAGGAGGTGCCCAAGTGGCACCATGGCAAAGCGCTGGGCTGCTGACTAAAGGGCCAGCTGTTTGACCCAGCAACTGCTCACAGAGAAAGGAGAGTAAACCTTCACGGGCAGTTCTACTGTCCTACAAGGTCGCCCAGAGTTGAGAATGGACTGGAAGGCACACAGCAGTGGCCGACCTCTAAAGGCTGGCAGTTCAAACTTACCCAGTGGCTCCCCAGAAGGCAGGCCTAGCGAGCTGCTCCCAGAGCGTGACCAAGAAAGCCCCGCAGGCTCTCATCATTGGTGCAGGGGGCTGCCGTGAGTCAGGGACAGTGATGCTGGGTGCCAGGCACCATGCAGATGTGGCCCTGGGGGCAGAGCAGTGACCCAGAGAGACAACACCCTGTCTTCCAGGTGCCCCTGGCCCTACAAGTCCCACGCCACTTGTTGACCTCTCTACGCCTGTTTCCTCTTTTGCCCCGTAGGGGTAAGCGTGACATGAACCTCACCATACGGTGCCCCTGAAACTGCTTAAAGCAGAGATTTGAGCCCAAAAGTTGGGGTGTGATCTCCGACACCTCACATCATTCAGTCCCTGTCAGTGACAAGAACCACAAGGGCTGTCCTGCCATCTCCAGGTGAGATGCCATGGAAGCCTTGGCACCAACCAGGAGGGTACCCCAGTTATAGCTGTTAGTACTTGGCATGGAGAGGGCAGTCTGCCGGGGCTGTGTGCCCAACTATCACGTTTGCCAAGACAGGAAAACCACCCCTCTGGCTGGAGGGAGGGGGGAGGGGGAAAAGGAAGGAGAATGGGTCCTTGGGTAAACCCTGTGACCTCCCACACCCATGCCCACCCCCATGGGCTGGTGGTGCCCAGGGAGCACACAGAACCCAGACCTGGGCTCTTGTCCTGTCCAGCAGCCCTCAGGTCTGCCCTGTTCACCAGGCTGGCTGCCCCAGGGCCTTCTCACGAGCTGGCTCCTTGCCTGCCTGGCCTGAATGTATCCAGCTCAGTGGCAGAGAGCATCCATCAGGCAGTCCTTGAAACACTTTCCTGAGCCACCAGCTCCCGACGAGACCCTGGCATACAGCAGGAGCTCCAGAAATGCTTGCTGAACAGCCTGTAACGGTCAGCATTTTCCAGTGGCCACCTCTAGCTGGGCCAGCCTACTTTTGAGCACCCTGGGGGGCCTCTGCCCACCCCTGTCCCAGAACTCCTACCAACCCCTATATGTCAGTGACCCCAGAACCTTCACCCAGGTCTAGACCCTGGCCGGAGCCTTCCTAAGAACAGCTGCACCCATGGGGGACGTGTTCACTACCCTAGCCATAGCTGGGGGCCTCCTCACGATGCCCTTCACCCACCTTTCCCATTCCCAAGTGCAGGATCCTAGACTACTTCCCTACCCAGCTCTGAGTTAGACAGGCTCTCGCCAGTCTGTAAAATGCTCCCAAACCCACCAGGTAGTCAGAAGAATAGCAAAAACCACAGTCTTTCTTTTGTAAGGGCTTTTGTTGGGGTTTTCTATGCTACACTTTGCATGCAGAACAAGCTTGCCCATTTCACAGAGCAGAAGAGAGGGCAACAGAGCCACCCAGGGGCAGAGCTGAGATTAGAACACAGCTCCCCCACCGCCATCGAGTCAAAAGGACAGGGGGAACTGGCCTGATGGGTTTCTGAGGCTGTAATTCTTTAAGGGAGCTGAAAGCCTCACCTTTCTCCCGTGGAGTGGCTGGCGGTTTCCAACTGCTGACCTCATGGGTTAGCAGCCTCTAAATTGGCTCAATGTGGTGACATTACCCACCCCCTCCCACCTGGGGCTTGTTCCTGCCCCCACCTCCACGGCCTAGAGACATCTCCCTTCCTTCCTGGGCTCCAGAAACATTACTTGTATAAATAAACTGACAACTTCCTGGGGTCGGACACAGAAGTCTGACGCTCTCAACTGGTCAAAGACTTGGGGCCCTGAGGAAGCCAACAAGACTGTCCTCTGGACGCCTCCGCATGGGGCAGCCAGGGCCCAGATGTGGGTTCCAGCCCTGTTTCTGCCACCCACTTGCTGTGCAGTGTGGAAGTGAGGGCTTCCCTCTCTGAGCCTCGTGCTCTCATCTGTCAAATAGCCTGAAGGCATCCTCTTGACGCTGGCTGGATCCTCTCCTGTCTGCCAGCGCTGGGGCTGCCAGCACTGGGTGTGCCAGGCCTGCTCCCCAGGGCAGCCGCAGGGGGAGTGGGTATCGCTGGAGCGCTGACAAAGGCCTTCTCAGGCGGGCTGGGCAGGAAATAGCTAGGAGGAGCATGGGGCAGCCAGCTGTGGCCAGGGAGGGGGAGGGGGGCTGTGACAGGCAGGCATTCAGGCCAAAGGAAGGCAGCCCCTCCCTTCCAGGCCTCTGTTTATTGAGCACTTACTATGTGCCACGGGGACCTGGTGGCATCATGGGTTAAGTGTTGGGATGTGAACTCCTACACAGGCAGCTCTAACCTCCCAGCTGTTCCACCAGAGAGAGACTGGCGCAGTATAAAGACAGTCTAGGAGACGCCATGGGGCAGGGGATCTTCTGGTTTGTCTGTGCCAGGCACAGGCTGGATTCTGTGGGGCAGCCTGGGGCCAGGGCCTGAAGACGTTCTCAGCTGCAGCAACTGTGACCCAGGAAGACGCTAGGGTGTGAGTGGGGAGGGCAAGCTGCGATGTCTCTGTCCCCAGCCCCATTGGAGATCCATCTCCAAACAGGGGGTGGAGGGGGAGCAGCCAGGAGGGAACAGCCTTGCTGGGACCTCGGCAGGAGGGAGAGCAGAAGCTGCTCCCTGTAGCCTGGAAGGGGGTCTCCGGTATCCCCCAAAGTCCCACAGCTGGGTGAGGCACCAGGACAATGTCATGAGTGGCCCCCTAGAATCCCCAGATGCCTCCACCTACACAGGGACCCAGCTAATCCCAGGGTCACAACTTCCAGAGTCCCTTGTCACGGAGTCTCCCCCTGCCCCCCACCCAGGCACACCCACCCCAGGGAGCCCTCCAGCCTGCCAGCAAGCCAGTGGGAACATGTGAGGGTTGGAACAGCTGGGCGCCTCATTCTTACCCGGACAGAGCCTCAGCCCTCCCACGCCCCCACTCAGCCGCCACTGCTAATTAACTGCAGCTCAGGGACAGGAACGGGGCTCGGGGTTTCCTTTTTCATGATCAGACCCGGTGCAGAGAGGCCGTGGGGCTCCCACCTGCAGGACCAGGAGGATGGCTTTTCATGGAACTTAAAGGCACTGCTTTAACCCCTTGACAGCGTCCGACAGCCACATGACTAATTCCAGAACGTTTCAGCACACCAAAGCCAGAAGGGGGGAAAAAAAAGAATGCTTACTGGGGAGGATGTTTTAAATTGTGGTAAATAAAATTAAGAGCAATTGATCTGAGGATGCCAGCCCTGGGGGTGGGGGCTGAGCAGCTCTGAGCAGGAAGCAATTATTAATTACATTCATAATAGTAAATAGGAATCAAAGTTAAAATAAGCTGGCACAGACCCCATCCTCCCTTCCCCATTGACACTGTGCAGGAGGGACATCTTTAAGCACCCAGCTCCCACTGTCCTCCCCAGCTGAAGTTCAGCGAGAAGGCAGTTCACCCACTGCAGGAAAGGGGTTCCCCTTCCCCCAGTTCACAGCTGCGTGGGAGGGAGCTGTCTCCTCCAGGGAGGCCACCAGGTAGCCCAGCACCATCCACTGCAGGAGCCCAGAGCCTAGCCCAAGATGGCTTGGGGTGGAGGGTGGGGGTGGGAGAGGTTCCTACAGCCCTGCCAGGCAGTTCCTGATGGAACATAACATGGGGCTGCTATGGGTGCTGTGTGCCCCACGGACATTGTCGGGCAGCCCGGTAGGCCAGAAGAGGTGATGTCCCCCAGCTTGCTGTGCCAGGCTAGGCTGCTGGGACCACCCCAGGCTAGGAAGTGCCCGACAAGCCCCCAAGAGGGAGGCCTCCCCCCTCATACCACCCACCCCAGCAGGAGGCCAGGCCAACTTGAGAAGGGCACCTCCCTCTGCACACTGCCCTAGAGAGGATCTCCTTTGAGGTGGGGAGAAGGCTCCTAGTCAAAGGTCCTCTTTCGTGTCCAGCTCCCCCAGTGGGGCCCCCAGCAGCACCCATGAGTCAGCTCCCAGCTCAGTCGGGCACAGACTTCCTCCCTCCCAGTCCTCCCTGGGGACCAGCGTCCTGGGCAGCAGCGGCCTTCCCTCCCAACCCTCCCCCGCAGCTGGCGG
>NW_022111312.1:10894320-10904513 GCF_000313985.2 Echinops telfairi
CCTGTCTGCCCCCCCCCCCCCCCCTGGCCGACCCCTGACAGGGTGGCGTGGGAGGAAAAATCTTCCAGCCATCTGCTCAGTGGCTGGGTTTCCGGGCAGGGTGGGGCCAGGGGGGGAGCCAGGAGAACCTGCTCTCTAAGGGAAGTGCCCCAGGCCCCCCCACTGCAGGGAGGACCCTCAAGTCCTCATCGAAGGAACACTGGCCAATCAGGCCACAGGACAAAGGCTGTGGCCTTGGGCCTGCCTGATCCCCAGAGAACTCAGGCCCTGGCAGGCTGAGGGCTGGGGTGCAGGGCTCCTGGGTCCAATCAGGACTGACTCAGCAAGTGACCTCCGCTGAGTCACTTCCCCTGGGCAGCCTCAGTTTCTTCAGGGCGGGTGGGGAGGTGGGAATGGGGCCTGCTGTGAGTGCACCCCGAGGATGCACACAAATCTCCCAGACAGCCAGCTTCCTCCCCTCTGTCACATGGAGGCCACTGCCTGCACCCCTGCCCCCACAGGTGTGCTCCTCTTGGGGACACCGAGGCCCTCTCTCCCAGGAAATGTGGGCATTAGAAACAGCTGCTCAGAATCTCCGGGGAGTTCTTCTCCCTGACCTACCCCACCGTGGGCAGTGTATTTCCCCCATGCCCTCGGGAAGGGGATCAGAGATCGGAGACCCTGAGGCTCACACAGACCTGGTCCTGACAGCCAGCCCGGCTCAAGTCCTTGCTGTGTGCCAGCCACCTGACCACCCGGCTGGGTTCTCCAACCAAAGACAAGTGGCGGCTCCACAGGCCCCGCCTCCCCTTGGACAAGGGCAGTTGGTTGGCTCTTCAGGGCACCCTCACCCAGGCCCACGGCAGCTCCTGAACGCATCACTGGCTGCCATCGAGTTGATGCCAACTCACTGCAAGCCTATAGGGCAGGATAAAACTCTGTGCGTTTCTGAGCTTCTAACTCTTCTTGGGAGGACAAAGACCTGTCTTTCTCTTGCAGAGCTGCTGGGGGTTTTGAACTGCTGACCTTGTGGACTGCAGTCCAATGCATAACCACTGCACCACCAGAGTTCTCTGCAGTTGCAGCAACAGCCCACGAAAAGAACTGCTAAACTCTTGCACAGATGCCAACTACATCAGCTCAGAGAGGTTAAGTGGTCAACCCAGGGACTGACAGCAATGGTACAAAGACCCTCAAGAAAGGGGTGCCATCCCTGGTGGGCCTCCAAGCAGCCCCCTCAGAGCCTCACCATGCCTGGGGAGGGGCCCCTCCAAGTGCCAACACCCCCACCTTTCCCTACCCCTCTTACTCTTGCCCTGAACCCCTAGAGGTGGGGTGTATTCGAGGTGGTATAGCTGGACCCAGATCCCTGAGGGTCCCCAGGGGCTGGCCTGCTCTGCTGTGGGGTCACCCAGCAGTTGCCTGTCCCAGTCTGTCACCATTATCTTCAGCTGTTAGTTCTATAGCCTTTGATTTGTTCTGGAAAGGTCTATCAGAGAGGGTGCAAGTCCAAAGTTTAGGGGATCGAGGAGTCAGGGAGAAAACCAGGATGAAACAGCCACACTACCACAAGAGTAACCGATCCTAATAATTCTATGGGAGTCATTATCCCGCCCATTTGGCAGAGAGGAAACCGAGGCCTGGTGAGTAAGGGCCTCACCCTTCAGAACCCACTGCTGGTACTCCAGGCCCACTGACAAGGAGCATTCCACAGCCAGTATCACACCATCGTCACCGTCCCCCAGTCAACTCAACTGCCAGCGAGTCATGCCAACTTAGAGACCCTATATGACAGGGTATGAGTTTACGAGACTGGAACCGTTTATGGGGATAGAAAGCCGGCCTTTCTCCCTCAGAGCAGCTGGTGGTTCCAAACTGCCAGCCTTCCTGATCACAGGCCAACTCATAACCTCTGTGCCCCAGGGCTCCTAGAATCACTGACTTACACAGGTAGAAAGGAGTCCTTGTAGGACAGTGGTTAAACATCAGCTGCCTAACAGATCAAGGAGCCCTGGTGGCATATTGGTTTATGTGCTAGGCTGCTAGCTCTGAGGTTAGCAATTCAAAACCACCACTAACTCTGCTTTCTACTCCTGCCAAGAGTTACAGTTTTAGAAACCCACAGGGGCAGTTCTAACCTGTTCTATAAGGGTTGCAAAAGAGTCAGAATTGACTGGATGGCAGTGAATTTGGTTTTTTGGTTTTGCCAAAAAGGTCAGTGGTTCCAGGCCACCAGTTGCTCTGAGAAAGATGTGACTGCTTCCGTAGAGATGACAGCCTGGGAAACCCCATGGTGCAGACCTGCTTGGTCATGTCAGGTGTAACTAGTTGGTATCACTTGGGCAACAGAGGGTTTGATTTTATTATGCATGGAGAAGTGCCTAGTCAGGTATATGTTTGCTTACATATGTATATTTGCACAGTAAAAAGAAAAGATTAAAGGAATCCTCTCTATCACCTGTCCTTGGACCTGGTCTCTGTGCCAGACTCATTACAACTCCACCACACGCTGCTGCAACTGTTTTACAAAGAGGGAAACTGAGGCTCAAGCTGGTCACATGAACCAAGCTCTCCACTAGAGAGAGGCTGGTTGAGATTCACACCCAAGCCTCCAGAACCCTCCTGGGCCACTGCTGAGCCCTGCAGCCCTCAGACCCCAGTTGCTGATCCTGCAGGCCAGGCCCACAACCAGTTGTGGCTCACAGAGGACTTGGAAGTTCTAGGAATGTTCACCCTTTGGCTCAGATGGATTTCTCCCCGCAGCACTCCAGGGGGTTGTGGGAAAAGGCAAAACCAGAGCATGTTAAAAACCAGTCCAAGTTCCCCGCGGGCCCTGGCCTCTGTCCCCTGACCCCAGCCAGCCCAGGAAGTCTCTCTGCCAGCTCTGCCCCCCTCAGGACTGGGTCTCCAGCCTCTCCCGGTCCCCGGGAGGCTTGTGAGCAGCTTCCGCTCCCACCGCCGGGTCAGGGATGGGAAATCCGGACTCGGAGAGCCTGCGTTCCTTGAGGCCCTGCAGGGCAGGGCTGGAAATGGGGGCCCCAGGATGAAGTGGCCCGAGGACCGGCAGCTGGGGGTGGGGGCTGTCTGGGATGCTCCTCTCAGCCCTCAGCCGCCACTCCTCCAAAGGTGACCCTTGGCCCTCTGCCCTGGAGCCCCAGCCCGATTTCACTTCCTCCCACGCCAGCAGCCTGATCGTGCCCCTCCCGGGGGCCCCCAGCTGCAGGCAATGACCTCCTCACCTACATCAAGGCGGCCAGGGTATAGGGAAGAGAAACGAGAGAAAGAGGAAACGAAAGAAAAAAAGAAGCGGACAAGCAGGCATGCCCCCAGCCCAGTTCCTCAAATGTAGCCTCCCCCCACAAAAGCCCCCAAGGCCTGAGGGACGGAAGTGCGGGGGGAGGGGGGGTTGCGCAGGGCAGGCTTTCGAGGTCTCAGAAATAACCTGAAGCGCTGACCATGGTGGGGAGGGGGCGAAGGGAGCGAGGAAAGGAGATTCCCAAGAACCCCAGGTCGCGTTCTGAGGACCCAGCCCAAAGAGACCCTGTCTTTGCGTCCTTTAAAGCCTGGCGAACCTCCAAATCTGGCAGTAGGGACACAGGCCAGAGTGGGGAAAGGGGCTTCCAGCATCAGGCCACTACCCTCTGAGCCACATGGCTTGTCCTGGGGGAGCGGAGGGGCCCGCAGCAGCTCTCCCTCGAAGGGCTCCCCCCACCCCCGTTCTGTTGGACTACTTTCACTTTCAAGGTATCAAGTGACCCTCGACCCCTCCTTACCAGGACCAGGCACGAGTTGAGGGCAGTGCTGTCCTTGGGGGCAGGGAGACTTTATAGGTGGATAGTCCCCGCCCCGACTGCCTCAGCTACCCCAGTACCTCCCAACACGTGTGTGGGTGGGGTGCCGCAGGAGGCGAGGAAGGGGCCCCCTACACACACACACCCTCGGCCAGCTGCAGGCAGTACTGAGGGCCGCTGTGGAGGTGCGCAGAGGCTGAGCGGACCTGGCTCCAGGCCTCCTCTCCCCACTTTGAAGCCCTCCCAGCGCCGGGAGGGGCGAGCTTACCTGAGAGACAGGGGTTCCGGGCCCGGCCGGCCCATGGCGTCGCGCGCCCCCGGCCCCCCAAAGTCCGAGGGGGCGGGCGGGCCCCCCGCCCCGGGCGCGTCCTCTCCCGCGCGCCGGCGGCTAGCTCGCGGCTCGCTCGCACGGGCTCAGGCAGGAAACCCGGGCTCGGAAAATGGCCAGCGTCTCATCATTTCCGCTGCCAGCGCATGACAGTTGCGGGAGGATGCGCCCCCGGGCCGCCGCCGAGGAAACTTTGCTGCCGCCGCCGTCGTCGCCCCCGCGGGCCGCGACAGTCCGGGCGGGCGGCCGGGTGGGGGCGTTGGCCGGAGCCCGTGCCGCCCCGCGCGGTTATGTAAAGAGGAACCGCGGCTGGAGCGCAGCGCCACGGGAGGGCGGCCGCGGGGGCGGGATGGGGGCGGGACCACCGCGGGCCCCGCCCCAGCACGCCCGCCAGCAGGAGACTTGGCCAGAGGGGCGGGCACGAAGCGGACGCCTAGGGGGCGGGGCCTGCCCTGGCCCTGCCCATCCACTTGGCTCCTCCCCCACTGGAGCCCGAGCGGCAACCCGGCGAGGGGCGGGGCCCTTCCAAGTCCCGCCCACAGCCTGCCCTCCCATTCCGCGTCGCACTGCTTAAGGGCTGCGAGAGACCGCCAGGGAGGGGTGGGGGGTGCCTCCCGCCAAGGGGTGAAACCCGGAGAAGGGCGTGGTCTACAGGCCGAGTCGCCAGACCTGGAGGGGGCGCGCCTGCTAACTCCCTCCACCAGGCCTTATCGCCGAGCGCCCGGGCGTCAGTGCAATAGCTGCCGCTACTTTCATCATCACCGAGCGAGAGCCCAGCCCCACCTGGCCCCAACTCTGCTGGGCCGGCAACTCGGGCTCCACATTCCCAGCCTCTGCTCTGACCACGTCGCCGCCCTGTACTCCACCTGTGCACCGAAACTCCGACTCCGGGAGGGCTGCAAATTCCTCCCTAAGTCCTCCCGGATCACTGGCTGCCATGCCCTCTGACCCTCCCATTCTCTGCCCCTGGCTGCTTTCAGGGCACGCAGGAAAAAAAGTCCCGGCTGTCTGCTTTCGTTAAAAGTTACAGCAGAAGAAACCCTGCAGCACACAGACTCCAGGGCAACTAACAACAAAAACAGCAGACCGGCCTTCCTTCGGAGGCGGCAGGCTGACCGCGGGGAACTCCCTAGTCTGCGCCAGGTCGCTCTCGGCCGGCCTCTCCCCAGCACCCGGGAGGGCGAGAGCGGGGACGCCCGCCCCCCCCCCCCACAGGAAGCCAGTCGCTCACGCCCCCGGCTTGGAGGGGGCCACCTCACCCTTTCCTAGACAGCGAGGTACCTCTCCCTCCATTCCCCGACCTGGGCAAACGCTCCTCCATACCTCAATGTCCTCCCCTGTGGAGTGGAAGGAACAGCCCCCACCCGCGGGGTTGCTCTGAGAGTGAAATGAGTTCTGCTGGTGAAGCAGTGCGGGCCGGCCCAGGAAGCCCGACGAGAGTGTTTGATAAACAGGCCCTTCCTCCAGCAGCTGCAGGAAGGGATTCCCCCCCAAAGGTGGGAGTTTCCTGATTGCACCTGCATGGGGGAGGGCGCCTGGTGAGGATCCAATGACCTTGAAGGTGCCACTGGGGAAGAGTCGGAGATAAAGATACACTGAATCCCAGCTGGGCTGCAATAATGGGCCAGAACGTCGGAAGGATTGTGAAGATGGCGCGGGGGCCCGGGGTGTTTCATTCTGCTGGGCTGAGGATGTGGGAACATACTCTGGGGTTCCCCCACAACAAACACTGCTCCAGGCAGCTTTCCGTCCTGGGGACACAGCAGTGCACAAGTCAGGGCAATACTGCCAGCCTCCTGGAGCTGACATTTTAGTGACGGGTCACAGGGGACAAGTATAGAATGGGTACAATTATTAGAAAGGTGGTACAGGCTCAGGGTGGCCTCTCTGGTGGCCTGAGCCGAGACGCCTGCCCCTTGGCATGACAGGGTCTGGGGGGCGGAGCGTCCTAGGAAGCCTAACCTGAAGATGCCACCTGGAGAGACTGAGGCTTGGTGCCTGCAATCACACCAGCGCCAGGTGGCTGCACGGAGCAGCCTGGCCCCGGTCACAGCTGCTGCCAATCAGTTGCTGAAATCTGCCAGCCACAAGCACTTTCCCTCTCGCTGCCCAGACGGCAGTTCTGCTGACTTAAATGGGGACTTGTGGTTCTTCCCCTTTTTAATCACGGTTCGAGTCTTCTCTCACGCCAGATTTCTTGGCGGGGCCCCCACTGTCCGCTTTGCTGCCTGGCTCGGTTTTTCTGGAGTCCGGTTCCTGGTTTCCGTGCGATTCCTAATCCCCAAACCCTCACTTCCCCTCGCCCTCTCTCAGCCCCGGTGGCATAGTGGCTATGCCTTGGGCTGCTGCTAACTGCAAGGTTAACAGTTCAAAACCACTAGCTGCTCTGCGGGAGAGAGATGGAGCTTTCTACTCCCTTGAAGAACGAGTCTTGGAATCGCAGTTCTACCCTGTCCTATAGGGCCCTAGGAGTCGGCATCGATTCGATGGCCTTGAGTTTTGAGGGTTTTTGTGTTTTTTTGGAGAAAAGAAATACTCCTCAGACATCACCTTGCCCCAGATTTGGGCCTCTTGTGCTCAGAATCAGTTTCATCTGTGATGTGGGCTCTGCTGGCTTCGGGGAGGGGAGGGGGGCAGTGCACCTCCCACTCCACAGGTCCCAGGGCAGAGAGAGAGAGGATTTTTTTCAGTACCACACCAACTGCTCTGTAACGCATCACATTAGAAGGTCTTGAATAGAATGGGAGAAAAACATGGATCAGAACCCACAAATTATAAAAGAGACCAGGAGGCTTACTGGGCAGATAAGAGACGGGAGGGACCCCAAGTTTACAACTCTTAGTCGTCACCCCCTTCAGGTCTGGAACTGAACTCACCCACTTCCTTGTTAGACTAATCAACCATTTAAAATCCCAAGGACAGATTGGAGAGGGTCAGGAAACACAAAAGCGCCAAGCCAGTCAAGTGAGGGTGCATTGAGGGGATGGCCACAGGTGACTGGGGCCAAAAGTGTATGGATTGTTGAGTATAAAACTGTAAACTGTCATCTAAGTGCACCCCCCAAAAAAAAATTTTTAAATCATTTTATGAAGAGCTTTTACAATGCTTATTACAATCCATACAACTGTATCAGGCATATTTGTACATATGCTGCTGTCATTCTTTTCTGGACAGTTACTTTCTATTGAGCCCTTGGGATCAGCTCCTCTCCACCCCCCAACCCCCCATGACCCCTTGATAGATTACAAATTATTATTTCCACTGACCACTGTCTCCCTTCACTCATGGTTTCCGTTGTTCTTTCCCCTGGCAGGGGGGTCTGTGGTTGTGTGTCGATCAGTTCCCCCTTCCCCACCAAAATTTTAAGATGAGAACTTTATTAGAATTCCCACAACTGATTTGAGGAAACAGCCCCCATTGCCCTTTTTTCTTCCCAAACTAAAAGAAGGATCAAGTTGGTTCAGGGCTCTCAGAGGCTAGTGGGGAAGCAGCGGTGGAAAATGAGGAGCCGTCCCACCATGAACAAAAACCCTTTTAGAAAACTCCAGAGTTAATGGTCAAAATGCACACTCTCTACCTAATTCACAGTAGAAAAAAAAAAAGTCCAGAACAAAGACCATAAGACTTTCTAACTGGGAACCAATCACAATGATCTACATATAACCCCCCCCACCCCACCCCCGGGGACGGACAAAAGAAAAGTGGGTGAAGGGAGACATTGGTCCGTGTAAGACATGAAAAAACAATAATTCATAAATTATCAAGGGTTCATGAAGGAGGTAGGGAGGGACGGAAAAAAACGGGGAGCTGATACCAAGGGCTCAAGCAGGAGGAAAATGTTTTGAGAATGAGGATGGCAGCATATGTACAAATGTGGTTGACACAAGGGATGGATGCATGGATTGTGACAAGAGCTGTACAAGCCCCCAATAAAATGGATTTAACAAAAACTAACTGTACATACAGTATAATAACAATGAATGATTAACTGATCTGATTAATAGCAAGTTATTAGCTATTACAGGATGCATAATAGAAAACAGCAAGATATTAACAGGATAATAATATAGTAATAGTTAACAAGCCTAATAGTAATATTCCTTAATAGTCACAGACTAGTAATAACAATTTGAGATAATTGGTAATAAAATAATAATAGCTCTATAATTACAAGAGCTAACAGATCGGGTAGCTATGACAATGGCACTAACCGTTTCAGAGACTTACTCTGTTCCAGGCCTAGCTTTACGCCGCCACCAACCTACAGAACTTTCTGCAAAGCTGAAAATGTGGTGTTTGTGGTGTCTAACACGGTTGTCCCAACCGAGCCCTTGAAATGTGGCTAACTCACTACCATCAGGCTTATTCAGACCCACAGCAGCCCTATAGAGCAGCAGTTCTCCACCTTCCTCACGCCGCGACCCTTTCATGCACGTTCTCATGTGGTGCGGACCCCCAACCATAACATTATTTTCGTTGCTACTTCATCACTGTCATTTTGCTACTGTTACGAATCGTCCTGTTAATATCTGATAGGCAGGATGTATTTTCATGTTACAAATTGAACATAGCTAAACATAATTAAAGCATAGTAATTAACAAAATGATATGTAATCATATATTGTGAAATATTTATGTGTTTTTTGGTGGTCTTAAGCGACCCCTGCAAAAGGGTCATTTGACCTCCAAAGGGGTCTCGTCCCACAGGTTGAGAACTGCTGCTAGAGAGGATTCCAAGACTGTAAAACTAACCTTGCAGTTAGCATTCCAATGTCTAACCCAGAGCCCCACGAGAGCTCCTTGAGATGCAACTATCGTAGCTGCGCCTGGATTCCCCGTTGTACTGAATGCTCACTAAAATCTAATGAGCCCTCATGGGAGGATTAGGGGTTCCTAGGCAGTGGCAGCTCTAGGCTACCTTTACAAATGGCAAACGGTCACCACCACTACCATCATAAAACCCAAACCCAAACTCACTGCCATCGAGTCAGTTCTGACTCATTATCAACCCTATGGGACGGGCAGAAGGGTCCCTGTAGGTTTGTGACACCGTAACTCCTTACAGGTCTAGAAAGCCTCATTTTTCTCCGGCAGAGCTGCTGGTGGTTTTGAGCTGCTGATGCTGGGATTAGCAGCCCAAATGTAGCCACTACACTGCCACAGCTCACTACCATCAGAGAATGGATAATTCATTATTACAGCCTTGGTGCCAGGCAGGAGCCTTGGTAGCATTGTTGGTTGGACCAGCAGTTTTCAACCTGAAATCCCTTTGGGGGTTGAACGACCCTTTCACAAGGGTCACCTAAGACCATCGGAAAACACGTATTTCTGATGGTTTTAGGAAACAAGACACCACTCCTCTATCCATCTCTAGGCGGGTCCGCCCACATGCAGATATGCCCATATACGAGTACCAGCATGAAGACTATTACCCATGCTACACCAGGCTTCAAGACAAAATTTCATTTATTTGTCATTAGAAATAAATATCTAAGAATATGGAATTACATCTTGTTTTTGTAATTCATCACTGTGCTTTATGTTCGAGTTGTACCAATGAAAATACATCCTGCATATCATATTTACATTTTGATTCATAACAGTAGCAAAATGACAGTGATGAAGTAGCAACAAAAATAATTTTATGTTTGGAGGTCACCACCACATGAGGAACTGTATTAAAGGGTCACGGCATTAGGGAGGTGGAAAACCTCTGGGTTGGACATTGGACAGCCTACCGGACTTTCATTGGTTTAAAGCCACCAGCTGCTGGGAGGGAGAAAGCTGTGGCCGTCTGCCCTTGTAATCTTTTTTAATCTTGTGTCTCACTCGCCCGATGTAGGTAGGTCACTATGCATCGGAATGGAATACGGCAGTGGGTTTCAGTTTGGGTTACAATGGCTTCCACCTGGGATTGACTGTTCTAGCTTCCCAACCACCATGCAAAGAAGATGTGTCCGACATGAGAGGAGACTGAGGCACAGGGAAGTGACCTGCACCAGCCACACAGCTGCCATGCTAGCTCAGTGACAGACAGGCAGGAGCTGTGTAACAGCTCCACTGTTCTGATAGTGGTTAGAAAAAAAAGGGTGGGG
>NW_022111312.1:10906828-10911928 GCF_000313985.2 Echinops telfairi
CCCCCCCCTCCCCGCCCCACCCCAGGTCCCTGAAGGGCTTCTGGGCTACAGGATGGAAGCTCTTCCTAGAACCTAGTGCCCTAGGCTGGACTGGAGCTCCTTCCAACCCACAGGAGAAGTTCTTCAGGCGACTCATGTGTGTCACAGAACTGTGCCCGGGGAGTTTTTCGGGAATAGATCACCACGCCTTTCTTCCGAGGTGCCTCTGGTTGGGGGGTGGGGTGACGACGCCAACACTCACCCTTTCAGTTAGCCACCCAGTCCCCTAACAGCCCTTCCCGCTGAGCAGGACTCTGGGGCCAGATGTCCTGCGTGTGCTTCCTTGAAGAAGTCATGGCTCTCTGAGGCAGCAGGAGCCACGGGGGGGTCAGGGAGAGGAGAGACGGACGGGGAGTCTGTGGTCACCCTCGATGGGAGCTGAGGGTGGAGGGAGGTGCAGAGTGGCTGAGCCCCATCCTGTCCCTGGGGCTGGGGCTGGCTGACTCACAGCTGAGTCCAGTGAGACATGTAGAAAGTGCCCCCTAGTGTTTCTGGGGCTTTGTTCTTGATGGTGGCAGACCCCCAGGGGAGCTCCTTCTGGTGAGGGCTGCAAAGAGAGAAAACCCCAAGCTCACTGCCATGAGGCCACTCTGACGCATGGTGACCACAAAGGACCGAGCAGAACTGCCTCTGTGGGTCTCCAAGGCTGTCTATCTCTATGACAGCAGACAGCCTCATCTTTCTCCCTTGGAGAAGCTGGTGGGATTGAACTGCTGCTATTGTGCTTAGCAGCCCAATGCATCATCCACTACACCGCAGCACTTGATTTCCCAAGTTTTCAAAGAAATCTGTTCCCTGGGACTGCTTCCTGGAAGAGCAGGTCACACCCCAAGCTGACCAGGCTTCAGTCCTGCTTTGAGCAGGCCAGCCAGATAAGAAAAGGTCTCACACCCTGGCTTTGCACTGGGAGATTGGAGCATCCAGGGCCATCTGGCCTGAGAATGAACTCACTTGGAAGAAAATTGAGAGATGGAAACAACCCTGCTGAAAATGCCCTGGCACCGAGATCCAGCCATGCCTGAAAGGACTCCTCCTGGACTCCTCAGCCAGGTGAGCCAGTCCTTTCCTTCTCCGGATGAATCCTGTTTGTGTGTGGCTTTTGGCCACCTGACAACAGGCAAACTCCTGCCACATGCCCATGACTCTACCAATGGTTATTCCATTCCTGGGAGCCGTTGCCCAGGGGCTGGGGCTTGCCGGACCCCTCTGCGGAGCCAGCCCAGGCACCGGGGAGGACCACTACAGGCTGGTGAGCTTTACAGACCAGTGTCCATCCTCGTGCTGGGGGGACAGGTATGGCCAGCCTTCCCAAAGTCCACTACCAGAAAGTCCGCGATGCTGCCAGTTCATAACACCCCTGTAGAGGGGTTCCCAGACTAAATGTTTTCAGCGCAGACAGCCTCACCTTCCTCTCAGAGATCAGCTGGCTGACTTGAAGCACCACAAGGCACCACCCAGGCTCCTTATCTATGAGCAAATAAACCTTTAAATCAATAGAGAATGAGAACTGTTGGGAGCAGCAGCTGCATTGATAAGGAACCTCAGGTTGCTTCTAAACAGGGGCTCCAGCACGGGTACAGTCCTGAGGACGCACCGGAACAGACAGTGTCTCCTGCTGTGCGCAGGGTCGCTGTGGGACGAGCCCACTGGATGGCACCCAGCAAGGGGCTGATCGGAGAGGCTAAGTTCCTAGCCCAGGGTCACACAGCTAGGCAGATTCCAAAGTCGAGCTGGAACCAACGGCCGACACCGAAACTTTCATTTCTGTTTATCAGTGGCATTTTGAAACCTTTCACTTTCTTAAAAATACGGCAACATTTTAAAGATAAAAGTTTTCCCTTGAGGTTTGGGGTTTCCATTTCATCCGCTTTACCCCAAATCTCGACATTTCCCAGGTAGTCTTTCATCGGTTTTTCAATTTTTCTCTTTGACTCTAAGATGTTGCCTGGACTGCCGATCCCAACTTCCGAGCAGAAGGGAGTGGCGGCTGGGATTGATTGAGCACTTCTGGGGGCCGGTGCTGTTCTCAGGGTCCAATGTGATTACCCCGTCAGGCTCCAGAGCTCTGGGTTCAAGTTCCCTGTGTGGCTTTAAGTAAGCCACCGCACCTCTCCGTTTTATCTGTTAAATAGTCCCTGCCTTCAAGTCCATCCCAATTCACATTGGCCGTATGCAGGGTTTCCAAGACACTAAACCTTTCGGGGAGCAGACAGCCTCGTCTTTTTTCCTAGGAGTGGCTGGTGGGTTTGAACAGGCAACCTTGCAGGTAACAGCCCAATGCTTAGTCAATAGCAACACCAGAAGGCCAGATATCACTCTTGAAATAACACCTTATGAGGAGCACAGTATCAATTCCTGTTTTACAGGAAAGGCACTGCGAGGTGGAAAGACTTGCTTAGGGGCACACAGCTTTGCAAGTGGCTGAGCCAGGCTTGGAATTCACTTGTGCACATTAAGCCCATTCCGTTTCAGCCCAAAGTGGGGTGCCTGGTTCCTGTCTAAGTGTGGATGGGGTGGGATGAGGGTGGGGCTGGCTTCCTAGCAGAGGGGACAGCAGACACCCCTCTTGGCCCTGCCTTTCTGCAATCCTAGATGTGGCTCAGGGACCCTTCCCACCAGCCCACCTTCCTTTCAGTCCCCAAACACGTGCCATCCGATGTCCACGCTGACGGCAGACCTTGGTGGCACACTAGTTAAGCACTCCTCTGTTAACCCAAAGGTTGGCAGGTGTTGGAGAGCCACTGGGTTGTTTTTTAGGTGAAAGACGTGGCAGTTGCTTCCGTAAAGATTGCGGGTGGCAAATGTACATAGGTATAGGCAAGAGATAAAGCTCACAATACATGGAACCCAGGAAGTGGGGCACTGATCGCAATGAACGCCACATAACCACACACGCCCCGCCCCCCAGGGGGAAGAACAACAGAAACCAGAGGGCAAAGGAGACAGCAGTCGGTGTGAGATTTGAAAATAATTAACAATCTACAATCTATCAGGGGGCCACGAGGGTTGGGGGGGAGTGAAGTGGGGAAAAAAAAGAGGAGCTGATCCCAAGGGCTCAATGGAAGGTAAATGTCTACTAATATGTCGGATACAATTGATGTGTGGTTTGTAACAAGAGTTGTAAGAGCCCCCAATAAAATGATTAAAACAAAAAACAAAAAAGATTGCCGGTGGCCACTTCAAGGATCCTGACTCACCCAGCCTCTGGAATCCTGGTGGGCTCTGAGATAGTTAACGTTTATTGTGCCCACCTGGCCCATAAACACAGGTGGGGTTCATTGAAGGGCGGAGGGATAAATGGCTCAGTGAGCCTTGCCTTTCTAGTTCTCGGGTCTCTTGCTTTGTGATGGTCGGACCAGCTGCCTTAGCCAGTTCCCTGCTTCAGCTGGCAAGGTTCACGTCCTGCAAGACACCCCTGAGGAGAAGCCACATGGACCTATTCCGATGCAGCCCTGGGTGCTGGAGCAGCGTGTGGAGACCCCTGCCAGTGCTGAGATGCTTACACATTCACTGACTCGGCTTTCCTCCTGCAGTCGGCATCATAGTGTGTGTTTTGTGAGATGGAGGAGGACTTTGTGGATCGGTGTCGGCCATATGAGTTAATGTTGGACTTGTGGGCTTGGGCAGCACTGGGTTGGGATGTTTTCTTGATGTGCATTTAACCTTCATATAAAATACTCTCTCTTATACATGAGTTTCTGTGGATTTGTTTCTCTAAAGTACTCAGATTAACACAGGCTCTCAGCTCTGCCCTAACAGGGGGCTGTTGGAAGACAGTCCTGAGTCTGGGACAAATGAGGCCTGGTTCCTTTCAGGGAAGGGTTTTCATTGTGGGCTCTGCTAGGCCCTTATCGGGAGGTAGGAGCCCTGATGGGGTAGTGGTTATGTACTGGGCTGCGATACAAAAAGTCGGCAGTTCAAAACTGCCAGCCGCTCCTCGGAGAAAGGCAGGGTTTTCTACTCCTGTTAACAGTTACAGTCTCGGACACTCCCAGGGGTCCATTCTACCCTGGCCTATCGGGTCGCCAAGAGTGACCTGAGAAGGGCGGTGAGTTTGGAGTTTGGGGGTTTTGTCAGGAGATACTGAATGGGAGAGTTCTGAGGGGCCCAGGGTTTAGCAGGAGGGAAGGGAAGGGAAGCAGGGTTTCCCAGTGCTTAGCGGCATGGGCTTTGGTGGCCAGCCGGCCTGGCTTCATGCTCCTCAGCCTTCCTGAGCTTTGGGGCCTCTCCCTTGCAGGTGTCCCTAGGGAGGATGCTGTGGTAGCAGCTGTGCTCTGGGATGCTGCCAGTACATCTTCAGGACCAGGGAACAGAGTGCCTCAGGGGGCAGTATCTGGGGGTCTGGGAGGTACAATAGGGACAGGGGGCAGTGCCACTTTTCAAGCAGGATTTTGGAACCTCCTTTTGTGGCTCTGGGACAAGCTGGCAGTACCTTCAGAAAAAAGTGCTCACACCCAGGACCTCAGGCTCGGGTGCATATGGGGCCCTGGCTAACCCCCTGATGTGGGGGGACCACTGACTCTTCCCATTGCCACCCCACTCTCCGCTGGGTCCCTCCCTGGAGGGTGGATAGAGGCCGGCCTGTCTGTAGCAGAGGGCAATTTCAGTTCCGTTTTAGGGGTAGTTGGTCCAGCCCTTTCCTGGGGTAGGGCAGCTGCAGGGGAAGGAAATGGCCTTGGCCTGGACCTACCCACCAGCCTCCCATGGGCTGATCCCACAGCTGGGCCCTTGAGACAGCAAAGTGTGTGTGTGGGTGGTAGAGAGATATGGAAGCAAAGGGCTGGGTCCGTGGGCACTGCCTGGCGGTGCACAGGCGTGGATGAGGCATGGCAAGTGTGGCTGCTGTTCTAGGCGCCACCTGAAGGGGGTGCCTCTGAGCATCTTCCAGCAATTGAACGTGTTTGCTTCCTGTTGGGGAGCCGCAGGGGTCAAGGCCGGGGGAGGGGGGGGGAATGGCGCTATGGGGGCCTCTGGAGTGATTTTCACTCATTAAATGTTCCTTGAAAGCGGCATCCAGCTCAGAAGCAACAAAACCCACATGGAAGAACACACCAGCCTGTG
>NW_022111312.1:10913057-10921716 GCF_000313985.2 Echinops telfairi
TCTCCCTTGGAGCAGCTGGTGGTTTCGAACTGCTGACCTTGTGGTTAGCAACCCCACGTGTAACCATGAGACCACCAGAATAAACGATAGGGGAAAGCACAGGCACCTGCCTTGGTGGGATCGGAAGAAGGCTGAGATGACTTAAAGGATGAGTAAGGGGCACAGATGAGGGCACAAAAGGAAGACCAAAGGTCGGGAATTCTGGGAACAGAGGGAGCCAGGTGGGTGCAGCTGAGCAGGACAAGCAGGGCCTGGTCGCTCATAAGCAGAGGTAATAGGGAGCTATGGAAAGGCATTGAGCAAGAGAGGGAGACAGTTTGGTTCCTGCTCTAAGAGGATCCCTGGGTGCTCAGAGAGGGGACTCAGGGGCGTGAGGGTCAGAGCGGCAGCAAGAAGACCCCAGAGGCTGCTGCTGCTGCAGATCTGGCTTGGGGGGTGGGGTGACCAGTGGTAGAGAAGGAGAAGTGGGAGTTCCTGACCTGGTTAGGAGGTAAAGTCAGAAGGCTTTGTATAGGCGGCTGTGACCCAGTTCTGGTCCCCAAATTCCTCTTCTAGTCCTGACTCACCATACCTTCTCCAGCCCAGCCCCCTCTGGTCCCAATGCCAAAGACACTTGGCTCCCCCCACCCCCAACACTACAAAGGCCAAAAGGTGGGGACCAGCCAATGTCCCTCGGTGGATGACTGGAGAAACACACCGTGGCACTGCACACAATGGAATATTGCACAGCCATGAAAAAGAACGAGGCACACATTCAGGCTACTATGAAGACACGGCAGACCCTAAAGCCCGCACGCGGAGTCGCTGCACTAACAGGTGATGTCAGGAGTGGGAAACCCATCGGCAGAACATGGGTTCCCGGTCTTGGATGGGCGTTACCCGCAAACAGCATGCTCCTTAGAAGCGAGGACAGCAAGGGTTCATTCATCAGGAAGGACCCGCTCACTGAGAAAGGGCAGCATGCGTGGAAAGCAAAACGGAAGGAACCGTCAGTGAGCCGGACCAGCCCGATAGGCACACGATGGCCTCGATGGCCTCTAATATCTATCGCTGGCAGTGAAGATGAGGCCCCGGGCAGCCCGTGCTTCTGCCTAGTAGACAAGAGGGTGCCAGGAGTCAGTCTGACTGGATGGCAGCTAAAAGCCCAAACAGCAGTGCAACAGCCTACCGGTACAGATGTTCCTTGTGGGACAAGGACAGAATCTTTGGAACTACATGGAGGTGATGGCTGGCCCCCCAAAGGGGACTCCTAACCTGCCTCACTGGGACCCAGCACTCCCAGCTCCCCTGGGCCACCTCAGTTTAAGCCCCTGCCCATGGCCCCAGGGCACAGCAGGAGGTAGCAAACTCAGCTACCCTCAGGGGTCACACAGGAATGTTTCTGGGAGTATGTGTCCCGCCCAGGGCTGTGGGGGTGTGGGCACTGGGTGGCCTGGCCCACAGTAGGAACTGAGTGAGAAGCTGTTGGATTTATAGGTGAACGTGGCCTGCCCCCAGCCCTGCCCCACCAATCCCAATGTGGGCAGTGATGTGATTCAGAGGATGGTGGCAGGGGGAGAGCACCTACTGTGTGCCATGGGGCTTGATATTTGAGGCCTGACCAGGGGGCCAGGGGGTGGGATGGGGGGAGAACGGAGAAGCACCGGCTGCTAATAGAAAGGGCTGGGGTTTGAACCCACCAGCACCTCTGAGCTAGAAAAGGTCGGCTCCCTTCACGATTTCAGCCTAGCAAACAGCATGGGGCCATCAAGAGCTGTCCAGTTCTACCCTGTCCTATAAGATCACTGCGACTTGGAATACTGGAAGCATTAAGAGAAGATGAAAAAACACACAGGGCCACTGTGCCACAAGAACTAGTCCACAGCCCACCAGTTCAGGAGGTAGCACACGAGCAAAAACAAATGGTGCTGAAGGAAGTTCAAAGTGCACTCAATGGATTAGCCCCAAACAGGCTCTAGGAGTTGATGGGATACCCACGGAAAGGTTCCAGAAAACTGAAAAGACAGGAAGCACTCACCTGTCTATGGCCTGGAAATTGGGAAGACAGCTACCTAACCCACTGACTGAAAAAGATCCAGATTTGTGCCCATTCCAAAGAAAAGCAACCCAAGAGAATGCTCAAATGCCAGAATGTTATCACTGATATTTCACACAAGTAAGATTTTGCTAAAGATCATCCAACAACGGTTGCAGCAACACAGACAGAGAGCTGCCAGAAGAAGTTCAGGGCAGATTCAGAGAGGACAGGGCACATGGGATGTCACTGCTGATGTCAGATGGATCTTGGCTCAAAGCAGAGAAAACCAGACTGGTATTTGCTTAAGTTTCATTGACGGTGCACAGGCATTCCACTGTGTGGACCATAATAAACTGTGGATAACCCTGAGAATGGGAATTCCGGAGCACTTCATTGTGCTCTTTCGGAACTGGTACGTGGATCAAGAAGCAATTGTGGGACCAGGGTAAGGGAATACTGCATGGTTTAAAATGAGGAGAGGTATGCACTGGGATTGTATACTCTCACCATACTTGTTCAGTCTATATGCTGAGCAGATCATCAGAGAAGCTGGATTATGTGAAGAAGAGTGTGGCATCAGGACTGGAGGAAGGCTTATTCACAACCTGTGATATGCAGATGACACAACCTTGCTTGCTGAAAATGAGGAGGACTTGAGGCACTTGCTTATGAAGATCAAGGATTGTAACCCTTCAGTATCGATTACAACTCAGTCAGGAGGACCAAAATCCTCACAACTGGATCAAAAGGTAAGGCCATAAGAAATGGAGAAAAGGCTGACGTTGTTAAGGATTTTGTCTTACTTTTGATTCCACAATCAGTGCCCGTGGAAGCAGCATTCAAGAGATCACAAGAAGCACTTCATTAGGCAAATCTGCTGCACAAGACCCCCTTAGAGGAAAGAAGGGCAAGGGTGTGACTTTAAGGACTGAGGTATGCCTGACCCAAGCCATGGTATTCTCCATTGCATCATGAGCGTGTGAAAGTTGGACACTGATTGAGGAAGCCCAAAGAGGAAGAGATGCATTTGAACTGTGGTGCTGGAGAAGAAATATTCAAAGTATTATGGACTGCTAAAAGGACAAAGTGATCTGTATTGGAAGAAGTAAGGCCAGAGTGCTCCTTAGAGGCAAGGATGGCAAGACTTCGTCTTACCTACTTTGGACGTACTGTCAGGGGAGACCAGTGCCCGGAGAAGGACCATCATGTTTGGTAACGGGGAGGGTGGCGAGAAAGAGAAAGGCCGTCAACAGATGGGCTCTGGCACAGGAACACTTGAGGATGGTGCAGCCCTGCAACTCACTGGCACCCAACAACGACACAACGTGGAATGGCTAGATGGCACGCACCATTGTCCCCAAGGTTCATTCACACTGGTTTAAGGACTGGGGGACTCTGCAAGCTTTTCATCTGGCCTGCCCAGTAGGTTGACCAAGACAGCCTTGGATGAGCTTTGTCGAGATACTCTAAATTTCCCCCCCACAAATTCATATTTTAGGCGCAGGTATTTTTGTAATTAAATTGAGTTGACTAATACTAAATCTGGCAACTCCTCAGGGTCACCCCCTGCTAGCGAATGCACTGGGGCTCAGAGCAACCCTGCAGGGCAGGGTAGAACTGCCCCTGTGGGTTTCAGAGCTTGTAACTCTTTATGGGAATAGAAAGCCTCATCTTTCTCCTGTGGAGCGGTTGGTGGTTCTGAACTGATGACCTTGCGTGGGTCGGTCTGACCTTGCTTGTGGATACACTTTGGGACTTTGAATCAAAGGTTCCCTGGGCAGAGCACTGGATACTCGAAAATCAGTGTCGGTCCCTTTAAGAGCGGCTTTGGAAGCCGGCCCGTCGGAGCGAGGCGAATCCCGGGGCGTAGCGACCTTGAAGTGGCCAATCCCAGAGCAAATCAAACGCGGGGGCGGGGCCTGCACGAGCGGGCCGGGAAGGGTTAAAGGGGCCAGCCCGAGGGCCGCGGACGGTCCAGCGGCCCCGCCTGCTTCCGTCCCGGGATCGCTCTCCCGCGGCTGCGCCAGCTTGGCCGCCAGGGAGACAAAGCGCCGCCGCTGTCCCCGCGCGGAGCGGAGAGGGTCCTGGCCACGGCCCCGCCGGCCCCCGGCCCCACACCGCCCGCCTCGCCGCCACTGTAGGCCTGCGCAGCCGGCGAGGTAAGGCCGTCCCGGCGGCTGCGGCCACCTGGCCCAGGGTCGGATCGGGCCGCCACGGGCCTCGGGTCCGCGGCCACCACCGGGAGAACCCTCTATTGGGACCGCCCGTTTGCGATTCCACTCCAGTGGTAACGTCCCCAGGAGGGGCCCCCGCTGCCAGGGTAGACTTGTCCCCAGACCCCCAAGGGACCTTGCGGGGGCGGCGACCACTGACAACAAGCCCTCTCCAGACACCCCGCATTCTGCAGTTGACCATCCACGCGAAAGAACTCCAGATCTCCCACACAAAGGGCAGAGGGCAGCGGCGGGGCTGGCCAGCACGGAGACCCAGTCTCTGCGGTGGGCACAGGGCCTGCCAGAGCCCCAGCCAGCGCTCCTGGGGCCTCTGGGGTCACTGGCTCCAGCAGTCGGGGCGGCGGGGAGAGGGGGGAGAGAGGCTCGCCTATGGGTTTTCAGCATGGTTTTTTTTCAGCCTCTGCCTGCCACACCTTCCCGCTCCACCCACTGGCCCCCTAGGGAGTCACGAGGGTGGGATGCGGCTGGACTGAACCCAAGACAGGCCATTCCTTGAGTCCTTCCCGACTGCTGTGCCTCAGTTTCCCCAGAATCCCAGGAGATAGACCATGGGGTGATGATCTGCCTCTCGGACTCTGCCGGGCAGGTGGGGACGAAGGTCCCCATTTTATAGACTAGGCTACGAAATCCCCACTCACAAAGACAAACCTGTCTGGCCGTGTTCATAGCCCGGCATGGGATGACCCAGGGAGCCGAGTAAACTTGTGCTTACTATAAATCCGTAGTGGACAATGCCACACTTTTACACCACATCAAAGAGTCCGCTTCTCGCCCTCGCTGGCAGGCCCCACAGCACCTCACTATGGAAGTGGAGCCGCTTTTCACACCAAGAGTCCTAGTCAGGGACACGGGGCTGCCCAGTAGGTCAGGTGAGCATGGGCTCACTTGTGCTCACTTACTAATCTGTGGTGAACAGTTTCGTGTGTGCGTCACCACATCAAAGAAAAACCTCTGGTGGTGGGGGGGGGAACAACTACGAAACCGTTCACTACAGATTAGTAAGCACGCCTAAGAAAGCCCAGGCTTACCTTGCCTGTTGGGTGGTCCGTCCCTGCCACAGCCCATTGTTGGACAGATGAAGAGGCCAAGGCTCAGGAGGGTAAAGGGGACATGGCCAAGGTCTTCTAGAATGGAGGTAGTGGAGGCAGGGACTTGGCCTTGGCAGCCAGCCCCTTCCAGCTTCCTGCCTGGCTGGGCTGTTGAATCAGCAGCAGACTGGAGCTTCTTGGGAAACAGCAGGGAGATAAGCGGGGCAGCCCTCCCTAATAGCATCTGGGCGAGGCTAGAACCCATGCAGGTCCCAGCCGCTTCCTGCCCAGGGGCTAGAGGAGACACGGACCATGGGCAGAGCTGGTCCCTGTGCTATGGCACTGTGACCTTGAGCCAAACTGCCCCATCTAGGCAATACAGAGGGTGCTGATTGGGGGGATGCCTTTCTTCCTCCAGCTCTAATGGAAGCTCTGCCTTCTTCCAGAGCAAGGGGCGGTGGGCCCAGCGCTGTGGCTTTGGGCGATTTACGTAATCTCTCTGGGCCTCAGTTTCAATATCGATTCATTGAGGGACTCCACTCCCCACCTCTCATGGGCTGTCGAGACATTTAAGGTAACCCCTTGCATGGAAGAAAAAATTTTTTTTAATTATCAAGGGTTCATGAGGGAGGGTGGGGGAGGGGGGAAATGAGCTGATGCCAAGGGCTCAAGTAGAAAATGTCTTGAGAATGGTGAGGGCAACATATGTACAGATGTGTGTGACACATGGATGGATGGATGGACTGTGATAAGAGCTGTACGAGCCCCCAGTAAAATAATGTAAAAAATAAAAATAGAAGTTAAATAAAAAAAGAAGAAAAAGAAAGTTATTGCTTGATGCATTCAACAGGTATTTGAGCACCTACTATGTGCCAGGCACTGCAATTCAAAGGCTGCCTACCCTCCTGGAGCAGGCCCACACGACAACCCAGGTAATTTGGGGTTGGGGTGATGGCTGCTCTGAGATCGGAAGATGGGAAGTGGTGGGAAGGGTAGGGGAAGGCTCTGAAGTACAGGTGGGTATATCAGGGGTGTTTGAGGCCTGAGGGGGCCTATGTGACTGGAAGGGGACCGAGGGGGAAAGGCTAAGAGGCTGTGGTGAGTCCTAAACTCCACACTGAGCAGAATGGGGAACCCGAGGCTTAGAGCACAGGACCTGTGGTTCTCCGGACCCTTAGCATTCAGAGTGGGGTACAGCCACAGCCAAGAGGCAGCAGTGAGATCAAAGCACTGATCCAGCCAGCTGGCTGTCCAGACTCACTGCTGACCCTGGAGTGGTAGACCATCAACACCCCCCTTTGCCCATTCTGGCCACATCTTCGGCCTGTGACAGTGCCTCTCCTCCTTGACCCTAATCTGCACCCCATCTCCTTCTGACTCCTGGGCCCCGTGGGACCTCATCACCCAGTGGGCATGTCCCTGCTTCATTAAGGACTTGAGGCCCTGCTTCTTTGTGAGGCCCCGGTGGAAATGTGGGAAGTAGATTGAGCACTTTAGCCTGAACAGGACCAGCCCCTGCTTCCTGGAACTTACAGCCCGCATGGAGGCCCATGTGGGAACAAGTCAGGGTGATTGCTCAGGCAAGCAGAGCACCCAGGGGACTGTGGGAGCCGAGGCAGTACCTAACGAGTCTGGGAAGTCAGGGGAGGCTTCCTGGAGGAGGCTCTCAGAAGATGGAAACCACTTTAGTAAAGGCCAGAGCCCAAGTGAGGCTGGAGGATCTTTCAGACATCAGACCTCACCCTATGGTACTGGAGAGCCCTGGGCAGGGAGGGAGCCTGTGGGGAGGTTAGGGAGACTAGGCAGAGGCTCCTGCAGTCCTCCAGGTGAGCAGTGATGGGCCCAGAATGGGGACGTGATGAGTGACCAAGTGTGGGGTGAGGAGGAGGCCAAGGGCCGTTTGCTGAGGCAAGCGAGCACAGGGGGAGGAGCATCTGAGAGGAGTGACACTTCCCACTGCTCAGTGGGACCGACAGCACACTCATACCTTCCACACAGTAGTCCTGATTCGGCTTCACAGCAAGCCTGGCCGTGGTCTGGTTCATCTGCTTCACAGATGCAGAGACCGAGGCCCGGAGAGGCTAACAGCTTGCCCAGCGTCACCCAGCCCAGAGGCTGCCGAGCTGAGATTTGAACCCAGAGAGGAGGTCGTGGAGACTGGAGCAGAGCAGAGGGCGGGGAGGCGTTCGGTGGTCTGAGAGGTAGGAGGGCTTCGGGGCAGGTGGGGTGGGAGGTCCCTGTGAGCAACAGGCTGGGCCAGTTGGGGGTGGTGTGGTGTGTGGGATGCATGAGTCCCACTTTGCAGGAGAAGAAACTGAGGCTCAGAGTGGCCATGCAACTTGAGGAGGCAGAGACTAGACCCCCATGAGCACCCTTGCTGGGTGAGGACAAGCCAGTCTCAGCTGCTAGGACAGGTGGATGGGGTGAGGTAGTGAGGAAATAAAACCTTTGATTGGTCTCAGTTGTCCCTCTGCCCTGGGTCAGGCAGCCTGGCTCTACTGGGGCCATCTGCTCTCAGGAGAGCCACCAGCCAGACCTCATTCCTCCTGGCCCTGAGGAAGGTACCACCCAGCTGGGGAATAACCATGCATTGAGCACCTACTGCATACCAGGGAGTTTTCTCACTGGGCTGCCCTGCACAGGGGGAAGTTATAAAATGGGAGCACGTGTGGGTCCTGGGAATGGCCAAGGAAGTCCCCAGAGGGACCCATATGTCACCTCCTGTGAAGTCCTACCTTGTGGGGGTGGGAGGTGGGGGATATGAAGAAATGACCAAGTGTGTAAAGTTACAACCTCCAAGTTCTATGGGCACAGGCTGACCTATCCTATCCTGTCAGTCAGGCCCAACCCTGGGGCCTCCACCCTTAAGTGGGTGACCTCATAACTTCTCAGCCTAACTCCCACATCTCCGGCTCTCTCTCCCCCTCCTCTTGGCTGCTCTGCCCGTGGGCCTGCCCACCACTGCTCCCTGGGCCTGGCCTTCTCTGCCTTTGAGGCTCCTCGGGCTACCTCCTTCCCTTCCTTAGGTCTCAGTTCAGGGTCACCATCTGACAGGGGCCCCTCCTGGCCACCTGTTAAAATCGCCAGTGCCTTTACCCCCACCCCACCCTACACACACACACACGTGCTCCATCTCTGCCCAATTTTTGCCTCGATGGCACCTAAGGCTTTCTGGCAGACTTACATTTTATTTGTCAACGTGTCCCGTGTGGTCTGTCTCCCCTGTCCCTGCCACTAGCAAGTGGGACCTCCCCATGAGGGCAGGGGATGCCTACCTAGAGCAGCGCCTGGCACACAGTAGGTGCTTCATACATCCTTGATGGATGAATGACGTCCCTATAAACGTCTGACGTGGTTCCGTTTGCCTCTCCAGTGGCGGA
>NW_022111312.1:10922751-10926583 GCF_000313985.2 Echinops telfairi
GCCGCCCCGCCGGCGGCCCTCGGCGCCCAGGGAGCCCCTGGACCGGGCCTCCTTCGCGCGGCTGCACGAGTGGTATGGCCAGGAGGTCCAGGCGCTGCGGGGTCAGTGGCTCCGCAACCGGGCCCAGCCCTGAGAGACCGTGGGGCTGGTCCCCCCTGGGACGTGGTCAAGGCCAGCGCGGAGGTGGCCCAGCAGCCTGGACTCTGAGAAAAGTGCTGGATTGGGAGGGCACGTGGCGTGCCTAAGGGGCCCATGGGGGTCGGATCTGAAGAGAAGCCAGGTGGGCATGAGCTCCCACGTGGCTGAGGGGCTGGCGGAGGGCCCCAAGGGTGCCGGGCTACATGGCTCCGATTACCCACCAAAGGCTCATAATTGGTGACTACCTGGCTGACCAGCTTGATTAGGAGAATGCGGCTGGACCGCCCTGACCCTGGAGGTGCCTGACTTCTTCTGGCCCCGGCCCCAAGCCAGAAGTTGGCCTGTCTTCAGCAGCAGTATCGGGCGCTGAAGGAGTGCCAAGAGGCCTCAACCATGGGCAGGTCCAGGTTTTGGGGTGTGAACGGTACGTTGAGATGGCCTTGTGGCCAGGCTCCCGAGTGGAGCGGAGTCTGGACTTCACCCAGACCCGCCCCACCCCCATGTCCCCCTTGGCCTGAGCAGGTGTACCTGGCAGGCCATGTCTGTGTCCGCATGGGACCTCCCACAACTTTCCTGACAAAGTCCTTCAGTCACATCCCTCTTCTGCCCAGCTTGGGGTGGGGCCTCCCAGGGAGCTGCCCTACTTCCTCCTGACCCAGCTGGGCAGTCTGGTGGCTGTGGCCTGAGTTGGCTCCCCAGGGCTTACTGACAGGATCATCCAGGGAGGAGCAGCTGAGGCTAATTTCAATGCCAGAAAAGGCCCAGGTGCTGACCCAGTCGTGGAAACACAGGCACCCAAAGCCTATATGGCTTCTAGAGCTCTCTCTCTCCCCGCCCACACACCCCCCACAGACCACAGAGTCCCCCATCCCTTGTTTCTGATGGGGAGACTGAGGCCCAGCGGCTGACGGGTCTGACTGCTCTGCTCTCACCACAGTGCCCACTTGGCCAAGGAGGATCTGGGGTTTGGGGTACCCTGGCCCTCTTGCTGGGTCATGTTTACAATCCTCAGTGTCCCACACTGGGACCCTCTGAGGACACCACTCCAACCCTGACGGCCTTCTTCCCGCGCTCTGGAGACCCTGTAGTAGAGGGCAGCCGGGGGCACAGATGTGTCCACCATCAAAGCTTCACTTGCTCACTGCTGGCTCAGTGGGGGCCGTAGTTTTAAGTTGATTTTTAAGACATTTAGGGTGTTTTCATTTCTTGTTTCACTGTTCTTGGACCCTGCTGTCAGGTTGGAAGGGCCTGGCTTGTCCATGGGGGTTGTGGGCGCTGCCTCCAGAAGACGGAGCAGAAAGCCTGGCTCACAGACCCAGAGGGGCTTCAGGAGGAATCCTGGCCTAGCTTGACTTCCAGGGTCTTGGTACGTTTCTGTATCCTTCCTTCCCAGAATCCTCTGCTCTGGCCTGAGCGTGAGGCAGAGCCCCAGTCCTGGTTTACAAACTAACAGTATGTTGGCCCTGTTCTCAGCAGGGGCACGGGATGCTCTCACCACCAGAAAGCATAGGTTGGATGGGGGTGGCTGAAGGGCTGTAATAAACAGGTTCATCAAGAGAGGCCATTGTGTCCTTTTCTCTCTGCCCTCTGTTACAATCTTCATTTGGTTTGCGTTGCAGAGCCAGGAGCAGCCCAGCAAGGGACCAGCCCAGTGCTTACTGAGTAGCTCCCGGAGTGGGCACATTCCCACACTTTGTGCGTAGGGCAGGACTCAGCCCCACTTTACAGATGGCAAAACCGAGGCTTGGAGCGGTTGAGAAATCTGCTAATGCCCCACAGCTAGGAAGTGTCAGGGCAGGGGTGGGGTGGTAAAAGGAGAGAGCCTTCTGCGAGGTGCAAGGGGGTATAGAGTTGGCACCATGCCTTTTCAGATGGTGAGGGGTGGGAAGGGGTTGTCAGTCAAGTGAGGGCAGAAGGCCTGAGAGTCTGGGGGGACTTTAGATCAGAGATGGTTTGGGGTGGCTACCTGGGGGGCTGGGGAGTGGGGTGGGGGTTGAATTCTGGCAGCAACTCAAATTCAGAGCGAGTCAGTGAGCCTGCACTTTCGTCATTCCTGCCATAAGCGCCAGTGAGATGGTAGACCCACTCTACCATAGCTGACTCTTGGAGTTTCTTCCTTAGGCTAATGGGGGACTCCCAGGAGGGGCTGGCTCAAGGTCATCCAGCATGACGGGCTCAGAGCTTGGGTCGCAAGAGTCCCTTGTCAGCCTGGAAAAATCAAGCATGTTCAGGAAACTGTGGCTCAGACTGAGCAACCATCCGTCTCGTCTCGGTCTAGAGAACAAATGGAAAACACTGCCAATTCCCCTCGTGAGAGCCCATTGTGCGCTGAGTAATCCCCACCACTTCTCCTGGCAGCACCCTGGCAGCAGGTGGGGCTTGGGGAAGTACGTGGCTCTCCACACAGGCTGAGACAGAGCACCGCTGGTAGCCCTGGTGACCGACCTCAGTCTCCACAGCCCAAAGAGCTGGGGAGAGAAGGGGCGTCGGGGAGCACTGCAGATGGATGCATGGACACACAAGCTGGACAGGGGCAGGAAGGCAAATGGAACGGCACTGCGCCGTTCTAGAGAAAGGAGAGTCAGGGACACCAGGTCCAGCTGGTAGAAGAGTCCATAAAAGCAATGCCGTCCATCCTACTTTGGTGAGTTGTCGTCACTGGGCACTTAAAACCTTGTGAGTGATTATTTAGAAGCAGGGGGTCCTCAAACTTTTTAAACGGGGCCAGTTCACTGTCCCCCGGACTATAGTTTTTTTAAAAAAGCTATGAACAAATTCCTATGCACACTGGACAAGTCAACTGCTAAGGACAGGCAGCGGCGGCAAAAACACCCGGTGGGCCAGATAAATGTCCTCGCCGGGCCGCATGTGGCCCGTGGGCCGTAGTTTGAGGACCCCTGAAGCAGCAATTGGTTTCTGCCCGTGCGGAGCAAAGAAGAAAGAAAACCAAAGGTGTGTGACAACCATTCATCCAAACAACTTCTGCGGCCAGAATGGCATGGTGCCTTAGGATAGAGTCCCTGGTCGGGGCGGAGAAACAGGTGGAACCAAACTCAAACTCAGGCTCCCTGGCTGAATGGAAACAGTGGGACACCTGAGACTATGGCCTTTCACTCTTCAAGCCCAGAACTGAACTCACCCTGTGGCTCAAATTCAGCCAAACAAGAGACTTGCCTGCTGAACCTTGGCAGCTGGGAGGCAACGCCCCTTAGCCATCAAACCCTGCGAGAGCAAAGGGGTTCAGAAGGCAGGAAGGGAGTGGAGAGAAGGACGCGTGGAAATGGGAAACAACGCAGGAAGGGGGAGGACGCTGGTACCTTGTGGGGCGTGTGATGAACCACGTGAAACAAAGTATATAAACTGCTCAGCGAGACACCGATTTACCCTGTGAACGTCCAACCCAACCACAATTAAAAAGTTTTAAAAGGGAGAAAGGGCCACCTCTTGGGTGGCAGACCTCTTGGGGCTGAGGTGTACCAATCAAGATAACATGGCACTGGGTGGGGGGTGTAAATGGGGCAGGGGGAGGTGGCCCATACCAAAGTGTGGTGTACCCCCAAACAGTGGTTCTCAACCTTCCTCATGCCGCCACCCTTTCATACAGTTCCTCATGTGGTGGTGACCCCCCCACCAACCATAAAATTATTTTCGTGGCTACTTCATCACTGTCATTTTGGTACTGTGATGAATCGGG
>NW_022111312.1:10929443-10930435 GCF_000313985.2 Echinops telfairi
GCTGTGAGTCGGAATCCACTCAATGGCAGGGAGGGTGGTTTTGGAGTTTGGCTTACAGAAGGCTTATTTCATTCTCATGGGTTTGGTAGTGTGATAGCTAGGAGCCAAGACCAGTGGTCCTTGCCTCTTGGTAAGCACGCCCCTTGTCCACTCCCTTCCTGCCCTGAATCATGGTAGACCTGAATGATCCATAGAATGCTATGGAAGTAACTCTGATTTCTGAATCTAGATCATAAAAGATACTGTCTGTTTTTGCCTCCACTGGGGGTGGGGCAGGAGGTGGGTGTCAGCTGCCATATTGCATGGATACTCCAGCAGCTGCGTGCAAAGGTCCACTAGAGGAAGAGCTGAACTCCACAGCCAATAGCCAGGCTTGACTTGCTAGCCGTGTGAGTGAGCTTCTTGGAAGAGGGTTCTCTAGCCCTGGACGGCCTTCACATGGCTGCAGCCTTAGCTGCCCCCTCAGAGAGGTTCTGGAATCAGAAGTGCCCACTTAAGCCACTCCCCGATTCCTCAGCCTCTGCGATGGTGAGAGGGGTAGTGCTGTTGTTCTAAGCTGTCAAGAGTCAGCTCCCCTTTGTGGTGAACCAGTGTGCAGAGAGTAGAACTCCAAAGAGTTTTCAGGGCAGTGACTTTGGGGAAATGATCACCAGACCTGGCTCCCCAGGCACATGGGTAGATTTGAACCTCCAGCCTTTCAGCTAGTAGTTCAGTGCTTAACCATTTGCTTTGCTAGCTAGAAACCAAACTCACACACCGCCCTCAAGTCTATTTGACATACAGCAACCAAGTACGATAGAGTAGAACTGGCCCCGTGGGTTTCTGAGGTTATAAATCTTTATAGAAGTGGACAGTCTCACCTTTCTCCCAATGTGCTATCTAAACCAAGCAAACAAACAAAATAACTCATGCCATTGTGTGTCAGTGTTGACTTATAGAGGCCCTGTATGGACTCCCTAATAATAATAATTATTGGTGGGGGAGGGAGGGGG
>NW_022111312.1:10930767-10933457 GCF_000313985.2 Echinops telfairi
AATTTACTTAAAAATAATTTTATTGGAGCTCTTATAGCTCTTGTAACAATCCATACGAGTTGTTGTTGTTGTTTTAATAGACATAAATAACAAATAATACAGAAGCTGAGCCAAACAGAATCTTGGGAATTGTTAATTGGGGGCTCAATGATAAACCAAAGACTTGATGGGTGGGACACACAGGTAAATAGGATTTAGATCATGTCCAGTTTATAGACAAGGAAACAGCCTCACTGAAGAGCCATGCCATCACCAAACAGTGGAAATTCAAACCTAGACTAGACTGAGTTCAAGGTGAGGCCCTTGGGGGACTGTCTGGCAGTCCTGAGGTAGAGTCCCCTTGGCCAAGGTCACTCAGCTGGCCCCTCTAGGTGGCAGTCCCCGCCAGTCTTCATCACTCTAGGACTTGGCAGGCTGGCTTTAGCAGCACCGGCAGCCAGTAGAGACGCCTGGTTCCTTGGCGGTATACAGCAACCCTGCCCCGGTGGCCATAGCCTGTCAGCGTGAAAAGCAGGTGAGGGCTGGTCATCATTCTTGAGGAAACGGAGCTGGTGGCCCCATCAAAACCCAAAACCAAACTCACTGCCACCAAGTCTATTCTGACTTACAGTGACACTGGAGGGCAGAGTCCAACTACCCTTTTGGGTCTCTGAGGCTGGAAGTCTCTAGGGGAGAAGAACACCCCAACTTTCACACATGGTCTGGTGGGCTCAAGCTACTGGCCTGGTGGTTAACAGCCCAACGCTTAACCCACAGTGCAACTAGGATACCCTGAAAAAGAAACCCTTAAGTGCCCACTCAGAGCCACCTGCAGAACTGAGCAGAGCTGCCTCACAGGGCTTCTGAGGCTGTGGTCTGGCAGAAGCAGTCTGCCTCCTCTTGTCCTAGAGAGCCACCAGTGGGTTTGAACTGCCGGCCACGCGGTTAATAGCTGAGTATTTAACCACCGCAGCCCCAGGTCTCCTTCAGGAAAGGTCAGACCCCCTGAAATGTCACCCAGTTACTACCTCAGGATCGATGGGGGCCTAGGCTCCCCCGTGCCAGGGATAGGGTGTCCAGGGCTCTCAGGGCTTGTCCTGCAGGCTCAGAGGCATCCGTCATCCTAACCCAAAGGGGGAAAGGGCTGGTTTAGGTCTCATGGCAGAAGTTTCCAGACAAAGTGGGAAAGTCTGCCTGGGAGCTTCCTGTGGCCATGACGAGTAACACCTGAGCTCGCCGCAGCCAGACGCAGAGACTCACCAGTGTCAGCTGAAAAGCCGGCCATTTCGGAGCGCACAGTCATGGAGCCCTGGTTGTGGGCACACATGGCCCCACCCTTCCTAATGCCCTTTGGGCTGTCTGCTGTGATGGGCCTGTTTTATAGGGGAGGAAACAAGGGGCCCGGTCACATACCTGGGACAGGGGTGCAGGTCACAGGAGGTCCTCCTGGCTTCGTTCCATCAGCAAGTGGGGGCCTCAGCCATCTGCAGCTAGCAAGCTGGTGAGTGAATAGCAGGGGCCTGGCCTATGGCCACCGATTTTGGGGCAGGGACAATCCTGGCTCCTACGTGCCAGGTCCCAGAGCCTGCTGCATCCGGGGAAGAAGGGGTTCCAATCCTCCCATTATCCTTTGCTGGAACCCAATGCTCACCAGCCCACGCAGATGTCCACAGAGGCCAGGCAGGTGGCATAGGCGAGGCTTCAGCTGGATTAGGAACATGTGGGCTTCTTAAGGGGTGGCTGCTCCTGGGCTGGCTGTGGTCCCATGAGAATAAGGACCCTGTCCAAGTGACCACATCTTGTGATTTACAGTTGGGATTTTATGTGATGTGGGTAAAACAAAGGAAATATCTGCACCCCCCCCCCCAGTCTGCAACCCAATTCCACAACAAAGCAAGTCAGACACCCAAACATTATTATACAATTCTGTATTTATCCACTGTTTTACAGAACTTGTTCCTTTTTTTTTTTTTTAAAAGCTTAAACAAAGTTCATCAATCTCTCATAGAAACGGTTTTGTGGATTTCTTTTTCCCCCGTTCGCAGGTCTGTCCGCTGGCTTTCAGTACAACAGGATTCCCGGGTTCAAAGGCTGGACACTAAGTGCTTCATCAAGCCCCGTCACACAAAAGCCAGTCTGAGCTCCCCAAGACTCCATTCCGCCTGGAAGCCTAGGTTTCAACGCTGGGAGAGTGTCAACAGTAAAAAGTGGTGTCCCCCCCACACTTGTCCTGAGTGCGACAGGGCGGTGGTGACCGGAAGGAGACGGTCCTTGTGTTCCAGATTTGAGTATTCCATGAACATTGGTCACGGATTTTCCTATTGTCAAAATATAAAAATACCTTCATCTGGATAAAAACGTAGAGAGTGGAAAACTCTTCAATGCATAGCCTGGGAGGGTGGAAAGGGCGGGTCTCTGACAGGGTTTGCCTGGGGGCTGACTGGGGTGAAAGCTGCAGCCCTTTCTGTAATGGCCCTCACCTGGCCCCTCCCCCTCCACTTTCTGGTTTTATTGGGTTTTCTTGCTGCGTAGAGACCCCAGTCCACCATCTCTCTCCTGTGCACTGGAAAGCTACCGACTGATTTTTGGTCACCTCCTGCTTGTCCTTAGGGCTTGGGCTGGGGGTCGCCTAGCGCGGCCATTCCCAGGGAGAAGCGAGCGAGCGTTTGACCAAGAAAAAGAAAGAACCAGAGTGTAGCAGCCAGGGTTGG
>NW_022111312.1:10933625-10999727 GCF_000313985.2 Echinops telfairi
GGGGTGGGAGGGGGGGGCTGGTGGGTGTGCTGTGATGAACTTGGCCTTCACTTGGTTCCACATGGACTCTGAGTCCTGGTCATGTCCAGAGCAGCAACAGCAGCAGCAGCAGCAGCCAGGCCAGCTTGTGAGATGCGACCGTGAGAAAGAAAGGGAGTCAGGGGTCTCTCATCTAGGCAGTTCACCCGCTTGGCCCTGGTGGCCCAGGTTGTCCAGTGCGATGTCAAGCGTTGTCACTTTCCTATAGCACAAGACGGGAAGGGGGCAGCCACAGGTTTGCTCTGGCACGCCCGTGGCCCGATTCCCGTGGGGGTGGGTCTAACTGGAGGGAGTGTACACAGTTTGTTCTGGACCATGCCACGTCTGTTTCGTGGCCGAGCCACAGTCCACAAGTCTACAGCAGTGACAGGGGCACAGGCATGCTGTGTTACCAAGGTAGCAAAGCAGACCCCCCAATGAAGCACACCCCCTACGGGATCGAGGTCTTTGTTTAGAGTCTTTCGGACTTTTTTCTTTTCCACACGGCTTCCGGAAGGGCAGTAGCAATGCACTGTGTCTCACAGACAAGGTGTGAGGTCGGGGAGGGGAATCCATGGTTCAAAGGTTGAAAGGTTATCTAAATTTTGGTCAGTCTTAAGAGTGTCCCGTGATGGCTTTGAATAATTGTCTTCTTTTAATCTCATCTAGTGGCAAAAACAACACAACTTCAGTGTATACTTCGCAACAGTTGTGACAGCATCCTGATTTTATAACTCTCTGCAATATCAAAACAGCATCGGCTGGGAATAAATTCCAAAGGATCCTTTATTAAAATAGCTAAAAGAGGTCTATAAATATTTTTTTTTTCTAAAAGAGTTTGGAGCTTTCAGGTGAAAATGGGCCGCCAATGTGCCTCTGTTCCCCCGAGACAGGCCAGGGTGGGGAGGAGGGGCTGGGTCCCAGGTGCACCTGGGGGCGGGGGAGGGGGCGGTGCCAAAAAAGAGGAGGCAGTGGCATCTGCCCCACCCACTCCCTCGCAACCTTGTCAAACGTGGGTGACAACCAAAGCACGTAAACGGAATAACTTCGCTGTCCGCATTGCGATGTTTGAGCTTGGCCCCATCCTCTCTGAGAGGGTGAGCGAGAAACGGAGGGTGGTCGCGAGGGTCTGTCCTCCACCCCCACCCCGCCCTTCAGAACTCCCACTCTAGGGCTTCCTCCCGATTGGCGGCCCTCTCTAGCCGGTAGATGATGCTGTTCAGGTTGGCCATCTTCTCGTGCCGCCGCTGCAAGTTGGGGTTCACCTTGGCGCTGGGGTGCAAGGCCCCGGCTGTGTCGGCATTGGGGCTGGCACTCGGCACTTTGGCAGGGGGGGCTCCGGTTGGGGAGGGAGAGATGGGCGCTGAGGAGGAGGGGACGGGCGACACGGACATCATGAGGCCCGGGGAGGAGGCGGCCGAGGGCGAGTTCAGGGACACCTCCAGGCTGCAGCGTGAGGACTCCGAGGCCGACTTAAAGCTGAGCGGGTCTGGGTGCAGCTGCTCCGGGCCAGGGTTCTCCAGAGGAGCAGGCGCGGAGGGGCAGTCTGTGCTAGCCCCGCCCGGGAGGAGGGGCCCCGGGGCCGCCTTTAGGAGTTCAATGCTGTCTGGAGGGCCGGGATGCTCCTCTTTAGGGGGCTCCTGGCCCTTGTCGGGCTCCCCTAAGTCCTGGGACTGGCTGCCGTCCCCTTCCTCCGCGTCCTCCTCTGTCTGCTCCTGCTTGATCCGCACTTGGGCCTTGTCCTGGGCGGTCAGGGGCGTGGCGTTTCCCTCGGAGCTTTCCCGAAGCTCCAGCTCCTTCACCGTTGGCTTCTGGTCCTCAGCTTCGGAGGGAGGGGTCTCTGGGGTCGGGTCTGCGTGGGAGTGGCCTGGCGGCGGAACACCGGAGCCCCCGCTTGGGTCGAGGTCTGGCTCGTCCTGGGTCCCCTCCACCAACATCTCCCTGCGCATTCGGGACCTGGGGCAGAGACAGGCGGGAGCCTGCGGTGGGGCAGGGTCCCAGCAGGCCCTGGCTCCGACCACAGACTCCTCCCCCGTGTGTGTGGGGCTCTCTACCTGCTTACTCCTCTTTCCAGGTATCTTCTTGGGGAAGACCTCTCAACAACCCCACCTCACAGAGCAAACAGGCAGGAAGTGGCTGAGCTGGGATTTGAACCTAAGACCTCTGGGTCCCAAAGCTCATGATCCATCTAGTACAGGTACTACTGGCCACTCGTGGCTCGTGAGCACGTTAAACGGGTGTAATCCACACTGATTTGTGTTGTAAGGGTAAAACACACTGTATTTGGTAGGCTTCGAATTTGCTCCAAGTCATGTGCCATTGATGTTTTTCTATAAATCCTATACTTAAAGGACAGTGTTTGAGATATGCACATGACAGTTCACTTGCTCTGTTCCTTTTTACTTTTTTAAGGTGGCTACTGGGAAAAAAAGGGTCCATGACCTCATTGGCTCCTATTTCTCTTGCACAGCACTGTCCCTGAACCTTCCTCTAAGTCACAATCAGACTCATGCGACAGCAAGTCTCCACTGCTTTCAACATCAGCCTAGAACGGGGACACTGAGGCCACGGGAGGGACTGGCCCAGGTCACTGTGACACACAAGGACAAAGCTGAATTCCACCAGAACTCATTCTCCTGTCCCTTCAGTGACCTCCCTGCTGTCAAGGGGGAGATGAGACTCTCCGATTACATTCCAGAGCAGGAAAGACCCGGATGGGTTGGACCCTCTTAACTGATTGCCGAATAACCCAGGAAGGCTGGAGAGGTAAAAGGCAATTCTACTCCCAGTGGCCTTCAGTGGACCCCTCAGGCACCACTTGCCCGCCCCTCATCCCCACCTGACCAGGGAAGTGCGGCTCCTGGAGGCCGGAGCAGGGAGAGGAAGGAGGGGGGAGGGGGGGCGGCTTCCATGGCCAGAGGAATCAGGCTCACTCTCCAAGGTGTGGGCATCTGAGAGGGTGCCCTGGGAATTTTCACCTCGAGCTCTGTGGGTAGTGAGGTCTGGGCTCCCAACACTGTCACCCCTGCCGTCTTAGAGGCAGAAACAGGGCACACTGGGTCAGACAGAAATAACAGGAATGGCATCCACACCTACCACTCACTATATTCCAGGTAGTGAAAACACTGGCCCAACAAATCCTCCGAGCACAGCCATGAGAAGCCCCACAGAGCCAGCTGCCTGAAGGTACTCTGAAGCGGCCTGCCCGCGGCCCCCAGCCCTGCCCGGCCCCCACCTGTAGTTGTGGAACCAGTTGATGACGGTGTTGGTCTTGAGGTTGAGCTGGAAGGAGAGAAGCTCGATTGTCTGCTGAGAGGGGTAGGGCTCCAGCTGGTAGGCCTTCCGCAGCGCCTCCTTCTCCTCAGGCGCCAGCACCACACGCGGCTTCTTGATCTGCAGGAGGCTCAGGTCCTGGGGCTGCAGGCAGGGGCTGGGGCACTCGGAGCGTGTGGCTGGGGACTCACTGTCGGAGCCCGCGCTGATGAGCCCGTACCTGCGCTTCAGGTAGGCTGGGGTGGGGAAGTAAGGGTGGGCTAATCTGAGTGGGACCCTCTGACCAGAGGCCCAGGGTTGCACCCCTTTGGGTCCCCAGGGGAGCAGGGGCCACAAAGCGGGTGGGTGTGGTCACAGGGGCTGAGCCCCTCATCATCCAACTCCTCTCAGAACCCCATACCCAGGGCCAAACTGGGGGCCCATCCCCATAATCTTGTCCCTTCTGCCTTCAGTTCTTCCCCCATCTTCCTGGGCATTCCTCTGCTGGGCGTCTGGCCCTGCCTGGCCTGCCAGTGTAGTGGGACTGCTGTGAACAAATGCAGTATGTGTGCAGGGCGCCCCCTGCAGAGGCGCTCAGAACTGGCTGCCATCACAGAACCCTCTGATCATCAGGAGTGCCACCTGATCCTAGAACAGACTTTGGGGGCAGGGGGAAAACACACCCGGGCTCAGCCCAGATCCCTGGGGCCCGGGGTTGACTGCTTAAACTGGATTTGCTTCCAGCAGGCAAATGGAAGGCCAGATGCCCAGTGCCGGGGACCACCCCCACCCAGGCTCACCCTTCTTCTCCAGCTTCTTCATGTCCCGCAACTTGTCCACGTTGTTCGGGTCATTAAGCCACAGCTGCATGCGGACGAAGGGCTCCCGGCCCTTCAGGCTCAGCTTATGCCAGGGTTTGGGCCGGGACAGCAGGTCAGACACAGAGCCCTGGGTCAGGCCCAGGATACTCTCTCCAAAAAGCCGCTGCCCTGGGGACAGGGGAGGCGGGCAGCCTGTTATCCCGGGCTGGGTGGAGTCACCCCAGAAGCCCTGGGTCTCATCCCTGCTGACCCAGAGGAAGGGCCAGAGACACGAGGACCCAGGTCCCACATGACTCTGAAGGGGACCTGTGTGCAGAAGAGGTGGTTTTGGGGGCAAGTCAGAAGACCACCACCCAAAACACATGTTCACTCTAAGAGGTTCTTCCCTCCCGGGGCACAAGAACAGAGGCTGTGGAAACTGGCTAGAGGTCAGGTGTATGCCTGGGTCTCACCTGAATGGAGGGTAATGGGGCAGAGCCCAGCACAGTGTACCTGCCCATCCCCTTGGCACCAGTGTGCTGGCCCAGGGCCACAGAGGAAGACAGGCACGCTGTCAGAGGCAGTGGGGAACCAGGGACAGCCAGCAGGCCCCTCAGCTGGGCCCAAAGCTGAAGTGCATCCATATCCTGGAGCAGCCGGGAAGCGGACAAAGGTGAGCCTCCATCCCACCATGGCAGGACGTCTGAGTTGCGATGAGCATGTGCACACCCTTCTATTAACTAAACCCACCCTCCCCAGGCGGATCCGACTCGCAGTGAGCGACCCTGTAGGACACAGTAGAACTGCCCCCATAGGGTTTCCAAGCCTGGGGCTCTTCATGGGAGCAGACAGCTACGTCTTCCTCCTGTGCTGTGGCTGGTGGGTCTGAATCAAAGATCTCTCGGCTAGCGGGGCAAGTGCTTACCCACTGTGCTACCAGGCCGCCTTTCTGTTTATAAAGGGGAAAGGCCAGGTGCGAATGTGTTCTCGTACTTATTCGGAAGGTATGAAAGCCACTTAAAACGATGGCGTGTGGAAATGGGGAGTAGATTTTATCTGTTGACGGCCACCACCACCTCCCCAACCCCACCCTGCCTCCGCCATATAGTTTCATGGTTTTAAACGGTAACCACATCGTACAGACTGTGATACAAGAAGGCCAGTGAAGGCATTGGGGCTGTCGGGCTACCTCCTGTGCTCCAGGCTCAGAGGAGTGTGGACTCCAAGCAGGGAAAGGTTCTTAGCACCCAGGGGGAACTTCGGTCACTGGGGCTCTCTAAGCCCCGCCGCTCCCAAGGAAAGCCTGAAAGCTAGGCAGAGGGTTGGAGGTCATCTCAGACTTGGGGCCACCTCTGGTGTGCCCCTTCCCCTTTCTTTGCCACCCCAGGATTCCAGTTAGATTCAGATGCCGCACAGGTGCTCCTGGAGCTGGCAGGTGGGACGTGGAGTGGCGGAGCCTGACATCCGTACCTAGGTTGTTGTCCGTGAGGACCTCCTTAACCCGCTTTGTGATGGAGTACGTGTCCAGTTCGGGGGACATGGCCACAATCTCCTGGATGCCGCCAGTGCTGCCCAAGGACGTCTTCCCAGCCAGTGAGGAGCTAGAGCGGCCCTCCGGCTGCTGGTTCTCCTTGCTGCTCTCCAGGGACAGGCTCAGGGGCTCCTGGGAGTTCTTCTCGGGCTCCATGGGGCTAGGGGGCGGGGATGGTGAGGACCTTGGCTCAGTGGGACTGGCTGTGGGCCACAAAGAGACAAGAGAGGGCAGTTACTCCCATTTGGCTCAGACAGACCTACATAGGGCCAGCAGGCTTAGGCGGGGGAGCCAAGAGTTGGCGATAGCCCACTTTGCAATCGCCATAGTAACATCTCAGACAGGATTTGAGCACGGGGGTCTTGTGAGAACCACTTCTGCAGGGCCAAACAGACCACGGCATCTAGAAAGATGAGACAGAAAGCTGGGGTGGGGGGAGGGCTTACGCTAAGGGGAAAGGGCCGACTCAGGAATGGGGGATGGAATCATGTCACTGAAGCGCACGCACAGGGGCAGCTGAGCTGCCACATGGTCTGCTGGAGATGTTCTCAGCAGCAATGAGAGCAATAAAACCTAAAAAAGTATGTATCTCAGCTAGGAATTGTCATGGTTGTACGAGCAAGGAGGAGACTTTGATGAGGAGCAGGGCACCTGCACAGTCTCCAAGCGTCTTCCAACTAGAAGAAGACAATTACTAATTATGGTGACTGTGTCGCAGCGGGAACAGGCAGACAGCATTTTCGCTGGCTGAGCCCCATGCACAACGCCCATACATCGGGCGACAGTCCGTGCCTGCTGAGAAGGACATCGTGTCGCTCCTGTGATCCTCACACCAAGAGCATGGAACCTACTTAAGGGAGCAGGTGAGCAAGCTGGCCTAGGGTCGGAGATGGTATTTCTGCTACAGCAGCAGCACCCAGGAACTGGCCCAGAGGTTGGTCAGAGAAGCGGGCTGCTGCTCTAACAACCACCTAACGTGTGGGTCTGGTTTTGGAACTGGGTGATGGCTAGACTCTTGGGGAACTTTTGCAGTGCTTCAGAGTAAGATGCCTTGAAGAGACTGTTGCTAGAGCTATGGGCATTCAGGGTGCCTCCAGGCTTAGAAAGAAGTGAGTGCTGTCTCAAATGCTTTTCCTGCCAGGAAGGGGGCAGAGTTAGAAATAGGCTCCAGAAGGACACGATACACATATGATTGGATACTGTAGGGAAGGCAGTGCTGGTGGAAATGTCTGGTGGAAAGTAGAACTTTTTGTGATGGACTGAATAGCACACTGAGGAGATTTCCAGAGTGTGGTAGCTACATAATCTGCTGTCAGTTTGAGACTTAAGAGTGGAGGGGTGGAGTCTAGCCTGTCGATCAGGGTGTAGCTTGATGACCTCATTTGGAGGTGCTAAGGAGATAAATAGCTCACTGGAGGCGGTACACACACTTACTCTCTGCAAGACATTCTTGTGGAGAAGACACGTGGAGCTATACTAGAGTCCTGGAGCTGAAGGAGCCAGGTGGAGACCCCTGCCAGCACTGAGATGCCTCTACCACCACTGGATCCACAAGACTTTCCACTCACTGGGCCTGCAATCTTCCTGCATTCAGCGTCATTGCATGTGTCCCGTGAGTCCGAAGAAGAATTTATAGATTGGTATTGGACATATAGACTTGATCTGGACTGGGCTGGGATGTTTTCTCAATATTCAACTGCTCTTGCATATAAAGCCCTTTCATATACACATATGAGTGCCTATGAATTTGTTTCTCTAGTCAATCTAGACTAACACACAGAACAAAATCTTAGAGACACAACAGCTTCTCCTTGCTCCTTACACTGAACATGGGAGGGAAGAGAGACATGGTGTAAATGAATTCAGAACTTAAAGACTTGGGAAATTCTGCTGTGTAAACTCAAGAGACATGTCCAAGGGCCCTACACAACCTTTTGCTGCAGAAACCAGGCCCATTGAAGCTATCAACAGATGGAGCCAATCAGCAGGAATCCCTTCCGCTTGGACAGAGGCAGAAACAGGACAAAATAAAGAAGAGCTGCCTGCCTCTTGGGATTCCACAAGTGGGAAGCAGGCCATGGAGCTACTTGGTTGCCAACACCTGTGGTCCTCCAAGCCTCAACCTGAGCATCTAGTAAGTGGGACCAGCGGTGCAAACACCCACCGTTCGGCCAATGGGTGGATTTCATCAGACAGCCACGTGCTCAGTCAGCAGATTGAAGCGGCACCTCCTGAGGTGTCCAGAGTCATCCAATGACCTCCAGCATGAGCAGAGCCCCTGATAGTTCGTGGAGGAGGGCCCCACATGGTTGGGAAGCCTGGCAGGGAATCTGAGCACTGCCCAGACCATACCTTTCAGCAAATTAGATGATGGTGCCTCTTCCTCCAAGCACGCCACTGCCAACCTGCTGGCAATTCGCTGTAACACGCTTCAAACAAGGACAATCGGGGTGGAAGGAGCCCCAGAACCACAGCAAGGACTGTGGTTTTAGAGGGACACGGCAAGCCTCTGCTCTGGATGAGTTCTCCTCTCCTTGTGGAAGTCAAGTGGGCCCACACTGAGTAGATCGCTCTGGGGCTCCAGAATTTTCAGTGGCCCCTTGCTGCCCGCTTGAATGAGGAAAGCCCTGGTGAACTCATGCCTCCCCACCTGACAGACCTGGAGCTGCTACGCACAGGTCTCGCTCTACCAGTGTACTGGCTGCCTTGAAGGCCTTCCTCCTAACGTTAAACCCTTATGCATCCTTCAAGATCCAGTCCCAAATGCCTTTTCCTGAAGTATACCCCTTTGGGGTTTAATAGCCCCTTGTCCACACACTCTTACATTTTACTGCAATTTCTCATTCGGGCCAGGTCCCCTTTACCAAGTGATGGCAACTGTGATGAAGATGATGAGAATTATAATTAATACAGTTTCCTTTTACTGAGCACTGGGTGGTCAGAGGAGTCTTGGAGGCAGATAAACATATGTTGGGCTGTCAACTGCAAGGTCAGCAGTTTGAAGCCACCAACCACTCCATGGGAGAAAGATGAGGTTTTCTACTCCTGTAAAGAGCTCCGGTCTCGGAAACCCATAAGGGCAATTCTACCCTGTCCTATAGGGTTGCAGTGAGTCCAAATCGATTCGGTGAAAGTTTTTTGGAGCTGGTTGGTAGGTACAAATGGTTAATGTGTGTGACTGCTAACCACAAGATACTGCAGAAGGAAGAAGGCCTGATGGCTGACCTCAGAAGACTATCCGTGGATAGTCCAATGGAGCGTCTACCCTGAGAGGGGCCAGGCATTAGCCGGAGGGGGCTTGAGGGTCTCTGAAGTCATCTGCTCCTGGGATAATTGTCTGTGCCCACATCACTGGAAGGAGGGCCTCCAGATGATTAGTGATAGCAACCTCCCTCTGTCCCATCCTGCCCACCCAACCAGCATGCCAGCCTTATCGGCTCTTCAGACTTTGAGGATGGCTTTGGACTCAATGTCTGGCAGCTCAAGGGGTCAGCTGTGCCCGGAGGACTGCACTCAGGAAGGGCTGGGCATGGACGCTGGAGGGGTGTGGGCAGGGGGTCGGGGGAGAAGATGAGAGAGCAGGTGACCTCATCTGGTTTGCCTAGGATTTCTCCGATTGCACACTGAGAGTCCTGACATGGGAGACCCTCAGACCCAGCCCACCCAGAGAGAGCTGGAAGGAGACAGGCAGTGAGGGAGAGAGAGGGGGCCAAAGAGATACTTCACACCAAAGACGGGGGAGAGAGGCTGAGAGGGAGAGAAGCAGAGGTGGGGAAGGAGAGGGGGAGGGGAGCAGAGGGGAGGGGAGAGGATGGGTGGAAAGAGGATGAATGAGGAGAGGACGGAGCTGGGAGCAGGTTTAGACAGAAGTACCTGGAATACTGGTGGGCCTTGGTGTGCATTGCTAGTTACCTGGGGTCAGTGGCAGGCAAGCTGGTTAGGGGTCCTGGCTCACCCTGACACTCTGATGGCAGGGACCTGGCATGGGTCCCTGACCAGCCAACGTATGTGTGTGGGGCCACCCTCACTGGCCAGACTGTGGAGGATGTCTGCCCAGTCTCCTTCGGCCCGCCTGACCTGACTCTGGGTCTAGTGGGTCACCCCACAGCTGCAGTCCTCTCCTCTCACCTGGCCCCTGCTTTCAGAGTCCTGGTCACCTCCACCCCATATTCCTTCCCAAACTGGTGACACATCTGTGCGCTGCCCTCCCCTCCGCTCCCCCGGGGAGCACTGTCCCCAACCTGCTCTGCTGACTTCTACCCACCTGTCTCAAATCCCCCCACCCCAAGATGGCAGGAGCAAGTGGAGAGGAGCCCTCTAGCCCTTCAAGCACTTGGCCAGGCACAGAGAGGGTCACTGCCAAGGCAGCCACCATTGGAATCAACCCCCCAAACCAAACCCACCCATAGCAACCTGAGGAGACACAGTAGAAGTGCCCCAGGGGTTCCCAAGGCTGTAACTCTTTATGGGAGCTGACTGCTTCACCTCTCTCCCACGCAGGGGCTGGGTTTGAACTACTGGCATAGGCTTGTAACCAAGCACTTAACCCACTGTGCCATCAGGGTAATTACAGCAGCTGCCTTTAACTCTCAACAACTATCTTATGGGGCTGAGTTTTTAAAAAACGAAAACATTACGTTATGAACTATTCCAAAGACTACTATTAAATTACAAACTACTCCATAGAGAAGTATATGGGAAAGAAGGCCTTAGCCCCCAGTGCCCCAAGGCCTCTACAGATGGAACAGAAGTGAGCGCTCCAGCTCTGTTTTAAAGAAAAAATGAAAAGGATATATGTGGGTAAAATGCCAATAAAACTCAAAAAAGAAAAGAAAAGAAATAATGAAAAGGCACAGATTCGGCCAAATCCCCCTCTTTGGAGGGCCCTGGTGGCCTTGGGCATGTCTGGGGGACTAACACGGAGGTGACCTGCAGGACGATGTACTTAAACCTCTGGAATCACACAGCACCAGCGTGATGGCCCTTCTGCCGCCACGTGTCCACCTGGCTCCTTCGGTCAGCCTGAGGTCCGTGAGCCCCATGCGCCCATGCCCACCCTCCCCCAACCTCACAGACAGGCCCTGAAGGCGGAGATGCTGGGGTGTCCCAACCCCTCGGTGCTGTCGTCCCATCAGAGCCCCCAACTCCCAAGCTCTGGGTCCCAGAGAGGCTGCAGGGTGAGACGGGCGCTCTAGCGCCCCCTGGCGGCTCCACCCGGTCCTGGTGATGGGGAGAGGGGGTGGTCCAGATTTCGAAGCTGGCAGCAGGATTTTGGGGAGCAGGGAGCAGAGGGGCTGGCGCACTCACCCTGGGCCGCGTTGGCTGGGGCTGCAGCCTGGCCTAGTTGGTCAGAGAGCCACAACTGCATGCGGATGAAGGGCTCTCGCCCCTTCTGCGTCAGCTTGCTCCACGGCTTCGGGCGGGACAGCATGTCGCTCACGCTGCCCTGCGACAGGCCCAGCACCTGTGGAGGGTCTGGGCATAAGGGCTAGGTCTGCAGACCCCTGGGACACTAACTGCCCAGGCCCTCCAGACGCATAGGGTCCAGGACGGCCCAGGACGGTTTCCTCTGTCCTGTGTGTCCCAGGTCCTTGCATTGCCAATTGTGTCAAGTCCTGCCTGGTGTCTACGTCCCCAAAGCCTGCTCTGCTCCCCCAAATACTGCAGCCTTCCATGGCCTCCCTTGAAGTCACTGGTCCATCTGGGGTGGCTGACTGGTCCTTTGTCTGTGAGAATGATGTAGGAACTACTTAACAAGAGCTGTAGGGTCCCCAGCCTTTAACCCTGGGGGTGGGGGGTGGACCCTGAGTGATATCATGTTAAGGGTTAGTGGCCCTCACTCTCTGCTGGCTCAGCCTGGGGTGGGGCTTAGAAGACACGGAGGGAGGGAGGGAGGTGAGCACTATTTAGGAAACCCGTGGAAGCATTTTGCAGTGCTGCTCAGACAGCAAGGAGCAGGGAAGTAAGTTTTTGTGCCTGACTCAGGCTTGGGTTTGGATCCTGCTTTTGCCCGTCCACACTCTCACCCTGCTCTCAGAGCCCAGCTCTCCTGGACAAAGTGCCCTCCAGCCACCCCCCACCTCCAACTTACCTTCTCCCCGAAGATCCTTTGGCAGATTCCATTCTTGGCAAGCTTCTCCTTGACCTGGCGCGTCAGCTCCAGCGTGTCCACCTCTCGGTACATGTAGAGCTCATACTGCTCGGGGGTCAGAGGCGGCACGGTGGGCTTCAGGGTGCGGGGGACATATGTCGGGTAGTAGGCCAGTCGCCCGCCACTTCCCACCTCGGGGACACCCCCCTCAGCCTTCAGCTCGCCCACCCTGGGGAGCTCGTCCTCGCCCCCAGCCGCTTCGTCCTCAGGGGCTGTGGGCGCCTCTTCCCCTCGGGGCCAGGCCCGTCCGTTGGGCTGGCCAGAGTAGCTGGAGGAGGAGGAGGAGAGGGAGGGCGAGACAGAGGCATAGGGGCGGCTGAGCAGGCCGCGGTCTGAGGCCCAGTGGTGGTCGAAGTAGCCAGCATCTCCGATCTCAGACTTGACCTTCCGGATGATGCTCTGCACGAAGGCGGCAGGGGACAGGACCGTGAGGGATGTCTGTGTGGCGCTGCTGCTTGTCCCACTGCTGCTGCCCCCGCCACTGCCACCGCCAGCCTCCTCCTGCTTGACGTAGGCTGGAGCTCCATTCTGGCTCAAGGCAGTCAGCGAGGGCCGCTCTGGGGATGAGGTGGGCACCAAGTGGCCCCGAGGACCAGTCTCGATCTCTAGCAGGGCCTGCTGCTGTGCTTGCATCTCGCGGCGAGCTTGTTCCAGAATATTCTTGATGGCATCTTCTGAGGTGCTGGCAGAAGTTGTGCCATTGGCAATGCTCAATGGGACCACCGCGTTTTTGGGCTCACCTGGGGGAGGACAAGAAAGAGGCCGGGTCATTGTCAGATCAGAGCATGAGGTAAGACGTTGCTCACAGTCTTATTTGTATTAGTGACACATCTCAGGCAGCCTCTGTGTCCGTCCATATGGACTGGTTCAGGAACAGATCATCTAACTACATGGCAGATGATCGATCAGGCAACCTTTAAAAGTTGAGCTGACAGTGAGTTCAGCAGACGTGGAGAACACACGTAGTGTTTACAAAGAATGTCTTGTAAGAAGCAGCGGGGGCCTTAAAAGCTGGCAAACAGCCATCAAGGTGCATCTATTGGTCTCTCACTATTCCGAGGTAAGAAGAGTAACCCAAACTGAAAGACAAGTGGAAACTATTAGTCCAAAGGGCTACTGCGTCACACAAACAGTCTCCACAACCCTGACAACAGACACACTAGATGGTTCCCGACTACCACTACCAACTGCTCTAAAAGGGATCCCATTAGAATAGCGGTTATCAAACTGGGTGTCGCGAACCTTTTGGGGGGTCAAACGACCCTTTCACAGGGTTACCCGATTCATAACAACAGCAAAATTACAGTGATGAAGTAGCAACGAAAATAAAATTTTTGGTTGGGGGGTCACCACAACATGAGGAACTGTATGAAAGGGTCGAGGCATTAGGAAGGTTGAGAACCACTGCATTAGAAGGTCCTAGGTAGAGTAGGAGAAACATGGAATGGAACTCAAAATCATAAAAGAGAACAGACTTGCTGATCAGATAGAGATTGGTGGGGCCCCCAAGTCTATGGCCTTAACACATTAAAAACAAGTGTTAAAAATTTTATTGAGGGCTCGTAAAACTCTTATCACAATCCATACACTCATCCATTGTATCAAGCACATTTGTACATTTGTTGCCATCATCAGTTTCAAAACATTTCCTTTCTACTTGAGCCCTTGGTATCAGCTCATATTTTCTCCTCCCTTCTCCACCTCCCTCCTTCCCTCATGAACCCTTGATAATTTATAAATTATTATTATTTTTTATGGTCTTACACTGACCAAAGTCTCCCTTCACCCACGTTTCTGTTGTCCATCCCCCTGGGAGGGGATTATATGTAGATCATCGTGATCGGTTCCCCCTTTCTCTCCCCACCTTCCCCTTCCCCTCCTCGTATCGCTACTCTCAATATGGGTCCTGAGGGGTTGGCCTTAACACTTCAGGTTTATAACCAAACAGGAAATACAGGGAGGAAGTAGAATAAGCGGTACAGGGAGGGGATTGTAATGAATGAGTTAAATCACAGTGTGTATGAATTATGATAAAATTATGATCTGCCTTGTATGTAAATCTTCACCTAATTCACAATAAAAAGGTATTTTTTCAGTTTTTTTTTAAGGTGCGTTTTTTATCTATACCATAATAAAAAATGCTCGGTCATCCATTCTAATCAGAAAGTCAAGGCTTGGATGAGATAAACAGTGGCACAGGCACACAATGGAATATGACACTGAAGCGAAAAGGGAAGTCTTGCATGAAACCGCATGTCAATCTTCATAACTGCACACTGACTGCCTAAAGCAAGTCCCAGAAGATGACACACTCTATAATAGGCACAAATACCTAACAATACTTCTTAAAAAAAAAAAAATGGCAAATACAAAGGAATGCTAGAACAAAATTAAGATGGGCAGGTATCTCTGTCCCTACAGACAGGAGCTGGCTGGGAAGGGAGAAGAGCCTGCACACAGCCAGCTCCTAGGGACTCCATGAGGTAGGGAAGCAGTTTAAGCCTCCCTCCACCACTGCCAGGGAGCAGGGCAGGAGGACTGAGGTATTTGGGGGTTGGGGTTGAGGGCTGTACAGTATTTCAGAAACTCCCTGGGAAACAGTGACTATCAACAGAAGCGGCTTGAGTATTGGGACACCTTTTCTGAGAGGTGCCATCAGGGGGCAGCAGATACTGGAAGAGAGCAGGGAAGGAGCCCAGAAGCCCAGTGTCTCAGCTCAGGCCTGGCGCTGGCTGCAGAAATGTGACAGGGTCCCGGGTTTCAAAAAGTCCCCAGGCCAGTGGGAGGGATAGCTGCCTCAGCAGATGTGCAACAGAGAAGAAATAGTGGTGGTGTGGGCTGAGGGGCTCAATGGGCATGGTCTCGAGTGATGCTCACACAGCCAGGAGAGGATAAACCATTTTAAAGATGAGAGAATGGAGGCAGTGAGCACAAGGGGCTTCAGACAAGTGACTAAGTTTTAGGGGTCTTGAAATGTGGATGTCCCTAGGTGGGAAAATAGGATTGGAAGATAATGGAAGTTTCCCGCAAACCCATTGAAGACATCTTGTCCAGGGCTCTTTTCAAAGGCAGGCAAGGGGACATGACCACGGAGCAGCGGAGGAGATAGAGAACGGTTGCAAAATGCTGGACTGCCAGCTTTAAGGAAGGAGCCATGAGCCAAGTGATGTGGGCAACCTCTCTCTAGAGGTTCTGCCCACAGAAGTCTCTCCCGCAGCCTGTAGGACAACAGCCCTGTCCACACTTGCACTGCTATAGTGAGGCTGACTTTGGGCCTCTGATCTCGGGCTGTAAGAGGCTCTGAGACTATGGTGGCAACCTGTTCTTGCAGCCATGGGCATCCCCGGCTAGTTGTGCTGTGGGAGGAGCAGGAGAGGACAGTTGCCACCTGGGAACCAGACAGTGGGAGCTTCAAGAGGGGCAGAGAGACTGGCAGTCAGGTGTGGGGAGGCTCAGCTGCCTGTGTGACTGCTACTCCTGTGTAACTATTACTGTGATGCGATCATCGTTCCTATGTGACTACCACTCCTGTGTGGGCATTACTCCCGCGTGACAGTTTTTCCAGTGTGACCCTTACTCGTCGGTGAGCACACTCCTGGTTAAAGTTGAGAATGCTGCAATAGTCCAGACTGGCTCTGTCCAGTGGAGATCTCTGAGAAGGGGAATTTTCTGGAACATGCTACCCCAGTAGCCTCCAGCCTGGTGCACAGCGAGGCTGAGGAACCGGAAGCCTTCGTTTGAACTCCTTATTGGGGTTGACAGCTAGTGGCTCCCCTTTTGGGGAGGCTGAACCAGCCTCTTCCTTCTCTACAGCTCCCCAGGCTGGGAGGGGAGCAGATCTGACCAGGGCCTTCCTGCGGTGGACAAAGGTAGATGAGGCCCCACCCAGGCTACTCACCCCCCTTCTGCGACTCGATCTCTTTCTTAGCCTGCTCCAGGATGCTCTTGATGGCGTCATCAGAGCCTGTCTCAGGTGTGCGGATTCTCGGTGTGATGCTGCCTGGGGGAGGCGAGAAAGCAGTTGGGGTGGGGGTCTGTTCCCTGTTCTGAGGGGGTCCTAGAGAGAGGAGTGGGCAGTGGATGTGCGTGCGTGCGTGCGTGTGTGTGTGTGTGTGTGTGTGTGTGTGTGTGCACCTAGTCTGAGTGACAAAGAACTGACCTGCACTGAGGCTGTGGCTCGGGGAACCAGTGACACTGGCGGCAGCCTGGTGAGCCCCAGGAGCAGTTACTGCGAGTCAGGACTCACCACCCTCAGCCCTGAGTGGCCAGCAGGGGACACGCAGGCACGGGGATGCACACATCAGGTACTTGAGGTCCTTCGAGTGGGAGTCAGGGCCTCGGCCAGGGGTCCCTTTGGAAACCCAGCCTGGCTGTGTAGGTGGTCGCTCAGGCCATCTTATGAAGGGTATACTAAGGCTCAGCGGTGCCCAGGCATAGCGGGGGGCCTGAGTTGCCCCAACAACAGCCTGCGGTGCAGAGGCAAGGTGGAGGCCCCGGAGGGAGGGGAAACAAGCCCAGAGCAGCACGCGCATACGTGCTCAGCTCGCTGGGCCCCAGGCCGGCTGGGACGAGCCTACCTCGCTGCCGCACCTGGATGGTCCGCAGGGCCAGCACGTTCTGCTCGTCCGACAGGAACTGCTTCATCTTGACGAAGGGCTCCTTGCCCTTCACGGTCAGCTTGCGCCAGGGCTTGGGCCGGGCCAGGATCTCGCTGACCGAGCCCTGGGACAGCCCCAGCACGTAGTGGCCGAACACCCGCTGCCCAATGTTGTGCTTGAGCAGCTGCTCCTTCACCTGGAAGGCGATCTCGGCCGTGTCCAGCTGCTCCTCCTCCGTCCCCGCTGAGGCCACTGCCGGGCCTCCGCCGCCCTCGGCTGACTCGGGGGCCCCTGGTGGATCGGGGCCCGGGCCAGGCGTGGTGGGGGCAGCGGGGGGTTTGGTGCTGTAGAAGGCCGGGGGGAACAGCAGCAGGCCACCCGCCTCTCCCTTGAAGGTGGCCTGGGGCACCAGGTGCTTGGGGAGCAGCGTGTCTCCCACCAGGCGTTCCCCGGCCCCCAGGCTGGGGAAAGGCGACAGGGAGAAAGTTCGCGGTCCTTCGGGGCCCAGGCTGGGGCCCAGCAGGGGCTGCCCGGGGCTGGGGGACAGAGGATCTTCTGGCCCCAGTGGCGGCGGGATCTGCTGAGGGGAGGGATAGGGCTGTTCCGTGCCTAGTGAGTCCTTGATGGAATCGTCCTCCGAAGGGTCCTCCTCTAGATGGGCCGGTGAGGGACAGGCGGGGTGAGGGGACAACAGAGACAGTGAGTGAGATGAGAGGGTGAGTGAGAGAGATGTGAGAAAGGGTGAGTGAGAGAGACAGGGAGAGAGAGAGCGAGCCAGGAAGAGAAAGAGACAGGGAGTGAGTAGGAGACAAACGAGAGATAAACAAAGAGAGAGATGGGGAGGAGACAAGAGACAGAGACAGTCAGAAATGGAGAGAGAAGGGAAAGAATGAAAGCGAGAGACGAGGCGGGTGGGGCAGCACAGAGAGAAGGAGAGGAAGAGGCGGGTGGGAAGACAGGGGTGCGTTGGGTGAGCAGATGCAGGCTGTCTCTGACTGGCCCTTCCTGGACTCCAGGCCTTTCCTTCAGGCTGGCTCACAGCCACTTCTCAGAGCCCCTCCCTCTGAGGGCCATCACAAGAGCCCTGGTCCCCATCAGCATGACCATTGGAGTACTTGCTAGGTGCCAGCAAGGGGTGGGGCAGTGGCAATATGCAGGCCTGCTCCCACCCTGCTCAGCCAAAGGAACAGGAGGCCAGAGACCTGCCTCCAGGGCCTCAGAACAGAGAGGGGTCTGCTGGCCCTTCCCAGAGGTCTACTGAGCAGGGAGGGGCGATACAGAGGCTCCCTCACTGGACCCTGTGACATCTCTGCTCCCCACTCCCAGCACCGAGTAAAGTTCACTGAGACTTGGTGTGTGGAGCCCCCGTGGGGGGCAGAGGGGAAGGCACCTGCTGCCTGAGACACAGCCGGTACCTGGGACAGCACTGGGCTTGCTGCGAAGGAGGCTCTGACCCCAACCCTCACAGGGGGCTCCCCACACCTACCAGGGCTGGTCAGGAGGGCGGGCTTCTCCAGCAGGAACTTCTGGGCGGGGAAGAAGGCCTCCTTGGCCATGAGCAGGGAGTCCTCTGGCTTGGCCAGGCCCTGCGGAGACAGGTGGCCCCCTGGAGTGAGCACACAGCCGGCAGAAAGCTCTGGCAGCCCGCCCGCCAGGGCCCTTGGTGGGGGGCACTTACCTGCGGGAGGCTGCAGTGGCTGGAGGCCAGCTTCATTGCTTTCAGGATGCTGTGGACAAAGCGCTGGAGGTCAGCGGGCCCCCGCGGGGCTCAGACGCTTGGCATGATGCATTCTACCTGCCTGCCTGAGAACCACTGTCCCCATTGCCTACTCCTATGTCACCAGACTCCCATGTGACAGCCAACCTTAATGAAGTCACAGGTTTGTTACAGGGGGCTGTGGGTCGACTTGCATCCCCCTAAAGGAGCCACATTGCAGCGGGAATGGGACCATGTATGGGGAAATGGCTCTTGTCTTGGTGGGCGTTCTCAGACAGGGAGGTCAGGCCAGAGCAGGGCAGGTCCCAAACCCTATCTCCTCTGGGTGGGGTCTCAGAAAAGAGAAGGGCAGACATGGAAACAGGGCCCCATGGGGCAAGTCTGGATGTGGGATGGGGAAGCTTCTGGAAACCAAGGAGTTGCTCAGGGCTGCTCACTTGGAAAGAACCAAGTCGGCAAAGAGACAGCGGGGCAGAGACTGGCAGAGGGAACGGCTCTGCCAACTCCCTGGGTTTGGACTCTCAGTTTCTGGGATGAGAAAACCCCCGACTCTGGTATTTTGTTGTCGGACCTAGGAGATGGAGAATGAGGGGTTAGCGGTCGTGGGAGGGATGCTGGTGGACCAGCTTCCATTCTTGCTGGATTTAGCTTGTGTGATGAGTGCTTGTCCCCAGGTCTGAACCCCAGAGGTCCAGCAAGACGGCCACCTCACAGGCTCTGACAGACAGCTCTGGAGGGAAGAGGGCCAGGGACGGTGAGCTAAGGCCAAGGATGCCCATGGGTAACAGCTGCAGGACGGTGAGAGCTCCAGGCCCTCCCTGTCTTGCCTGGCAGCCCCCCTGCCAGGGGAGCCCCCTCTGCACCGTACCTCAGCTCAGTTTTAATTTCTTCATAGTCAGACTGGGCCTGGAGCTTTTCCTCCAGCTTCTGGAAGAGCAGAGAAAGATGGTGAGGTTGGGAGGGCCTGCCTGGGCTCTTGAGGTCCCCGCCCCCACTGAACCCTCCCCCAGGGCTCACCTCTATGGCTTCGGACTTGGCTGTGAGCTGCTGCTCCAGGTCTGCGATCTGGTTGGCGGAGCTCTCCTCCAGCTCCTGCAGAGAGTTCTGGAGGTGCTGCATGTCCTTCAGCAGCCGCAGGATCTCCCTGTCCTTGGAGGCCAGAGCGGCCTCTAGCCGGGGGCCTGAGCACAGCCCAAAGTTCACCTTGTCCTGAGGGGCGGAGGTGGACTTTGAACTGGAGGACTTGAGGTGTGGACAGCAGATCTGGGCCCCTCACCCCCCAGGGCTCAGCTCCACAGAATCTCAGGCCTTCTCATCAGCCTCCAGTTGGCTCTGCTCTCCCAGCCATTCACTCCAGAGGAAGGGAAGTTTTGCTGGAGAGACATCCATGTTTAAACTGCGATGCAGCTCAAGAATAAACCAGTGATTTGGAAGATTGCTTGGAGTAATGGCCTAATGCTGACCAGCCTCCCAGCAACTCCTCTGCTTGCTATATGCCCAAGAGAAATGTGGTCACAGCCACCCTCTGTCACAGCCCAAACCGAAAGCACCCAAATGCCTCTCAACAGGAGAATGGACAAATCAAGTATAGTCACACTGCAGACTACTACACAGCAAAGAAAAGGGGGAATCCACAGATATCCACGACACAGCATGGACGACTCTTCCGATAACACAGAGCAATAGAAGCCACTGTGGTGGCGGGAGTCAGGCTGGTGGTTGGCCCCGGGAGTAGTTGACGGACCCTGGAAGGAGAGCTCTTGCCAGGAGGCTGGGACTATCCTATCTGCTCATCGGAAGGCTGCGGTACCCAGGTTGTGGAAATTAGGTCTCATGCTATGACATTTTTCCTTGTGTAGGCTCCACGCCAATGAGAATGTTTATTAAGAAAAGAACAAAAGGAGTTGCTAACTGTGTGCTGAAGTGGCAGAGACTGGGTCTTCTCAACGAGAGAACAAGTTGTGCAAAGGCCAGGCTTTCCAAACCAGCCAGGTCCTACCCGAGGGGAACAGCCCATCCCAGGCATCAGGCAACCCTCGGGGCTAGACTGGGCCCTTGGAGCCAAAGGTTACATTTGGAGGGGGTTCCTTCTTCCAGATCTGCCCCCAGCCCCACACCCCACAGCCCTTCCAGCAGTTGGGAATGGCGCCTGGGTCCTGCAGAAAGTAGGACAGGCTGCTATTTGAGGGGAACCTGAAGGCAGACTGGTCTCAGGCTCAGGTTTTGTTAAAATGAATCTAAGAAGCATTAGTGGGGGTAAAAAACACCACACAACAAATTCCACCACCAGTCCCAGCTATTCTTCCAGGGAGATAAATGCCAATTAAAACAGGAAGCGGATGCCATTAATACATTAAATTAATTAGCATCGAGCGCCACTGTTGGGCTCAGAAAAGCTCACCCCCACCAAGCCAGCCCAGCTCCCTGCGGCTGATTAGCCCAGGCCTTTGCAGGGTTCCGTGGGGGTTAATTAAGAACCACTGGCAGACTCTTCTCAGTGGTGTCCTCAAGAGCACTCGCTCTGTTTCTCCCACACCCCTTCTCTCCTGGGTCCTCTCTCTATTGTGCAGACAGACGCCCAGGCACACAGACACATGCACATGACCTCCTGGGACCCAGACACTGCCTCACCCACACAAGGACACATGTACCTAACACACACAGAGAAATACCCACACGCACACGGACACAGATGTGTGTGCTCAAGGGCAAAAATATCTCTGGATACACGGGAACTCCCCTGGCCCCCTCACACCTCCTGGCAGATATTCACTCTCTGAGCACACACTGAGCCAGTCCTTCCTTCCAGTACTTTATGTGTTAGCCTCTCCACAATCTGGCCAGGTAGGTCTTCTTGTATGGACGAGGAAACAGGCACAAAGTTCACACAGCGACACACATGGAATCAGACATGCTCAGAGAGACACAGACCAATATTCCAACACAGAAATATGGGCACTAATCAGGGGGACCTCACAAGGTGTAGCCCAGTGCCCTCAGCATTGCTGACTGAGACCTGAGTCTTCAGAGCATGCGGCTGGGGTGGGAAGCCCCCTTGGGACCAGTCACCCTGGCATGCCTTTTTGTTTTCTCTTTCACCCTGGCATGTTTTGGGAACAGTTGGCTGAGCAAGCAAGTTAAACTCCAGCTCTTGGGATGTAGCCCCAGTGCAGGCTTGCTGGGACAGAGTCTAGCAAAGGCATCAGCTTGCTGGTCTCTGACATCCATCCACCAGGCCGTGCGATGCCAGTGTTCAACAGGGCCACTTGGTGGCCTCTTGAGCTTCACCTCAGCTGTACTGCTCAAACTCACCCAGTCTCTTTTTCTCTGCTGGGCACCTTGTGAGAGGTCTGATTCTCTGCCCCCGTAAGCTCTGTCTGGGATGGAGGGGTGGTGGATTTTCTGTCCACCAGGACATGCAGCAGATTGAACCATTACTTGGAAAATTAAAAGGACAGGGGCGGTATTTATACCCTAAGCTGGTGAAACAAGTTACAGTGATTCTTCTGTTTACGTTCCCCTCCGATCTCGGTGGGCCAGTGCTCCGCCATGGTGTGCTCACGGAGATCCTCACACACCACACTCACCACACAGCCAACCCCAGCCTTCATCCCAAGGTCTCTTACCCCGCTGGGTCCCTGGGGGGAGCAGCAGGCCAGGCGGATGGAGCTGTTGACTGAGGCCAGTTGTTCCCGAAGACTCTCCACCTCCCGCTGTGCAGTCTCAGCTCGCTGGGGAGGACGACGGGGAGAGCACGGTTAGTGGGTGAGCGGGCCTGGCCTTAGTCTTGGCTGTAAAGACCAGACCCTGGGGAGGGCAGGCAGGATGGTGGGCCCCTGCTAAGGGCCCCTTCCAGCCCTGGCTCTGTTCCTGACACAACTGGGGCGGGCAGAGGTCGGGTGGGTATCAGAGGCTGGATGGATGGACCCAGAAGATCGACCAGCAGGACGTAGACGCTGCGGTTATGAGCGTGATGACCCCAGCTGAGACGCCGGGGAGGAAGGCCAGGTCTCCTGTGCCTGGCAGTTCTTGAAAGGTGGAGGGGGCCAGAGGGGAGACGGGAGGTGAGAGAAGCAGCCTTTGGCTTGCCCTCCCCTTGCTATCCCCTCACCCCAGTTAACAGGGTTCTGTCACTGGGCTGGCTTGAGAGTGACCTAGGGAGGCCTCGAGGGCCCACCAGGGGCAGGACTCTGGGGACTGCCCCCTCTCTATGCCAACCCCATTCACTCTCCTGTGCCTCTCAGATCCATGCCCCTTCCTCACAGATGAGTCTCAGATACTGCAGAATGGGCCAGGAGCCACTCACCTGTCCATTGCTCTCCCAGCCCTGGGCAGCTCTGGGTCCCCGTACCCCACGTGCAAAACCAAGCCAAGGTTGGCCCATCCCAACTTAGAGCAACCCCACAGGGCAGACTCGAACTGCCCCAGAGCGCTTCCCAGGCCACGATCATTATGGAAGCTGACTGTCACCTCTTTCTCCTGCAGATTGGTTGGTGGGTTCAAAGTACTGACCTTCTGGTTAGCTGCCAAGCGCTTAACCCTGTGTCCCTAGGGCTCCTTACACACAGGTCAGTAAATGCTGAGCCCTTCCCTGGCCCCTTGGGAGACCTCCCCACCCTGGGCAGAACAAGCCCCTTGGCTCCCCAGGTGGCCTCACCTGATTGGCTTTCTCCAGGTTGGTCATGATCAGGCCCACTTCGTCTGCCCTGAGACACAGAGACCAGGCCTGAAGGGGCTGCTGGCGGCTGCAGGGCCACCCCCATCCAGACATCTCAGTCCCTGCCAGAGTCAAGGGCCTGCAAATGGGGCTAAGGAGCTTCCTTCAGGAGAGAATCCAGGCAGGGGAGAAGACCCCAGGTGGCGAGGCATGGGGTAGAGCCTCAGCACTGGCCCCTCAGGCAGCTTGGCCTGTCACCCAGGGGTCACTCTGTTGGGGCCCCCTCCCAGAGAGGCACCTCCAGCGGGCAGCACCTGGCCTCCCTCTCCTGTTCCCAGGGGCTCCTTCAAGATGGCCAGTGTGGTGGGGAGGGGCTGGGACTGGCCTTGTTTGTCTCCCTCTCCCATCTGCCTAGAGGTGGCAGGGACCCAGGAGGCCCAAGGGGACATGGGAGGACCCACAGCCACGAGGTATTGCATGACCACCACTGTGACTGCTCCTGTGTCCCCTGCCTGGCCTTCCACATCTCCACCTACTTCTCCTTTTTTGGCTGGTGCCACCTCCACAGCTAGGCCCTCCCCGACCCCTGGTTCTTCTCATCATGGCATTTACTGTGTGCCCAGTAAGAGCCCAGGCCACCCCCTTCAGCCATGGGGTGGCAGGGGCTGGGGTGAGGGAGAGCTCTGGTCCTGGCATATCTCTTATGGCTCGGGGTGCAGATGCAGAAGATGGGGAGCAGAAGCGGAGGGAGCCAGGGGTCTGATGACACTCGCTCGGTGTGGTGCTCACTTACTTGGAAGCGGCCTCCTCGTCGTACTTCCGCCGCAGCTCCAGCAGCTCTGTCTGCGTGGCCTTTAATGCTGGGGAAGACAGGAGGCTAGTGAGCCCCCACCCCACTGCCCCCACTCCCCCACCCTGAGGACCGAGTTGGTGGGCAGGTGAAGAGGCCAGTGAGGAAGGCAGACCGGAATATTTTGAGTCTGTGAAGCCAAGGTGTCTGGGTGGAGGTGGGGATGCTGTCCTCCCTAGGGCCTGGGGCCCTGAGCCCCCAACACTGAGTCACTCATAGGTACAACTTCCCTGAGGTCCTGACATGGGGTGGGGGTGGGGTGGAGAGGGAGCAAAGCTGTCCACAGACATGTTTATATCATAATAAGCCAGGTGGTTCCTGTGAAATTCCAGGTATCTGATTTCTATTGTGAAGCTGAAGGGACCAGCCACAGAGAGTTCCCTGGCTGGCTCTGAGCTGTGGCCATCAAGGTCAGGGCTCTCTGGTTAGCCCTAGGCCCCACCCCTCCCTATTGCCTTCCCTAACCCGGCTACCTAAGTGAGTGTTCACTGATGTTCGGCCCCTGCAGACACTGAGTTTGCAGATTCGACATGGAACCCTCTCTCCACAGTGATGCAGCTGCTGGGCACTGGTGGCCTCGCGCCTGCGGAGTGAGGTAGGCCTTTCTGCCCCCTTCCTTAACTCCTTTCCTCGACTTCTGGTTCTAAAACAAAGCTGAGTCCTCACGTCGCCCTCCTGGTCTGCCGGGCAGGGCGCTGATTGAGGGCCGGGCGAGCCCTGCTACATACCTGAATGCAGAACCTTGATCTTCTCCTCGGCCTCCCCCAGTCTGGCCGCCAGAGTGATCTGAACTTCTTGAAGGCCCCTGTGGAGGGAAAGGCCACTCACATCACCTCCGGATGCCCGGGTCTGGGCCCCGATCCTGACCCCACCTTCTTATTTATTTTTTTATTTTGACCCCACCTTCTTATTAACTGGGGAATCCAGGTATTTGACAGCCCTGCCGGAGGTGGTTTGTGTCACACAAAGCTAATCATGTGACAATGGGCGGTGCGGTGGCACTTGGCGTGGTCAAGTAACCTACAGCCAGGGGAAACCCTGGCCCCACTAGGTCATTCTCCGAATCCCCTTGTCTCCGCCCCTGACCCTACCCCTCTCCTTCCTGTGTCTGTGCCCTGACCTGGGCCTTTCATAGACACGGACCCTCCTGCTCCTTGGCCTGCCGTGTCTGGCTTTTCTGCTCCACAGCATGCTTTTGGGGCTCAGCTGGGCTGGAGTGCGTGCCAGCTGCACCCCTCCTTATGGTGGGTGGATCACCGACATCTGAGTGGCCCACACTCTGTGTGTGTAGTGCTGCTCAGAGTGGCCGTGGGTCACATGTTTTCTCCCATTCTCTGAGGAGCGGTGAGGTGGAGTCGTGTGCTAACAGGAGGTTGAACTTGGTGAGGCTCTGACAAGCTGCTCCCGCAGCTTCCCTGGCCGGCCGGGCTGGCCGTGTGGCCTCATGGCAGCCCTCGGAGTTTTCAGGCACGTCCAGCAAGCCACCTCATCTGGTTGGGCCTCAATTTTCTCTTCCATAAATGGGGTTTCTGAAGGGACTTGCTTCAGTGGGAATGTCATGTTAATTTTTTTCAGAATTGTCAGTTGCTGTCCCCCTCTGGGATGGGTGGCTGGAGTTTGGAGTCCTTCGCCGGGGCTCAGGACGTACTTCAAGCTTCTCAGCAGAGAAAGGACCAGAGGTGGTTTATGCCATGCACCCTGGCTTCCAGAAAGGTGCCCCCTTCACCTCCCAGCTCCTGTCCCTGCCCCACGCTCCTCCTTGCTGCTCAACACACAGGGCATGTGCCCACCTCGGACCTTTACCCTGGTTGTCCCGTGTCTGCAATGCCCTTGTCCTGCCTACTCATCCTCCCATTTCCTCCAGCCTTCACGGGCCTTCTGGAGGAGGTCTCTCCAACGCCCTGTTTCAAAACGCAGCAACCCCCCAACCCACCTTGTGCCCCTCTGCCCTGCTGTGTTTTCTCCACCACTGTGTCACCATCTCACACCACATGCGTGTTTCATGCTTGGTGTTCAGGTGTGTCACCTTCATTAGAAAGGAAACTCCAGGAGGGCAGGGCTGCTATCTGCTTTGTTTGATGCTGGGTCCCCTGAGCCTAGAGCAGGGCCTGGCACACAGGAGGTGCTTCATAAATACGTGGCATGAATGAAAGCAGTAAGAAGCAAATGAACGAAGGGATCCATGTGGTCAGCCCCATCAGACTGTTCTGATGCTGTCCAGGCTTGACTGCCAATGTCCAGGCGTCAGGGCAGCTAGAAGCTGAGCACCCACTGGGTCCTAGCTGCTGAGTCCATCCAACACATAGTCACCCTGCAGGACAGAGTGGGATTGCTCCTCGGGGTTCAGAGGCGCTATGTCTTTTTTTTTTTAATCAATTTATTGGGGCTCATACAATTCATCACAATACATAGATCAATTGTGTAAAGCACATCTATACATTTGTTGCCCTCATTATTCCCAAAATTCGCTTTCCTCTTAGGTTCCCGGAATCAGCTCATTTTCCTTTTTTCCCCTCCCCCTCCCTTCCTCCTCCCCTCTCAGAGGCTCTACATCTTTAAGGAGCAGCCTCATCTTTCTTGGAGCAGCTGGTGGGTTTGAACTGCTAGCAGGCCAAGCTGTCACCCACTACGCCGCCACCAGGGTTCCTTATGCACACATAGGTCCTGTCTTATTTCTTTCTCACAGCAGGGAGGTGTGGATGCCCACATTAGCCTGCTTTCCAGATGGGGACACTGAGGTTGAAGGGTGTCATGACCTGTCCAGGACTGGCGGCACAAGCCTGGTCCGTCTCTCCCTACCCCCACCCCAACCTGTGTCTGCATCGGCTTGGGCAGTCGACTTGGCCCCCTCACTCACTTTTGTTTCTCCGTCTCATTTCTCTGCAGCAAGGTTTCTGTCAGGAGGGCTTTGCCAGGCAGGCCGGGGAGGCGGCTGCCCTCAGTCAGTGTGGGCCCGGCTGGGGTCCCCTCTCGCTGCTCTGTGGGAGGAAAGAGGGAAGAGCAGCCTGCTGGGAGGCTCCACGGCCCAGGGGTATGGCTGGACAGTGCAGCAGTGGGACCTGGGGCCGATCCCCAGAGGCTTCCTCTGCCCCCAGACCCAGTCCTGCTGCCTCCACTTGGCTGCTTGTTTTCGTCATTTAATTGTGAAAAAAGCACACATAACTTGAGAGTTACCACTTCGGACATCTGAAATGTATCATTCAGTGGCATCGAGTATTGCAACTGCCACCTTTGCCTCGTCCCAGAGTGTTTCTGTCCCCCTAAAAGGAAACTTGTGTCCATCAGCAGTCGCACTCCATCCCCTGCCCTACCCCTGGCCACCGTGAGCCTGCTCTCTATCTCTGAGGATCTACCACGGGAGGGGGTCAGACAAGCTTTGCCCTGTGCCTGGCTTCCCGATGTAGCAGCACACTGCCCAGGCTGAGCCCAAGACAGCAGGCCCCAGGGGCCTGCTGCAGGGCACCTGTCCATCTGTTTTGTTGATCCAGCTTCTGTTGGTGGACTCGTCAGTGGGCAGTGTGATGCTGGGATGGCCAGGGTTCTGATGGGCCAAGTGGGCGGAGTCCACACTGTGGGGCCCAGGCACAGTGGCCCTGAGCTCATGGTGGAGGGAATGGGTGGCCCCTGATCTTTCTCCGGGAGGTCTGGGAGGGGCAGGCAGGAAGAGCTGGGGAATGGAGGGGCCAGAGCCTGGGTTCTGCCTATGGCGATGCAGGAGGGCAGGTGCTGAGGACTGAGGGGTCACCTTTAACCTCTGTTAAAGCCTGATATTAAAGCCCACTGGCACCTGGCATGGGAGGGTTGGGGCTAAGGTGGGAAGTTCACGGAGGGCACCTCTGAGGGCTGAAGGGGGTTGAACCATCCTTCACTCAGGTGCTGGGCAGATTCCAGGAGTGGGGGTCATGATATTGACAGGAAGATGAAGTGAGACCAGTATGACGGGTGACCTTGAGGTCAGGAGCTCTTTGTCTATGGCCCTGCTGGTGCTGACTCAGTTCCCCCATCTGTGAGATGGGGCCTTGTAAGGGTGATGCTGAGAGAGAGCAAGGTACACATGTACAGGGTTTGCCCGATCGGAGACGTTCAGGCAGGCGGTTTCTGCATTGGTGTTACTTGTGTGCATGCATCTCAGGAGACCTCGCGCGGTGGGGGGCGGGGGCTGTAAGTTGGACTTGGAGGGCTGGCAAGGGACAATGTCTGGAATCTGACACCAGTTACCACACAATTGCCACAGAGCTGATTCTGACTCACAGAGACCCTGCTATGTACCTACTCACTGCCCACCTCCTCTTGGGAACACAGGGAAACTGCATTTCCCAGCATGCCCTGCAGCTGGATGTGGCCAATGGGTGAGAGTGACATGTGCCTTTCTAGCCCTGGACTCTATATTTGGCCCCCCATCCCTGCGCGCATGTGCACACACACACACACACACACACACACACACACACACACGGCCCTCTACTTTCTCTTCCTGTTGACTGGTGGTTAACATTCGTGGTAATGCCAGGCATCCTTGTGTTGTGGATGGAAGGACCTCTGTAGCCTGGGTCCCTGAGTGACTGCATGGAGCAGTCTGTAACCTCCCCACTCTTCAACTCTATTAAGGCCCTGAGATTTGGGGGTTCATCTGGGTCAGTAGCAGTATTTCTTTAACCCCTGACCAACCTCGGGATAAAGTCAATGCCTGGCCACCCGCCCCACCCCTAGTGGCCACAGACCCACAGCCCATTGGTCTATGGGAGAGGCCCCAGCCCAGCCCCGGGCTCCTAAGTCAGTACCTTTGGGGCAGAGGAGCTCAGGGTGTCTCTTCCAGGAAGTGTGCGGGTCTCGCCGGGGCTGCCCACTGGGATCAAAGCCTGGGGCCTGCAGTCTGTCGTCCAGGCTGCGAGCCGCCTCACACACAGGCACGTGGTCTGCAGGGGAGGAGAGGGCGGTGGTGAGGCTGCAGGGCCTGCTGGGTCCCTCCATGGGGGCCATTCTGCCCAGCCAAGAATAACAGGAATGCTGGCAAGACCTGCCTTTTCTGGGTGGTGTAGACAGAGAACAAGCTCAGCTCACAGAAAGGTTCAAATCCCCCTGGGGTGCTGGCAAAGGAAGCTGCTTGGGTCTGCTAGGGCACGGCCCTTTGAGGAAGCTGTCTACGGCGGCCACAGGAGGACTGTCCTCAAACATTCTTGCCATTGCCTGACTCAGTGCCTGGCTCACCATGGACCAGACTAGCACGCCTGTCGGTGACACATGGTGACAACGAAATGGTGGCTCTTCTGGGGTGTGAAACACACCCTGCCATGTTGGCTGCCTCCCGATTACCCAGCTGCACTGGGGGTGAGCTCTGCAGGTCTCTCAGGCAGCCTGGGGTCTCCCTCCGCGCCCAACCCTCTCCCAGGCTGGAGCTCGAGCTCTGCCCCGATTCTGGCAGGACACTTGCTTAGGGCAGGTACAGGTGACACCTGATGATTCCATGGCCGGGGGCAATGTCTCAGGTGACAAAACCTCAGAGGAGGAGGGGCCTGACAACCAGCACAGTTGGAGACCGGCTTGGATCACCCATCTTCACAGTTGAGGGGATGGAAGATCCTCATGGAGGCCAGGCAGCGTGTTGGAGGACTGAGCCGGAACACTGACCCACAAAGGCTTCCTGCCCCAGTGCTGTGAACGTGCACCCACAGGGGCTGCAGGAGATGGCATGGGACCGGGGAAGTGAGGGCACCTTGGTCTTCTCCACTGCCCGGTCTACAATGCAGTTGCCTCGGATCTGGGTGCCCCTCCAGGCCGAAGGCAGCAGGTTCAGGGGAGGGTCTCTGGGGTCAGGCACAGAGGAGGGACTCTAATCCAGTCTTGATTCTTGGGACTGCTATGTGACCACAGGGAGGAATCGGCCTCTCTGGGCTTCTCTGTACAAACAGTGACCACAGGCTTCCATGAGGATCTCCATCCCCTGAACTGTGAAGATGGGTGATCCAAGCCAGTCTCCAACTGTGCTGGTTGTCAGGCCCCTCTTCCTCTGAGGTTTTGCCACCTGAGACATTGCCCCTGGCCATGGAATCATCAGGTGTCACCTGTACCTGCCCTAGGCAAGTGTCCTGCCAGAATCGGGTCCACTTAAGTGTTGGGCATGCACCTGGTGAGCTCAGAATGAACGAGAGCCCTTGTTGCCCCTAACTCTCTGAACCCCAGGCCCACTGGCCTTCTTGCAGGATCAGCCAAGAACCCAACCCTCTCAGATCCCTGGGGCAGGCAGGAGCCTCAACCTGGAACAACCTTTCCTTTCTGGTTCCTGCCAGCGAGTTACTGCTTCCTCCTCTTTCATATTGACTCTCTACTGCACCTCTTCCAGAAAGCCTTTCTGGACTGGCCAGTCTCCGACTTGAGCTCCCTCCGCTGCCTGCACCTTCCCTTTCCAGCATCCTTCTCTTATCACTTAAACTTATTTACAAGTACACCTACTGGTCTGCAACCCCACTGGGAGCCCTGGGGGCTGGGCATCTGAGTCGGCTCCCCATTGGACCCTGTACTAAGCCCGAAGTCTGGCCTACAGTTAGACCCGGGAAGTATTAGCTGATGGGAACAATGAGACCGTGCCTGCGCACAGAGCCTTCAGGTCTGGAGGGAACAAGGCCACCTGGCTTTCTCATTTCTCTTTTCCTACCTGTTTGTCTAGGACAGTGGTTTTCAACCTTCCTAACACTGGGACCCTTTAATACAGTTCCTCATGTTGTGGTGACCCCCAACCATAAAATTATTTTCGTTGCCATTTAATCACTGTCATTTTGCTACTGTTATGAATTGGGTGACCCTGTGAAAGGGTCATTCGACCCCCAAAGGGGTCTAGACCCACACATTGAGAATCGCTGGTCTAGGACCTAGACTCTAGGTGATGGGTGGCTTGGACCACAGGCGTTTGTGCCGAGGTAAGCAGGTGCACCAGTATGCTTTCCTCCGTCAGCACTCCCCCATGCCCGTCATTAGGCTGGGCCTGCTCAGCGGGGTATGCCATTATGTCTCCCCGGGCTGATGTAATTATACATTGACATAATTAACCCAGCAAGCGCATTAGGCGGGCCAGCTAAAAATTCATCTATAATTATTTGTTGTGTGCATGCTAATGAGTCCATCTGCACTGCCTTTGTACAACACGAACAAATTAATTTACAAGTCTGGATTTTTTAATAAGTTCAAGGAAACGCTTCCTATTGTGTCCTGGTTTTTTAGATGGGAATACAGAGGCGACCGGCACTCGCCGGGTCAGGGAAGTTAGATAAACAGGGAGGGGGGCAGCTCTGGGGGTCACGGGGCCTCTCCCTGGTCCCAAGGAGGTAGGGAGGAACCGGCTCCGGGTCGGCTGGCTGAATACATGGGGTGATTAAGGATGTCACCCCCGCTCCCAGGGACTGGTACTGGGGGTTCGCTGTGCTCTGAGACCCTGTATACCATCCCCTGCTGCCTCTCATGCCCTGTCCGGGGTGACGGGAGGGAACTGGGTTGCTGCACACTTCACATGGCTTGGTATTTTCCTCAGTATTTGCTGGGACAGGTAGAACACAGTGATGAAGTTCATGTGGGACTTGGCACCTCAGCTTTCCCATCTACAGGGCGGAGCACCATCACAGTCCCTTCTTCTAGGAAAGGGCACTTGGTAGCACCATGGTGAAGCGCCAAGCTGCTAGGGGCAGACCAGGGGCTCAAGCCCACCAGCGGGCTCCGTGGAAGAAAAGGGTAGGCGAACTGCTTCTGCAAAGATGGCCCTGTAGGAACCCTACGGGGCAGCTCTACTGTGTTCTATAGGTCCCCAGGAGTCAGGATAGACCCAGGGCCCCTAACAACAATGCTTCCCAGGAATAACTATCGGAGGATTTAAATGGCACATTGGTCCCCACCGTGGCCCCCAGGTAGGCAGTATGATCTATCTGGACGGTGCTCGTGTAGCTCATAGGCGCCCTCGTGGCACAGTGGACTAGGCATTGGGCTGCTAAACCCCAAGCCCAACTGTTTGAAACCACCAGCTGCTCCACAGGAGAAAGATGAAGCTTTCTGCTCCCCTAAAGCTGTACACCCTTGGAAACCCACTGGGGTGACTCTAGTCTACCCTCTAGGGTTATTATGAGTCAGAAATGACTCACTGGCTGTAGCAGTTACATAATCTGTCAACTTGAGTGAATGGGTGGAGTCTAGCCTGTCAATCAGGTGATAGCCAATGAGACCTCTGTGTGGGCATGGCCTTCTTCTGAGGATTCTGGGAACTCCTGTCTTCCTCCCTGGAGATGGGATACACACTCTTTCTCTGTGAGACATTCCTGTTGACAGGCCACATGGAGCTACGTTGATGGAGCCAGAGCCCTAGAGCTGGAGAAGCCATGTGGAAACCCATGCCAACACTGAGATACTTCCACTGCCACTGGATTCACAAGACTTTCCACCCACTGGCCTGTGATCTTCTGGCATCCGGCATCACTGCATGTGTTGAATGAATCTGAAGAGAACTTTATAGACTGGTATCGGACAGGTGGGCTAATATTGGACTTATGGACTTGATCTGGACTGGGCTGGGAAGTTTTCTCAATATACAATTGCTCTTTTATATAAAACTCTTTCTTATACGCATATGAGTGTCTATGAATGTTTCTCTAGTCCTCCCGGACTAACACAAGGGCAGTGAGTGAGTGAGGGTTACAGCTGAGGAACTCTGGTGGCATTGTGGGATAAGCACAAACTACTAGCCACAAGTGTCAGTGGTTCAAAACTCAGCAGCTGCTCTGCAGGAGAAAGATGAGGCTTTATGCTTTTGTAACTCTTTCAACAAAACAAAACAAACCCACTGAGTTGATCCTGACTATAGCAACCCCATAGGACAGGGCAGACATGCCCCTGTAGGTCTAAGACTATAACTCTTTACAGGAGTGGGGCGCTTCTCCATTCTCCCTCAGGGTGGCTGGCGGTTTTGAACCACTGACCTTACGGTTAGTAGCCCAACTCCTAACCAGACAAGAGCAGGGCTCCTAGGACACTAGAAAGTGACATGCAATTTACCTTTTTAAAGACTCACACAAGTTGCAGTGCACAAAATGGACTACAGAGGGGGCCAGAGAGGTCACAGAAGTGGTTCAGGAAACAGGGTGTTGACTTAGGTGAATTGGTCCGGGCAACAACGGTGGGAAGACATGCTCACGGTTCAAGAGACTGACAGGAAGAAGTACTGATGATGATAAAGAAGACAGATGCAAACTGAGAGAAGGCAAGAGCTGCCAAGTCTTCAGGCTTTCTGGGAAGGAAGTTCTCAATGAAGTCTAACTTCCTTTCTTCCTGCTGCACCTTTTCAGCAGCATTCTTGGGAGTCAAATCCATTCCCAAGGAGGAAACAGCAGGTCAGGACTCTGATTCTCCTGCCTATGCAATCCTCTCCGGCTCCGAAGGAAGCGGCTGGGGGTTGAGTCTGGTCACTGCTGTACTTCACCTGGCACATTCCTCTTTATTTCCACCTCCAGCGCACAGCGGGGAGTGCCCAGATCTCATGGTGTGCTGGTAACTCATTTCTTCCCGCCTCCCCAGTTGGCGAGAGACCCACAGAGGCCCTGAGCAAGCCCTGGAAGGCCTCGCCAGGGTTCTGTTAGGGCAGAAAGCGCTCAGCAGCAAGCCTGCAGACATTCTGAACATTCCGCTAAGTTACACGGAGGGAAAAGGATGCCTGTGGACTTGGTCCTGAGACATTACCACAGGCCTGGGTTCAACATCCCTGGCTGCATGAATGGACAACAAACCTTTACAGCCTGTGGGATTGTTTTCCTGAGCACCTGCCAGTCATGGGGCTGAGGAGGTTTGCTTTCACACATCTGAGTCCTGCCTCTTCTCCCCTGAGGCCAGGCCCTGACCTTTCATACAGTAAGCGCTCAATAGATATGGGTTGCTTAAAAAATATGATCAAACATAAAACCAGTGGGGGCCTGGGTGAGAGGGCAGGATGCCAGAGGCTCACGGGGTATTCCACGGGAATCTCTGTAGCAGGCAGAAGAGGCCCAGAGAGGCCCAAGCACAAATCTTTGGAATCTGTGATTATATGATGTGACCAAAACCCTCCAAAAAACAAAAACAAACACCCACAAACCCACTGCCATTGCGTCAGTTCTGACTCATGCTGACCCTGTAGGACAGGGTAGACTTGCCCTGTGGGTTTTCCAAGACTGTACCTCTTTACAGGAGCCTAGAGCCCCGTCTTTCTCCTGAGGAGCGGCTGGAGGTTTTGAACTGCTGACCTTGAGGTTGGCAGCCCAGTGCGTAACCACTACTTCACCGGGGCTCCTCTATGATGTGACAACTACGATTGCAAACAGAAGTGGGTCAGAGTTAGTGGAACATGGGCGATGCCGAGTGCTGGTTTGGGAGACGGAGGGAGAGGCCACAAGCCACGGAATGTAGGCAGCCTCTAGAATCTAGAACCCTGAATCTGGAACAGGCAAGGAAGCAGCTTCTCCCCTATGAGGCTTGGATGTAAACCCAGAGTGATGCGTCTTGGACTCCAACCACGAGAACCAGAGCTTCAGGCTAACCTCACACATGGCCACTACCTTCGTCTATTGTCTGCATATTTGGTGGGCACCCACTTTGTGTCGGACATGGTGTCTCCCATTGCCACATCCTTCTTGAAAGCCTGTTGCCAGGGCAGATTCTGGGCCTTCCTTCTTGGGGTGACTATCTAGAGGAGAGAGCGGGACAAGGCCTGGCAGACCCTGGTACTGAGAAGAAGCACAAGGCTAGATGAGGCAGTGCGTGGGACCGGTGTGTGAGTGTGAGGGATGGGGACACCCGTGGCTGTGTGGGCAGGGAGGGCCTCCCTGAGGATGTGGCTGTTGGAGCAGAGAGCTGAGGAGCTAAGGGAGCCAGCTGAGGGATGAGGGAGAACATTCCAGAGACCAAGGAAGGGCAACTGATTTCCTTGACTCAATCCCCCTGTTAGACCCACCCCTCCGCTCCTTCATCAGCCTTCAGGACCACTGGACTATTTTACAGATGAAGGCGGTGTGTGAGGGGTGTGTGTGTGGAGGGGGTGGGTGGGAGGGAGGGAGATTTGCCTCCCCTCCCTGCAGCCTGGTGTGGTGCTACAGCTGAGGGTGATGTCTGGCTCTGAGTGGGTACACGGAGCATGAGTTTCTGGTCTTCATCCTCCAGTTCCAGCACTTACCCATCCTGGAGCAGGTGGGGCCCCGCAGCGGTGAGGAGGGGTAGGAAGGAATGGGCCCAATGAAACCCCTATTCAAGGAAACTAACTCTTCAGAGTCAACTGCAACACACCCTCTCCCTCGAGACAGAGCAAAGGCCTCTCGGGGTGGGTGCTGCTGCTCCCGCCAGTTGTGGGGCGCCTGGTTCAGTTCTAACCTGGGCACCGTGACTGTGGCTTTACCAGAAAATTGGATCCAGTTAAGATGAAGTTGGTCAATTGGTTCAAACCCCAAACCCACTGTCCTCGAGTGGATTCCAACTCATAGCAGCCCCTCAGGGTGGAGCAGAGCCACGCGCTCGGGTTTCTGAGGCTGCCATCTCCAGGAGAAGCTAGTGGGTTTGAACTGCTGACCTTGCAGTGAGCATCCCACCTGGTCATCCTTGACACCACCAGGGTTCAGGGCAGGTCCTGATCCAGTGACTGATGTCTTTAGGAGAAGAGGATAAGCTGGCCACAGACACACACAGGGAAGGGACCAGGTAGAGACAGGCAGAGACTGCAGCCAGCTGTCTACAAGCCAGTGAAGGCACAGGCGTGGCGGCAACCATCAGGAGCAAGGAAGAGGTAGGCAAAGTCCCTTCCCAGCCATGAGAGGACCCTCCCGAATGGTAGGATCAGAAAACACTATTGCTTTTAGGCTCCGGTTTGTGGGAAGTTGTTACAACCAACCTAGGAAACAAAGGGACTCCCATTTTTCAGATGAGGCAACCAAAGCCCAGCAAAGGAAAACCACTTGTTGAGGGTGATTGAGCTACAGGGATAGAGCTGGGGTTCCAACCCAGGCCATTCTCCCAAGCCAAAGCAAACCAACCCACACTTGCCAAGTTGATTCTGATGCACAGTGACCCTACAGGACAGGGTAGAACTGCTTCCCGGGGCTTTTATACTTTTTATGAAAACAAAACAAACAAAACAAAACAAAAAGCAAACAAAAAACTGACTCCTTTTTCTGATGGAGAGCAGTGGGTGGGTCTGAACCACCGACCTCTTGGTTAGCAGCCCACTGGGGCTCCTCCCAAGCCAGTGTGACACATAGCCAGACACTGATTGGGCATTTGTTGGGTAACTCCTGCTGCAGCCACAAGCCACCCAAGATTACTTAAAAAAAAATTGTAAACATATATTTCAGTAGCAACTTTGTTTCACTCATGAAAAACTGGGTTCCTGTTTCACATACGGAAGGTGATCTAGACACAAGGGCAAATACCAAGTCACACACAGAGAGATGGCTGTATTCCAGAGGGCTGAGCCCTGTAACCAGGAAGATGCAGTGTCTCAGGTGTTGGCGACACTCACACTTCACCTGGAAGGAATCAGAAGGGTGCACCTGTCATGCCCTGCGTCATGGACTGATGCCCTTGGTATGTCCAGGTATAACTAAGCCACTCCCCCTGCCAAGCCCTTGCCAAGCTTCCAACCTCCCCGGCCATCCCGGACCCCTGCCAGGGCCCCGCAAGCTTCAAAGCCGTTGTCAGGAGACCCAGAGCCCGTACCTGGAGCTAGGCGCCCACATGGTGCCTGGCTCGGCACTTCCACTGAAACATGCCGCCTGGAGCTGCATGCTCCCAGCACCCTGCCCCCAACTTCTGCAAGAACAGGCAGTTGATAGAGAGTCAGGCCACTGGCAGGGGCAATCAAACAGCCTTAGCTCCAACTTGAATTTTAAAAAACCACTCAACTCAAAACAGGGGCCCCCAAATCAGCTGCACTTTAACAGCACAAACCCTTGCTTGTGGCCGAGTGCATTGGTGAACATGGAAGATCAAATCAGGACCCATCTGAGGCGGGCACACTGGGAGGGGCTGGCACGGTCGGGGAAAGGAGCTGCCTCGGGCACGCAGCCATCACCGGGTGCTTCACGCAGCAAGTGTGTAGTAGGTGACGACTTTGTCTGCGGTCCATGTTGGGCCAGAACCCCTGGAGGACAGGCATGCCGGGGACTTGTGACTGTTCACAGCCACAACAGGCTTTCAAAGGCCTGGTGGGCAGGCAGGTCCCACTGTGTCGATGCCACCTGCCACCACTAGCTGATGCTGCAGCCATTTCTTCTTTCTTTTAAAAAGCATCTTCAGGGCTGGGGGTGGCTGGGAATGTAGGAAAAGCTGTTGCCAGCCTCCCACTGTGTCCATCTGAAGGAAAGTGGCATTTGGAGCTTTTTAAGGAAAGCTGGAGCCGGAAAGGCTGTCCGAAAGGCTGTTTAGAAACACATATATGCAGAAGTATGCATGCACCCCTCCAAAATATACGAGACAGAAGCCCGCGCCCATCTGGGCCCCCGACTCTGGGCGCCCGCGGGGGTGGCAGGCTCGGGCTCTGGATGGCGGCAGCGAGACTAACTTTGATCCTTTAATCTTAACTTTCCCGCAGCAGATGGACTGTGAAGCCTTTGCAGAGAGCTGAGAGCTGTGGGACCACCCTCTATCTTCAGGGCCGATTGCGTCGGGGGCCTCCCGGCTTAGCAAAGATGAAGGGGTCAGGGACGAGGGTGTCTCCCTGCATGGACTGGGTGGTGCTGGTAATACCAATAATAATAATAATAACAATAATAATAATAAATAGCAACAATGATCATGAGAGGGGAAAGCTGATGACAGGTAGAGTCAGGGAACCGCAGTGTGCACGGTAATAAAAATCAGGTTTATGTGCAAGGAGCTGGACTGGGAACCCCACAAGGATGGGAGCCATGTCTGCCCTGCTCACTGTGTGGCTCTGGGGTGGGGGGGCAGGAGCTGTGTCCCTCTGGGTGGGGGATGGGCCATGTCCCTCTGGCTGGGGCAGGAGCGGGGCACACAGTGTGGGCTCAGAGTGTGCTGGGACATGGCATGGGTAAAGGCTGGCCCCTTGCTGAGTGTCCCCTTCCACTTACTGAATCCGCCCTCCGGCTGGCTCATCACTCATCTTTCACACTGGAGGAAAGTGGGGCTCAGAGAGGGCCAGTGAGGCATTGGGGGAGGTGAGACAGCAGAAGGAGATTGGGTTGTACTAGGAATCAAGTTTCCACAGGGTTAGGCACAGAGTAGGTGCCGTGGAAATGCGTGTCCTTTCTCAAAGGAAGCGGCCATCTAGTGCGTGCCTGCTGGGCATGAACTCCTGGCGGCACATTCGTTCAATCCTCTCTCCAGGCTGAGCAAAGGGCACTCCGGCAGAGAATGGAGAAAATGGTGGGATGATGCCTCCTGCCATTAGCTACCTCTGACCTCAGAAGCTTCATTAGCTTTACTCTTTGTTAAATCCTCTTTCACTTTATCCTTTGGTCTTTTCTCTGTTCCCCACAGGACCGACTCAATAGAGGCCTATGCCAGGGCTAAAGGAGGATGTGAGGGCAGGGAGAAATTCCTAATTACACTAAGCGACTCGGTTTCTTCTCTCAAGGAAGGCCTCTTTCCCGCTAGGTGGCGCTAGAATGACTGGCTAGTCATTTGGAACTCAATTCAGTCACTGAGCCAACTCTGACCCAAAGTGACCCCTAAGACAGGAGAACTGCCCCTGTGGGTTTTGGAGGCTGTAAATCCTTAAGGGACCAGAAAACCTCATCTTTTTCCCTTGGAGCAGCCGATGAGTTTGAACCGTTGACCTTGGGGTTAGCAACTCAACATGCAGCCTGCTTTGTCACATGAGGCAAAAACCATATATAACTTTCTCATTACTTCCCTCGGTATAAATTCCAGATGGTTTGAAATTCTAAATTTCTAAAAGTTAAGGTCCCCAAAGCAGTAAAAAAAACCTTTAACTCTGAGGCGAGAAAAGGCTTTAAAATATGACACAAGCCCAGAAGTCATAGAGCAAAGCCCGATCAAATTCCCTTTTTTCATGCAAGCATTTTCCCCAGATAGGAGAGACACCATGAGCAACGCTGAAAAAGCAAAAGGCACATTGGGGAGATGCTGTGTAAACCGGGACATTGCTAATATACAGAGCATCTACAAAGAAGTAAGAAAGGAATCCAATCTGCTAAGGAAAAATGAACCAGGATATAGACCAGCAGTTTACAAAAGGAAAACAAATGTGAAGAGTTCATAACACAGGAAAAGATGATCTTGCGTAACTGCAGGGCCACAAGGTCAGCAGTCGGGGTCCACCGCTCACTCTTTGAGAGAGAAGGCTGAGACATCTGCTTCTGCAGAGGTGTGCAGCCCTGGAAACCCAAAGGGGCAACTCTACTCTGTCCTTTACGGTTGCTATGAGTTGGCAGTACGTTTGAGGTTTGTTTGTTTTTGTAAATAAAGGAGTACAGCATATATTAGCTATATATGTGTATCTTAATTATTCTTTCTGACCAATGGTGGTGCTGATAATACCCTCCCCCCATTTTCCTTCTTTACCCTCAGCACTGTAGTACAACACCAGTAAGCTGGGAGGCCCAAGCACCTGAACATGACTGGGCAAGGGACCATCCAGCCACAGCACAGACTGTCAGACAGGGCACACCCCAGCGTCTCAGGATATGTAAGTCTTAAGAGGGCACAGAGATGCCCAGGGCAAGTGAGAGGAAGCAAGATTCAGACTGGTCCACACTGAAAGGACAAACGATTTGAAACAAGTGCTTGGAAAAAAGGTCAGGAAGAAGAACAACAAAATGCCAGCAAGGCTTTCCTGGCAGGCAGCGTTTCCTGTCTACCTGGGTTCTCCCAGCTTTCCACAGAATGCATGTACTACTGTCACAAGAGGGAGAGCCATGTGAAAACCAAAAATGCTGTAGGGAGGTTTCCTTGTCCATAGGCACAGTCACCCGTCCCCTAAACCCTCAGTCTGCGACAATGAACCGAAGCTCGTACCATCAACGGCAGATGCTTGTGACGCGTCAAGCTCCCATGCTCAGCGCCGGATGGCAGCTGCTGGGAAAATGCTTCATGCACTGTGCATTGCCCCCCCACATCGCCCCGTTATTACCCCCTTTCTACAGACTCAGAAACGCGAGCTCAGAGAAGGCAGGCTCCCACCCCAGGGCTCACAGTTCCAGAGCAACTCGGTGGGTGTCTGGGAGACTGAAGCCATGCCCAAGAGCCCAATCACTCTGCTGACCAGCCTCGCCCCCCTGAAAGAACTGTGGGGGCTGCAATCGGGTTTTTAAGAGCAGAAGGGCAACAGGAAAAGACATTCACCTCTCCCTTCTCCCTCAGGAGCAGTGTCACCCGCCTTCCGCCACCCTCACTCCTTCCTTGTGTGGGGTTTTCCCCCTTGCAGTTTTCCCCTGCCTTTTTAACGAATCACTCATTTCACAGGTTGACTCTCGGAAGCCTAGGTCGGTACCTAGTGACTCCGTGAGCCATCCCCAACACACAAGTCAGAGAGGTTTAAATCAAATCATCCTCGACAACAATGACATTAATTATGCTTTTAACACGTTTTACTGCTTTTTTTCCCTTTCTCTCACTTCACGCCACATCTGTGTGAACAATATCCAAAAGATTTACGGTTTTCTTTCGTAATTACAGACATACAGGCTGCACACTTATCAAAATACTTGCTGAGCCATCACGCTGTATTGCTTTCTCTGCCAAAGATTTGTGTTGGCAGCAGTCACTCAGAACAAAACTGTTGAATCAGGACTTGTGTGGCTTCGGAAGGGTCGGGGCTGGGGGTGGGAAGCGGAGGAGTTTGACAAATAATTCGCCTGTCAAGAAATAGACAAACAGGAGCAAGCGCATTCTGCCTCATTTCATCAGGAGCATTATTTTTACGGGGGTGGCGGTGGTGGGGGCAGCGGTGGCTGGGGCAGGGAAGAAGGACAGAGTGGCAAAGCTCGAAGCGCCCCAAATGCATCTGACATTTGGTTCTCGTGTTGGGGAATAAAATTTAATGAGAACAAAAATATGTCTTCCCAATTCCCCTAAGAAATCATTAAAACATTTTGTTATTCTTAAATGTCTCAAAAATGAATTAGAGGCCCTACCGGGGCCGTTTGTATGGTGCGTCTCCATCCGTTAACGCTCCTCATTCTCCGACTTGGTGACAGCTGGGGACCACTCACCCCGCCCCCTCACATTTTCTGGGGAGGAGAGCTGGAAAGCCAGACTCCTGGAGTCAGCACTGGGCTTAGAAAGACCTCCCTGTTCCCAGCTTGCGCAAGCCTTCCAGAAAGTTCCACGCCAACCTGAGAGCTCTCATGAATGCGTTTCACCAGTCCTGGCCCTGGGAAGATGAGTTTGAGAGTGAGCCCCAGATGGGTACCCCCTTTTCCATCTGGGGTTTCCTGAACTTGGCCTCCCCACCTCCACGCACAGGAGTCAGTGGTGCTCCCTGGGTTTGCGACAGGTGAGCTGATAATCAGGACCTGGCCAACTCTGCCAAACTTCCAAGGGTGAGGCCCGAGTCTGCACCCATGGTCTGGCAAGGGGCTCGCCTGCCACAGACACGTAGCACAAGGCACCCTAGGAAACCGCCAGTCTCCAGTCTCCTTTCTAATTCATTCAGTAGACAGTTAGGCATCGGACTGCTAGCCACAAGGTAGGCGACTGAAACCCGCCAGCCGCTCCTTGGGAGAAAGACGAGGCAGGCGGCTCCAGAGACTTAGCGTCCCAGAAACTCTATACAGGGTTGCAGTGGGTCGGACTTGACGTGGGGGCTGTGTGGTGGGCTGTTGGTTGGCACGGAGTAGGCGGGAGCACTGGATGTCACAGGCAGTTCACAACGGGCTGGTACATGAAAGGTGGGTGGTTGGAGCCCTCTCGATGTCTCTGTGGAAAGCTTGGGGATCTGCCTTAGTGCATATTACAGACAAGAACGCCCTATGGGACAGTTCCATTCTGGAGCGCTGGGAGCACCCAGGTGTGTGTGTGTGTGTGTGTGTGTGTGTGTGTAGAGGTGACTCGGCGGCAGTTAACAGCTGTGTCCTGGGTTCTCAAGATACACTTTAGTAATAAGATCGAGTCCCAGAGTTGTAAGGTTTTCCATCTCCTGGGGAAGCCAGACTCATGATAGTGATGAGGGTTGCTAACCCTTCATTAAGCACCTACCATGCATTTTCTGAATGGACCAGGCTACTTAGACCCCAGACTGTGTGAGGCAGCCTCGAGTATTATGTTCAACTCATGACGAGACAGAAACTCAGGAAAGGGAAGTAACTTGTCTGGGGTCCCGGAGTAAGTTGTATGGCAGGATTCAAATCTGAGTCTGGCCCCAAAGCCTAGAAACACAACCCTCCGAGTGCTGCCCCCTGGTGCCCTAGGTGTGGTACTGCAGAGCTTGGTGGAGGACGGGGCTGGGGCCTCCAGGAGGAATCCCTGGGTCTGTACTGCATCACCCTTCAACATTGCTTGTTGCTCACATTGTGGTCACCAAGGACTGAGAGCCCCAAATCCAAACTCACTGCCATAGTCAATTCCAACCCACAGAGACCCCATAGGCTAGAGTAGAAACTGCCCGGTGGCGTTTCTGAATGATGCCCTTGCAATCTTTATGGAAGCAAACAGCCACATCTTTCTCTCAGCTACCTCTTTGTTAGCAAGCAAGTACCGAACCACTGCGCCAGCAGGATGGCACTGATGAGAAGGGCAACGTTATCGGCAACTATGGACCACCTGAAAGCCTGGTCCAGGAGAGGGTGTCAGGGAACATCGCCACCAACACAGCGTGCACCTCGGGCTCCAGGGCTGCCTCCCTGAGGCTGTACCATCAGCTCAGACCACATTCCCACAGCCAGGCATTCCTTGAAGAGAGAACACACGCTGAGCTCCAGAGGGCACGAGATCAGGGCCAGCAGGAAGTCGCTGCAGCAGGATAGACAGTGACCTCAAAAGGACCTGCCCACGTCTTAGCTCCCAGACCCTGAGCATGTGGCCTTCATTTGGAAAAAAAAGGTCTTTGCAGATGGCATTGAGGGGCTCGAGATGAGGGAACCCTAGATTGTTGGGTGGACGCTAGACCTAGTGACAAGAGTTCTGATGAGAAAAAGGTGGAGAAGGAATTGCACCAGAGACAGAGATGGGAGTGATGTGGCCATGAGCCAAGGCATGCTAGGATGTCAGCAAGGAAGGCTTCTCCCCAGGGCTCTGGAGGGGCTGCAGCTCTGTGGGGACGCTGAGGTTTCCCTGACCCCAGAGAAGACATTCCTGCTCCCGTAGTCCCTCTTGGCCATTCGTCACAGCAGCCACAGGAAATGTGCTGGTTGTGACTTACATCCTCTGGGAATATTTGACGGAGCCCGGACCTAGGCTGGGTATCCCAGGGCACTGGACTCCGCCCCCCTCTACGGTGCCCATGGGACTTGTTACCAATGAGCCTGCACTTCTCTAACTGTAAGGTGGCTTGTACACCCCCTGGTTGGCTTGAAGATTCGATGAAGATTCCGAGTCAGTGGGCCAGGAGCTAGGCCTTTGAGTCTGCCTTCTCACCAGCTCCTGGTGGAGGCTCTGCTGCTGGGCCAGGGGCCGCACTCTGAGGAGCAGCGAGTGAGAATCCCCTGCTTGTCCAGCAGAGAGCTCTCCGAGGAGAAGCTGCGTGCCAGCAACACTGTCTGACTCTCTTAGGGCTGTGTAAGGAAGCACCGTGCTTCACCAGTGTCTCTGGAAGATAGCATTCAGAGTCAGGGCCTGAAGGCTCCTGGGGAGAGACCGTTGGTCTCTTCTTGCTTTTGGGGGTTCTGGGTGGTCCTTGGCTATTCATCCTGCACTTGGCTGTCTTCCCTGGGTCTCCACGGGTCCTCGCCTCTCTACATATCATGACCTTCTTCCCGGAGTGCTTTTATCTCAACATCCTGCAAAGGCCCTATTCCCATATAAGACCCAGTTTGGAGGTTTCAGGCCGCCATGAGTCTTGGGAGGACACTATTCAGTTTACTATTGTTGCCCAAGGTGAGGGAACAAGGAACTTTCCCACCTAAATACAAAGACTCCCACTGGTGACCTTGGCATCACATGTACGCGTTCTCTATAGCTAGTGAAATAAGGAGCCCTGGTGGTAGAGTGGGTTATGTGTGGAGCTGCTAACCCCATGGCGGGTAGTTCAAACTCACCAACAGCTTTGCAGGAGGAAGGTAAAGCTTTCTACCTCTGTAGAGACTTCCAGCTTAGGAAACCCACAGAGGCAGTTCTACTTTGTGCTATGGAATCATTATCACTCGGAAGCAGTTGGAGAGCTTGGAAAAGGGGCCCCGGTGTCTCAGTGAGTTAATGTTGGGCGGTGCCCCACAAGGTCAGCAGTTGGACTACACCGGCTGCTCCTTGGGAGAAAGATGAAGCAACAGGCTCCCAGAAAGATTGACCACCATGGGTTCCTTAGGGGGCAGTCCTGCTCTGTCTTATAGTCTTTGAGGAGCCCTGGTGGAGTAGTGGATACGAGTCGGGCTGCTAACTGCAAGATTAGCAGTTCGAAACTACCAGCTGCTCTGCTCAGTGGGAGAACAATGAGGTTTCTACTCCTTTTAGAGTTACAACCCTGGAAATTCACGGGGACCGTTCTACCCTGTCTTATAGAGTTGCTATGAGTTGGCACTGACTCGATGGCAGCTCACTTCCCCTTTGGGGGTGGCTCCTGTTTCTGGGTCAACAAGTGAGAGGACAGCAAGGGAACTTTTGCTCACCATTTTCTAGAATGGACAGACCTACATGAACCGTGTAGAGTTGATGTTCTCAAATGGTCGCACCAACAGAACCCACTGTTGTTGAGGACACGTGTGCAGAAAAACAAACAGCAGTCCAACCACTGGATGCGCATGCTGCAGTGGCATGCGGGACCTTCTTGGAGTTGTGCAACCTTTCCCACCCTCCTTTTCCCCATTAGCAGGTGTTCACTGCGCCCTAAGGGTCCTGTCTAATGGTCCGAGTTATTATTGTCAGTGAATCCCACCCAGGTAGTTTATAAAAGAGCACAATGCTCCGGGCTGACATTCTTTACTAGTGAAGCGAGTGTTTGGTGTTAAGAGATCTTCAGGGGATGCTTTTGGTTTGAGGTTTAATGATGATCTCGGAGGCATAGGTTGAGGGGCACATTCAGCCTCCATGGCTTCAGAAGTCTAGAGTACAGGAGAATTTGAAATATCTCCTCCCTTTTGGGAGTCTTTGATCGACATGTTCAGTAATAGTAGCTGGGAACCATCTAGTTCTCTTGGTCCTAAGGCAAAGGAAGCCATCAGCTGTTCCTGAAGGCAACACCCCACACGTGTTATACCCTCCCTCTCTGTTGCTCCAGGTGAATTGAGATGGCTTGGATGGCTGCCTGCAAGTTTTTAAGACCCCAGATAATAAACAAGGAGGCAGAAGAGAAACACTGAACAGGAGATTGAGCCATTCAACTATGATGTCCCTTGAAACCATGGCCCTAAACATCCAAACCAAGCAGTTAAATACAATGAGACTTCTAGTTGTACATAAGCAGCTTCAGCAGCTGGTCTTTTAAATTAAAAATTTTTTAAAAAATTCCACAGGGTTTTCAATGCCTGATCTTTCAGAAGTAGGCCCCCAAGGCTTTCTTCCTCTGTCTTGACTTCTAACAGCACAGATGTATTTTTCTTTAATTGAGGGGAAATCCACTAAACATAAAATTAGTCATTTTAAAGTGGCTTTTCTTTCCTTCACTGTGTTCTGCAACCAACACTTCGATCTAAATGTGCCAGAACATTCCATCCCCTCAAAGGCAATCCTAGACCCATTAAAGCATTAACTCTGTATCCCCCACCCCTGACTCCCACCAGCTCCTGGCAAACCAAACCCTTGCTTTCTGGACATTTCCTATAATACATGATGCTTGCTGTCTGGCTTCTCTTATTTGGCGTGCTTGCATGTTTCACCCATGTGCTGGCTTGCATCAGAACCCGAGCCTTTTCAAGGTGGAACAGTATACCACTGGGTGGACAGACCACATCTTGTCTAGCCATGGGCCCCCTGCTGGCCACTTGGGTCATTTCCACCATTTGGCCACTGTGAAAAGCGTCAACAGATCCGTTTTTGTATTGGGCTGCTAACTGCAAGGTCAGCAGTTCCAGACACCAGCTGCTCTGTGGAAGAAAGACTAGGCTTTCTACTCCTGCAAAGAGCTACAGTTTCAGAAGCCCACAGGAGCAGCTCTGCTCTGTCCCATAGGGTCACCATGAGCCGCACTGACTTGATGGCAGTGAGCTGAGTGCATTGGCTGTAACCGGAATTAGGATGCACCTGCTCATTTGGGATTGGCGTTTGTTCCATGAGGTTTTTGAGTTGGTTAAACAATGAGGGGAAATCATTGGCAGTCTCTCCCCGACACCTCTGCTAGCAGAGATCCCTGGGCATCTTCCAGCCTTTACAGAGGTGGACGGGGGCTCAAGCAGGTGAGACAGCTGGCTCTCTAAGGAAGCCCAGGTGGGAGAGCTCACTAGGAGACCATCCAAAACAGGCTCCCCAGGTGATGTCAGAAGGCAGTGGGGAAAAACTGGATGAGCAGCATAGGGACCCATTTCACCCAGGCTGGACCTTACCCTTCCACCCATGGAGGGCCAGGCGTCTCCCAGGATTTAAGCCTGATGCCCCGATCCTACTGTAACAATCCTGATGGCCACTGCTTGTCATTAATGATCCAGAGGGTCTCTTACCTGGGGCTTCAATTAACTGCTTGTACACGCTCAGGAAAGCCGCCTCTGCCTCTTGGCTTCTCTTGCTCAGGGCCACCACCTTTGGAAACAACAAGAGAAAGAACCCCGCGTGACCACGGTCGCCAGGCGGGCAGAATTCAAGTCTGGCTCATTTCCTACCTTTCTACCAGGTGAGAGAGACAACAGGGGAGGGGCAGGAGCGTTAGTGTTCGAGGGAGGGAAACAGAGCTGAAAGAATGAGCTCAGGAGTTCAGAGCGGGGTTCAAATCCCGCCTCCTTGGGACTCCCAGTATCTTCTGTTAAATGGGAATAAAAACAGACTCTCACAGGAGTTAAATGAAACTGCATCTATGCACTTGGCCCAGGGCCTGACACACAGCAAGCTAGGGATAGCTACTGTTGCCATTATAATGAAAGGGCAATGCCTAAGTTCAAATCTGATACGTTTCTGAGGGGAAATGGAACCCTTCTGAGCAATATATCTTATTCCTGAAAATAAAATGCAATAGTGAGAAATTTTTTTTTTCGATATCATGCAGCTTCAACACATAGAGGACAAGAGAGTTGCCTGAACCTGTTCCTGGCACACCGGACTGGAGGACTACTTGACTGACTGGATAGCCAGCTCACGCAATCAATCTCTTGTTCACAGAGTGTGCTGTGGCCAGGGAGAACGGAACTGGCTAAATGCCCATGGACCAGCCCTCCCCAGAGGGTGAGTCTCTCTCAGGGCCCAGAAGGGCTTGACACCCACTGCTCGGTGCCCCTGCATCCTCCAGGATGCTGGCATTTTGCTCTTGGTGGGTCAACCCTTTTGAAGCTGGTCCTCGCCAGCTCCTGAGACCCACAGGCCACTATCTTCACAAATCATCCTATAAATGCCAAGGCACTTCCTTGGCTATGGGCCCTTCCCGGGCGGGGCAGACAATTCTCCCTGGCACCAGCACACCTTCTCTCAGATGCCAGCTTCCTGAAAAACTCGGCCCATCTATTTCCTGACCTCTCTCTCTCTCAGAGTTGGAGGGGGCCCTGGTGACACAATGGTTAAGGCGCTCAGCTATGAACTGAGAGGTGGGTGGTTGGAACCCACCAGTTGCTCCCAGGGACAAAGATGCGGTAGCCTGCTTCCCTAAAGGGTCACAGTCTCAGAAATTCTGTCCTATAGGGTCACTATGAGATGGAATTGGTTGGATAGCAGTAGGTTTGGTGTTTTTAGGATTTGGGGCATTTAGGGTTATGAGGAAGAAAGAGGGTGATCTGTTATAAAATTCTCCACCTAGCATGAAAGTCAGCACACAGTAGGTGCTCAGCTGGTGATGGGATGACAAACCCTGGTGATTTGCATCTGTGAGAGGTCCTGTGGAGGAGGCCCTGGTGGTGTCGTGGGCTATGAGTTGGGCTGTGATCGCATGGTTGGTAGTTTGAATCCACAAGCCACTCTGAGGAAGACAGAGCTTTCTACTCAGTACAGAGTGACAGTCTCAGAAAGTCACAGGGGTAGTTCTGCCCTGTCCTACTCTGTGAGTCAGCACTGACTCGATGGCAGTGCGATGTGTTGCTTTGAGAGCCTGTGCAAGGCCTTGTCTTGGATCCTCTGCTTTTCTCCCTGCCACCAGGGCCCTTCCTGAGGTGACTGTTCACTTGCACAGCCGGCCCAGGGGCCTCCCAGCATAGGTGAGGAGACAGGTTGCCTGGGTTCAAATCCCTGCCCCGCCACTTACTAGATGCATGTCCTCGGACAGGAAGGCCACTTTAAGTGGCAGTGGCTCTATTTCCCCATCAGCGGTGCAGTGAAAGGAGCTCAGCTGCTAAGGAAGGCTCAGGCTGGAAAGTCAAACCCAACCCATGGCTCTGCGGGGGGTAAGACCTGGCCACCTGCTCCCTTAGAGACATACATAGTCACGCAGGGCCACGAGGAGTCAAAATTGACTGCCATCCCCATCTGTCACATGGGGATGTTAACACGGCATGTCTTCAGGGAGGCAGTGCCTGGAGATGGACGTCATGCACATGAAGCCGTGCTCCATCAGTGAAAATGAAGACCCTCAGTGGGGCGGACTGGCACAGTGGGTGCACCAATGGGCTCAAATGTAGGAATGACTGGGCCTGAGCAGAGCGGTGTCTTCCTATTGAACACGGGGTCACTAAGAGCCAGAACTGATACATTGGCACCTAACAACAACAATACAACAAAACAACAAGACAATCTCCTTCAAAGGATGTTGGGAGCATCAGCTGTGGAAAGCCCTTTGAAAAGTCTCCCTGGAGCATCACAAGACTGTAGCCAAGTTCCCGTCTTGTATGTCCAACCCCCTCCTTCTTGCCTGGGTAGCGGGGCGGGCTCTGCCAAGTGCTGGGTGAGAGCTATGCTCTCTCATGTCTTATTACAAAGCCTGTCCCAGGAGGCCCGCCCGCTCCTCCACAGCAATGCAGCCTGGGAAAAAGAAGGCGTCGCCTCTAAGTATGTGCTGTCCAATATGGCCGCTGTGAGCCAACTGTACCTACTGAGTCCAAGTGTGGCAAGTTCCAATTGAGATGTGCAGCCAGTGTAAAATACACACCAGATTTCAGAGACTCGGCAGGAAGACTACTTTTCATTCATAATTAATAATGTATTATGTTGATTACACTGGATTTCTACTGAGGACACATCAAAATGGTAGTGTTTGGGATGTACTGGGTGAAATAAAATATATCATCAAAATTCATTTCACCGTGATTTCTTGTTTTTGTTTTTTTAAACTTGGTAAAACTATGGCGACTAGAAAATGTGACGTTACATTGGCAGATGCATTTTCCTTCTGCTGGTCAGTGTGGTGTGAAGGATCAGCAAGGCCCAGGTAGAGTCTGTTGAGGAAAGGTGTGGAGAATGTGAATCAGGGAGCCCTGGTGGTGTAGTGGTTACGGGTTGGGCTGCTAATTGCAAGGTCAGCAGTTCAAAGCCACCAGCCAACTCCACGGGAGAAAGATGAAGCTTTCTACTCCTGTAAAAAGTTACAGCCTCAGAAACCCACTGGGGCAGTTCTGCCCTGTCCTATAGGGTCACGATGAGTCAGCATCGACTAGATGGGAGAGAGTTTGTTTCTTTTGTGGTTTGGATGCAGAACATATGATTTTTATCACGGTCAGTTAGGAAAGCTTCTTCTTGTTATTCTGAGCACTGGCCTCTTGTTTAGTAGACACGCACTTCCTGAACACCGACTGTGTGTCCTGAGACTTACAGTCCAGTTGGGAGACTTGGATACTTCATTAATGACTGGAGCTGACCATTTCAAAGGACACATGCAAGGGCCTTCAAGGGTGTGGCAGTGGGGGCAGGCTGGGTGTACCATCAGAAACTGATTCTTGGAAAAGCAACAGCAAAGTGCGGGGGTGAACAAAGAAAGAACATTCTAGAATCTAGGCAAAAGGAAAATAATCTCTAGGTGGGGGCAGATTTTTATTCTTGCTGAGATGGACAGGACCCAGTTCCTGCTCAAGAGACTTTTGGTGGCATGGAACCAACTTGAAGCAAACACTGGGGTCTCCTGCCAAGAGGGAGACTTATTCAGAGCTTGCGGGGCCTCTTGGACCAGGTCGCAGCTACAAGAGTACTCATACATATGACATAGAACACTGACCATATGCAGCCACTGTTGGTAGTAAAGAAGACCACTCTACGTGGACATGCCAACGGAGGTGAGGGAACTGTTCTCATCTTGTAGATAGATGAGGAAACAGGCCACAAAGTATGCCCAAGGTTGCTCAGAGCCAGGACCCACAGCATGTCTGGGGATAGGGGTGGGTTCTGATTGCTGTTCTGAACCGAGACACAGGCACGCTTTCCTCTGGGGAGAAAATCTCCCCAGTCAGTGGGGCCAGTCACTCAGACCCCACGAGGGCACAGTTGGGGGGCTGCACAGGGCAGAGACTGTTGAGCTGCCCAGGGGGCCCATGGAAGCCACAGGAGCACGGCAGAGAAATGTCAAAGGCAGGCCAGTGGAACGGCCCAGCCTCCATTTCCCAGGCATCCATGCAGAGCGCACGTGGCAACTGGAGTTTGGAGATGGGTGGAGAATCGTCCAGTGGTTTCTAAGGAATTCTGGGCAGGCATGGGGGTGGGTGCCTAGAAAATGTCTTCACTGCTCCCTAGTCCTGCCCTCAGCCCCCTCTGCGTAAATAAAGCTTTATTGAAACACAGCCATGTGTATTCTTTTGACAGTGGCAGAGTTCAGTAGTGCCGACAAAGACTTACCCTGTGGACTGCAGAGCCTGAGATATTTACTATCTGGCCCTTTGGGCAGAGGTTTGCTGATTAGAAGGCCATCTAATGGCTGAACAATGTTTGCGAAAGCACAAATGGAAAAACATTCTGGACTGGCACCCAGTTCGAATCCCTTCATGTGTCAGGCTTCCCATAGTTAACATGGCTCTCCAAGATGCTTCCCTGGGGGGCGGGGGGTGATGTCCTAGCTTCTTCCATTGCATCTTAGAGCAATGGCTCTAGGCTGCTTTCAGAAGGCCCTACATTCCTGAGGGTGTCAGAGCCCCATTTAGGGGCTAATGACAGGAAGTACCTCTCAGCCTCAGTTTGTTCATCCATCAGTGGGAAGAATAATCTTAGCCTGCCTAAGAAGCGGAGTGTCTAATACATGGCGGCACCCCATATTTCCAATAGAGCGGAGAGTCCTTGCTCCGACCATACCCCATATCTTTCCCAGGACCTGCAATCCTGGCCTCCAGAGCAGGTGAACCCAAAGGTTGTGGGGTTCTGCCTCCTGGCTGTGCCCCACCCTACTGACGGGCAGGCGGGGAAAGAGTCAGAACCAGGGATCCGCCTGGTGGCAGATCTCTGAAGGCCATCTGGGGAAAGAGGAGGGGGAGAAGGTGGCGGCGGCCAGCTAGAGACACCCTCAAGAAGGTCACTATCAGAAATAGCTCGGCGTCTGACGGAGCTCAAGACATTTACACCGCCTGCTGGTCCCCGAGTGTGAGAACAACGGGTGGGGAGCCGACCAGACCCTCAAAGGGAAAAGGTCCTTTGAGGTGTCTAGCTTGGGTCTGTCAGGCAGTTGAAAATGGCAAACCTAAGGGTCTCTGAGGCCACGTGTCTCTCAGCTGTGTGAGTATGTGGTGCCAACCCCTCTCTGTCGCTTACGAAGGGCTGCTTCCAGCCAGGCCTGGTGACAGCAATCAGAAACTTGCCGAGTGTGGTCTCTGTGGACAGAACCCACCCAGCAGTCTAAGACCAGAGCCCCTCACTGCCCACTCCATGGAGGAAGTCAGGATTGTTGGTGGTAGACCTCCAGGGTGGTCCTCCAGCTGGACCCTAGAACCAGAGCCTGTGTGCGAGAAACAGGGGGCTTCCTGGCAAATGTGCACACTCTCAAAATCTACCAGTGAAATCTACCAGCACCTGACCCTCTGAGGATCTGCAGCTCACTTTAACCTGGGCGCTCCCCAAATGTGTTTGGCCACAGAATGGGTTTCTTCAGGGAATACACCTGGATTCTGGGTCCTGTGGGGGCACACTTTGAGAACAGGTCCCCTTGCAATGGGGTCCTGGGTTCTAGGTGGGGGTTTCTGAAATGGCGGGATGATGGAAGTTATCAGAGGCTACAGGGAGGGGAGAAGCCGGGTGAGATGTGGAGACAGAGGTGTCGGCTGGGAGAGGTATCCTGGAAGCTTGGCTCTCCCTCTGGGGCCTGTAGAGGGGTGGGGGGTGCAGCATAGAGAGGAAAGGGGCCATAGGGAGTGAGGGGGGCTCCTAGAGAGGAAGGGGTTTATGGAATGTTGGGGGCATAGAGGAGGGGAGCATTAAGGAGGGCAGCATGGAACAGGGGCTCAGAGTGGAGGGGGAGCCTAGAGTTGGGGTGTGGTGCTAAGAGTGGGGGACATGAAGTGACAGGGTGACAAGAGTAAGAGGGCATGAGTACATGGTAGAAGGGTGGACTCTGAGGCCATGGGGGGAGCTGGTGGGAGGTGACTGGCTGGCCCTGTCCATCTACGGTGGCATCAGAAGGAAGAAGAGGATGCAGTCAAGATAACCAGCCAGTGAATGTCAGATCTAAGATGCAATGGAGGCTAAAGGGGAAGATGGGTGGGAGTGGAGCCCACTCAGGGGGACCTACCCGAGGAGAGTTTCGTATGAAGCTGAAGAACTTTCTGGCTGTTATTTTGCTTGGAATTGATGTATTCTGGACCATAAAGATTCCAGAAGTGGGGGTTGACCAGGGGTGGAGTGTGAAAATTCAAGGAGGTTCAACTTGACTCAAAATGGGCTGCCTTATAAGGTAATGAGCTCCCCTTCACTGGAGGTATCCAAGTGCATTACCATCTGCCTATAGGCTGCAAAGCATCTGCACATGAGGGAGGTTTGGCTAGACTACCCAGAAGGCTCACTTACTCAAAAGATCCTTTTCTGGATAGTAGCATTCTGGTTTCCTACTATCTGTAATAGAAGGATAATAATAGATACCTTTTGGGGTTGACGTGAGCCTTATTAGTAATGGCAACTATTGAGATTGTACTCTGTGCTAAGTGTGTGATCTTAACTCATCAAATCCTGATGGCCCTTAGAGGGAGGGAACTCACTAGCCTCATTCCACAGATAAAGACACAGGCACAGAAGCGTTGGGAGGTGGGACTCCATCTGACCCAGCTTTGTCTGGACTGACTTGCTGGTGGGTGAAACTCTGTGAATTCTGGAGGGGGCAAGTAGGCTGGCGGGGAGGAGTGGCAGTCTTTGCCACAGGGCCCACACGTCATGGTCACCGGTATCGCTGTGGGTCACCAGCCACGCAGAGTTCCCCTTCCAGGCGAGCATCCGGCCCCTCTCTGCCCTGAATCATTGATGTGGCTGAGCAAATGGGAATTACAATTTAATGCTGGGGCTTAAATAAGAAATAAGTTTGGCTTCTGTTTTTGGTAGATGTCGTTAATCTGAGCTCCTGGCTCTGCTTGCATGGGGCAGAAGGCAGAGGTCCTCTTTGGCCTTCTGAGATGAGAGGCATCTCCTGGAGGGTCACCTGGGGAGGGGTTCCCCAGAGAAGCCCTGGGTCCTACCCTCAGGAGCCAGCACAGTAGGTGATCAATAGATGTCTGCTGAGGGACGAGGGTCACTGTCTGTGTGTCATCCTAGGGGTGCTCCTAAGACTAAAGATGGACTGGCTGAAGTGGGAGTTCTGGCTCAGAGATGCCAGGAAATACACTAGACACCTGGTTTGAACTTGAGTCTTATTTGAAGGCATGCTGTGCGTAGTCCTCAGCGAGGACAGACACCTCTGAACTCACAGCATCTGTCCACATGGGATGCTGATGTGTAGCTGGCGGACTGGGGTGATGCTATCTCAGCGCTCCCCCTCTCCCCCCCGCCCCCGACTCAGTATTTGCAGTGCAGGCCTGGCATTACAAAACAGAACAAAATTATGTCTGTGAACTGCTAACACTGTGTGCCCCATCAGACATGTCCTGTGAGGCAATCTTCTCAGCAGATTTCAGTCGAGCATGTCCTAAGGGTGGGTACTATTCTGGGCACTCAGTATCAAAGCCCAGCCTGGTGGGGCTGACACTTCCAGTGGTAGAGGTGACAACTGTGTGCGGACAGAGAATGTGGGGACGTGAGCAAGTGCAAGGGTAGAACATCAAGCAGCGGGGGCCTAGGAGTGGGTGTTGCAGAGCGAATGATGCCTCTTGAGAGGGAGATGCTTGCAGATTTGCAGGAGGGGTGGAAGGCAGTATGTGGAGACCAGGAGTGTTCCAAGCTGGTGCAAAGGCCCTGGGGTGGAAGGTGTTTGGCTTGTCTGAGCAACAGCAAGGAGGCCAGTGTGGCTGGAGAAGGTGAGGAAGAGGAGGAGGGGAAGGAGGCAGGGCTGAACTCTGTGGGTCACAGTAAGACCCTGGGGTTTCCCTCTGTGTGGGATAAGGAGTCACTAGAGGGCTTTGAGCAGAGGAGGGACACAAACTGACCCACAGTTTAGGATCGCTCTGGCAGCAGAAAACTGTCTGCAGATGAGCCCCTCAGGATGAAAGATACTCAGAATACACCTGAGGGAGAGCTGCCTCCTCAAAGTAGAGCTGACCTGACTGATGTGGATGAAGCAAAGTTCCTGAGACTGTCATTTGGTGATGGGGACCCGACTCTAAATGAGACAAAAGAGCTGTAAACATCCACTGCTAACAGGAATGTGGAATGTACACAGAATGGATTTAGGAAAAATGGAAGTCATCAAAAATGAAAGGGAACACGTAAAAATCAATATTCTAGGTGAAATAGAGCTGAAATAGACTGGTCTTGGCCACTTTTGAATCCAACAATCATACGGTCTACAAGGTCAAGAATGACAAATTGGAATGGAAAATAGAAAAGTAGGCGAAGGGGGACATCGGTCAGTGTAAGACATGACAAAATAATAATAATTTATAAATTACCAAGGGTTCATGAGGGAGGGAGGATGGGAGAGGGAGGGGGAAAAATGAGGAGCTGATATCAAGGGCTCAAGTAGAAAGAAAATGTTTTGAGAATGATGATGGCAACAAATGTACAATTGTGCTTGACACAATGGATGGATATATGGATGGTGATAAGAGTTGTACGAGCCCCCAATAAAATGACTAAAAAAAAAAAGAATGACAAATTGAAGAGGCGTGATATTTACATTCATCATCAAAAAGAAACTGTTAAGCTCCATCCTGAAGTGCAATGCCATCAGTGATAGGATCATATCCACACACCAACAAGCAAGTCCAGTGCATACAACTATTATTCAGATTTATGCACCAACCACGGATGCCGAAAGATGAAGAAATTATGAAAAAATTTACCAACGTCTGCAGTCTGAAATTGATCAAACATATGATTCATCCGTAATTACTGGCGATTGGAATGTAAAAGTTGGGAACAAAGAAGAAGGAACAGTAGCTGGACAGTGTGGCCTTGGGGATACAAAGGGCCCTGAAGATCACATGATAGAAGTTTGCCAGACCAATGACTTATTTGCAAGACCAATGAATGTTCCTTTCCAATACCACTTTTTTCATGCAACATAAACAGTAACTACACATGTGGAACTCACCAGATGGAATCAAATCGACTACACTGTGGAATTAGACAATGAAAAGCTCAGTATCATCCATCAGATCAAGGCTGGGGCCGACTGCGGCATATGAGCAAGTTCTACTTGCTGGTATGCAAGTTCAGGTTGGAGTTGAAGAATATTCAAACAGGAACATGAGTGCCAAAATACGACTTGATTTAGAGACCATCTCAAAGACAGAGCTGATGCACTGGCCACTGATGACTGAAGACCAGTTGAGTTGTTGAACGACATAAAACATGAGGTACAAAAAAGGTCATTAAAATGACAGGAAAGAAAGAAAAGAACAAAGTAGAGGTTAAAAGAGACACTGAAACAGGCCCTTAACGTATAGCAGCTAAGGCAAATGGAAGAAATGACAAAGTAAAAGAGCTGAGCAGAAAGTTCCAAGGGGGAGCTGGAAGAGACAGAGTGAAGCAGAATAATGAAGTGTGCAATGACCCGGAGCTAAAGACAAAGAGGGAAGAACACACTTAGCATGCCTCAAGCTGAAAGAACCGATGAAAAAATTCAGCATCCAAATCACAAGGAGAAGTTAAGAGAAAAAAAAGGGGACAAAAAAGCTCCGAGTTGCAATACTGAAGGACATTATGGTCAAAATATTTAATGACACAGGAAGTATCAAAAGAAGATGGAAGGATCGAAAGGGAGATCAATGGTAAGGTATTACATTTTAACCATACTACATCTGCCATAATCGCCTTTACAACACGCTCTGTGTGATGTTTCCCTTTGGGTCATTTTTAAAAAAATGTTTACTGCTTTGTTTTTGATTGAGGCTTTTCTATGTTTTATCTAGTCGTTGTTAGTTTTTCTTTTGGCTTCTTGTCTGTGCCTTGCATGGTTTTCTGTGTAGGAAATCCAGGACAGGCAGATGCACAGAGACAGTTACTGGATGAAAAATTACCTAGGAGCATGGCAGGGGAGGATGGGGAAGATGGGGAACTAACAGCAATGAGTACAAGCAGACAATGTTCTGCACTGGATCGTGATGATTGCACAACTCTTCTTAATATGACTGAATGCTTAAATTACATGATATGCAAAGAAGATGCTAACACAACTTTTTCTTTAAAAAAAGAAAAAGGAAATGGAAGGAATACACAGAATCACTGTGTCAAAAAGAATGGATCGATGTTCAACCAATTCAAGAGGAGCATACCATTAAGAACCAAGGGTGTGAAAGCAGTCCAAGCAGCACTGAAGGTACTGGGAAAAACAAGAACTGAAATAACAACCAGCTCCCCAGGAGTTAAAGGAATCCCAACTGAGATGTTTCAACAATCAGATACCATGCTGAAAACGCTCGCCTGTTTATGTCAAGAAATTTGGAAGACAGCTACCTGGTCAACCAACCGGGAGTGATGCATCCTTGGGGTCATTCCAAAGAAAGGTGACCCAACAGAATGTGGACATTACTGAGCAATATTATTGAGATAATATCAAAATAAAATTTTACTGAACATGGTTAAAAACAGTTGCAGTATTACATTGACAGGGAACTGCCAGAAGCTCAAACTGAATTCAGAAGAGGACATGGAAGAAGGGCTATCCTTGCTGACATCGGAGAGATCTTGACCGAAAGCAGAAAATACCAGAAGGATGTTTACTTATATTTAATTGGCTATGTAAAATCATTTGACTATGTGGATCACAATAAATTATGGATAAACTTGCAAAGAATGGGAATTCTAGAATACTTAATTGTGCTCATGCGGAACCTGTATGTAGATCAAGAAGTTGTTGAAACAGAACAAGGGTATGGTTTAAATCGAAAAGGTAGGTGTCAGGGTTGTTTCCTTTCACCATAATTAAGCAATGTACATGTTGAGGAAATAATTGGAGAAGCTGGGCTATATGAAGAATTCAGCATCAGGATTAGAGGATGGCTAATTAACATAACCGGCGATATACAGATGATACAAGTTTGCTTGCTGGAGCAAAGAAGACTTGAAGCACTTGCTGATGCAGCTCAGATTACAGCCTTCAGGATGGATTATGCCTCAACACAAAGAAAACAAAACTCCTCACAATTGAACCAGTAAGCAACGTCAGGATAAACACAGGAAAGAGTGAAGTTTTCCAGGATTTCACTTTACTTGGATCCACAAACAATGCCCATGGGAGCAGCAGCTAAGAAACCAAGATGCACTGATGGCAGTGGGAAGATTTGCTGCAAAAGACCTCTTTCAAGTGTTAAAAAGCCATGCTGTTTTCAAACGTTTCATGTGTATGCAAAAGCTGGGCAATGAATAAGGAAGGCAGAGGAAGAACTGAAGCCTCTGAAATATGGTGTGGCTAAAGAATACTGAATATACCACAGGCAGGCAAAACAACGAACCCACCTGCCTTGAAATTAGTACAGCCAAAATGCTCCTTAGATTTGAGGATGGTGAGACTTTGTCTCACGTATTTGGACATGCAATCAGGAGGGGCCATGGAGCAGGACATCATGCTTGGTAAAGTGGAGGGTTAGCAAAAGGAGATAAATACCCCCCAGGAGATGGATTGACACCGGGGCTGCAACAATGGGCTCCAACTTGGCAATGATGGTGAGGCCCAGAGGTGGGGAATGTTTTGTTCTTTTGTTCGTGGGGTCACTATAAGTCAGAACTTATCCCATGGCCCCTAACAAATGCCGCTAACAACCCTGGCTGGACTGAGGGGACTGGTGGAATCAGGGAGACCAAGGAGTGGGTACGGCAAATGCCCGGGCATGAGATGAAGGAAGCTGGCTTGGAGTAGGGAGGAGGCCCTGATGGGGAGCCAGGATATATTCTGAAGGCCAGTCACCGGATCTGTTCCTCAGAGACACAGACTGAAGTAAGAAGAAGATAGGGGTCAAGGCTGGCTCCCCAGGTTGGGGCCAGAACAACTGGACTTGCCAAATGGCTGCTACTATGATGTCCTCCTCCCTTCTGGCCAGAACAGGGCTGGGGAAGGGGCAGACTGTCAGTTGAAGCAGAGTCAATGGGCCCAAGAAGAAGCTAAGGAAGGGATTTAAGTGACTCTCAGCAGGCTCTTTAAGCAATGGGATGACCTCCCCTAGGTAGTCCAGTCAGTGAGTGGGTGGGCCTTGTCCAATGAGAGTGGTGGCTTTCTGGAGAGAAGACAGAGAAGGCAGCCAGTAGTTATGAGACTCAGCAGAGACTGAGGTGACCATGGGCACATCGGGGAAACAGCCAGGATCACCGGCAGCCACAGGACACCAGTCGGGACCTTCCCCTAGTGCCCTCAGAGGAAGCCAGGCCTGGTGACACCCTGTACCCAGACCGTCTTCTAGAATGTTGAGAGAATGAATGCTTGTGGCGTTCCTGGGAAGGGGAGCTGCTTCTAACCCAGCTGTGCAATGATTCCGATTTAGCTAAGCAGACAGACACTCTCTTCTCTGCACACCACCTCGGCTCCCCCGTCTGCCATCCTGAAGTTAATCAAAGGCCCATCAGGGCAGAGAGGGTCCACTCAGGTTCCACTTGAGGCCGGAGAGGAAGGTCTGCTTAGAGAGAGCTGGAGGTCGGGTGGGAGCTGGGCAACACAGTGCAATTTGATTCTAATATTTGCAATTATTCTCAGTCTAAAAATAAGGCAGAGAGCAAAGTGTTTTCAAACGTCGGCACTAATGAACACTTTTTTCCCCAACAACACTCAGACCCCCAATGCACTGATGTCAGGCATCCTGATATTCTGGGGTGACGTGCTCAGAAGCGGCACAGAAGAAAAGGTCCCGCAAGCCGGGGGGCTGGCAGGCCTGCTAGGAGCAGCAGTATAATCGTCAATTATGTCCAATCACAAACTACTGATTTTATAATTATCGAATGAAGTTCTAACTCCTCACCTCTGCTCAGCGGCAACGCGGATAATCTCTCAGTTCAAAAAGGAAGCCTTTCCCTCTTTATTCTACCCCCTCTCTGCCCACACTCCCTCTCTCTTCTGGGGGGAATTTCCCCTCCCCCCCCACCCCCCGCAGGTCTCCACATAAGACTGAATTTAAATGGCTTGTCACTCAAAACAAAGGGGAACCACTCATTAGTAATTCACCAGCCACCTGAACAGGCTGCCTGTTTTCCTGAGAGCGGGCACGCACCGGGGCACACACATCATTTTTCTATTGTTAAAATTGCATAAGCCGGGGCTTTTTTTTTAGCAGCCAACACACAATTTCGCTTCTCTTCTGAGGGCTCTCGGCATAAAAGGGACAGGAGGCTTTCTTTAGTGTTTTACAAATAAATTTTGCTCTGGGGGTATTTAATAAAAAAACAAAAAGCACCTCATCAAGGCATTGCTCATAGCACGAGCCAGGAAGCAATCAATTACTCCGTGTGCTCAGCGGCCAGGAGCTGGTGGGTGGCAGGCTGGAGGGGTGCTGATGCAGGAAGCTGCCACCCCATGCTCCTTTTCCTGGGTGCTGGAGGTCTCTTCGGCCAGTTTTCTGTGTGTGTGTGTGTGTGTGTGTGTGTTTGTTGATGGGGGGGGGCGGGACGGGGGACGGGACTGGTGACACCGAAAAGGTGGCTACAGCTGACTGGCTTTGGGGGTGAGGGTGGCACCTCGGGAGTGGGAGGCTCAGCTCTGCCCTTCCCATATACTCCCGGCCCTTTGTCACTTGACCTTCCCGCTGCCTTATCCCAGGGGGACGGGTCCCAGATGGATCCCCCTGCATCCACTTTCTGCCTTAGCCCCAGTACCCTTTTGCCAAGAGCTTAGTTCTGCCTGATTATAATCATAATACCTTCCCACTTTCCTCAAGAGCTTTTTATAGCAGTACAAGAAGACCTGCATGGAAAGGAGCACATCGGAGCCTCCAAACGTTCTCGGGGTGACCCCGGGCAGGAGTGGGGGGTGGTTCTTGTTTGGGGGTCTGAGTAGGGTAGGAACTGGTCTTGGAGGATTCTGAGCCCTGAGTGGCAGGGGATTTGTAGCTGGAAACCCGGGTGACCTCACCACCTGAGGTTTGTGTGAGGTTTTTAATTTCGGGTGCTTTAGAACAGACACCAGCTCACCCTGAAACATCCCTTATCTTTACGGCAGTGTTCCGAGTGGGGTAGGAAGCCCACCAGAGCACCCTGAGGAGCCACAGCGGGTCTTTGCCGTGGGTGACTGTTGGGTACAAAGGTCCCTGAAAGACAACAACGCCAGAGACACCGAAATGCTTCCGCCTGGTTCAGCCCCGGTGGCCGTGCCACCCTCTGCATTCGTCAAAACCCACGAGTGGTGCCACACTCAGCGCGAAACCCTGTGGCGCCAAGTCGGGTCCAGCTCCTGGCCACTCCGCCGCTCACTGAGTAGCACTGCTTCCAGGGTTTCCCCAAGTGCCCTCCTCCCAGACTTGGGGTGGAGTTGTGGGGAGTTGGATGCCAGCCTCTAGACTAATCACTGAGAGCACACCAGGTGCACCACCACGGAGCCAGGGCTTGGGGGAACAAGCGTGTACGAGGGGGCTTTGAAAAGTTCAAAGCTTCTAGTACCTTTAACCGCTAATTCCATTCTTCCACACCAACTTGTGGAGTCGCCTCACAGCAATGCTGGCTTCATCAGCCTAACAACGCATTCCCCGATGCCTGCTGTTCATCATGGGGGAGACCAGGTGTGTGTCAGGCCTCACCTGGGAATTCCCTGTACATCTGGGGTTGCTGAGTGCTCCGGGCAGCAAACACACTTGGCAGCTTAGGGAAAGGCGTGAGTTTTGAGTCCACCCGGAGGAGCTGTGGAAGAAACTCCCAGACAACGACTTCAGAAAACTCCACTGCGGGGAAGCTAGGGGGCATGGCTGTCCATTGACCCTCAAGGGGCCAGGGCGGGGCTCCGAGAGGTGAGCTTGAGCAGACAGCAGCCGGTTCTGTCTGTTCTGCAAGCCTGAACACGCTCTAAAGAATAAAGTCTATTAAAATACTGAGACGAAAACAAGGGTCCCCGTACAAAACCACTTACTATGTGTCAGACACTGCTTTAAACACCCGCCATGTTAATGCACCTAGTCTGTACAGCACCCTCATGAGGCTGGATGGCCATCAACCCGAGAAACCATCAACGAGGTAAAGAGACTTGCCCAAAGGCACACAGCGAGTGGCTGAGCCAGAACTCAGGCCCCCCAAGTCAGGCTCCCTGGGTGTGTGCTTGTGACTGTGAGAGCAATGGGATCACACAGGTGGCTGGGGTGTTAACAATGCCTCCCCCACCCCGCCAGCCCCTGTGGACACTGTCATTCGTGCAGGCTTCATAGCTCAGGCATTAGAGCAGAGGCTAAGATCCAGACCCAGATGCATCCACAGACACATTTTCTTGGACCCCTCAGTGCTGTAAAAACACTGGAGCCATCAAAATTCATCAAGTTATGCACTTAGGATTTGTGCATTTTACTGTATGTAAATGACGCCCCAGTAAAGCACGGTGAGCATGAAAATATGTGCATTTGTATTGCGCCAGCGTTTAAAAGGCAGGAGCGTTCCAGATTGTCGGTGTCTCTTGGGAAATCAGAAGCCCTGGCCACTGCGGGACTGCATGTCTACCTGACAACCACCGCTGGGGTGCCTGAGGGCCCCCCCACCCCGCGCCGCGCGCGCGCGCGCGCGCACACACACACACACACACACACACGAGGGTATGTGTGGTCCCCACAAGCATTCGGGGTCATTTCTCTGTTCCGGACCGTGGGTGCACCTCATCTGTAAGTGCAGTGGTAGAGGAGGGGCGCAATTGTTCCCCAGAAAGATGTGCTTAAGTCCTAACTCCCAGAACCTGTGATGGGGGCTTTCTGTGGAAATGTGGTCTTTGTGGATATAATTACTTAACAGGAGGTCATATTGGAGGAGGGTGGGTCCTAATCCATTGTGACCGGTGTCCCGGCCAGAAGAGGAGAGGACACAGAGTCGGGCACAGAGGAAAGACTGGCGGGATGAGGACAGAGAGCCTGGAAAGGCAGGAGCCTTGGGAGCTGGGCCGGACCAGGAAGGAGAGAGAAAACAGCCCTGCCATGTCCGGCTCTTTACACAGCCAGGACAGCGGTTCACATGGGATACTTCCATTTCTCACACCTACTGGGCCATCACCCCCATCAAGGCTCGCCCTGGTCCCACACCCTAGGCTATGCCCCAGGAGCCCTGCCTTTCCAAAGGAGAACAAAATCTCCCTGGGAGTTTTCCACCTGGATTCGGGAAGGTTTGCTGCTGGGTGCCATGGAATTACTTTGGACTTACCCAGGAGATAGACCAGAGCTGCTCCATAGAGGTCTTCAAAGAGAATGCGATTTTTTCATGAACTTTTCGAAGCCCCTCTGTATACATATGGGAGCCCTGGTGGAACAGTAAGTTAAGCACTGGGCTGCTCTGGGGAGGAAGATGAGGCTGTCTGCTTCTAAAGAGTTACGGTCTCAGAAGCACACAGTGACAGTTCACTGTCCTACAGGGTCATTATGAGTCGGCATCGACTTGACGGCAGTGAGTTTGGTTTGAATTTGAATACATATGTATACATACATGCATATATACATATATGCATACATTTTGTTGTTGCTGAGAGTATTAACAGCAAAAGAACGCCATGTCAATAATTTCTAATGTCCCATTAGCAAGACTGATTCTGCTCCGTGAATGGTCCCACCACCCTTGCTCTCCCTTTCTATACTGCTCTTCCCCCAGGGACACCCCCCAGGCTCTGGCCCCTGCCCGGCTGAGCATCTGTGGCTGGTCCGATTCCACAGGACAGATACGGTGCCCAAGGCTGACATTTTCACTGGTTACGCTAAACTACTGTTGGGTTTCAAGACGCCTTCAAGAAATAGTTTTAGGAATTTTTTTTCCTCATTTCAAATACTGTATTGTGGATCAGAATGAACTGCACAGAGCAATTTACACATTTCACTTTGTGGCTTTATGGGTAATATCCTCAGGGTGTTTTTGCTTAAAGGGGTAAAGATGATCTCAGGGCAATAGTTTTAGGGGCTCATCCACCCTCCCTGACTTTGGGAAGTGAGGAGTCTGTGAGAATGTGAGATTCTGTTCGGCATTCTCCCTCTTTTAATCAGGATTCTTCAGTGGCGTCTTTGATAATGGTAGCCGGGCACCGTTCAGTTCTCCTGGAAAGGAGGCAGTTGGCTACATATTCCCTATTCGCCTCCTTTTCCTAACTCACTTTCCCCTGTTACTCCAGGCAAAACTATTTCTAGGAAAATTACAGTAACCCCCTTACTTCCCTACCCCCCTAAAAAAATCCCCTGCCTTGGTGAGCCAAGGTCACCTTCTCCTTGAAGCCACCCTCTAGCCTGTGCTCCTGCAGAGCACACCACCGCCTCCTCTCTGCTCTCTTCTTCAAAGAAGGCTTTCTTTCTGCCCTTTGTTACTCCAGGATCTGCAAACCTCTTTTACTCATCTGATGACAATTCTAACTCATATCAACCCTATAGGGCAGAGTGGAAGGGACTACCCCATGTGCTCTTCAAGGCTGGAATCTCTGTAGAAGCAGTCTGCCTCATCTTTCTCCTGGGGAGCAACTGGTGGGTTCAAATCGCGTCAGCAGCACTATGCCACCAGGCCTTGTATTCATCTCAACCTAGTGCTTTGTACAATAACAAAGAGCAAGAATCACATCTATGAAGCACCATCTGTTTGTCGCCCCCTGCACTCAGCACTTGTTATGCACTGTCACCTTTAATCCCTCTAAAAATGCTCAGATGTGCAAATAGAGGCACAGAGGAGGCCAGGGGATGCCAAGGCCACGCAGCAGCGCAGAGGAGAAGCCCTGTGAATCACTCCCAGCCCTCTGACTCTGGAGCCTGCTTCAGGGAGCTGAGCTCAGAGAGGGGTGTCCGAGCACCTGCCTGTAGCTCTCACGGCTGTCTCAAGACATACTGCACAGAGCTGAAAAGGACGGCGCAGAGAGCACTGCCCATGGAGCATCGCTTGGTGCAGGCTCTGATGTGGCGTATATACTTCTACCCCAGGGGATTTTGCATTCCCAGTATGACTGCACTTGGAGTTCACTGTACAAACCTCTTCAGCACAGCAATGGGAGGTGCACTTATCACCTCTATTTCCCAGATGAGGAAACTGAGGCACAGAGAGGTCAAGAAAATTGCTCCAGGTCACACATATAGGCGAGTGGGCAGGGCAGGGATTGGGAGACAGGCCCTGCAATGCATTGGGAGAACAGAGTGCTGTCATCTGTCTGCGCTGAGTGCAGGGCAGAACACAGACTCCCGGGTTGGCCTCAGTGCCCATTCCTCCTTGCTGCTCATCTATCCTACCTGCTAGGCTCTGGTTTTGGGGGATGAAAAAGCTCCCTGAATCCAACATTTCCCCTGCTCTGCTGGGGACTGTTGCCAGGTCCCAGGACACAAATAGTAACCACCTGGAGTGGGGAAAGGGTTGCAGTGCTGCAGGGCTTACACCTTGGTCAGCAGTTCGAAACGACCCCCATCTGCTCCGAAGGAGAAAGATGAGGCATTGTGTTCTCATAGAGTCACACTCTTGGAAAACCACAGACACAGTTCTACCTTGTTCTTAAGGGTTGCTATGAGTGAGGTCCCTTTCCTGCACCGCAGCCCCTTTCCCTAGCACCCGACACAACACACCAGTGTCACCCTTTCAATCTCTGCCAGGAGCACTGACATGGGGGAAAGCCATTTCTTCATTCCCCACTCTGCTTTCCACCACCCCCTCTGACCAAACATGGGAGCCACATGATTTACAGGGAACAATACCACAGGCAGCTCGCTCTGGGTTGGAAGTACATGCTGTTGTGCCCCGGGGGAGGTGGGGGCTTCCATTGGTTGGGAAGAAGGGTGGATGGAGGATGGAGGAACCTTATTTCTTTCTCTGTTTCTCAAAGGCAGGCAGCCCTTGAGGAAGCCCTCTGGACAACCCAGTCTCTCCCAGCTGAGGGTTTGGGATTTCATGGAACAAGGGAGGCATGTGTCTGGTGGGGAACGTGGGAATCACCACGTGTGAGGGGATCCCTCAGGGTAGTTTGATGACATCGGCTGGCGACAGCACCTCCTGCTTCGCACTGCCATTATTAGTGATGAGTACTCATCATCTGAGGGGAGCTGTCCCCGACAGACACCACTGCTTGTCCCTGCTCAGGCTGGTCCCTGTCTCCAGCTGACAGCCAACCCACCCTGAACTTGACTGGAGACAGCTGCCTGATGGTAAAAGCCAGACTTGCCAAGAATATTGAACTTGAATCGGACCAAACTTCCAAAATCAACCGTTTTTTGAGCTACCGGCAGTGCCGGGAGGGAGGAACAAGTTAAAGACCACCACATGGAGGGGCTCTGGAAGCATGCACAGGAAAGATGCCAGGTACTTTCAAGTGTAAATTTCAAGGGAAGAAAAGATGGAGAAGGAGGCTATAAATTAGAAGACTTAAGACACTGGGTGACCGGCTTGTCCTGGTTGCCCAGGACTTTTTATTTCAGTACTGAACATTTTATAAGAACTTTGAGGCTATCCCTCAAAGTTCTGTATCAAAGGAACCCTTCAATCCAAGGCTAAACCAAGACAGATAGATGGTCACTCTCCTTAAGACATACAAAACAAACGGCCATCTAGCAGGGAAGCAACAAAGCCCACCTAGAAGCACACCAACCCATGTGATCATGAGGTGTCAATGGGATCAGGGATCAGAAGACCCAAAACAAGCAACCATTTTGATATGAATGAGGGGGGTGTGTGTGTCAGAATGGAGACCCAAAGCCCATCTGTAGACAATTGGACATCCCCTCACAGAAGGGTCACAAGGAA